>NW_027182413.1:0-1200000 GCF_040938575.1 Ambystoma mexicanum | reverse complement strand
CGGAAGGGTCTCAGGATTGGAATGGGAAGGAGTTGGATATCACATCTCATGATAAAGGAAGGGTCTAAGGTTTGGAAGGGGAAGGATTTGGATATCACATCTCATGTTATAGGACGGGTCTCAGGTTTGGTATTAGAAGCATTGAGATATCAAGTCTCATGGTATAAGAAGGGTCTCAGAATTGGAATGGGAAGGAGTTGGATATCACACCTCAAGCTATACGAAGGGTCTCAGGATTGGAATGGGAAGGAGTTTGATATCACATCTCATGCCAGAGTATGGGTCTCAGGTTTGGTAGAAGCATTGGGATATCACATCTCATGCTATCGGAAGGGTATCAGTATTGGATTTGGAAGAAGTTGGATATCCCATCTCATGCTATAGGAAGGGTCTCAGGTTGGAATGGGAAGGAGTTGGATATCACATTTCATGTTATAGGAAGGGTCTCAGGATTGGAATGGGAAGTACTTGGATATCATATCTCATGCAATAGGACGGGTCTCAGGTTTGTTATTAGAATCATTGAGATATCATATTGCATGCTGTAGGAAGGGTCTAAGGATTGGAATGGGAAGGACCTGGATATCACATCTCATGCTATAGATAGGCTCTTAGGTTTGGAAAGGGAAGGAGTTGGATATCACATCTCATGTTATAGGATGGATCTCAGGTTTGGTATTAGAAGTATTGAGATATCACATCTCATGTTATCGGAAGGATCTCAGGTTTGGTATTAGAAGTATTGAGACCCTTCCGATAGCAGAGACGTGATATCTCAATGCTTCTACCAAACCTGAGACCCTTCCTTTAGCATGAGATGTGATATCCAAATCCTTCACATTCCAATCCTGAGACCCTTCCTATAGCATGAGATGTGATATCTCAATGCTTCTAATACCAAACCTGAGATCCTTCCTATAACATGAGATGTGATATCCAATTCCTTCCCATTCCAAACCTGAGACCCTTCCTATTGGATGAGATGTGATATCCAACTCCTTCCCATTCCAACCCTGAGACCCTTCCTATAGCATGAGATGTGATGTCTCAATGCTTCTAATACCAAACCTGAGATCCTTCCTATAACATGAGATGTGATATCCAACTCCTTCCATTCCAATCCTGAGACCCGTCCTATAGCATGAGATGTGATATCTCAATGCTTATACCAAACCTGAGACCCTTCCTATAGCATGAGATGTGATATCCAACTACTTCCCATTCCAATCCTGAGACCCTTCCTATAGCATGAGATGTGATATCTCAATGCTTCTAATACCAAACCTGAGATCCTTCCTATAACATGAGATGTGATATCCAATTCCTTCCCATTCCAAACCTGAGACCCTTCCTATTGGATGAGATGTGATATCCAACTCCTTCCCATTCCAACCCTGAGACCCTTCCTATAGCATGAGATGTGATGTCTCAATGCTTCTAATACCAAACCTGAGATCCTTCCTATAACATGAGATGTGATATCCAACTCCTTCCATTCCAATCCTGAGACCCGTCCTATAGCATGAGATGTGATATCTCAATGCTTATACCAAACCTGAGACCCTTCCTATAGCATGAGATGGGATATCCAACTTCGTCCAAATCCAATACTGATACCCTTCCGATAGCATGAGATGTGATATCCCAATGCTTCTACCAAACCTGAGACCCATACTATGGCATGAGATATGATATCAAACTCCTTCCCATTCCAATCCTGAGACCCTTCCTATAGCTTGAGGTGTGATATCCAACTCCTTCCCATTCCAATTCTGAGACCCTTCTTATACCATGAGACTTGATATCTCAATGCTTCTAATACCAAACCTGAGACCGTCCTATAACATGAGATGTGATATCCAAATCCTTCCCCTTCCAAACCTTAGACCCTTCCTTTATCATGAGATGTGGTATCCAACTCCTTCCCATTAGAATCCTGAGACCCTTCCTATAACATGAGATGTGATATCCAACTCCTTCCCATTCCAACCTGAGACACTTCCTATAGCATGAGAAGGGATATCCAACTCCTTCCCAATCCAATCCTGAGACCCTTCCGATAGCAGAGATGTGATATCTCAATGCTTATACCAAACCTGAGACCCTTCCTATGGCATGAGATGTGATATCCAGCTCCTTGCCATTCAAATCCTGAGACCCTTCCTATAGCATGAAAAGGGATATCCAACTCCTTCCCAATCCAATCCTGAGACCCTTCCGATAGCAGAGACGTGATATCTCAATGCTTCTACCAAACCTGAGACCCTTCCTTTAGCATGAGATGTGATATCCAAATCCTTCACATTCCAATCCTGAGACCCTTCCTATAGGATGAGATGTGATATCTCAATGCTTCTAATACCAAACCTGAGATCCTTCCTATAACATGAGATGTGATATCCAATTCCTTCCCATTCCAAACCTGAGACCCTTCCTATTGGATGAGATGTGATATCCAACTCCTTCCCATTCCAACCCTGAGACCCTTCCTATAGCATGAGATGTGATGTCTCAATGCTTCTAATACCAAACCTGAGATCCTTCCTATAACATGAGATGTGATATCCAACTCCTTCCATTCCAATCCTGAGACCCGTCCTATAGCATGAGATGTGATATCTCATTGCTTATACCAAACCTGAGACCCTTCCTATAGCATGAGATGTGATATCCAACTCCTCCCCATTCCAATCCTGAGACCCTTCCAATAGCATGAGATGTGATATCTCAATGCTTCTAATACCAAACCTGAGATTCTTCCTCTAACATGAAATGTGATATCCAACTCCTTCCCTTTCCAAACCTAAGAGCCTATCTATAGCATGAGATGTGATATCCAAGTCCTTCACATTCCAACCCTTAGACCCTTCCTACAGCATGCAATATGATATCTCAATGATTCTAATAACAAACCTGAGACCCGTCCTATAACATGAGATGGGATATCCAACTCCTTCCCATTCCAATCCTGAGACACTTCCGATAGCAGAGATGTGATATCTCAATGTTTATACCAAACCTGAGACCCTTCCTATAACATGAGATGTGATATCCAACTCCTTCCCGTTCCAAACCTGAGACCCTTACTTTAGCATGAGATGTGATATCCAGCTCCTTCCCATTCCAATCCTGAGACACTTCCGATAGCATGAGATGTGATATCTCAATGCTTCTAATATCAAAACTGAGACCCTCCCTATAGCATGATATGTGATATCTAAGTCCTTCCCATTCCAATCCTGAGACCCTTCCTATAGCATGAGATGTGATATCTCAATGCTTCTACCAAACCTGAGACCCTTCCTTTAGCATGAGATGTGATATCCAACTCCTTCCCATTCCAATCCTGAGACCCTTCCTATAGCATGAGATGTGATATCTCAATACTTCTAATACCAAACCTGAGATCCTTCCGATAACATGAGATGTGATATCTCAATACTTCTAATACCAAACCTGAGATCCATCCTATAACATGAGATGTGATATCCAACTCCTTCCCTTTCCAAACCTGAGAGCCTATCTATAGCATGAGATGTGATATCCAGGTCCTTCCCATTCCAATCCTTAGACCCTTCCTACAGCATGCAATATGATATCTCAATGATTCTAATAACAAACCTGAGACCCGTCCTATAGCATGAGATATGATATCCAAGTCCTTCCCATTCCAATCCTGAGACCCTTCCTATAACATGAAATGTGATATCCAACTCCTTCCCATTCCAACCTGAGACCCTTCCTATAGCATGAGATGGGATATCCAACTTCTTCCAAATCCAATACTGATACCCTTCCGATAGCATGAGATGTGATATCCCAATGCTTCTACCAAACCTGAGACCCATACTATGGCATGAGATGTGATATCAAACTCCTTCCCATTCCAATCCTGAGACCCTTCCTATAGCTTGAGGTGTGATATCCAACTCCTTCCCATTCCAATTCTGAGACCCTTCTTATACCATGAGACTTGATATCTCAATGCTTCTAATACCAAACCTGAGACCCGTCCTATAACATGAGATGTGATATCCAAATCCTTCCCCTTCCAAACCTTAGACCCTTCCTTTATCATGAGATGTGATATCCAACTCCTTCCCATTCCAATCCTGAGACCCTTCCATATCATGAGATGTGTTATCTCAATGCTTCTAATATCAAACTTGAGACCCTCCCTATAGCATGAGATGTGACATCCAAGTCCTTCCCATTCCAATCCTGAGACCCTTCCTATAGCATGAGATGTGATATCTCTATGCTTCTAATACCAAACCTGAGACCCTTCCTATAACATGAGATGGGATATCCAACTCCTTCCCATTCCAATCCTGAGACCTTTCCGATAGCAGAGATGTGATATCTCAATGCTTATACCAAACCTGAGAACCTTCCTATGGCCTGAGATGTCATATACAACTCCTTCCCATTCCAATCCTGAGACCCTTCCTTTAGCATGAGATGTGATATCTCAATGCTTATACCAAATCTGAGACCCTTCCTATAGCATGAGATGTGATATCCAATTCCTTCCCATTCCAATCCTGAGACCCTTCCTATAGCATGAGATGTGATATCTCAATGCTTATACCAAACCTGAGAGCCTACCTATAACATGAGATGTGATATCCAAGTCCATCCCATTCCAATCCTTAGACCCTTCCTACAGCATGCGATGTGATATCTCAATGATTCTAATACCAAACCAGAGACTCTTCCTATAACATGAGATGGGATATCCAACTCCTTCCCATTCCAATCCTGAGCCGCTTCCGATAGCAGAGATGTGATATCTCAATGCTTATACCAAACCTGAGACCCTTCCTATAACATGAGATGTGATATCCAACTCCTTCCCGTTCCAAACCTGAGACACTAACTATAGCATATGTGATATCCAACTCCTTCCCATTCCAAACATGAGACCCTTCCTATAGCAAGAAAGTAATATCCAACTCCTACCCATTCCAATCCTGAGACCCTTCCTATAGCAAGAGATGTGATATCCAAATCCTTCCCATTCCAATCCTGAGACCCTTCCTATAACATGAGATGTGATATCCAACTCCTTCCCATTCCAACCTGAGACACTTCCTATAGCATGAGAAGGGATATTCAACTCCTTCCCAATCCAATCCTGAGACCCTTCCGATAGCAGAGATGTGATATCTCAATGCTTATACCAAACCTGAGACCCTTCCTATGGCATGAGATGTGATATCCAACTCCTTGCCATTCAAATCCTGAGACCCTTCCTATAGCATGAGAAGGGATATCCAACTCCTTCCCAATCCAATCCTGAGACCCTTCCGATAGCAGCGACGTGATATCTCAATGCTTCTACCAAACCTGAGACCCTTCCTTTAGCATGATATGTGATATCCAAATCCTTCACATTCCAATCCTGAGACCCTTCCTTTAGCATGAGATGTGATATCTCAATGCTTATACCAAATCTGAGACCCTTCCTATAGCATGAGATGTGATATCCAATTCCTTCCCATTCCAATCCTGAGACCCTTCCTATAGCATGAGATGTGATATCTCAATGCTTATACCAAACCTGAGAGCCTACCTATAGCATGAGATGTGATATCCAAGTCCATCCCATTCCAATCCTTTGACCCTTCCTACAGCATGCGATGTGATATCTCAATGATTCTACCAAACCAGAGACTCTTCCTATAACATGAGATGGGATATCCAACTCCTTCCCATTCCAATCCTGAGCCGCTTCCGATAGCAGAGATGTGATATCTCAATGCTTATACCAAACCTGAGACCCTTCCTATAACATGAGATGTGATATCCAACTCCTTCCCGTTCCAAACCTGAGACACTAACTATAGCATATGTGATATCCAACTCCTTCCCATTCCAAACATGAGACCCTTCCTATAGCAAGAAAGTAATATCCAACTCCTACCCATTCCAATCCTGAGACCCTTCCTATAGCAAGAGATGTGATATCCAAATCCTTCCCATTCCAATCCTGAGACCCTTCCTATAACATGAGATGTGATATCCAACTCCTTCCCATTCCAACCTGAGACACTTCCTATAGCATAAGAAGGGATATCCAACTCCTTCCCAATCCAATCCTGAGACCCTTCCGATAGCAGAGATGTGATATCTCAATGCTTATACCAAACCTGAGACCCTTCCTATGGCATGAGATGTGATATCCAACTCCTTCCCAATCCAATCCTGAGACCCTTCCGATAGCAGAGACGTGATATCTCAATGCTTCTACCAAACCTGAGACCCTTCCTTTAGCATGAGATGTGATATCCAAATCCTTCACATTCCAATCCTGAGACCCTTCCTATATCATGAGATGTGATATCTCAATGCTTCTAATACCAAACCTGAGATCCTTCCTATAACATGAGATGTGATATCCAATTCCTTCCCATTCCAAACCTGAGACCCTTCCTATTGGATGAGATGTGATATCCAACTCCTTCCCATTCCAACCCTGAGACCCTTCCTATAGCATGAGATGTGATGTCTCAATGCTTCTAATACCAAACCTGAGATCCTTCCTATAACATGAGATGTGATATCCAACTCCTTCCATTCCAATCCTGAGACCCGTCCTATAGCATGAGATGTGATATCTCAATGCTTATACCAAACCTGAGACCCTTCCTATAGCATGAGATGTGATATCCAACTGCTTCCCATTCCAATCCTGAGACCCTTCCTATAGCATGAGATGTGATATCTCAATGCTTCTAATACCAAACCTGAGATCCTTCCTCTAACATGAAATGTGATATCCAACTCCTTCCCTTTCCAAACCTAAGAGCCTATCTATAGCATGAGATGTGATATCCAAGTCCTTCCCATTCCAACCCTTAGACCCTTCCTACAGCATGCAATATGATATCTCAATGATTCTAATAACAAACCTGAGACCCGTCCTATAACATGAGATGGGATATCCAACTCCTTCCCATTCCAATCCTGAGACACTTCCGATAGCAGAGATGTGATATCTCAATGCTTATACCAAACCTGAGACCCTTCCTATAACATGAGATGTGATATCCAAATCCTTCCCATTCCAATCCTGAGACACTTCCTATAGCATGAGATGTGATATCTCAATGCTTCTAATATCAAAACTGAGACCCTCCCTATAGCATGATATGTGATATCTAAGTCCTTCCCATTCCAATCCTGAGACCCTCCCTATAGCATGAGATGTGATATCCAACTCCTTCCCATTCCAATCCTGAGACCCTTCCAATAGCATGAGATATGATATCTCAATACTTCTAATACCAAACGTGAGATCCTTCCGATAACATGAGATGTGATATCCAAATCCTTCCCCTTCCAATCCTGAGACCCTCCCTTTAGCATGAGATGTGATATCCAACTCCTTCCTATTCCAATCCTGAGACTCTTCTGATAGCATGAGATGTGATATCTCAATGCTTCTAATACCAAACCTGAGATCCTTCCGATAGCATGAGATGTGATATCTCAATGCTTCTAATACCAAACCTGAGATCCTTCCTATAACATGAGATGTGATATCCAAATCCTTCCCCTTCCAAACCTGAGACCCTCCCTTTAGCATGAGATGTGATATCCAACTCCTTCCCATTCCATTCCTGAGACCCTTCTGATAGCATGAGATGTGATATCTCAATGCCTCTAATACCAAACCTGAGATCCTACCTCTAACATGAAATGTGATATCCAACTATTTCCCCTTCCAAACCTGAGAGCCTTCCTATAGCATGAGATGTGATATCCAAGTCCTCCCCATTCCAATCCTGAGACCCTTCCTATAGCTTGAGATGTGATATCCAACTCCTTCCCATTCCAATTCTGAGACCCTTCCTATACTATGAGACTTGATATCTCAATGCTTCTAATACAAACGTGAGACCCGTAATATAACATGAGATGTGATATCCAAATGCTTCCCCTTCCAAACCTTAGACCCTTCCTTTATCATGAGATGTGATATCCAACTCCTTCCCATTCCAATCCTGAGACCCTTCCGATATCATGAGATGTGATATCTCAAAGCTTCTAATATCAAACTTGAGACCCTCCCTATAGCATGAGATGTGATATCCAAGTCCTTCCCATTCCAATCATGAGACCCTTCCTATAGCTTGAGGTGTGATATCCAACTCCTTCCCATTCCAATTCTGAGACCCTTCTTATACCATGAGACTTGATATCTCAATGCTTCTAATACCAAACCTGAGACCCGTCCTATAACATGAGATGTGATATCCAAATCCTTCCCCTTCCAAACCTTAGACCCTTCCTTTATCATGAGATGTGATATCCAACTCCTTCCCATTCCAATCCTGAGACCCTTCCGATATCATGAGATTTGTTATCTCAATGCTTCTAATATCAAACTTGAGACCCTCCCTATAGCATGAGATGTGACATCCAAGTCCTTCCCATTCCAATCCTGAGACCCTTCCTATAACATGAGATGTGATATCCAACTCCTTCCCATTCCAACCTGAGACACTTCCTATAGCATGAGAAGGGATATCTAACTCCTTCCCAATCCAATCCTGAGACCCTTCCGATAGCAGAGATGTGATATCTGAATGCTTATACCAAACCTGAGACCCTTCCTATGGCATGAGATGTGATATCCAACTCCTTGCCATTCAAATCCTGAGACCCTTCCTATAGCATGAGATGTGATATCTCTATGCTTCTAATACCAAACCTGAGACCCTTCCTATAACATGAGATGGGAAATCCAACTCCTTCCCATTCCAATCCTGAGACCCTTCCGATAGCAGAGATGTGATATCTCAATGCTTATACCAAACCTGAGAACCTTCCTATGGCCTGAGATGTCATATACAACTCCTTCCCATTCCAATCCTGAGACCCTTCCTATAGCATGAGATGTGATATCTCAATGCTTATACCAAATCTGAGACCCTTCCTATAGCATGAGATGTGATATCCAATTCCTTCCCATTCCAATCCTGAGACCCTTCCTATAGCATGAGATGTGATATCTCAATGCTTATACCAAACCTGAGAGCCTACCTATAGCATGAGTTGTGATATCCAAGTCCATCCCATTCCAATCCTTAGACCCTTCCTACAGCATGCAATGTGATATCTCAATGATTCTAATACCAAACCAGAGACTCTTCCTATAACATGAGATGGGATATCCAACTCCTACCCATTCCAATCCTGAGACCCTTCCTATAGCAAGAGATGTGATATCCAAATCCTTCCCATTCCAATCCTGAGACCCTTCCTATAACATGAGATGTGATATCCAACTCCTTCCCATTCCAACCTGAGACACTTCCTATAGCATGAGAAGGGATATCCAACTCCTTCCCAATACAATCCTGAGACCCTTCCGATAGCAGAGATGTGATATCTCAATGCTTATACCAAACCTGAGACCCTTCCTATGGCATGAGATGTGATATCCAACTCCTTGCCATTCAAATCCTGAGACCCTTCCTATAGCATGAAAAGGGATATCCAACTCCTTCCCAATCCAATCCTGAGACCCTTCCGATAGCAGAGACGTGATATCTCAATGCTTCTACCAAACCTGAGACCCTTCCTTTAGCATGAGATGTGATATCCAAATCCTTCACATTCCAATCCTGAGACCCTTCCTATAGGATGAGATGTGATATCTCAATGCTTCTAATACCAAACCTGAGATCCTTCCTATAACATGAGATGTGATATCCAATTCCTTCCCATTCCAAACCTGAGACCCTTCCTATTGGATGAGATGTGATATCCAACTCCTTCCCATTCCAACCCTGAGACCCTTCCTATAGCATGAGATGTGATGTCTCAATGCTTCTAATACCAAACCTGAGATCCTTCCTATAACATGAGATGTGATATCCAACTCCTTCCATTCCAATCCTGAGACCCGTCCTATAGCATGAGATGTGATATCTCATTGCTTATACCAAACCTGAGACCCTTCCTATAGCATGAGATGTGATATCCAACTCCTCCCCATTCCAATCCTGAGACCCTTCCAATAGCATGAGATGTGATATCTCAATGCTTCTAATACCAAACCTGAGATTCTTCCTCTAACATGAAATGTGATATCCAACTCCTTCCCTTTCCAAACCTAAGAGCCTATCTATAGCATGAGATGTGATATCCAAGTCCTTCACATTCCAACCCTTAGACCCTTCCTACAGCATGCAATATGATATCTCAATGATTCTAATAACAAACCTGAGACCCGTCCTATAACATGAGATGGGATATCCAACTCCTTCCCGTTCCAAACCTGAGACCCTTCCTTTAGCATGAGATGTGATATCCAGCTCCTTCCCATTCCAATCCTGAGACACTTCCGATAGCATGAGATGTGATATCTCAATGCTTCTAATATCAAAACTGAGACCCTCCCTATAGCATGATATGTGATATCTAAGTCCTTCCCATTCCAATCCTGAGACCCTTCCTATAGCATGAGATGTGATATCTCAATGCTTCTACCAAACCTGAGACCCTTCCTTTAGCATGAGATGTGATATCCAACTCCTTCCCATTCCAATCCTGAGACCCTTCCTATAGCATGAGATGTGATATCTCAATACTTCTAATACCAAACCTGAGATCCTTCCGATAACATGAGATGTGATATCTCAATACTTCTAATACCAAACCTGAGATCCATCCTATACCATGAGATGTGATATCCAACTCCTTCCCTTTCCAAACCTGAGAGCCTATCTATAGCATGAGATGTGATATCCAGGTCCTTCCCATTCCAATCCTTAGACCCTTCCTACAGCATGCAATATGATATCTCAATGATTCTAATAACAAACCTGAGACCCTTCCTATGGCATGAGATGTGATATCCAACTCCTTGCCATTCAAATCCTGAGACCCTTCCTATAGCATGAGAAGGGATATCCAACTCCTTCCCAATCCAATCCTGAGACCCTTCCGATAGCAGCGACGTGATATCTCAATGCTTCTACCAAACCTGAGACCCTTCCTTTAGCATGAGATGTGATATCCAAATCCTTCACATTCCAATCCTGAGACCCTTCCTTTAGCATGAGATGTGATATCTCAATGCTTATACCAAATCTGAGACCCTTCCTATAGCATGAGATGTGATATCCAATTCCTTCCCATTCCAATCCTGAGACCCTTCCTATAGCATGAGATGTGATATCTCAATGCTTATACCAAACCTGAGAGCCTACCTATAGCATGAGATGTGATATCCAAGTCCATCCCATTCCAATCCTTTGACCCTTCCTACAGCATGCGATGTGATATCTCAATGATTCTACCAAACCAGAGACTCTTCCTATAACATGAGATGGGATATCCAACTCCTTCCCATTCCAATCCTGAGCCGCTTCCGATAGCAGAGATGTGATATCTCAATGCTTATACCAAACCTGAGACCCTTCCTATAACATGAGATGTGATATCCAACTCCTTCCCGTTCCAAACCTGAGACACTAACTATAGCATATGTGATATCCAACTCCTTCCCATTCCAAACATGAGACCCTTCCTATAGCAAAAAAGTAATATCCAACTCCTACCCATTCCAATCCTGAGACCCTTCCTATAGCAAGAGATGTGATATCCAAATCCTTCCCATTCCAATCCTGAGACCCTTCCTATAACATGAGATGTGATATCCAACTCCTTCCCATTCCAACCTGAGACACTTCCTATAGCATAAGAAGGGATATCCAACTCCTTCCCAATCCAATCCTGAGACCCTTTCGATAGCAGAGATGTGATATCTCAATGCTTATACCAAACCTGAGACCCTTCCTATGGCATGAGATGTGATATCCAACTCCTTCCCAATCCTATCCTGAGACCCTTCCGATAGCAGAGACGTGATATCTCAATGCTTCTACCAAACCTGAGACCCTTCCTTTAGCATGAGATGTGATATCCAAATCCTTCACATTCCAATCCCGAGACCCTTCCTATAGCATGAGATGTGATATCTCAATGCTTCTAATACCAAACCTGAGATCCTTCCTATAACATGAGATGTGATATCCAATTCCTTCCCATTCCAAACCTGAGACCCTTCCTATTGGATGAGATGTGATATCCAACTCCTTCCCATTCCAACCCTGAGACCCTTCCTATAGCATGAGATGTGATGTCTCAATGCTTCTAATACCAAACCTGAGATCCTTCCTATAACATGAGATGTGATATCCAACTCCTTCCATTCCAATCCTGAGACCCGTCCTATAGCCTGAGATGTGATATCTCAATGCTTATACCAAACCTGAGACCCTTCCTATAGCATGAGATGTGATATCCAACTGCTTCCTATTCCAATCCTGAGACCCTTCCTATAGCATGAGATGTGATATCTCAATGCTTCTAATAACAAACCTGAGATCCTTCCTCTAACATGAAATGTGATATCCAACTCCTTCCCTTTCCAAACCTAAGAGCCTATCTATAGCATGAGATGTGATATCCAAGTCCTTCCCATTCCAACCCTTAGACCCTTCCTACAGCATGCAATATGATATCTCAATGATTCTAATAACAAACCTGAGACCCGTCCTATAACATGAGATGATATCCAACTCCTTCCCATTCCAATCCTGAGACACTTCCGATAGCAGAGATGTGATATCTCAATGCTTATACCAAACCTGAGACCCTTCCTATAACATGAGATGTGATATCCAAATCCTTCCCGTTCCAAACCTGAGACCCTTCCTTTAGCATGAGATGTGATATCCAGCACCTTCCCATTCCAATCCTGAGACACTTCCTATAGCATGAGATGTGATATCTCAATGCTTCTAATATCAAAACTGAGACCCTCCCTATAGCATGATATGTGATATCTAAGTCCTTCCCATTCCAATCCTGAGACCCTCCCTATAGCATGAGATGTGATATCCAACTCCTTCCCATTCCAATCCTGAGACCCTTCCTATAGCATGAGATATGATATCTCAATACTTCTAATACCAAACGTGAGATCCTTCCGATAACATGAGATGTGATATCCAAATCCTTCCCCTTCCAATCCTGAGACCCTCCCTTTAGCATGAGATGTGATATCCAACTCCTTCCTATTCCAATCCTGAGGCTCTTCTGATAGCATGAGATGTGATATCTCAATGCTTCTAATACCAAACCTGAGATCCTTCCGATAGCATGAGATGTGATATCTCAATGCTTCTAATACCAAACCTGAGATCCTTCCTATAACATGAGATGTGATATCCAAATCCTTCCCCTTCCAAACCTGAGACCCTCCCTTTAGCATGAGATGTGATATCCAACTCCTTCCCATTCCATTCCTGAGACCCTTCTGATAGCATGAGATGTGATATCTCAATGCCTCTAATACCAAACCTGAGATCCTACCTCTAACATGAAATGTGATATCCAACTATTTCCCCTTCCAAACCTGAGAGCCTTCCTATAGCATGAGATGTGATATCCAAGTCCTCCCCATTCCAATCCTGAGACCCTTCCTATAGCTTGAGATGTGATATCCAACTCCTTCCCATTCCAATTCTGAGACCCTTCCTATACTATGAGACTTGATATCTCAATGCTTCTAATACAAACGTGAGACCCGTAATATAACATGAGATGTGATATCCAAATGCTTCCCCTTCCAAACCTTAGACCCTTCCTTTATCATGAGATGTGATATCCAACTCCTTCCCATTCCAATCCTGAGACCCTTCCGATATCATGAGATGTGATATCTCAAAGCTTCTAATATCAAACTTGAGACCCTCCCTATAGCATGAGATGTGATATCCAAGTCCTTCCCATTCCAATCATGAGACCCTTCCTATAGCTTGAGGTGTGATATCCAACTCCTTCCCATTCCAATTCTGAGACCCTTCTTATACCATGAGACTTGATATCTCAATGCTTCTAATACCAAACCTGAGACCCGTCCTATAACATGAGATGTGATATCCAAATCCTTCCCCTTCCAAACCTTAGACCCTTCCTTTATCATGAGATGTGATATCCAACTCCTTCCCATTCCAATCCTGAGACCCTTCCGATATTATGAGATTTGTTATCTCAATGCTTCTAATATCAAACTTGAGACCCTCCCTATAGCATGAGATGTGACATCCAAGTCCTTCCCATTCCAATCCTGAGACCCTTCCTATAACATGAGATGTGATATCCAACTCCTTCCCATTCCAACCTGAGACACTTCCTATAGCATGAGAAGGGATATCTAACTCCTTCCCAATCCAATCCTGAGACCCTTCCGATAGCAGAGATGTGATATCTGAATGCTTATACCAAACCTGAGACCCTTCCTATGGCATGAGATGTGATATCCAACTCCTTGCCATTCAAATCCTGAGACCCTTCCTATAGCATGAGATGTGATATCTCTATGCTTCTAATACCAAACCTGAGACCCTTCCTATAACATGAGATGGGAAATCCAACTCCTTCCCATTCCAATCCTGAGACCCTTCCGATAGCAGAGATGTGATATCTCAATGCTTATACCAAACCTGAGAACCTTCCTATGGCCTGAGATGTCATATACAACTCCTTCCCATTCCAATCCTGAGACCCTTCCTTTAGCATGAGATGTGATATCTCAATGCTTATACCAAATCTGAGACCCTTCCTATAGCATGAGATGTGATATCCAATTCCTTCCCATTCCAATCCTGAGACCCTTCCTATAGCATGAGATGTGATATCTCAATGCTTATACCAAACCTGAGAGCCTACCTATAGCATGAGTTGTGATATCCAAGTCCATCCCATTCCAATCCTTAGACCCTTCCTACAGCATGCAATGTGATATCTCAATGATTCTAATACCAAACCAGAGACTCTTCCTATAACATGAGATGGGATATCCAACTCCTACCCATTCCAATCCTGAGACCCTTCCTATAGCAAGAGATGTGATATCCAAATCCTTCCCATTCCAATCCTGAGACCGTTCCTATAACATGAGATGTGATATCCAACTCCTTCCCATTCCAACCTGAGACACTTCCTATAGCATGAGAAGGGATATCCAACTCCTTCCCAATACAATCCTGAGACCCTTCCGATAGCAGAGATGTGATATCTCAGTGCTTATACCAAACCTGAGACCCTTCCTATGGCATGAGATGTGATATCCAACTCCTTCCCAATCCAATCCTGAGACCCTTCCGATAGCAGAGACGTGATATCTCAATGCTTCTACCAAACCTGAGACCCTTCCTTTAGCATGAGATGTGATATTCAAATCCTTCACATTCCAATCCTGAGACCCTTCCTATAGCATGAGATGTGATATCTCAATGCTTCTAATACCAAACCTGAGATCCTTCCTATAACATGAGATGTGATATCCAATTCCTTCCCATTCCAAACCTGAGACCCTTCCTATTGGATGCGATGTGATATCCAACTCCTTCCCATTCCAACCCTGAGACCCTTCCTATAGCATGAGATGTGATGTCTCAATGCTTCTAATACCAAACCTGAGATCCTTCCTATAACATGAGATGTGATATCCAACTCCTTCCATTCCAATCCTGAGACCCGTCCTATAGCATGAGATGTGATATCTCAATGCTTATACCAAACCTGAGACCCTTCCTATAGCATGAGATGTGATATCCAACTGCTTCCCATTCCAATCCTGAGACCCTTCCTATAGCATGAGATGTGATATCTCAATGATTCTAATAACAAACCTGAGACCCGTCCTATAACATGAGATGGGATATCCAACTCCTTCCCATTCCAACCCTTAGACCCTTCCTACAGCATGCAATATGATATCTCAATGATTCTAATAACAAACCTGAGACCCGTCCTATAACATGAGATGGGAAATCCAACTCCTTCCCATTCCAATCCTGAGACACTTCCGATAGCAGAGATGTGATATCTCAATGCTTATACCAAACCTGAGACCCTTCCTATAACATGAGATATGATATCCAAATCCTTCCCGTTCCAAACCTGAGACCCTTCCTTTAGCATGAGATGTGATATCCAGCACCTTCCCATTCCAATCCTGAGACACTTCCTATAGCATGAGATGTGATATCTCAATGCTTCTAATATCAAAACTGAGACCCTCCCTATAGCATGATATGTGATATCTAAGTCCTTCCCATTCCAATCCTGAGACCCTCCCTATAGCATGAGATGTGATATCCAACTCCTTCCCATTCCAATCCTGAGACCCTTCCTATAGCATGAGATATGATATCTCAATACTTCTAATACCAAACGTGCGATCCTTCCGATAACATGAGATGTGATATCCAAATCCTTCCCCTTCCAATCCTGAGACACTCCCTTTAGCATGAGATGTGATATCCAACTCCTTCCTATTCCAATCCTGAGACTCTTCTGATAGCATGAGATGTGATATCTCAATGCTTCTAATACCAAACCTGAGATCCTTCCGATAGCATGAGATGTGATATCTCAATGCTTCTAATACCAAACCTGAGATCCTTCCTATAACATGAGATATGATATCCAAATCCTTCCCCTTCCAAACCTGAGACCCTCCCTTTAGCATGAGATGTGATATCCAACTCCTTCCCATTCCATTCCTGAGACCCTTCTGATAGCATGAGATGTGATATCTCAATGCCTCTAATACCAAACCTGAGATCCTACCTCTAACATGAAATGTGATATCCAACTCTTTCCCCTTCCAAACCTGAGAGCCTTCCTATAGCATGAGATGTGATATCCAAGTCCTTCCCTTTCCAATCCTGAGACCCTTCCTATAACTTGAGATGTGATATCCAACTCCTTCCCATTCCAATTCTGAGACCCTTCCTATACTATGAGACTTGATATCTCAATGCTTCTAATACAAACGTGAGACCCGTAATATAACATGAGATGTGATATCCAAATCCTTCCCCTTCCAAACCTTAGACCCTTCCTTTATCATGAGATGTGATATCCAACTCCTTCCCATTCCAATCCTCAGACCCTTCCGATATCATGAGATGTGATATCTCAAAGCTTCTAATATCAAACTTGAGACCCTCCCTATAGCATGAGATGTGATATCCAAGTCCTTCCCATTCCAATCCTGAGACCCTTCCTATAGCATGAGATGTGATATCTCAATGCTTCTAATACCAAACCTGAGACCCTTCCTATAACATGAGATGGGAATATCCAACTCCTTCCCATTCCAATCCTGAGACCCTTCCGATAGCAGAGATGTGATATCTCAATGCTTATACCAAACCTGAGATCCTTCCTATAACATGAGATGTGATATCCAACTCCTTCCCATTCCAATCCTGAGACACTTCCTATAGCATGAGATGTGATATCTCACTGCTTATACCAAACCTGAGACCCTTCCCATAGCATGAGATGTGATATCCAACTCCTTCCCATTCCAATCCTCAGACCCTTCCTATAGCATGAGATGTGATATCTCAATGCTTCTAATATCAAACTTGAGACCCTACCTATAGCATGAGATGTGATATCCAAGTCCTTCCCATTACAATCCTGAGACACTTCCTATAGCATGAGATGTGATATCCAACTCCTTCCCATTCCAATCCTGAGACCCTTCCTATAGCATGAGATATGATATCTCAATACTTCTAATACCAAACGTGAGATCCTTCCGATAACATGAGATGTGATATCCAAATCCTTCCCCTTCCAAACCTGAGACCCTCCCTTTAGCATGAGATGTGATATCCAACTCCTTCCCATTCCAATCCTGAGACCCTTCTGATAGCATGAGATGTGATATCTCAATGCTTCTAATACCAAACCTGAGATCTTTCCTATAACATGAGATGTGATATCCAATTCCTTCCCATTCCAAACCTGAGATCCTTCCTATTGGATGAGATGTGATATCCAACTCCTTCCCATTCCAACCCTGAGACCCTTCCTATAGCATGAGATGTGATGTCTCAATGCTTCCAATACCAAACCTGAGATCCTTCCTATAACATGATATGTGATATCCAACTCCTTCCATTCCAATCCTGAGACCTGTCCTATAGCACGAGATGTGATATCTCAATGCTTATACCAAACCTGAGACCCTTCCTATAGCATGAGATGTGATATCCAACTACTTCCCATTCCAATCCTGAGACCCTTCATATAGCATGAGATGTGATATCTCAATGCTTCTAATACCAAACCTGAGATCCTTCCTCTAACATGAAATGTGATATCCAACTCCTTCCCTTTCCAAACCTAAGAGCCTATCTATAGCATGAGATGTGATATCCAAGTCCTTCCCATTCCAATCCTTAGACCCTTCCTACAGCATGCAATATGATATCTCAATGATTCTAATAACAAACCTGAGACCCGTCCTATAGCATGAGATATGATATCCAAGTCCTTCCCATTCCAATCCTGAGACCCTTCCTATATCATGAAATGTGATATCCAACTCCTTCCCATTCCAACCTGAGACCCTTCCTATAGCATGAGATGGGATATCCAACTTCTTCCAAATCCAATACTGATACCCTTCCGATAGCATGAGATGTGATATCCCAATGCTTCTACCAAACCTGAGACCCATACTATGGCATGAGATGTGATATCAAACTCCTTCCCATTCCAATCCTGAGACCCTTCCTATAGCTTGAGGTGTGATATCCAACTCCTTCCCATTCCAATTCTGAGACCCTTCTTATACCATGAGACTTGATATCTCAATGCATCTAATACCAAACCTGAGACCCGTCCTATAACATGAGATGTGATATCCAAATCCTTCCCCTTCCAAACCTTAGACCCTTCCTTTATCATGAGATGTGATATCCAACTCCTTCCCATTCCAATCCTGAGACCCTTCCGATATCATGAGATTTGTTATCTCAATGCTTCTAATATCAAACTTGAGACCCTCCCTATAGCATGAGATATGACATCCAAGTCCTTCCCATTCCAATCCTGAGACCCTTCCTATAACATGAGATGTGATATCCAACTCCTTCCCATTCCAACCTGAGACACTTCCTATAGCATGAGAAGGGATATCTAACTCCTTCCCAATCCAATCCTGAGACCCTTCCGATAGCAGAGATGTGATATCTCAATGCTTATACCAAACCTGAGACCCTTCCTATGGCATGAGATGTGATATCCAACTCCTTGCCATTCAAATCCTGAGATCCTTCCTATAGCATGAGATGTGATATCTCTATGCTTCTAATACCAAACCTGAGACCCTTCCTATAACATGAGATGGGATATCCAACTGCTTCCCATTCCAATCCTGAGACCCTTCCGATAGCAGAGATGTGATATCTCAATGCTTATACCAAACCTGAGAACCTTCCTATGGCCTGAGATGTCATATACAACTCCTTCCCATTCCAATCCTGAGACCCTTCCTTTAGCATGAGATGTGATATCTCAATGCTTATACCAAATCTGAGGCCCTTCCTATAGCATGAGATGTGATATCCAATTCCTTCCCATTCCAATCCTGAGACCCTTCCTATAGCATGAGATGTGATATCTCAATGCTTATACCAAACCTGAGAGCCTACCTATAGCATGAGATGTGATATCCAAGTCCATCCCATTCCAATCCTTAGACCTTTCCTACAGCATGCGATGTGATATCTCAATGATTCTAATACCAAACCAGAGACTCTTCCTATAACATGAGATGGGATATCCAACTCCTTCCCATTCCAATCCTGAGCCGCTTCCGATAGCAGAGATGTGATATCTCAATGCTTATACCAAACCTGAGACCCTTCCTATAACATGAGATGTGATATCCAACTCCTTCCCGTTCCAAACCTGAGACACTAACTATAGCATATGTGATATCCAACTCCTTCCCATTCCAAACATGAGACCCTTCCTATAGCAAGAAAGTAATATCCAACTCCTACCCATTCCAATCCTGAGACCCTTCCTATAGCAAGAGATGTGATATCCAAATCCTTCCCATTCCAATCCTGAGACCCTTCCTATAACATGAGATGTGATATCCAACTCCTTCCCATTCCAACCTGAGACACTTCCTATAGCATGAGAAGGGATATCCAACTCCTTCCCAATCCAATCCTGAGACCCTTCCGATAGTAGAGATGTGATATCTCAATGCTTATACCAAACCTGAGACCCTTCCTATGGCATGAGATGTGATATCCAACTCCTTCCCAATCCAATCCTGAGACTCTTCCGATAGCAGAGACGTGATATCTCAATGCTTCTACCAAACCTGAGACCCTTCCTTTAGCATGAGATGTGATATCCAAATCCTTCACATTCCAATCCTGAGACCCTTCCTATAGCATGAGATGTGATATCTCAATGCTTCTAATACCAAACCTGAGATCCTTCCTATAACATGAGATGTGATATCCAATTCCTTCCCATTCCAAACCTGAGACCCTTCCTATTGGATGAGATGTGATATCCAACTCCTTCCCATTCCAACCCTGAGACCCTTCCTATAGCATGAGATGTGATGTCTCAATGCTTCTAATACCAAACCTGAGATCCTTCCTATAACATGAGATGTGATATCCAACTCCTTCCATTCCAATCCTGAGACCCGTCCTATAGCATGAGATGTGATATCTCAATGCTTATACCAAACCTGAGACCCTTCCTATAGCATGAGATGTGATATCCAACTGCTTCCCATTCCAATCCTGAGACCCTTCCTATAGCATGAGATGTGATATCTCAATGCTTCTAATACCAAACCTGAGATCCTTCCTCTAACATGAAATGTGATATCCAACTCCTTCCCTTTCCAAACCTAAGAGCCTATCTATACCATGAGATGTGATATCCAAGTCCTTCCCATTCCAACCCTTAGACCCTTCCTACAGCATGCAATATGATATCTCAATGATTCTAATAACAAACCTGAGACCCGTCCTATAACATGAGATGGGATATCCAACTCCTTCCCATTCCAATCCTGAGACACTTCCGATAGCAGAGATGTGATATCTCAATGCTTATACCAAACCTGAGACCCTTCCTATAACATGAGATGTGATATCCAAATCCTTCCCGTTCCAAACCTGAGACCCTTCCTTTAGCATGAGATGTGATATCCAGCACCTTCCCATTCCAATCCTGAGACACTTCCTATAGCATGAGATGTGATATCTCAATGCTTCCAATATCAAAACTGAGACCCTCCCTATAGCATGATATGTGATATCTAAGTCCTTCCCATTCCAATCCTGAGACCCTCCCTATAGCATGAGATGTGATATCCAGCTCCTTCCCATTCCAATCCTGAGACCCTTCCTATAGCATGAGATATGATATCTCAATACTTCTAATACCAAACGTGAGATCCTTCCGATAACATGAGATGTGATATCCAAATCCTTCCCCTTCCAATCCTGAGACCCTCCCTTTAGCATGAGATGTGATATCCAACTCCTTCCTATTCCAATCCTGAGACTCTTCTGATAGCATGAGATGTGATATCTCAATGCTTCTAATACCAAACCTGAGATCCTTCCGATAGCATGAGATGTGATATCTCAATGCTTCTAATACCAAACCTGAGATCCTTCCTATAACATGAGATGTGATATCCAAATCCTTCCCCTTCCAAACCTGAGACCCTCCCTTTAGCATGAGATGTGATATCCAACTCCTTCCCATTCCATTCCTGAGACCCTTCTGATAGCATGAGATGTGATATCTCAATGCCTCTAATACCAAACCTGAGATCCTACCTCTAACATGAAATGTGATATCAAACTCTTTCCCCTTCCAAACCTGAGAGCCTTCCTATAGCATGAGATGTGATATCCAAGTCCTTCCCATTCCAATCCTGAGACCCTTCCTATAGCTTGAGATGTGATATCCAACTCCTTCCCATTCCAATTCTGAGACCCTTCCTATACTATGAGATTTGATATCTCAATGCTTCTAATACAAACGTGAGACCCGTTATATAACATGAGATGTGATATCCAAATCCTTCCCCTTCCAAACCTTAGACCCTTCCTTTATCATGAGATGTGATATCCAACTCCTTCCCATTCCAATCCTGAGACCCTTCCGATATCATGAGATGTGATATCTCAAAGCTTCTAATATCAAACTTGAGACCTTCCCTATAGCATGAGATGTGATATCCAAGTCCTTCCCATTCCAATCCTGAGACCCTTCCTATAGCATGAGATGTGATATCTCAATGCTTCTAATACCAAACCTGAGACCCTTCCTATAACATGAGATGGGAATATCCAACTCCTTCCCATTCCAATCCTGAGACCCTTCCGGTAACAGAGATGTGATATCTCAATGCTTATACCAAACCTGAGATCCTTCCTATAACATGAGATGTGATATCCAACTCCTTCCCATTCCAATCCTGAGACACTTCCTATAGCATGAGATACGATATCTCACTGCTTATACCAAACCTGAGACCCTTCCCATAGCATGAGATGTGATATCCCACTCCTTCCCATTCCAATCCTCAGACCCTTCCTATAGCATGAGATGTGATATCTCAATGCTTCTAATATCAAACTTGAGACCCTACCTATAGCATGAGATGTGATATCCAAGTCCTTCCCATTACAATCCTGAGACACTTCCTATAACATGAGATGTGATATCCAACTCCTTCCCATTCCAATCCTGAGACCCTTCCTATAGCATGAGATATGATATCTCAATACTTCTAATACCAAACGTGAGATCCTTCCGATAACATGAGATGTGATATCCAAATCCTTCCCCTTCCAAACCTGAGACCCTCCCTTTAGCATGAGATGTGATATCCAACTTCTTCCCATTCCAATCCTGAGACCCTTCTGATAGCATGAGATGTGATATCTCAATGCTTCTAATACCAAACCTGAGATCCTTCCTATAACATGAGATGTGATATCCAAATCCTTTCCCTTCCAAACCTGAGACCCTCCCTTTAGCATGAGATGTGATATCCAACTCCTTCCCATTCCATTCCTGAGACCCTTCTGATAGCATGAGATGTGATATCTCAATGCCTCTAATACCAAACCTGAGATCCTACCTCTAACATGAAATGTGATATCCAACTCTTTCCCCTTCCAAACCTGAGAGCCTTCCTATAGCATGAGATGTGATATCCAAGTCCTTCCCATTCCAATCCTGAGACCCTTCCTATAGCTTGAGATGTGATATCCAACTCCTTCCCATTCCAATTCTGAGACCCTTCCTATACTCTGAGACTTGATATCTCAATGCTTCTAATACCAAACCTGAGACCCGTAATATAACATGAGATGTGATATCCAAATCCTTCCCCTTCCAAACCTTAGACCCTTCCTTTATCATGAGATGTGATATCCAACTCCTTCCCATTCCAATCCTGAGACCCTTCCGATATCATGAGATGTGATATCTCAAAGCTTCTAATATCAAACTTGAGACCCTCCCTATAGCATGAGATGTGATATCCAAGTCCTTCCCATTCCAATCCTGAGACCCTTCCTATAGCATGAGATGTGATATCTCAATGCTTCTAATACCAAACCTGAGACCCTTCCTATTACATGAGATGGGAATATCCAACTCCTTCCCATTCCAATCCTGAGACCCTTCCGATAGCAGAGATGTGATATCTCAATGCTTATACCAAACCTGAGACCCTTCGTATGGCATGAGATGTGATATCCAACTCCTTGCCATTCAAATCCTGAGACCCTTCCTATAGCATGAGAAGGGATATCCAACTCCTTCCCAATCCAATCCTGAGACCCTTCCGATAGCAGAGACGTGATATCTCAATGCTTCTACCAAACCTGAGACCCTTCCTTTAGCATGAGATGTGATATCCAAATCCTTCACATTCCAATCCTGAGACCCTTCCTATAGCATGAGATGTGATATCTCAATGCTTCTAATACCAAACCTGAGATCCTTCCTATAACATGAGATGTGATATCCAATTCCTTCCCATTCCAAACCTGAGACCCTTCCTATTGGATGAGTTGTGATATCCAACTCCTTCCCATTCCAACCCTGAGACCCTTCCTATAGCATGAGATGTGATGTCTCAATGATTCTAATACCAAACCTGAGATCCTTCCTATAACATGAGATGTGATATCCAACTCCTTCCATTCCAATCCTGAGACCCGTCCTATAGCATGAGATGTGATATCTCAATGCTTATACCAAACCTGAGACCCTTCCTATAGCATGAGATGTGATATCCAACTACTTCCCATTCCAATCCTGAGACCCTTCCTATAGCATGAGATGTGATATCTCAGTGCTTCTAATACCAAACCTGAGATCCTTCCTCTAACATGAAATGTGATATCCAACTCCTTCCCTTTCCAAACCTAAGAGCCTATCTATAGCATGAGATGTGATATCCAGGTCCTTCCTATTCCAATCCTTAGACCCTTCCTACAGCATGCAATATGATATCTCAATGATTCTAATAACAAACCTGAGACCCGTCCTATAGCATGAGATATGATATCCAAGTCCTTCCCATTCCAATCCTGAGACCCTTCCTATAACATGAAATGTGATATCCAACTCCTTCCCATTCCAACCTGAGACCCTTCCCATAGCATTAGATGGGATATCCAACTTCTTCAAAATCCAATACTGATACCCTTCCGATAGCATGAGATGTGATATCCCAATGCTTCTACCAAACCTGAGACCCATACTATGGCATGAGATGTGATATCAAACTCCTTCCCATTCCAATCCTGAGACCCTTCCTATAGCTTGAGGTGTGATATCCAACTCCTTCCCATTCCAATTCTGAGACCCTTCTTATACCATGAGACTTGATATCTCAATGCTTCTAATACCAAACCTGAGACCCGTCCTATAACATGAGATGTGATATCCAAATCCTTCCCCTTCCAAACCTTAGACCCTTCCTTTATCATGAGATGTGATATCCAACTCCTTCCCATTCCAATCCTGAGACCCTTCCGATATCATGAGATTTGTTATCTCAATGCTTCTAATATCAAACTTGAGACCCTCCCTATAGCATGAGATGTGACATCCAAGTCCTTCCCATTCCAATCCTGAGACCCTTCCTATAGCATGAGATGTGATATCTCTATGCTTCTAATACCAAACCTGAGATCCTTCCTATAACATGAGATGGGATATCCAACTCCTTCCCATTCCAATCCTGAGACCTTTCCGATAGCAGAGATGTGATATCTCAATGCTTATACCAAACCTGAGAACCTTCCTATGGCCTGAGATGTCATATACAACTCCTTCCCATTCCAATCCTGAGACCCTTCCTTTAGCATGATATGTGATATCTCAATGCTTATACCAAATCTGAGACCCTTCCTATAGCATGAGATGTGATATCCAATTCCTTCCCATTCCAATCCTGAGACCCTTCCTATAGCATGAGATGTGATATCTCAATGCTTATACCAAACCTGAGAGCCTACCTATAGCATGAGATGTGATATCCAAGTCCATCCCATTCCAATCCTTAGACCCTTCCTACAACATGCAATGTGATATCTCAATTATTCTAATACCAAACCAGAGACTCTTCCTATAACATAAGATGGGATATCCAACTCCTTCCCATTCCAATCCTGAGCCGCTTCCGATAGCAGAGATGTGATATCTCAATGCTTATACCAAACCTGAGACCCTTCCTATAACATGAGATGTGATATCCAACTCCTTCCCGTTCCAAACCTGAGACACTAACTATAGCATATGTGATATCCAACTCCTTCCCATTCCAAACATGAGACCCTTCCTATAGCAAGAAAGTAATATCCAACTCCTACCCATTCCAATCCTGAGACCCTTCCTATAGCAAGAGATGTGATATCCAAATCCTTCCCATTCCAATCCTGAGACCCTTCCTATAACATGAGATGTGATATCCAACTCCTTCCCATTCCAACCTGAGACACTTCCTATAGCATGAGAAGGGATATCCAACTCATTCCCAATCCAATCCTGAGACCCTTCCGATAGCAGAGATGTGATATCTCAATGCTTATACCAAACCTGAGACCCTTCCTATGGCATGAGATGTGATATCCAACTCCTTGCCATTCAAATCCTGAGACCCTTCCTATAGCATGAGAAGGGATATCCAACTCCTTCCCAATCCAATCCTGAGACCCTTCCGATAGCAGCGACGTGATATCTCAATGCTTCTACCAAACCTGAGACCCTTCCTTTAGCATGAGATGTGATATCCAAATCCTTCACATTCCAATCCTGAGACCCTTCCTATAGCATGAGATGTGATATCTCAATGCTTATACCAAACCTGAGACCCTTCCTATAGCATGAGATGTGATATCCAACTCCTTCCCATTCCAATCCTGAGACCCTTCCTATAGCTTGAGATGTGATATCTCAATGCTTCTAATACCAAACCTGAGATCCTTCCTCTAACATGAAATGTGAGATCCAACTCCTTCCCTTTCCAAACCTAAGAGCCTATCTATAGCATGAGATGTGATATCCAAGTCCTTCACATTCCAACCCTTAGACCCTTCCTACAGCATGCAATATGATATCTCAATGGTTCCAATAACAAACCTGAGACCCGTCCTATAACATGAGATGGGATATCCAACTCCTTCCTATTCCAATCCTGAGACTCTTCTGATAGCATGAGATGTGATATCTCAATGCTTCTAATACCAAACCTGAGATCCTTCCGATAGCATGAGATGTGATATCTCAATGCTTCTAATACCAAACCTGAGATCCTTCCTATAACATGAGATGTGATATCCAAATCCTTCCCCTTCCAAACCTGAGACCCTCCCTTTAGCATGAGATGTGATATCCAACTGCTTCCCATTCCAATCCTGAGACCCTTCCTATAGCATGAGATGTGATATCTCAATGCTTCTAATACCAAACCTGAGATCCTTCCTCTAACATGAAATGTGATATCCAACTCCTTCCCTTTCCAAACCTAAGAGCCTATCTATACCATGAGATGTGATATCCAAGTCCTTCCCATTCCAACCCTTAGACCCTTCCTACAGCATGCAATATGATATCTCAATGATTCTAATAACAAACCTGAGACCCGTCCTATAACATGAGATGGGATATCCAACTCCTTCCCATTCCAATCCTGAGACACTTCCGATAGCAGAGATGTGATATCTCAATGCTTATACCAAACCTGAGACCCTTCCTATAACATGAGATGTGATATCCAAATCCTTCCCGTTCCAAACCTGAGACCCTTCCTTTAGCATGAGATGTGATATCCAGCACCTTCCCATTCCAATCCTGAGACACTTCCTATAGCATGAGATGTGATATCTCAATGCTTCTAATATCAAAACTGAGACCCTCCCTATAGCATGATATGTGATATCTAAGTCCTTCCCATTCCAATCCTGAGACCCTCCCTATAGCATGAGATGTGATATCCAACTCCTTCCCATTCCAATCCTGAGACCCTTCCTATAGCATGAGATATGATATCTCAATACTTCTAATACCAAACGTGAGATCCTTCCGATAACATGAGATGTGATATCCAAATCCTTCCCCTTCCAATCCTGAGACCCTCCCTTTAGCATGAGATGTGATATCCAACTCCTTCCTATTCCAATCCTGAGACTCTTCTGATAGCATGAGATGTGATATCTCAATGCTTCTAATACCAAACCTGAGATCCTTCCGATAGCATGAGATGTGATATCTCAATGCTTCTAATACCAAACCTGAGATCCTTCCTATAACATGAGATGTGATATCCAAATCCTTCCCCTTCCAAGCCTGAGACCCTCCCTTTAGCATGAGATGTGATATCCAACTCCTTCCCATTCCATTCCTGAGACCCTTCTGATAGCATGAGATGTGATATCTCAATGCCTCTAATACCAAACCTGAGATCCTACCTCTAACATGAAATGTGATATCCAACTCTTTCCCCTTCCAAACCTGAGAGCCTTCCTATAGCATGAGATGTGATATCCAAGTCCTTCCCATTCCAATCCTGAGACCCTTCCTATAGCTTGAGATGTGATATCCAACTCCTTCCCATTCCAATTCTGAGACCCTTCCTATACTATGAGACTTGATATCTCAATGCTTCTAATACAAACGTGAGACCCGTAATATAACATGAGATGTGATATCCAAATCCTTCCCCTTCCAAACCTTAGACCCTTCCTTTATCATGAGATGTGATATCCAACTCCTTCCCATTCCAATCCTGAGACCCTTCCGATATCATGAGATGTGATATCTCAAAGCTTCTAATATCAAACTTGAGACCCTCCCTATAGCATGAGATGTGATATCCAAGTCCTTCCCATTCCAATCCTGAGACCCTTCCTATAGCATGAGATGTGATATCTCAATGCTTCTAATACCAAACCTGAGACCCTTCCTATAACATGAGATGGGAATATCCAACTCCTTCCCATTCCAATCCTGAGACCCTTCCGGTAGCAGAGATGTGATATCTCAATGCTTATACCAAACCTGAGATCCTTCCTATAACATGAGATGTGATATCCAACTCCTTCCCATTCCAATCCTGAGACACTTCCTATAGCATGAGATGTGATATCTCACTGCTTATACCAAACCTGAGACCCTTCCCATAGCATGAGATGTGATATCCAACTCCTTCCCATTCCAATCCTCAGACCCTTCCTATAGCATGAGATGTGATATCTCAATGCTTCTAATATCAAACTTGAGACCCTACCTATAGCATGAGATGTGATATCCAAGTCCTTCCCATTACAATCCTGAGACACTTCCTATAACATGAGATGTGATATCCAACTCCTTCCCATTCCAATCCTGAGACCCTTCCTATAGCATGAGATATGATATCTCAATACTTCTAATACCAAACGTGAGATCCTTCCGATAACATGAGATGTGATATCCAAATCCTTCCCCTTCCAAACCTGAGACCCTCCCTTTAGCATGAGATGTGATATCCAACTCCTTCCCATTCCAATCCTGAGACCCTTCTGATAGCATGAGATGTGATATCTCAATGCTTCTAATACCAAACCTGAGATCCTTCCTATAACATGAGATGTGATATCCAAATCCTTTCCTTTCCAAACCTGAGACCCTCCCTTTAGCATGAGATGTGATATCCAACTCCTTCCCATTCCATTCCCGAGACCCTTCTGATAGCATCAGATGTGATATATCAATGCCTCTAATACCAAACCTGAGATCCTACCTAAAACATGAAATGTGATATCCAACTCTTTCCCCTTCCAAACCTGAGAGCCTTCCTATAGCATGAGATGTGATATTCAAGTCCTTCCCATTCCAATCCTGAGACCCTTCCTATAGCTTGAGATGTGATATCCAACTCCTTCCCATTCCAATTCTGAGACCCTTCCTATACTCTGAGACTTGATATCTCAATGCTTCTAATACCAAACCTGAGACCCGTAATATAACATGAGATGTGATATCCAAATCCTTCCCCTTCCAAACCTTAGACCCTTCCTTTATCATGAGATGTGATATCCAACTCCTTCCCATTCCAATCCTGAGACCCTTCCGATATCATGAGATGTGATATCTCAAAGCTTCTAATATCAAACTTGAGACCCTCCCTATAGCATGAGATGTGATATCCAAGTCCTTTCCATTCCAATCCTGAGACCCTTCCGATAGCAGAGATGTGATATCTCAATGCTTATACCAAACCTGAGACCCTTCGTATGGCATGAGATGTGATATCCAACTCCTTGCCATTCAAATCCTGAGACCCTTCCTATAGCATGAGAAGGGATATCCAACTCCTTCCCAATCCAATCCTGAGACCCTTCCGATAGCAGAGACGTGATATCTCAATGCTTCTACCAAACCTGAGACCCTTCCTTTAGCATGAGATGTGATATCCAAATCCTTCACATTCCAATCCTGAGACCCTTCCTATAGCATGAGATGTGATATCTCAATGCTTCTAATACCAAACCTGAGATCCTTCCTATAACATGAGCTGTGATATCCAATTCCTTCCCATTCCAAACCTGAGACCCTTCCTATTGGATGAGTTGTGATATCCAACTCCTTCCCATTCCAACCCTGAGACCCTTCCTATAGCATGAGATGTGATGTCTCAATGATTCTAATACCAAACCTGAGATCCTTCCTATAACATGAGATGTGATATCCAACTCCTTCCATTCCAATCCTGAGACCCGTCCTATAGCATGAGATGTGATATCTCAATGCTTATACCAAACCTGAGACCCTTCCTATAGCATGAGATGTGATATCCAACTACTTCCCATTCCAATCCTGAGACCCTTCCTATAGCATGAGATGTGATATCTCAGTGCTTCTAATACCAAACCTGAGATCCTTCCTCTAACATGAAATGTGATATCCAACTCCTTCCCTTTCCAAACCTAAGAGCCTATCTATAGCATGAGATGTGATATCCAGGTCCTTCCTATTCCAATCCTTAGACCCTTCCTACAGCATGCAATATGATATCTCAATGATTCTAATAACAAACCTGAGACCCGTCCTATAGCATGAGATATGATATCCAAGTCCTTCCCATTCCAATCCTGAGACCCTTCCTATAACATGAAATGTGATATCCAACTCCTTCCCATTCCAACCTGAGACCCTTCCTATAGCATGAGATGGGATATCCAACTTCTTCGAAATCCAATACTGATACCCCTCCGATAGCATGAGATGTGATATCCCAATGCTTCTACCAAACCTGAGACCCATACTATGGCATGAGATGTGATATCAAACTCCTTCCCATTCCAATCCTGAGACCCTTCCTATAGCTTGAGGTGTGATATCCAACTCCTTCCCATTCCAATTCTGAGACCCTTCTTATACCATGAGACTTGATATCTCAATGCTTCTAATACCAAACCTGAGACCCGTCCTATAACATGAGATGTGATATCCAAATCATTCCCCTTCCAAACCTTAGACCCTTCCTTTATCATGAGATGTGATATCCAACTCCTTCCCATTCCAATCCTGAGACCCTTCCGATATCATGAGATTTGTTATCTCAATGCTTCTAATATCAAACTTGAGACCCTCCCTATAGCATGAGATGTGACATCCAAGTCCTTCCCATTCCAATCCTGAGACCCTTCCTATAGCATGAGATGGGATATCTCTATGCTTCTAATACCAAACCTGAGATCCTTCCTATAACATGAGATGGGATATCCAACTCCTTCCCATTCCAATCCTGAGACCTTTCCGATAGCAGAGATGTGATATCTCAATGCTTATACCAAACCTGAGAACCTTCCTATGGCCTGAGATGTCATATACAACTCCTTCCCATTCCAATCCTGAGACCCTTCCTTTAGCATGATATGTGATATCTCAATGCTTATACCAAATCTGAGACCCTTCCTATAGCATGAGATGTGATATCCAATTCCTTCCCATTCCAATCCTGAGACCCTTCCTATAGCATGAGATGTGATATCTCAATGCTTATACCAAACCTGAGAGCCTACCTATAGCATGAGATGTGATATCCAAGTCCATCCCATTCCAATCCTTAGACCCTTCCTACAACATGCAATGTGATATCTCAATTATTCTAATACCAAACCAGAGACTCTTCCTATAACATAGGATGGGATATCCAACTCCTTCCCATTCCAATCCTGAGCCGCTTCCGATAGCAGAGATGTGATATCTCAATGCTTATACCAAACCTGAGACCCTTCCTATAACATGAGATGTGATATCCAACTCCTTCCCGTTCCAAACCTGAGACACTAACTATAGCATATGTGATATCCAACTCCTTCCCATTCCAAACATGAGACCCTTCCTATAGCAAGAAAGTAATATCCAACTCCTACCCATTCCAATCCTGAGACCCTTCCTATAGCAAGAGATGTGATATCCAAATCCTTCCCATTCCAATCCTGAGACCCTTCCTATAACATGAGATGTGATATCCAACTCCTTCCCATTCCAACCTGAGACACTTCCTATGGCATGAGAAGGGATATCCAACTCCTTCCCAATCCAATCCTGAGACCCTTCCGATAGCAGAGATGTGATATCTCAATGCTTATACCAAACCTGAGACCCTTCCTATAGCATGAAAAGGGATATCCAACTCCTTCCCAATCCAATCCTGAGACCCTTCCGATAGCAGAGACGTGATATCTCAATGCTTCTACCAAACCTGAGACCCTTCCTTTAGCATGAGATGTGATATCCAAATCCTTCACATTCCAATCCTGAGACCCTTCCTATAGCATGAGATTTGATATCTCAATGCTTCTAATACCAAACCTGAGATCCTTCCTATAACATGAGATGTGATATCCAATTACTTCCCATTCCAAACCTGAGACCCTTCCTATTGGATGAGATGTGATATCCAACTCCTTCCCATTCCAACCCTGAGACCCTTCCTATAGCATGAGATGTGATGTCTCAATGCTTCTAATACCAAACCTGAGATCCTTCCTATAACATGAGATGTGATATCCAACTCCTTCCATTCCAATCCTGAGACCCGTCCTATAGCATGAGATGTGATATCTCAATGCTTATACCAAACCTGAGACCCTTCCTATAGCATGAGATGTGATATCCAACTCCTTCCCATTCCAATCCTGAGACCCTTCCTATAGCATGAGATGTGATATCTCAATGCTTCTAATACCAAACCTGAGATCCTTCCTCTAACATGAAATGTGATATCCAACTCCTTCCCTTTCCAAACCTAAGAGCCTATCTATAGCATGAGATGTGATATCCAAGTCCTTCACATTCCAACCCTTAGACCCTTCCTACAGCATGCAATATGATATCTCAATGATTCTAATAACAAAGCTGAGACCCGTCCTATAACATGAGATGGGATATCCAACTCCTTCCCATTCCAATCCTGAGACCTTTCCGATAGCAGAGATGTGATATCTCAATGCTTATACCAAACCTGAGAACCTTCCTATGGCCTGAGATGTCATATACAACTCCTTCCCATTCCAATCCTGAGACCCTTCCTTTAGCATGATATGTGATATCTCAATGCTTATACCAAATCTGAGACCCTTCCTATAGCATGAGATATGATATCCAATTCCTTCCCATTCCAATCCTGAGACCCTTCCTATAGCATGAGATGTGATATCTCAATGCTTATACCAAACCTGAGAGCCTACCTATAGCATGAGATGTGATATCCAAGTCCATCCCATTCCAATCCTTAGACCCTTCCTACAACATGCAATGTGATATCTCAATTATTCTAATACCAAACCAGAGACTCTTCCTATAACATGAGATGGGATATCCAACTCCTTCCCATTCCAATCCTGAGCCGCTTCCGATAGCAGAGATGTGATATCTCAATGCTTATACCAAACCTGAGACCCTTCCTATAACATGAGATGTGATATCCAACTCCTTCCCGTTCCAAACCTGAGACACTAACTATAGCATATGTGATATCCAACTCCTTCCCATTCCAAACATGAGACCCTTCCTATAGCAAGAAAGTAATATCCAACTCCTACCCATTCCAATCCTGAGACCCTTCCTATAGCAAGAGATGTGATATCCAAATCCTTCCCATTCCAATCCTGAGACCCTTCCTATAACATGAGATGTGATATCCAACTCCTTCCCATTCCAACCTGAGACACTTCCTATGGCATGAGAAGGGATATCCAACTCCTTCCCAATCCAATCCTGAGACCCTTCCGATAGCAGAGATGTGATATCTCAATGCTTATACCAAACCTGAGACCCTTCCTATAGCATGAAAAGGGATATCCAACTCCTTCCCAATCCAATCCTGAGACCCTTCCGATAGCAGAGACGTGATATCTCAATGCTTCTACCAAACCTGAGACCCTTCCTTTAGCATGAGATGTGATATCCAAATCCTTCACATTCCAATCCTGAGACCCTTCCTATAGCATGAGATTTGATATCTCAATGCTTCTAATACCAAACCTGAGATCCTTCCTATAACATGAGATGTGATATCCAATTACTTCCCATTCCAAACCTGAGACCCTTCCTATTGGATGAGATGTGATATCCAACTCCTTCCCATTCCAACCCTGAGACCCTTCCTATAGCATGAGATGTGATGTCTCAATGCTTCTAATACCAAACCTGAGATCCTTCCTATAACATGAGATGTGATATCCAACTCCTTCCATTCCAATCCTGAGACCCGTCCTATAGCATGAGATGTGATATCTCAATGCTTATACCAAACCTGAGACCCTTCCTATAGCATGAGATGTGATATCCAACTCCTTCCCATTCCAATCCTGAGACCCTTCGTATAGCATGAGATGTGATATCTCAATGCTTCTAATACCAAACCTGAGATCCTTCCTCTAACATGAAATGTGATATCCAACTCCTTCCCTTTCCAAACCTAAGAGCCTATCTATAGCATGAGATGTGATATCCAAGTCCTTCACATTCCAACCCTTAGACCCTTCCTACAGCATGCAATATGATATCTCAATGATTCTAATAACAAACCTGAGACCCGTCCTATAACATGAGATGGGATATCCAACTCCTTCCCATGCCAATCCTGAGACACTTCCGATAGCAGAGATGTGATATCTCAATGTTTATACCAAACCTGAGACCCTTCCTATAACATGAGATGTGAAATTTAACTCCTTCCCGTTCCAAACCTGAGACCCTTCCTTTAGCATGAGATGTGATATCCTTCCCATTCCAATCCTGAGACACTTCCGATAGCATGAGATGTGATATCTCAATGCTTCTAATATCAAAACTGAGACCCTCCCTATAGCATGATATGTGATATCTAAGTCCTTCCCATTCCAATCCTGAGACCCTTCCTATAGCATGAGATGTGATATCTCAATGCTTCTACCAAACCTGAGACCCTTCCTTTAGCATGAGATGTGATATCCAACTCCTTCCCATTCCAATCCTGAGACCCTTCCTATAGCATGAGATGTGATATCTCAATACTTCTAATACCAAACCTGAGATCCTTCCGATAACATGAGATGTGATATCTCAATACTTCTAATACCAAACCTGAGATCCATCCTATAACATGAGATGTGATATCCAACTCCTTCCCTTTCCAAACCTAAGAGCCTATCTATAGCATGAGATGTGATATCCAGGTCCTTCCCATTCCAATCCTTAGACCCTTCCTACAGCATGCAATATGATATCTCAATGATTCTAATAACAAACCTGAGACCCGTCCTATAGCATGAGATATGATATCCAAGTCCTTCCCATTCCAATCCTGAGACCCTTCCTATAACATGAAATGTGATATCCAACTCCTTCCCATTCCAACCTGAGACCCTTCCTATAGCATGAGATGGGATATCCAACTTCTTCCAAATCCAATACTGATACCCTTCCGATAGCATGAGATGTGATATCCCAATGCTTCTACCAAACCTGAGACCCATACTATGGCATGAGATGTGATATCAAACTCCTTCCCATTCCAATCCTGAGACCCTTCCTATAGCTTGAGGTGTGATATCCAACTCCTTCCCATTCCAATTCTGAGACCCTTCGTATACCATGAGACTTGATATCTCAATGCTTCTAATACCAAACCTGAGACCCGTCCTATAACATGAGATGTGATATCCAAATCCTTCCCCTTCCAAACCTTAGACCCTTCCTTTATCATGAGATGTGATATCCAACTCCTTCCCATTCCAATCCTGAGACCCTTCCGATATCATGAGATTTGTTATCTCAATGCTTCTAATATCAAACTTGAGACCCTCCCTATAGCATGAGATGTGACATCCAAGTCCTTCCCATTCCAATCCTGAGACCCTTCCTATAGCATGAGATGTGATATCTCTATGCTTCTAATACCAAACCTGAGACCCTTCCTATAACATGAGATGGGATATCCAACTCCTTCCCATTCCAATCCTGAGACCTTTCCGATAGCAGAGATGTGATATCTCAATGCTTATACCAAACCTGGGAACCTTCCTATGGCCTGAGATGTCATATACAACTCCTTCCCATTCCAATCCTGAGACCCTTCCTTTAGCATGAGATGTGATATCTCAATGCTTATACCAAATCTGAGACCCTTCCTATAGCATGAGATGTGATATCCAATTCCTTCCCATTCCAATCCTGAGACCCTTCCTATAGCATGAGATGGGATATCCAACTTCTTCCAAATCCAATACTGATACCCTTCCGATAGCATGAGATGTGATATCCCAATGCTTCTACCAAACCTGAGACCCATACTATGGCATGAGATGTGATATCAAACTCCTTCCCATTCCAATCCTGAGACCCTTCCTATAGCTTGAGGTGTGATATCCAACTCCTTCCCATTCCAATTCTGAGACCCTTCGTATACCATGAGACTTGATATCTCAATGCTTCTAATACCAAACCTGAGACCCGTCCTATAACATGAGATGTGATATCCAAATCCTTCCCCTTCCAAACCTTAGACCCTTCCTTTATCATGAGATGTGATATCCAACTCCTTCCCATTCCAATCCTGAGACCCTTCCGATATCATGAGATTTGTTATCTCAATGCTTCTAATATCAAACTTGAGACCCTCCCTATAGCATGAGATGTGACATCCAAGTCCTTCCCATTCCAATCCTGAGACCCTTCCTATAGCATGAGATGTGATATCTCTATGCTTCTAATACCAAACCTGAGACCCTTCCTATAACATGAGATGGGATATCCAACTCCTTCCCATTCCAATCCTGAGACCTTTCCGATAGCAGAGATGTGATATCTCAATGCTTATACCAAACTTGAGAACCTTCCTATGGCCTGAGATGTCATATACAACTCCTTCCCATTCCAATCCTGAGACCCTTCCTATAGCATGAGATGTGATATCTCTATGCTTCTAATACCAAACCTGAGACCCTTCCTATAACATGAGATGGGATATCCAACTCCTTCCCATTCCAATCCTGAGACCTTTCCGATAGCAGAGATGTGATATCTCAATGCTTATACCAAACCTGAGAACCTTCCTATGGCCTGAGATGTCATATACAACTCCTTCCCATTCCAATCCTGAGACCCTTCCTTTAGCATGAGATGTGATATCTCAATGCTTATACCAAATCTGAGACCCTTCCTATAGCATGAGATGTGATATCCAATTCCTTCCCATTCCAATCCTGAGACCCTTCCTATAGCATGAGATGTGATATCTCAATGCTTATACCAAAACTGAGAGCCTACCTATAGCATGAGATGTGATATCCAAGTCCACCCCATTCCAATCCTTAGACCCTTCCTACAGCATGCGATGTGATATCTCAATGATTCTAATACCAAACCAGAGACTCTTCCTATAACATGAGATGGGATATCCAACTCCTTCCCATTCAAATCCTGAGCCGCTTCCGATAGCAGAGATGTGATATCTCAATGCTTATACCAAACCTGAGACCCTTCCTATAACATGAGATGTGATATCCAACTCCTTCCCGTTCCGAACCTGAGACACTAACTATAGCATATGTGATATCCAACTCCTTCCCATTCCAAACATGAGACCCTTCCTATAGCAAGAAAGTAATATCCAACTCCTACCCATTCCAATCCTGAGACCCTTCCTATAGCAAGAGATGTGATATCCAAATCCTTCCCATTCCAATCCTGAGACCCTTCCTATAACATGAGATGTGATATCCAACTCCTTCCCATTCCAACCTGAGACACTTCCTATAGCATGAGAAGGGATAACCAACTCCTTCCCAATCCAATCCTGAGACCCTTCCGATAGCAGAGATGTGATATCTCAATGCTTAAACCAAACCTGAGACCCTTCCTGTGGCATGAGATGTGATATCCAACTCCTTGCCATTCAAATCCTGAGACCCTTCCTATAGCATGAAAAGGGATATCCAACTCCTTCCCAATCCAATCCTGAGACCCTTCCGATAGCAGAGACGTGATATCTCAATGCTTCAACCAAACCTGAGACCCTTCCTTTAGCATGAGATGTGATATCCAAATCCTTCACATTCCAATCCTGAGACCCTTCCTATAGCATGAGATGTGATATCTCAATGCTTCTAATACCAAACCTGAGATCCTTCCTATAACATGAGATGTGATATCCAATTCCTTCCCATTCCAAACCTGAGACCCTTCCTATTGGATGAGTTGTGATATCCAACTCCTTCCCATTCCAACCCTGAGACCCTTCCTATAGCATGAGATGTGATGTCTCAATGATTCTAATACCAAACCTGAGATCCTTCCTATAACATGAGATGTGATATCCAACTCCTTCCATTACAATCCTGAGACCCGTCCTATATCATGAGATGTGATATCTCAATGCTTATACCAAACCTGAGACCCTTCCTATAGCATGAGATGTGATATCCAACTCCTTCCCATTCCAACCTGAGACACTTCCTATAGCATGAGAAGGGATATCCAACTCCTTCCCAATCCAATCCTGAGACCCTTCCGATAGCAGAGATGTGATATCTCAATGCTTATACGAAACCTGAGACCCTTCCTATGGCATGAGATGTGATATCCAACTCCTTGCCATTCAAATCCTGAGACCCTTCCTATAGCATGAGAAGGGATATCCAACTCCTTCCCAATCCAATCCTGAGACCCTTCCGATAGCAGCGACGTGATATCTCAATGCTTCTACCAAACCTGAGACCCTTCCTTTAGCATGAGATGTGATATCCAAATCCTTCACATTCCAATCCTGAGACTCTTCCTTTAGCATGAGATGTGATATCTCAATGCTTATACCAAATCTGAGACCCTTCCTATAGCATGAGATGTGATATCCAATTCCTTCCCATTCCAATCCTGAGACCCTTCCTATAGCATGAGATGTGATATCTCAATGCTTATACCAAACCTGAGAGCCTACCTATAGCATGAGATGTGATATCCAAGTCCATCCCATTCCAATCCTTTGACCCTTCCTACAGCATGCGATGTGATATCTCAATGATTCTACCAAACCAGAGACTCTTCCTATAACATGAGATGGGATATCCAACTCCTTCCCATTCCAATCCTGAGCCGCTTCCGATAGCAGAGATGTGATATCTCAATGCTTATACCAAGCCTGAGACCCTTCCTATAACATGAGATGTGATATCCAACTCCTTCCCGTTCCGAACCTGAGACACTAACTATAGCATATGTGATATCCAACTCCTTCCCATTCCAAACATGAGACCCTTCCTATAGCAAGAAAGTAATATCCAACTCCTACCCATTCCAATCCTGAGACCCTTCCTATAGCAAGAGATGTGATATCCAAATCCTTCCCATTCCAATCCTGAGACCCTTCCTATAACATGAGATGTGATATCCAACTCCTTCCCATTCCAACCTGAGACACTTCCTATAGCATGAGAAGGGATATCCAACTCCTTCCCAATCCAATCCTGAGACCCTTCCGATAGCAGAGATGTGATATCTCAATGCTTATACCAAACCTGAGACCCTTCCTATGGCATGAGATGTGATATCCAACTCCTTCCCAATCCAATCCTGAGACCCTTCCGATAGCAGAGATGTGATATCTCAATGCTTATACCAAACCTGAGACCCTTCCTATAGCATGAAAAGGGATATCCAACTCCTTCCCAATCCAATCCTGAGACCCTTCCGATAGCAGAGACGTGATATCTCAATGCTTCTACCAAACCTGAGACCCTTCCTTTAGCATGAGATGTGATATCCAAATCCTTCACATTCCAATCCTGAGACCCTTCCTATAGCATGAGATTTGATATCTCAATGCTTCTAATACCAAACCTGAGATCCTTCCTATAACATGAGATGTGATATCCAATTACTTCCCATTCCAAACCTGAGACCCTTCCTATTGGATGAGATGTGATATCCAACTCCTTCCCATTCCAACCCTGAGACCCTTCCTATAGCATGAGATGTGATGTCTCAATGCTTCTAATACCAAACCTGAGATCCTTCCTATAACATGAGATGTGATATCCAACTCCTTCCATTCCAATCCTGAGACCCGTCCTATAGCATGAGATGTGATATCTCAATGCTTATACCAAACCTGAGACCCTTCCTATAGCATGAGATGTGATATCCAACTCCTTCCCATTCCAATCCTGAGACCCTTCCTATAGCATGAGATGTGATATCTCAATGCTTCTAATACCAAACCTGAGATCCTTCCTCTAACATGAAATGTGATATCCAACTCCTTCCCTTTCCAAACCTAAGAGCCTATCTATAGCATGAGATGTGATATCCAAGTCCTTCACATTCCAACCCTTAGACCCTTCCTACAGCATGCAATATGATATCTCAATGATTCTAATAACAAACCTGAGACCCGTCCTATAACATGAGATGGGATATCCAACTCCTTCCCATTCCAATCCTGAGACCTTTCCGATAGCAGAGATGTGATATCTCAATGCTTATACCAAACCTGAGAACCTTCCTATGGCCTGAGATGTCATATACAACTCCTTCCCATTCCAATCCTGAGACCCTTCCTTTAGCATGATATGTGATATCTCAATGCTTATACCAAATCTGAGACCCTTCCTATAGCATGAGATATGATATCCAATTCCTTCCCATTCCAATCCTGAGACCCTTCCTATAGCATGAGATGTGATATCTCAATGCTTATACCAAACCTGAGAGCCTACCTATAGCATGAGATGTGATATCCAAGTCCATCCCATTCCAATCCTTAGACCCTTCCTACAACATGCAATGTGATATCTCAATTATTCTAATACCAAACCAGAGACTCTTCCTATAACATGAGATGGGATATCCAACTCCTTCCCATTCCAATCCTGAGCCGCTTCCGATAGCAGAGATGTGATATCTCAATGCTTATACCAAACCTGAGACCCTTCCTATAACATGAGATGTGATATCCAACTCCTTCCCGTTCCAAACCTGAGACACTAACTATAGCATATGTGATATCCAACTCCTTCCCATTCCAAACATGAGACCCTTCCTATAGCAAGAAAGTAATATCCAACTCCTACCCATTCCAATCCTGAGACCCTTCCTTTAGCAAGAGATGTGATATCCAAATCCTTCCCATTCCAATCCTGAGACCCTTCCTATAACATGAGATGTGATATCCAACTCCTTCCCATTCCAACCTGAGACACTTCCTATGGCATGAGAAGGGATATCCAACTCCTTCCCAATCCAATCCTGAGACCCTTCCGATAGCAGAGATGTGATATCTCAATGCTTATACCAAACCTGAGACCCTTCCTATAGCATGAAAAGGGATATCCAACTCCTTCCCAATCCAATCCTGAGACCCTTCCGATAGCAGAGACGTGATATCTCAATGCTTCTACCAAACCTGAGACCCTTCCTTTAGCATGAGATGTGATATCCAAATCCTTCACATTCCAATCCTGAGACCCTTCCTATAGCATGAGATTTGATATCTCAATGCTTCTAATACCAAACCTGAGATCCTTCCTATAACATGAGATGTGATATCCAATTACTTCCCATTCCAAACCTGAGACCCTTCCTATTGGATGAGATGTGATATCCAACTCCTTCCCATTCCAACCCTGAGACCCTTCCTATAGCATGAGATGTGATGTCTCAATGCTTCTAATACCAAACCTGAGATCCTTCCTATAACATGAGATGTGATATCCAACTCCTTCCATTCCAATCCTGAGACCCGTCCTATAGCATGAGATGTGATATCTCAATGCTTATACCAAACCTGAGACCCTTCCTATAGCATGAGATGTGATATCCAACTCCTTCCCATTCCAATCCTGAGACCCTTCGTATAGCATGAGATGTGATATCTCAATGCTTCTAATACCAAACCTGAGATCCTTCCTCTAACATGAAATGTGATATCCAACTCCTTCCCTTTCCAAACCTAAGAGCCTATCTATAGCATGAGATGTGATATCCAAGTCCTTCACATTCCAACCCTTAGACCCTTCCTACAGCATGCAATATGATATCTCAATGATTCTAATAACAAACCTGAGACCCGTCCTATAACATGAGATGGGATATCCAACTCCTTCCCATGCCAATCCTGAGACACTTCCGATAGCAGAGATGTGATATCTCAATGTTTATACCAAACCTGAGACCCTTCCTATAACATGAGATGTGAAATTTAACTCCTTCCCGTTCCAAACCTGAGACCCTTCCTTTAGCATGAGATGTGATATCCTTCCCATTCCAATCCTGAGACACTTCCGATAGCATGAGATGTGATATCTCAATGCTTCTAATATCAAAACTGAGACCCTCCCTATAGCATGATATGTGATATCTAAGTCCTTCCCATTCCAATCCTGAGACCCTTCCTATAGCATGAGATGTGATATCTCAATGCTTCTACCAAACCTGAGACCCTTCCTTTAGCATGAGATGTGATATCCAACTCCTTCCCATTCCAATCCTGAGACCCTTCCTATAGCATGAGATGTGATATCTCAATACTTCTAATACCAAACCTGAGATCCTTCCGATAACATGAGATGTGATATCTCAATACTTCTAATACCAAACCTGAGATCCATCCTATAACATGAGATGTGATATCCAACTCCTTCCCTTTCCAAACCTAAGAGCCTATCTATAGCATGAGATGTGATATCCAGGTCCTTCCCATTCCAATCCTTAGACCCTTCCTACAGCATGCAATATGATATCTCAATGATTCTAATAACAAACCTGAGACCCGTCCTATAGCATGAGATATGATATCCAAGTCCTTCCCATTCCAATCCTGAAACCCTTCCTATAACATGAAATGTGATATCCAACTCCTTCCCATTCCAACCTGAGACCCTTCCTATAGCATGAGATGGGATATCCAACTTCTTCCAAATCCAATACTGATACCCTTCCGATAGCATGAGATGTGATATCCCAATGCTTCTACCAAACCTGAGACCCATACTATGGCATGAGATGTGATATCAAACTCCTTCCCATTCCAATCCTGAGACCCTTCCTATAGCTTGAGGTGTGATATCCAACTCCTTCCCATTCCAATTCTGAGACCCTTCGTATACCATGAGACTTGATATCTCAATGCTTCTAATACCAAACCTGAGACCCGTCCTATAACATGAGATGTGATATCCAAATCCTTCCCCTTCCAAACCTTAGACCCTTCCTTTATCATGAGATGTGATATCCAACTCCTTCCCATTCCAATCCTGAGACCCTTCCGATATCATGAGATTTGTTATCTCAATGCTTCTAATATCAAACTTGAGACCCTCCCTATAGCATGAGATGTGACATCCAAGTCCTTCCCATTCCAATCCTGAGACCCTTCCTATAGCATGAGATGTGATATCTCTATGCTTCTAATACCAAACCTGAGACCCTTCCTATAACATGAGATGGGATATCCAACTCCTTCCCATTCCAATCCTGAGACCTTTCCGATAGCAGAGATGTGATATCTCAATGCATATACCAAACCTGGGAACCTTCCTATGGCCTGAGATGTCATATACAACTCCTTCCCATTCCAATCCTGAGACCCTTCCTTTAGCATGAGATGTGATATCTCAATGCTTATACCAAATCTGAGACCCTTCCTATAGCATGAGATGTGATATCCAATTCCTTCCCATTCCAATCCTGAGACCCTTCCTATAGCATGAGATGGGATATCCAACTTCTTCCAAATCCAATACTGATACCCTTCCGATAGCATGAGATGTGATATCCCAATGCTTCTACCAAACCTGAGACCCATACTATGGCATGAGATGTGATATCAAACTCCTTCCCATTCCAATCCTGAGACCCTTCCTATAGCTTGAGGTGTGATATCCAACTCCTTCCCATTCCAATTCTGAGACCCTTCGTATACCATGAGACTTGATATCTCAATGCTTCTAATACCAAACCTGAGACCCGTCCTATAACATGAGATGTGATATCCAAATCCTTCCCCTTCCAAACCTTAGACCCTTCCTTTATCATGAGATGTGATATCCAACTCCTTCCCATTCCAATCCTGAGACCCTTCCGATATCATGAGATTTGTTATCTCAATGCTTCTAATATCAAACTTGAGACCCTCCCTATAGCATGAGATGTGACATCCAAGTCCTTCCCATTCCAATCCTGAGACCCTTCCTATAGCATGAGATGTGATATCTCTATGCTTCTAATACCAAACCTGAGACCCTTCCTATAACATGAGATGGGATATCCAACTCCTTCCCATTCCAATCCTGAGACCTTTCCGATAGCAGAGATGTGATATCTCAATGCTTATACCAAACTTGAGAACCTTCCTATGGCCTGAGATGTCATATACAACTCCTTCCCATTCCAATCCTGAGACCCTTCCTATAGCATGAGATGTGATATCTCTATGCTTCTAATACCAAACCTGAGACCCTTCCTATAACATGAGATGGGATATCCAACTCCTTCCCATTCCAATCCTGAGACCTTTCCGATAGCAGAGATGTGATATCTCAATGCTTATACCAAACCTGAGAACCTTCCTATGGCCTGAGATGTCATATACAACTCCTTCCCATTCCAATCCTGAGACCCTTCCTTTAGCATGAGATGTGATATCTCAATGCTTATACCAAATCTGAGACCCTTCCTATAGCATGAGATGTGATATCCAATTCCTTCCCATTCCAATCCTGAGACCCTTCCTATAGCATGAGATGTGATATCTCAATGCTTATACCAAAACTGAGAGCCTACCTATAGCATGAGATGTGATATCCAAGTCCACCCCATTCCAATCCTTAGACCCTTCCTACAGCATGCGATGTGATATCTCAATGATTCTAATACCAAACCAGAGACTCTTCCTATAACATGAGATGGGATATCCAACTCCTTCCCATTCAAATCCTGAGCCGCTTCCGATAGCAGAGATGTGATATCTCAATGCTTATACCAAACCTGAGACCCTTCCTATAACATGAGATGTGATATCCAACTCCTTCCCGTTCCGAACCTGAGACACTAACTATAGCATATGTGATATCCAACTCCTTCCCATTCCAAACATGAGACCCTTCCTATAGCAAGAAAGTAATATCCAACTCCTACCCATTCCAATCCTGAGACCCTTCCTATAGCAAGAGATGTGATATCCAAATCCTTCCCATTCCAATCCTGAGACCCTTCCTATAACATGAGATGTGATATCCAACTCCTTCCCATTCCAACCTGAGACACTTCCTATAGCATGAGAAGGGATAACCAACTCCTTCCCAATCCAATCCTGAGACCCTTCCGATAGCAGAGATGTGATATCTCAATGCTTAAACCAAACCTGAGACCCTTCCTGTGGCATGAGATGTGATATCCAACTCCTTGCCATTCAAATCCTGAGACCCTTCCTATAGCATGAAAAGGGATATCCAACTCCTTCCCAATCCAATCCTGAGACCCTTCCGATAGCAGAGACGTGATATCTCAATGCTTCAACCAAACCTGAGACCCTTCCTTTAGCATGAGATGTGATATCCAAATCCTTCACATTCCAATCCTGAGACCCTTCCTATAGCATGAGATGTGATATCTCAATGCTTCTAATACCAAACCTGAGATCCTTCCTATAACATGAGATGTGATATCCAATTCCTTCCCATTCCAAACCTGAGACCCTTCCTATTGGATGAGTTGTGATATCCAACTCCTTCCCATTCCAACCCTGAGACCCTTCCTATAGCATGAGATGTGATGTCTCAATGATTCTAATACCAAACCTGAGATCCTTCCTATAACATGAGATGTGATATCCAACTCCTTCCATTACAATCCTGAGACCTGTCCTATATCATGAGATGTGATATCTCAATGCTTATACCAAACCTGAGACCCTTCCTATAGCATGAGATGTGATATCCAACTCCTTCCCATTCCAACCTGAGACACTTCCTATAGCATGAGAAGGGATATCCAACTCCTTCCCAATCCAATCCTGAGACCCTTCCGATAGCAGAGATGTGATATCTCAATGCTTATACCAAACCTGAGACCCTTCCTATGGCATGAGATGTGATATCCAACTCCTTGCCATTCAAATCCTGAGACCCTTCCTATAGCATGAGAAGGGATATCCAACTCCTTCCCAATCCAATCCTGAGACCCTTCCGATAGCAGCGACGTGATATCTCAATGCTTCTACCAAACCTGAGACCCTTCCTTTAGCATGAGATGTGATATCCAAATCCTTCACATTCCAATCCTGAGACTCTTCCTTTAGCATGAGATGTGATATCTCAATGCTTATACCAAATCTGAGACCCTTCCTATAGCATGAGATGTGATATCCAATTCCTTCCCATTCCAATCCTGAGACCCTTCCTATAGCATGAGATGTGATATCTCAATGCTTATACCAAACCTGAGAGCCTACCTATAGCATGAGATGTGATATCCAAGTCCATCCCATTCCAATCCTTTGACCCTTCCTACAGCATGCGATGTGATATCTCAATGATTCTACCAAACCAGAGACTCTTCCTATAACATGAGATGGGATATCCAACTCCTTCCCATTCCAATCCTGAGCCGCTTCCGATAGCAGAGATGTGATATCTCAATGCTTATACCAAGCCTGAGACCCTTCCTATAACATGAGATGTGATATCCAACTCCTTCCCGTTCCGAACCTGAGACACTAACTATAGCATATGTGATATCCAACTCCTTCCCATTCCAAACATGAGACCCTTCCTATAGCAAGAAAGTAATATCCAACTCCTACCCATTCCAATCCTGAGACCCTTCCTATAGCAAGAGATGTGATATCCAAATCCTTCCCATTCCAATCCTGAGACCCTTCCTATAACATGAGATGTGATATCCAACTCCTTCCCATTCCAACCTGAGACACTTCCTATAGCATGAGAAGGGATATCCAACTCCTTCCCAATCCAATCCTGAGACCCTTCCGATAGCAGAGATGTGATATCTCAATGCTTATACCAAACCTGAGACCCTTCCTATGGCATGAGATGTGATATCCAACTCCTTCCCAATCCAATCCTGAGACCCTTCCGATAGCAGAGACGTGATATCTCAATGCTTCTACCAAACCTGAGACCCTTCCTTTAGCATGAGATGTGATATCCAAATCCTTCACATTCCAATCCTGAGACCCTTCCTATAGCATGAGATGTGATATCTCAATGCTTCTAATACCAAACCTGAGATCCTTCCTATAACATGAGATGTGATATCCAATTCCTTCCCATTCCAAACCTGAGACCCTTCCTATTGGATGAGATGTGATATCCAACTGCTTCCCATTCCAACCCTGAGACCCTTCCTATAGCATGAGATGTGATGTCTCAATGCTTCTAATACCAAACCTGAGATCCTTCCTATAACATGAGATGTGATATCCAACTCCTTCCATTCCAATCCTGAGACCCGTCCTATAGCATGAGATGTGATATCTCAATGCTTATACCAAACCTGAGACCCTTCCTATAGCATGAGATGTGATATCCAACTGCTTCCCATTCCAATCCTGAGACCCTTCCTATAGCATGAGATGTGATATCTCAATGCTTCTAATACCAAACCTGAGATCCTTCCTCTAACATGAAATGTGATATCCAACTCCTTCCCTTTCCAAACCTAAGAGCCTATCTATAGCATGAGATGTGATATCCAAGTCCTTCCCATTCCAACCCTTAGACCCTTCCTACAGCATGCAATATGATATCTCAATGATTCTAATAACAAACCTGAGACCCGTCCTATAACATGAGATGGGATATCCAACTCCTTCCCATTCCAATCCTGAGACACTTCCGATAGCAGAGATGTGATATCTCAATGCTTATACCAAACCTGAGACCCTTCCTATAACATGAGATGTGATATCCAAATCCTTCCCGTTCCAAACCTGAGACCCTTCCTTTAGCATGAGATGTGATATCCAGCACCTTCCCATTCCAATCCTGAGACACTTCCTATAGCATGAGATATGATATCTCAATACTTCTAATACCAAACGTGAGATCCTTCCGATAACATGAGATGTGATATCCAAATCCTTCCCCTTCCAATCCTGAGACCCTCCCTTTAGCATGAGATGTGATATCCAACTCCTTCCTATTCCAATCCTGAGACTCTTCTGATAGCATGAGATGTGATATCTCAATGCTTCTAATACCAAACCTGAGATCCTTCCGATAGCATGAGATGTGATATCTCAATGCTTCTAATACCAAACCTGAGATCCTTCCTATAACATGAGATGTGATATCCAAATCCTTCCCCTTCCAAACCTGAGACCCTCCCTTTAGCATGAGATGTGATATCCAACTCCTTCCCATTCCATTCCTAAGACCCTTCTGATAGCATGAGATGTGATATCTCAATGCCTCTAATACCAAACCTGAGATCCTACCTCTAACATGAAATGTGATATCCAACTATTTCCCCTTCCAAACCTGAGAGCCTTCCTATAGCATGAGATGTGATATCCAAGTCCTTCCCATTCCAATCCTGAGACCCTTCCTATAGCTTGAGATGTGATATCCAACTCCTTCCCATTCCAATTCTGAGACCCTTCCTATACTATGAGACTTGATATCTCAATGCTTCTAATACAAACGTGAGACCCGTAATATAACATGAGATGTGATATCCAAATCCTTCCCCTTCCAAACCTTAGACCCTTCCTTTATCATGAGATGTGATATCCAACTCCTTCCCATTCCAATCCTGAGACCCTTCCGATATCATGAGATGTGATATCTCAAAGCTTCTAATATCAAACTTGAGACCCTCCCTATAGCATGAGATGTGATATCCAAGTCCTTCCCATTCCAATCCTGAGACCCTTCCTATAGCTTGAGGTGTGATATCCAACTCCTTCCCATTCCAATTCTGAGACCCTTCTTATACCATGAGACTTGATATCTCAATGCTTCTAATACCAAACCTGAGACCCGTCCTATAACATGAGATGTGATATCCAAATCCTTCCCCTTCCAAACCTTAGACCCTTCCTTTATCATGAGATGTGATATCCAACTCCTTCCCATTCCAATCCTGAGACCCTTCCGATATCATGAGATTTGTTATCTCAATGCTTCTAATATCAAACTTGAGACCCTCCCTAAAGCATGAGATGTGACATCCAAGTCCTTCCTATTCCAATCCCGAGACCCTTCCTATAACATGAGATGTGATATCCAACTCCTTCCCATTCCAACCTGAGACACTTCCTATAGCATGAGAAGGGGTATCTAACTCCTTCCCAATCCAATCCTGAGACCCTTCCGATAGCAGAGATGTGATATCTGAATGCTTATACCAAACCTGAGACCCTTCCTATGGCATGAGATGTGATATCCAACTCCTTGCCATTCAAATCCTGAGACCCTTCCTATAGCATGAGATGTGATATCTCTATGCTTCTAATACCAAACCTGAGACCCTTCCTATAACATGAGATGGGATATCCAACTCCTTCCCATTCCAATCCTGAGACCCTTCCGATAGCAGAGATGTGATATCTCAATGCTTATACCAAACCTGAGAACCTTCCTATGGCCTGAGATGTCATATACAACTCCTTCCCATTCCAATCCTGAGACCCTTCCTTTAGCATGAGATGTGATATCTCAATGCTTATACCAAATCTGAGACCCTTCCTATAGCATGAGATGTGATATCCAATTCCTTCCCATTCCAATCCTGAGACCCTTCCTATAGCATGAGATGTGATATCTCAATGCTTATACCAAACCTGAGAGCCTACCTATAGCATGAGATGGGATATCCAAGTCCATCCCATTCCAATCCTTAGACCCTTCCTACAGCATGCAATGTGATATCTCAATGATTCTAATACCAAACCAGAGACTCTTCCTATAACATGAGATGGGATATCCAACTCCTTCCCATTCCAATCCTGAGCCGCTTCCGATAGCAGAGATGTGATATCTCAATGCTTATACCAAACCTGAGACCCTTCCTATAACATGAGATGTGATATCCAACTCCTTCCGTTCCAAACCTGAGACACTAACTATAGCATATGTGATATCCAACTCCTTCCCATTCCAAACATGAGACCCTTCCTATAGCAAGAAAGTAATATCCAACTCCTACCCATTCCAATCCTGAGACCCTTCCTATAGCAAGAGATGTGATATCCAAATCCTTCCCATTCCAATCCTGAGACCCTTCCTATATCATGAGATGTGATATCCAACTCCTTCCCATTCCAACCTGAGACACTTCCTATAGCATGAGAAGGGATATCCAACTCCTTCCCAATCCAATCCTGAGACCCTCCCGATAGCAGAGATGTGATATCTCAATGCTTATACCAAACCTGAGACCCTTCCTATGGCATGAGATGTGATATCCAACTCCTTCCCAATCCAATCCTGAGACCCTTCCAATAGCAGAGACGTGATATCTCAATGCTTCTACCAAACCTGAGACCCTTCCTTTAGCATGAGATGTGATATCCAAATCCTTCACATTCCAATCCTGAGACCCTTCCTATAGCATGAGATGTGATATCTCAATGCTTCTAATACCAAACCTGAGATCCTTCCTATAACATGAGATGTGATATCCAATTCCTTCCCATTCCAAACCCGAGACCCTTCCTATTGGATGCGATGTGATATCCAACTCCTTCCCATTCCAACCCTGAGACCCTTCCTATAGCATGAGATGTGATGTCTCAATGCTTCTAATACCAAACCTGAGATCCTTCCTATAACATGAGATGTGATATCCAACTCCTTCCATTCAAATCCTGAGACCCGTCCTATAGCATGAGATGTGATATCTCAATGCTTATACCAAACCTGAGACCCTTCCTATAGCATGAGATGTGATATCCAACTGCTTCCCATTCCAATCCTGAGACCCTTCCTATAGCATGAGATGTGATATCTCAATGCTTCTAATACCAAACCTGAGATCCTTCCTCTAACATGAAATGTGATATCCAACTCCTTCCCATTCCAACCCTTAGACCCTTCCTACAGCATGCAATATGATATCTCAATGATTCTAATAACAAACCTGAGACCCGTCCTATAACATGAGATGGGATATCCAACTCCTTCCCATTCCAATCCTGAGACACTTCCGATAGCAGAGATGTGATATCTCAATGCTTATACCAAACCTGAGACCCTTCCTATAACATGAGATGTGATATCCAAATCCTTCCCGTTCCAAACCTGAGACCCTTCCTTTAGCATGAGATGTGATATCCAGCACCTTCCCATTCCAATCCTGAGACACTTCCTATAGCATGAGATGTGATATCTCAATGCTTCTAATATCAAAACTGAGACCCTCCCTATAGCATGATATGTGATATCTAAGTCCTTCCCATTCCAATCCCGAGACCCTCCCTATAGCATGAGATGTGATATCCAACTCCTTCCCCTTCCAATCCTGAGACCCTCCCTTTAGCATGAGATGTGATATCGAACTCCTTCCTATTCCAATCCTGAGACTCTTCTGATAGCATGAGATGTGATATCTCAATGCTTCTAATACCAAACCTGAGATCCTTCCGATAGCATGAGATGTGATATCTCAATGCTTCTAATACCAAACCTGAGATCCTTCCTATAACATGAGATGTGATATCCAAATCCTTCCCCTTCCAAACCTGAGACCCTCCCTTTAGCATGAGATGTGATATCCAACTCCTTCCCATTCCATTCCTGAGACCCTTCTGATAGCATGAGATGTGATATCTCAATGCCTCTAATACCAAACCTGAGATCCTACCTCTAACATGAAATGTGATATCCAACTCTTTCCCCTTCCAAACCTGAGAGCCTTCCTATAGCATGAGATGTGATATCCAAGTCCTTCCCATTCCAATCCTAAGACCCTTCCTATAACTTGAGATGTGATATCCAACTCCTTCCCATTCCAATTCTGAGACCCTTCCTATACTATGAGACTTGATATCTCAATGCTTCTAATACAGACGTGAGACCCGTAATATAACATGAGATGTGATATCCAAATCCTTCCCCTTCCAAACCTTAGACCCTTCCTTTATCATGAGATGTGATATCCAACTCCTTCCCATTCCAATCCTGAGACCCTTCCGATATCATGAGATGTGATATCTCAAAGCTTCTAATATCAAACTTGAGACCCTCCCTATAGCATGAGATGTGATATCCAAGTCCTTCCCATTCCAATCCTGAGACCCTTCCTATAGCATGAGATGTGATATCTCAATGCTTCTAATACCAAACCTGAGACCCTTCCTATAACATGAGATGGGAATATCCAACTCCTTCCCATTCCAATCCTGAGACCCTTCCGATAGCAGAGATGTGATATCTCAATGCTTATACCAAACCTGAGATCCTTCCTATAACATGAGATGTGATATCCAACTCCTTCCCATTCCAATCCTGAGACACTTCCTATAGCATGAGATGTGATATCTCACTGCTTCTAATATCAAACTTGAGACCCTACCTATAGCATGAGATGTGATATCCAAGTCCTTCCCATTACAATCCTGAGACACTTCCTATAGCATGAGATGTGATATCCAACTCCTTCCCATTCCAATCCTGAGACCCTTCCTATAGCATGAGATATGATATCTCAATACTTCTAATACCAAACGTGAGATCCTTCCGATAACATGAGATGTGATATCCAAATCCTTCCCCTTCCAAACCTGAGACCCTCCCTTTAGCATGAGATGTGATATCCAACTCCTTCCCATTCCAATCCTGAGACCCTTCTGATAGCATGAGATGTGATATCTCAATGCTTCTAATACCAAACCTGAGATCCTTCCGATAGCATGAGATGTGATATCTCAATGCTTCTAATACCAAACCTGAGATCCTTCCTATAACATGAGATGTGATATCCAAATCCTTCCCCTTCCAAACCTGAGACCTTCCCTTTAGCATGAGATGTGATATCCAACTCCTTCCCATTCCATTCCCGAGACCCTTCTGATAGCATGAGATGTGATATATCAATGCCTCTAATACCAAACCTGAGATCCTACCTCTAACATGAAATGTGATATCCAACTCTTTCCCCTTCCAAACCTGAGAGCCTTCCTATAGCATGAGATGTGATATCCAACTCCTTCCCATTCCAATTCTGAGACCCTTCCTATACTCTGAGACTTGATATCTCAATGCTTCTAATACCAAACCTGAGACCCGTAATATAACATGAGATGTGATATCCAAATCCTTCCCCTTCCAAACCTTAGACCCTTCCTTTATCATGAGATGTGATATCCAACTCCTTCCCATTCCAATCCTGAGACCCTTCCGATATCATGAGATGTGATATCTCAAAGCTTCTAATATCAAACTTGAGACCCTCCCTATAGCATGAGATGTGATATCCAAGTCCTTCCCATTCCAATCCTGAGACCCTTCCTATAGCATGAGATGTGATATCTCAATGCTTCTAATACCAAACCTGAGACCCTTCCTATTACATGAGATGGGAATATCCAACTCCTTCCCATTCCAATCCTGAGACCCTTCCGATAGCAGAGATGTGATATCTCAATGCTTATACCAAACCTGAGACCCTTTGTATGGCATGAGATGTGATATCCAACTCCTTGCAATTCAAATCCTGAGACCCTTCCTATAGCATGAGAAGGGATATCCAACTCCTTCCCAATCCAATCCTGAGACCCTTCCGATAGCAGAGACGTGATATCTCAATGCTTCTACCAAACCTGAGACCCTTCCTTTAGCATGAGATGTGATATCCAAATCCTTCACATTCCAATCCTGAGACCCTTCCTATAGCATGAGATGTGATATCTCAATGCTTCTAATACCAAACCTGAGATCCTTCCTATAACATGAGATGTGATATCCAATTCCTTCCCATTCCAAACCTGAGACCCTTCCTATTGGATGAGTTGTGATATCCAACTCCTTCCCATTCCAACCCTGAGACCCTTCCTATAGCATGAGATGTGATGTCTCAATGATTCTAATACCAAACCTGAGATCCTTCCTATAACATGAGATGTGATATCCAACTCCTTCCATTCCAATCCTGAGACCCGTCCTATAGCATGAGATGTGATATCGCAATGCTTATACCAAACCTGAGACCCTTCCTATAGCATGAGATGTGATATCCAACTACTTCCCATTCCAATCCTGAGACCCTTCCTATAGCATGAGATGTGATATCTCAATGCTTCTAATACCAAACCTGAGATCCTTCCTCTAACATGAAATGTGATATCCAACTCCTTCCCTTTCCAAACCTAAGAGCCTATCTATAGCATGAGATGTGATATCCAGGTCCTTCCTATTCCAATCCTTAGACCCTTCCTACAGCATGCAATATGATATCTCAATGATTCTAATAACAAACCTGAGACCCGTCCTATAGCATGAGATATGATATCCAAGTCCTTCCCATTCCAATCCTGAGACCCTTCCTATAACATGAAATGTGATATCCAACTCCTTTCCATTCCAACCTGAGACCCTTCCTATAGCATGAGATGGGATATCCAACTTCTTCAAAATCCAATACTGATACCCTTCCGATAGCATGAGATGTGATATCCTAATGCTTCTACCAAACCTGAGACCCATACTATGGCATGAGATGTGATATCAAACTCCTTCCCATTCCAATCCTGAGACCCTTCCTATAGCTTGAGGTGTGATATCCAACTCCTTCCCATTCCAATTCTGAGACCCTTCTTATACCATGAGACTTGATATCTCAATGCTTCTAATACCAAACCTGAGACCCGTCCTATAACATGAGATGTGATATCCAAATCCTTCCCCTTCCAAACCTTAGACCCTTCCTTTATCATGAGATGTGGTATCCAACTCCTTCCCATTCCAATCCTGAAACCCTTCCGATATCATGAGATTTGTTATCTCAATGCTTCTAATATCAAACTTGAGATCCTCCCTATAGCATGAGATGTGACATCCAAGTCCTTCCCATTCCAATCCTGAGACCCTTCCTATAGCATGAGATGTGATATCCCTATGCTTCTAATACCAAACCTGAGACCCTTCCTATAACATGAGATGGGATATCCAACTCCTTCCCATTCCAATCATGAGACCCTTCCTATAGCATGAGATGTGATATCTCAATGCTTATACCAAACCTGAGAGCCTACCTATAGCATGAGATGTGATATCCAAGTCCATCCCATTCCAATCCTTAGACCCTTCCTACAGCAAGCGATGTGATATCTCAATGATTCTAATACCAAACCAGAGACTCTTCCTATAACATGAGATGGGATATCTAACTCCTTCCCATTCCAATCCTGAGCCGCTTCAGATAGCAGAGATGTGATATCTCAATGCTTATACCAAACCTGAGACCCTTCCTATAACATGAGATGTGATATCCAACTCCTTCCCGTTCCAAACCTGAGACACTAACTATAGCATATGTGATATCCAACTCCTTCCCATTCCAAACATGAGACCCTTCCTATAGCAAGAAAGTAATATCCAACTCCTACCCATTCCAATCCTGAGACCCTTCCTATAGCAAGAGATGTGATATCCAAATCCTTCCCATTCCAATCCTGAGACCCTTCCTATAACATGAGATGTGATATCCAACTCCTTCCCATTCCAACCTGAGACACTTCCTATAGCATGAGAAGGGATATCCAACTCCTTCCCAATCCAATCCTGAGACCCTTCCGATAGCAGAGATGTGATATCTCAATGCTTATACCAAACCTGAGACCCTTCCTATGGCATGAGATGTGATATCCAACTCCTTGCCATTCAAATCCTGAGACCCTTCCTATAGCATGAGAAGGGATATCCAACTCCTTCCCAATCCAATCCTGAGACCCTTCCGATAGCAGCGACGTGATATCTCAATGCTTCTACCAAACCTGAGACCCTTCCTTTAGCATGAGATGTGATATCCAAATCCTTCACATTCCAATCCTGAGACCCTTCCTTTAGCATGAGATGTGATATCCAACTCCTTCCCATTCCAACCTGAGACACTTCCTATAGCATGAGAAGGGATATCCAACTCCTTCCCAATCCAATCCTGAGACCCTTCCGATAGCAGAGATGTGATATCTCAATGCTTATACCAAACCTGAGACCCTTCCTATGGCATGAGATGTGATATCCAACTCCTTGCCATTCAAATCCTGAGACCCTTCCTATAGCATGAAAAGGAATATCCAACTCCTTCCCAATCCAATCCTGAGACCCTTCCGATAGCAGAGACGTGAAATCTCAATGCTTCTACCAAACCTGAGACCCTTCCTTTAGCATGAGATGTGATATCCAAATCCTTCACATTCCAATCCTGAGACCCTTCCTATAGCATGAGATTTGATATCTCAATGCTTCTAATACCAAACGTGAGATCCTTCCTATAACATGAGATGTGATATCCAAATCCTTCCCCTTCCAAACCTGAGACCCTCCCTTTAGCATGAAATGTGATATCCAACTCCTTCCTATTCCAATCCTGAGACTCTTCTGATAGCATGAGATGTGATATCTCAATGCTTCTAATACCAAACCTGAGATCCTTCCGATAGCATGAGATGTGATATCTCAATGCTTCTAATACCAAACCTGAGATCCTTCCTATAACATGAGATGTGATATCCAAATCCTTCCCCTTCCAAACCTGAGACCCTCCCTTTAGCATTAGATGTGATATCTAACTCCTTCCCATTCCATTCCTGAGACCCTTCTGATAGCATGAGATGTGATATCTCAATGCCTCTAATACCAAACCTGAGATCCTACCTCTAACATGAAATGAGATATCCAACTCTTTCCCCTTCCAAACCTGAGAGCCTTCCTATAACATGAGATGTGATATCCAAGTCCATCCCATTCCAATCCTTAGACCCTTCCTACAGCATGCGATGTGATATCTCAATGATTCTAATACCAAACCAGAGACTCTTCCTATAACATGAGATGGGATATCCAACTCCTTCCCATTCCAATTCTGAGACCCTTCCTATACTATGAGACTTGATATCTCAATGCTTCTAATACCAAACCTGAGACCCGTAATATAACATGAGATGTGATATCCAAATCCTTCCCCTTCCAAACCTTAGACCCTTCCTTTATCATGAGATGTGATATCCAACTCCTTCCCATTCCAATCCTGAGACCCTTCCGATATCATGAGATGTGATATCTCAAAGCTTCTAATACCAAACCTGAGACCCTTCCTATAACATGAGATGGGAATATCCAACTCCTTCCCATTCCAATCTTGAGACCGTTCCGATAGCAGAGATGTGATATCTCAATGCTTATACCAAACCTGAGATCCTTCCTATAACATGAGATGTGATATCCAACTCCTTCCCATTCCAATCCTGAGACACTTCCTATAGCATGAGATGTGATATCTCACTGCTTATACCAAACCTGAGACCCTTCCCATAGCAGGAGATGTGATATCCAACTCCTTCCCATTCCAATCCTCAGACCCTTCCTATAGCATGAGATGTGATATCTCAATGCTTCTAATGTCAAACTTGAGACCCTACCTATAGCATGAGATGTGATATCCAAGTCCTTCCCATTCCAATCCTGAGACACTTCCTATAGCATGAGATGTGATATCTCAATGCTTCTAATACCAAACCTGAGACTCTTCCTATAACATGAGATGGGATATCCAACTCCTTCCCATTCCAATCCTGAGACCCTTTTGATAGCAGAGATGTGATATCTCAATGTTTATACCAAACCTGAGACCCTTCCTACGGCATGAGATGTCATATTCAACTCCTTCCCATTCCAATCCTGAGACCCTTCCTATAGCATGAGATTTGATATCCAACTCCTTCCCATTCCAATCCTGAGACCCTTCCTATAGCATGAGATGTGATGTCTCAATGCTTCTAATACCAAACCTGAGATCCTTCCTATGACATGAGATGTGATATCCAACTCCTTCCATTCCAATCCTGAGACCATCCTATAGCATGAGATGTGATATCTCAATGCTTATACCAAACCTGAGACCCTTCCTATAGCATGAGATGTGATATCCAACTCCTTCCCATTCCAATCATGAGACCCTTCCTATAGCATGAGATGTGATATCTCAATGCTTCTAATACCAAACCTGAGATCCTTCCTCTAACATGAAATGTGAGATCCAACTCCTTCCCTTTCCAAACCTAAGAGCCTATCTATAGCATGAGATGTGATATCCAAGTCCTTCACATTCCAACCCTTAGACCCTTCCTACAGCATGCAATATGATATCTCCATGATTCTAATAACAAACCTGAGACCCGTCCTATAACATGAGATGGGATATCCAACTCCTTCCCATTCCAATCCTGAGACACTTCCGATAGCAGAGATGTGATATCTCAATGTTTATACCAAACCTGAGACCCTTCCTATAACATGAGATGTGATATCCAACTCCTTCCCGTTCCAAACCTGAGACCCTTCCTTTAGCATGAGATGTGATATCCAGCTCCTTCCCATTCCAATCCTGAGACACTTCCGATAGCATGAGATGTGATATCTCAATGCTTCTAATATCAAAACTGAGACCCTCCCTATAGCATGATATGTGATATCTAAGTCCTTCCCATTCCAATCCTGAGACCCTTCCTATAGCATGAGATGTGATATCTCAATGCTTCTACCAAACCTGAGACCCTTCCTTTAGCATGAGATGTGATATCCAACTCCTTCCCATTCCAATCCTGAGACCCTTCCTATAGCATGAGATGTGATATCTCAATACTTCTAATACCAAACCTGAGATCCATCCTATAACATGAGATGTGATATCCAACTCCTTCCCTTTCCAAACCTGAGAGCCGTTCTATAGCATGAGATGTGATATCCAGGTCCTTCCCATTCCAATCCTTAGACCCTTCCTACAGCATGCAATATGATATCTCAATGATTCTAATAACAAACCTGAGACCCGTCCTATAGCATGAGATATGATATCCAAGTCCTTCCCATTCCAATCCTGAGACCCTTCCTATAACATGAAATGTGATATCCAACTCCTTCCCATTCCAACCTGAGACCCTTCCTATAGCATGAGATGGGATATCCAACTTCTTCCAAATCCAATACTGATACCCTTCCGATAGCAAGAGATGTGATATCCCAATGCTTCTACCAAACCTGAGACCCATACTATGGCATGAGATTTGATATCAAACTCCTTCCCATTCCAATCCTGAGACCCTTCCTATAGCTTGAGGTGTGATATCCAACTCCTTCCCATTCCAATTCTGAGACCCTTCTTATACCATGAGACTTGATATCTCAATGCTTCTAATATTAAACCTGAGACCCGTCCTATAACATGAGATGTGATATCCAAATCCTTCCCCTTCCAAACCTTAGACCCTTCCTTTATCATGAGATGTGATATCCAACTCCTTCCCATTCCAATCCTGAGACCCTTCCGATATCATGAGATTTGTTATCTCAATGCTTCTAATATCAAACTTGAGACCCTCCCTATAGCATGAGATGTGACATCCAAGTCCTTCCCATTCCAATCCTGAGACCCTTCCTATAGCATGAGATGTGATATCTCTATGCTTCTAATACCAAACCTGAGACCCTTCCTATAACATGAGATGGGATATCCAACTCCTTCCCATTCCAATCCTGAGACCTTTCCGATAGCGGAGATGTGATATCTCAATGCTTATACCAAACCTGAGAACCTTCCTATGGCCTGAGATGTCATATACAACTCCTTCCCATTCCAATCCTGAGACCCTTCCTTTAGCATGAGATGTGATATCTCAATGCTTATACCAAATCTGAGACCCTTCCTATAGCATGAGATGTGATATCCAATTCCTTCCCATTCCAATCCTGAGACCCTTCCTATAGCATGAGATGTGATATCTCAATGCTTATACCAAATCTGAGACCCTTCCTATAGCATGAGATGTGATATCCAAGTCCATCCCATTCCCATCCTTAGACCCTTCCTACAGCATGCGATGTGATATCTCAATGATTCCAATACCAAACCAGAGACTCTTCCTATAACATGAGATGGGATATCCAACTCCTTCCCATTCCAATCCTGAGCCGCTTCCGATAGCAGAGATGTGATATCTCACTGCTTATACCAAACCTGAGACCCTTCCTATAACATGAGATGTGATATCCAACTCCTTCCCATTCCAAACATGAGACCCTTCCTATAGCAAGAAAGTAATATCCAACTCCTACCCATTCCAATCCTGAGACCCTTCCTATAGCAAGAGATGTGATATCCAAATCCTTCCCATTCCAATCCTGAGACCCTTCCTATAACATGAGATGTGATATCCAACTCCTTCCCATTCCAATCCTGAGACACTTCCTATAGCATGAGATGTGATAGCTCAATGCTTCTAATACCAAACCTGAGACTCTTCCTATAACATGAGATGGGATATCCAACTCCTTCCCATTCCAATCCTGAGACCCTTTTTATAGCAGAGATGTGATATCTCAATGTTTATACCAAACCTGAGACCCTTCCTACGGCATGAGATGTCATATTCAACTCCTTCCCATTCCAATCCTGAGACGCTTCCTATAGCATGAGATTTGATATCCAACTCCTTCCCATTCCAATCCTGAGACCCTTCCTATAGCATGAGATGTGATGTCTCAATGCTTCTAATACCAAACCTGAGATCCTTCCTATAACATGAGATGTGATATCCAACTCCTTCCATTCCAATCCTGAGACCCTTCCTATAGCATGAGATGTGATATCTCAATGCTTATACCAAACCTGAGACCCTTCCTATAGCATGAGATGTGATATCCAACTCCTTCCCATTCCAATCCTGAGACCCTTCCTATAGCATGAGATGTGATATCTCAATGCTTCTAATACCAAACCTGAGATCCTTCCTCTAACATGAAATGTTAGATCCAACTCCTTCCCTTTCCAAACCTAAGAGCCTATCTATAGCATGAGATGTGATATCCAAGTCCTTCACATTCCAACCCTTAGACCCTTCCTACAGCATGCAATATGATATCTCAATGATTCTAATAACAAACCTGAGACCCGTCCTATAACATGAGATGGGATATCCAACTCCTTCCCATTCCAATCCTGAGACACTTCCGATAGCAGAGATGTGATATCTCAATGTTTATACCAAACCTGAGACCCTTCCTATAACATGAGATGTGATATCCAACTCCTTCCCGTTCCAAACCTGAGACCCTTCCTTTAGCATGAGATGTGATATCCAGCTCCTTCCCATTCCAATCCTGAGACACTTCCGATAGCATGAGATGTGATATCTCAATGCTTCTAATATCAAAACTGAGACCCTCCCTATAGCATGATATGTGATATCTAAGTCCTTCCCATTCCAATCCTGAGACCCTTCCTATAGCATGAGATGTGATATCTCAATGCTTCTACCAAACCTGAGACCCTTCCTTTAGCATGAGATGTGATATCCAACTCCTTCCCATTCCAATCCTGAGACCCTTCCTATAGCATGAGATGTGATATCTCAATACTTCTAATACCAAACCTGAGATCCTTCCGATAACATGAGATGTGATATCTCAATACTTCTAATACCAAACCTGAGATCCATCCTATAACATGAGATGTGATATCCAACTCCTTCCCTTTCCAAACCTGAGAGCCGTTCTATAGCATGAGATGTGATATCCAGGTCCTTCCCATTCCAATCCTTAGACCCTTCCTACAGCATGCAATATGATATCTCAATGATTCTAATAACAAACCTGAGACCCGTCCTATAGCATGAGATATGATATCCAAGTCCTTCCCATTCCAATACTGAGACCCTTCCTCCTATAACATGAAATGTGATATCCAACTCCTTCCCATTCCAACCTGAGACCTTTCCTATAGCATGAGATGGGATATCCAACTTCTTCCAAATCCAATACTGATACCCTTCCGATAGCATGAGATGTGATATCCCAATGCTTCTACCAAACCTGAGACCCATACTATGGCATGAGATGTGATATCAAACTCCTTCCCATTCCAATCCTGAGACCCTTCCGATATCATGAGATTTGTTATCTCAATGCTTCTAATATCAAACTTGAGACCCTCCCTATAGCATGAGATGTGACATCCAAGTCCTTCCCATTCCAATCCTGAGACCCTTCCTATAGCATGAGATGTGATATCTCTATGCTTCTAATACCAAACCTGAGACCATTCCTATAACATGAGATGGGATATCCAACTCCTTCCCATTCCAATCCTGAGACCTTTCCGATAGCAGAGATGTGATTTCTCAATGCTTATACCAAACCTGAGAACCTTCCTATGGCCTGAGATGTCATATACAACTCCTTCCCATTCCAATCCTGAGACCCTTCCTTTAGCATGAGATGTGATATCTCAATGCTTATACCAAATCTGAGACACTTCCTATAGCATGAGATGTGATATCCAATTCCTTCCCATTCCAATCCTGAGACCCTTCCTATAGCATGAGATGTGATATCTCAATGCTTATACCAAACCTGAGAGCCTACCTATAACATGAGATGTGATATCCAAGTCTATCCCATTCCAATCCTTAGACCCTTCCTACAGCATGCGATGTGATATCGCAATAATTCTAATACCAAACCAGAGACTCTTCCTATAACATGAGATGGGATATCCAACTCCTTCGAATTCCAATCCTGAGCCGCTTCCGATAGCAGAGATGTGATATCTCAATGCTTATACCAAACCTGAGATCCTTCCTATAACATGAGATGTGATATCCAACTCCTTCCCGTTCCAAACCTGAGACACTAACTATAGCATATGTGATATCCAACTCCTTCCCATTCCAAACATGAGACCCTTCCTATAGCAAGAAAGTAATATCCAACTCCTACCCATTCCAATCCTGAGACCCTTCCTATAGCAAGAGATGTGATATCCAAATCCTTCCCATTCCAATCCTGAGACCCTTCCTATAACATGAGATGTGATATCCAACTCCTTCCCATTCCAACCTGAGACACTTCCTATAGCATGAGAAGGGATATCCAACTCCTTCCCAATCCAATCCTGAGACCCTTCCGATAGCAGAGATGTGATATCTCAATGCTTATACCAAACCTGAGACCCTTCCTATGGCATGAGATGTGATATCCAACTCCTTGCCATTCAAATCCTGAGACCCTTCCTATAGCATGAGAAGGGATATCCAACTCCTTCCCAATCCAATCCTGAGACCCTTCCGATAGCAGCGACGTGATATCTCAATGCTTCTACCAAACCTGAGACCCTTCCTTTAGCATGAGATGTGATATCCAAATCCTTCACATTCCAATCCTGAGACCCTTCCTAAAGCATGAGATGTGATATCTCAATGCTTCTAATACCAAACCTGAGATCCTTCCTATAACATGAGATGTGATATCCAATTCCTTCCCATTCCAAACCTGAGACCCTTCCTATTGGATGAGATGTGATATCCAACTCCTTCCCATTCCAACCCTGAGACCCTTCCTATAGCATGAGATTTGATGTCTCAATGCTTCTAATACCAAACCTGAGATCCTTCCTCTAACATGAAATGTGATATCCAACTCCTTCCCTTTCCAAACCTAAGAGCCTATCTATAGCATGAGATGTGATATCCAAGTCCTTCACATTCCAACACTTAGACCCTTCCTACAGCATGCAATATGATATCTCAATGATTCTAATAACAAACCTGAGACCCGTCCTATAACATGAGATGGGATATCCAACTCCTTCCATTCCAATCCTGAGACCCGTCCTATAGCATGAGATGTGATATCTCAAGGCTTATACCAAACCTGAGACCCTTCCTATAGCATGAGATGTGATATCCAACTGCTTCCCATTCCAATCCTGAGACCCTTCCTATAGCATGAGATGTGATATCTCAATGCTTCTAATACCAAACCTGAGATCCTTCCTCTAACATGAAATGTGATATCCAACTCCTTCCCTTTCCAAACCTAAGAGCCTATCTATAGCATGAGATGTGATATCCAAGTCCTTCCCATCCCAACCCTTAGACCCTTCCTACAGCATGCAATATGATATCTCAATGATTCTAATAACAAACCTGAGACGTGTCCTATAACATGAGATGGGATATCCAACTCCTTCCCATTCCAATCCTGAGACACTTCCGATAGCAGAGATGTGATATCTCAATGCTTATACCAAACCTGAGACCCTTCCTATAACATGAGATGTGATATCCAAATCCTTCCCGTTCCAAACCTGAGACCCTTCCTTTAGCATGAGATGTGATATCCAGCTCCTTCCCATTCCAATCCTGAGACACTTCCGATAGCATGAGATGTGATATCTCAATGCTTCTAATATCAAAACTGAGACCCTCCCTATAGCATGATATGTGATATCTAAGTCCTTCCCATTCCAATCCTGAGACCCTCCCTATAGCATGAGATGTGATATCCAACTCCTTCCCATTCCAATCCTGAGACCCTTCCTATAGCATGAGATATGATATCTCAATACTTCTAATACCAAACGTGAGATCCTTCCGATAACATGAGATGTGATATCCAAATCCTTCCCCTTCCAAACCTGAGACCCTCCCTTTAGCATGAAATGTGATATCCAACTCCTTCCTATTCCAATCCTGAGACTCTTCTGATAGCATGAGATGTGATATCTCAATGCTTCTAATACCAAACCTGAGATCCTTCCGATAGCATGAGATGTGATATCTCAATGCTTCTAATACCAAACCTGAGATCCTTCCTATAACATGAGATGTGATATCCAAATCCTTCCCCTTCCAAACCTGAGACCCTCCCTTTAGCATGAGATGTGATATCTAACTCCTTCCCATTTTATTCCTGAGACCCTTCTGATAGCATGAGATGTGATATCTCAATGCCTCTAATACCAAACCTGAGATCCTACCTCTAACATGAAATGAGATATCCAACTCTTTCCCCTTCCAAACCAGAGAGCCTTCCTATAGCATGAGATGTGATATCCAAGTCCTTCCCATTCCAATACTGAGACCCTTCCTATAGCTTGAGATGTGATATCCAACTCCTTCCCATTCCATTTCTGAGACCCTTCCTATAGCATGAGATGTGATATCTCAATGCTTATACCAAACCTGAGAGCCTACCTATAACATGAGATGTGATATCCAAGTCCATCCCATTCCAATCCTTAGACCCTTCCTACAGCATGCGATGTGATATCTCAATGATTCTAATACCAAACCAGAGACTCTTCCTATAACATGAGATGGGATATCCAACTCCTTCCCATTCCAATTCTGAGACCCTTCCTATACTATGAGACTTGATATCTCAATGCTTCTAATACCAAACCTGAGACCCGTAATATAACATGTGATGTGATATCCAAATCCTTCCCCTTCCAAACATTAGACCCTTCCTTTATCATGAGTTGTGATATCCAACTCCTTCCCATTCCAATCCTGAGACCCTTCCGATATCATGAGATGTGATATCTCAAAGCTTCTAATATCAAACTTGAGACCCTCCCTATAGCATGAGATGTGATATCCAAGTCCTTCCCATTCCAATCCTGAGACCCTTCCTATAGCATGAGATGTGATATCTCAATGCTTCTAATACCAAACCTGAGACCCTTCCTATAACATGAGATGGGAATATCCAACTCCTTCCCATTCCAATCTTGAGACCCTTCCGATAGCAGAGATGTGATATCTCAATGCTTATACCAAACCTGAGATCCTTCCTATAACATGAGATGTGATATCCAACTCCTTCCCATTCCAATCCTGAGACACTTCCTATAGCATGAGATGTGATATCTCACTGCTTATACCAAACCTGAGACCCTTCCCATAGCAGGAGATGTGATATCCAACTCCTTCCCATTCCAATCCTCAGACCCTTCCTATAGCATGAGATGTGATATCTCAATGCTTCTAATGTCAAACTTGAGACCCTACCTATAGCATGAGATGTGATATCCAAGTCCTTCCCATTCCAATCCTAAGACACTTCCTATAGCATGAGATGTGATATCACAATGCTTCTAATACCAAACTTGAGACTCTTCCTATAACATGAGATGGGATATCCAACTCCTTCCCATTCCAATCCTGAGACCCTTTTGATAGCAGAGATGTGATATCTCAATGTTTATACCAAACCTGAGACCCTTCCTACGGCATGAGATGTCATATTCAACTCCTTCCCATTCCAATCCTGAGACCCTTCCTATAGCATGAGATTTGATATCCAACTCCTTCCCATTCCAATCCTGAGACCCTTCCTATAGCATGAGATGTGATGTCTCAATGCTTCTAATACCAAACCTGAGATCCTTCCTATAACATGAGATGTGATATCCAACTCCTTCCATTCCAATCCTGAGACCCTTCCTATAGCATGAGATGTGATATATCAATGCTTATACCAAACCTGAGACCCTTCCTATAGCATGAGATGTGATATCCAACTCCTTCCCATTCCAATCCTGAGACCCTTCCTATAGCATGAGATGTGATATCTCAATGCTTCTAATACCAAACCTGAGATCCTTCCTCTAACATGAAATGTGAGATCCAACTCCTTCCCTTTCCAAACCTAAGAGCCTATCTATAGCATGAGATGTGATATCCAAGTCCTTCACATTCCAACCCTTAGACCCTTCCTACAGCATGCAATATGATATCTCAATGATTCCAATAACAAACCTGAGACCCGTCCTATAACATGAGATGGGATATCCAACTCCTTCCCATTCCAATCCTGAGACACTTCCGATAGCAGAGATGTGATATCTCAATGTTTATACCAAACCTGAGACCCTTCCTATAACATGAGATGTGATATCCAACTCCTTCCCGTTCCAAACCTGAGACCCCTCCTTTAGCATGAGATGTGATATCCAGCTCCTTCCCATTCCAATCCTGAGACACTTCCGATAGCATGAGATGTGATATCTCAATGCTTCTAATATCAAAACTGAGACCCTTCCTATAGCATGATATGTGATATCTAAGTCCTTCCCATTCCAATCCTGAGACCCTTCCTATAGCATGAGATGTGATATCTCAATGCTTCTACCAAACCTGAGACCCTTCCTTTAGCATGAGATGTGATATCCAACTCCTTCCCATTCCAATCCTGAGACCCTTCCTATAGCATGAGATGTGATATCTCAATACTTCTAATACCAAACCTGAGATCCTTCCGATAACATGAGATGTGATATCTCAATACTTCTAATACCAAACCTGAGATCCATACTATAACATGAGATGTGATATCCAACTCCTTCCCTTTCCAAACCTCAGAGCCGTTCTATAGCATGAGATGTGATATCCAGGTCCTTCCCATTCCAATCCTTAGACCCTTCCTACAGCATGCAATATGATATCTCAATGCTTATACCAAACCTGAGAACCTTCCTATGGCCTGAGATGTCATGGCCTGAGATGTCATATACAACTCCTTCCCATTCCAATCCTGAGACCCTTCCTTTAGCATGAGATGTGATATCTCAATGCTTATACCAAATCTGAGACCCTTCCTATAGCATGAGATGTGATATCCAATTCCTTCCCATTCCAATCCTGAGACCCTTCCTATAGCATGAGATGTGATATCTCAATGCTTATACCAAACCTGAGAGCCTACCTATAACATGAGATGTGATATCCAAGTCCATCCCATTCCAATCCTTAGACCCTTCCTACAGCATGCGATGTGATATCTCAATGATTCTAATACCAAACCAGAGACTCTTCCTATAACATGAGATGGGATATCCAACTCCTTCCCATTCCAATCCTGAGCCGCTTCCGATAGCAGAGATGTGATATCTCAATGCTTATACCAAACCTGAGACCCTTCCTATAACATGAGATGTGATATCCAACTCCTTCCCGTTCCAAACCTGAGACACTAACTATAGCATATGTGATATCCAACTCCTTCCCATTCCAAACATGAGACCCTTCCTATAGCAAGAAAGTAATATCCAACTCCTACCCATTCCAATCCTGAGACCCTTCCTATAGCAAGAGATGTGATATCCAAATCCTTCCCATTCCAATCCTGAGACCCTTCCTATAACATGAGATGTGATATCCAACTCCTTCCCATTCCAACCTGAGACACTTCCTATAGCATGAGAAGGGATATCCAACTCCTTCCCAATCCAATCCTGAGACCCTTCCGATAGCAGAGATGTGATATCTCAATGCTTATACCAAACCTGAGACCCTTCCTATGGCATGAGATGTGATATCCAACTCCTTGCCATTCAAATCCTGAGACCCTTCCTATAGCATGAGAAGGGATATCCAACTCCTTCCCAATCCAATCCTGAGACCCTTCCGATAGCAGCGACGTGATATCTCAATGCTTCTACCAAACCTGAGACCCTTCCTTTAGCATGAGATGTGATATCCAAATCCTTCACATTCCAATCCTGAGACCCTTCCTATAGCATGAGATGTGATATCTCAATGCTTCTAATACCAAACCTGAGATCCTTCCTATAACATGAGATGTGATATCCAATTCCTTCCCATTCCAAACCTGAGACCCTTCCTATTGGATGAGATGTGATATCCAACTCCTTCCCATTCCAACCCTGAGACCCTTCCTATAGCATGAGATGTGATATCTCAATGCTTATACCAAACCTGAGACCCTTCCTATAGCATGAGATGTGATATCCAACTGCTTCCCATTCCAATCCTGAGACCCTTCCTATAGCATGAGATGTGATATCTCAATGCTTCTAATACCAAACCTGAGATCCTTCCTCTAACATGAAATGTGATATCCAACTCCTTCCCTTTCCAAACCTAAGAGCCTATCTATAGCATGAGATGTGATATCCAAGTCCTTCACATTCCAACCCTTAGACCCTTCCTACAGCATGCAATATGATATCTCAATGATTCTAATAACAAACCTGAGACCCGTCCTATAACATGAGATGGGATATCCAACTCCTTCCCATTCCAATCCTGAGACACTTCCGATAGCAGAGATGTGATATCTCAATGCTTATACCAAACCTGAGACCCTTCCTATAACATGAGATGTGATATCCAAATCCTTCCCGTTCCAAACCTGAGACCCTTCCTTTAGCATGAGATGTGATATCCAGCTCCTTCCCATTCCAATCCTGAGACACTTCCGATAGCATGAGATGTGATATCTCAATGCTTCTAATATCAAAACTGAGACCCTCCCTATAGCATGATATGTGATATCTAAGTCCTTCCCATTCCAATCCTGAGACCCTCCCTATAGCATGAGATGAGATATCCAACTCCTTACCATTCCAATCCTGAGACCCTTCCTATAGCATGAGATATGATATCTCAATACTTCTAATACCAAACGTGAGATCCTTCCGATAACATGAGATGTGATATCCAAATCCTTCCCCTTCCAAACCTGAGACCCTCCCTTTAGCATGAAATGTGATATCCAACTCCTTCCTATTCCAATCCTGAGACTCTTCTGATAGCATGAGATGTGATATCTCAATGCTTCTAATACCAAACCTGAGATCCTTCCGATAGCATGAGATGTGATATCTCAATGCTTCTAATACCAAACCTGAGATCCTTCCTATAACATGAGATGTGATATCCAAATCCTTCCCCTTCCAAACCTGAGACCCTCCCTTTAGCATGAGATGTGATATCTCAATGCCTCTAATACCAAACCTGAGATCCTTCCGATAGCATGAGATGTGATATCTCAATGCTTCTAATAGCAAACCTGAGATCCTTCCTATAACATGAGATGTGATATCCAAATCCTTCCCATTCCATTCCTGAGACCCTTCTGATAGCATGAGATGTGATATCTCAATGCCTCTAATACCAAACCTGAGATCCTTCCTATAACATGAAATGAGATATCCAAATCCTTCCCATTCCATTCCTGAGACCCTTCTGATAGCATGAGATGTGATATCTCAATGCTTATACCAAACCTGAGAGCCTACCTATAGCATGAGATGTGATATCCAAGTCCATCCCATTCCAATCCTTAGACCCTTCCTACAGCATGCGATGTGATATCTCAATGATTATAATACCAAACCAGAGACTCTTCCTATAACATGAGATGGGATATCCAACTCCTTCCCATTCCAATTCTGAGACCCTTCCTATACTATGAGACTTGATATCTCAATGCTTCTAATACCAAACCTGAGACCCGTAATATAACATGAGATGTGATATCCAAATCCTTCCCCTTCCAAACCTTAGACCCTTCCTTTATCATGAGATGTGATATCCAACTCCTTCCCATTCCAATCCTGAGACCCTTCCGATATCATGAGATGTGATATCTCAAAGCTTCTAATATCAAACTTGAGACCCTCCCTATAGCATGAGATGTGATATCCAAGTCCTTCCCATTCCAATCCTGAGACCCTTCCTATAGCATGAGATGTGATATCTCAATGCTTCTAATACCAAACCTGAGATCCTTCCGATAGCATGAGATGTGATATCTCAATGCTTCTAATACCAAACCTGAGATCCTTCCTATAACATGAGATGTGATATCCAAATCCTTCCCCTTCCAAACCTGAGACCCTCCCTTTAGCATGAGATGTGATATCTAACTCCTTCCCATTCCATTCCTGAGACCCTTCTGATAGCATGAGATGTGATATCTCAATGCCTCTAATACCAAACCTGAGATCCTACCTCTAACATGAAATGAGATATCCAACTCTTTCCCCTTCCAAACCTGAGAGCCTTCCTATAGCATGAGATGTGATATCCAAGTCCTTCCCATTCCAATACTGAGACCCTTCCTATAGCTTGAGATGTGATATCCAACTCCTTCCCATTCCAATTCTGAGACCCTTCCTATAGCATGAGATGTGATATCTCAATGCTTATACCAAACCTGAGAGCCTACCTATAGCATGAGATGTGATATCCAAGTCCATCCCATTCCAATCCTTAGACCCTTCCTACAGCATGCGATGTGATATCTCAATGATTCTAATACCAAACCAGAGACTCTTCCTATAACATGAGATGGGATATCCAACTCCTTCCCATTCCAATTCTGAGACCCTTCCTATACTATGAGACTTGATATCTCAATGCTTCTAATACCAAACCTGAGACCCGTAATATAACATGAGATGTGATATCCAAATCCTTCCCCTTCCAAACCTTAGACCCTTCCTTTATCATGAGATGTGATATCCAACTCCTTCCCATTCCAATCCTGAGACCCTTCCGATATCATGAGATGTGATATCTCAATACTTCTAATACCAAACCTGAGATCCTTCCGATAGCATGAGATGTGATATCTCAATGCTTCTAATACCAAACCTGAGATCCTTCCTATAACTTGAGATGTGATATCCAAATCTTTCCCCTTCCAAACCTGAGACCCTCCCTTTAGCATGAGATGTGATATCTAACTCCTTCCCATTCCATTCCTGAGACCCTTCTGATAGCATGAGATGTGATATCTCAATGCCTCTAATACCAAACCTGAGATCCTACCTCTAACATGAAATGAGATATCCAACTCTTTCCCCTTCCAAACCTGAGAGCCTTCCTATAGCATGAGATGTGATATCCAAGTCCTTCCCATTCCAATACTGAGACCCTTCCTATAGCTTGAGATGTGATATCCAACTCCTTCCCATTCCAATTCTGAGACCCTTCCTATAGCATGAGATGTGATATCTCAATGCTTATACCAAACCTGAGAGCCTACCTATAGCATGAGATGTGATATCCAAGTCCATCCCATTCCAATCCTTAGACCCTTCCTACAGCATGCGATGTGATATCTCAATGATTCTAATACCAAACCAGAGACTCTTCCTATAACATGAGATGGGATATCCAACTCCTTCCCATTCCAATTCTGAGACCCTTCCTATACTATGAGACTTGATATCTCAATGCTTCTAATACCAAACCTGAGACCCGTAATATAACATGAGATGTGATATCCAAATCCTTCCCCTTCCAAACCTTAGACCCTTCCTTTATCATGAGATGTGATATCCAACTCCTTCCCATTCCAATCCTGAGACCCTTCCGATATCATGAGATGTGATATCTCAAAGCTTCTAATATCAAACTTGAGACCCTCCCTATAGCATGAGATGTGATATCCAAGTCCTTCCCATTCCAATCCTGAGACCCTTCCTATAGCATGAGATGTGATATCTCAATGCTTCTAATACCAAACCTGAGACCCTTCCTATAACATGAGATGGGAATATCCAACTCCTTCCCATTCCAATCTTGAGACCCTTCCGATAGCAGAGATGTGATATCTCAATGCTTATACCAAACCTGAGATCCTTCCTATAACATGAGATGTGATATCCAACTCCTTCCCATTCCAATCCTGAGACACTTCCTATAGCATGAGATGTGATATCTCACTGCTTATACCAAACCTGAGACCCTTCCCATAGCAGGAGATGTGATATCCAACTCCTTCCCATTCCAATCCTCAGACCCTTCCTATAGCATGAGATGTGATATCTCAATGCTTCTAATGTCAAACTTGAGACCCTACCTATAGCATGAGATGTGATATCCAAGTCCTTCCCATTCCAATCCTAAGACACTTCCTATAGCATGAGATGTGATATCTCAATGCTTCTAATACCAAACTTGAGACTCTTCCTATAACATGAGATGGGATATCCAACTCCTTCCCATTCCAATCCTGAGACCCTTTTGATAGCAGAGATGTGATATCTCAATGTTTATACCAAACCTGAGACCCTTCCTACGGCATGAGATGTCATATTCAACTCCTTCCCATTCCAATCCTGAGACCCTTCCTATAGCATGAGATTTGATATCCAAATCCTTCCCATTCCAATCCTGAGACCCTTCCTATAGCATGAGATGTGATGTCTCAATGCTTCTAATACCAAACCTGAGATCCTTCCTATAACATGAGATGTGATATCCAACTCCTTCCATTCCAATCCTGAGACCCTTCCTATAGCATGAGATGTGATATCTCAATGCTTATACCAAACCTGAGACCCTTCCTATAGCATGAGATGTGATATCCAACTCCTTCCCATTCCAATCCTGAGACCCTTCCTATAGCATGAGATGTGATATCTCAATGCTTCTAATACCAAACCTGAGATCCTTCCTATAACATGAGATGTGATATCCAATTCCTTCCCATTCCAAACCTGAGACCCTTCCTATTGGATGAGATGTGATATCCAACTCCTTCCCATTCCAACCCTGAGACCCTTCCTATAGCATGAGATGTGATATCTCAATGCTTATACCAAACCTGAGACCCTTCCTATAGCATGAGATGTGATATCCAACTGCTTCCCATTCCAATCCTGAGACCCTTCCTATAGCATGAGATGTGATATCTCAATGCTTCTAATACCAAACCTGAGATCCTTCCTCTAACATGAAATGTGATATCCAACTCCTTCCCTTTCCAAACCTAAGAGCCTATCTATAGCATGAGATGTGATATCCAAGTCCTTCACATTCCAACCCTTAGACCCTTCCTACAGCATGCAATATGATATCTCAATGATTCTAATAACAAACCTGAGACCCGTCCTATAACATGAGATGGGATATCCAACTCCTTCCCATTCCAATCCTGAGACACTTCCGATAGCAGAGATGTGATATCTCAATGCTTATACCAAACCTGAGACCCTTCCTATAACATGAGATGTGATATCCAAATCCTTCCCGTTCCAAACCTGAGACCCTTCCTTTAGCATGAGATGTGATATCCAGCTCCTTCCCATTCCAATCCTGAGACACTTCCGATAGCATGAGATGTGATATCTCAATGCTTCTAATATCAAAACTGAGACCCTCCCTATAGCATGATATGTGATATCTAAGTCCTTCCCATTCCAATCCTGAGACCCTCCCTATAGCATGAGATGAGATATCCAACTCCTTCCCATTCCAATCCTGAGACCCTTCCTATAGCATGAGATATGATATCTCAATACTTCTAATACCAAACGTGAGATCCTTCCGATAACATGAGATGTGATATCCAAATCCTTCCCCTTCCAAACCTGAGACCCTCCCTTTAGCATGAAATGTGATATCCAACTCCTTCCTATTCCAATCCTGAGACTCTTCTGATAGCATGAGATGTGATATCTCAATGCTTCTAATACCAAACCTGAGATCCTTCCGATAGCATGAGATGTGATATCTCAATGCTTCTAATACCAAACCTGAGATCCTTCCTATAACATGAGATGTGATATCCAAATCCTTCCCCTTCCAAACCTGAGACCCTCCCTTTAGCATGAGATGTGATATCTCAATGCCTCTAATACCAAACCTGAGATCCTTCCGATTGCATGAGATGTGATATCTCAATGCTTCTAATAGCAAACCTGAGATCCTTCCTATAACATGAGATGTGATATCCAAATCCTTCCCATTCCATTCCTGAGACCCTTCTGATAGCATGAGATGTGATATCTCAATGCCTCTAATACCAAACCTGAGATCCTTCCTATAACATGAAATGAGATATCCAAATCCTTCCCATTCCATTCCTGAGACCCTTCTGATAGCATGAGATGTGATATCTCAATGCTTATACCAAACCTGAGAGCCTACCTATAGCATGAGATGTGATATCCAAGTCCATCCCATTCCAATCCTTAGACCCTTCCTACAGCATGCGATGTGATATCTCAATGATTATAATACCAAACCAGAGACTCTTCCTATAACATGAGATGGGATATCCAACTCCTTCCCATTCCAATTCTGAGACCCTTCCTATACTATGAGACTTGATATCTCAATGCTTCTAATACCAAACCTGAGACCCGTAATATAACATGAGATGTGATATCCAAATCCTTCCCCTTCCAAACCTTAGACCCTTCCTTTATCATGAGATGTGATATCCAACTCCTTCCCATTCCAATCCTGAGACCCTTCCGATATCATGAGATGTGATATCTCAAAGCTTCTAATATCAAACTTGAGACCCTCCCTATAGCATGAGATGTGATATCCAAGTCCTTCCCATTCCAATCCTGAGACCCTTCCTATAGCATGAGATGTGATATCTCAATGCTTCTAATACCAAACCTGAGACCCTTCCTATAACATGAGATGGGAATATCCAACTCCTTCCCATTCCAATCTTGAGACCCTTCCGATAGCAGAGATGTGATATCTCAATGCTTATACCAAACCTGAGATCCTTCCTATAACATGAGATGTGATATCCAACTCCTTCCCATTCCAATCCTGAGTCACTTCCTATAGCATGAGATGTGATATCTCACTGCTTATACCAAACCTGAGACCCTTCCCATAGCAGGAGATGTGATATCCAACTCCTTCCCATTCCAACCTGAGACACTTCCTATAGCATGAGAAGGGATATCCAACTCCTTCCCAATCCAAGCCTGAGACCCTTCCGATAGGAGAGATGTGATATCTCAATGCTTATACCAAACCTGAGACCCTTCCTATGGCATGAGATGCGATATCCAACTCCTTGCCATTCAAATCCTGAGACCCTTCCTATAGCATGAGAAGGGATATCCAACTCCTTCCCAATCCAATCCTGAGACCCTTCCGATAGCAGCGACGTGATATCTCAATGCTTCTACCAAACCTGAGACCCTTCCTTTAGCATGAGATGTGATATCCAAATCCTTCACATTCCAATCCTGAGACCCTTCCTATAGCTTGAGATGTGATATCTCAATGCTTCTAATACCAAACCTGAGATCCTTCCTATAACATGAGATGTGATATCCAATTCCTTCCCATTCCAAACCTGAGACCCTTCCTATTGGATGAGATGTGATATCCAACTCCTTCCCATTCCAACCCTGAGACCCTTCCTATAGCATGAGATGTGATGTCTCAATGCGTCTAATACCAAACCTGAGATCCTTCCTATAACATGAGATGTGATATCCAACTCCTTCCATTCCAATCCTGAGACCCGTCCTATAGCATGAGATGTGATATCTCAATGCTTATACCAAACCTGAGACCCTTCCTATAGCATGAGATGTGATATCCAACTGCTTCCCATTCCAATCCTGAGACCCTTCCTATAGCATGAGATGTGATATCTCAATGCTTCTAATACCAAACCTGAGATCCTTCCTCTAACATGAAATGTGATATCCAACTCCTTCCCTTTCCAAACCTAAGAGCCTATCTATAGCATGAGATGTGATATCCAAGTCCTTCACATTCCAACCCTTAGACCCTTCCTACAGCATGCAATATGATATCTCAATGATTCTAATAACAAACCTGAGACCCGTCCTATAACATGAGATGGGATATCCAACTCCTTCCCATTCCAATCCTGAGACACTTCCGATAGCAGAGATGTGATATCTCAATGCTTATACCAAACCTGAGACCCTTCCTATAACATGAGATGTGATATCCAAATCCTTTGTGTTCCAAACCTGAGACCCTTCCTTTAGCATGAGATGTGATATCCAGCTCCTTCCCATTCCAATCCTGAGACACTTCCGATAGCATGAGATGTGATATCTCAATGCTTCTAATATCAAAACTGAGACCCTCCCTATAGCATGATATGTGATATCTAAGTCCATCCCATTCCAATCCTGAGACCCTCCCTATAGCATGAGATGTGATATCCAACTCCTTCCCATTCCAATCCTGAGACCCTTCCTATAGCATGAGATATGATATCTCAATACTTCTAATACCAAACGTGAGATCCTTCCGATAACATGAGATGTGATATCCAAATCCTTCCCCTTCCAAACCTGAGACCCTCCCTTTAGCATGAAATGTGATATCCAACTCCTTCCTATTCCAATCCTGAGACTCTTCTGATAGCATGAGATGTGATATCTCAATGCTTCTAATACCAAACCTGAGATCCTTCCGATAGCATGAGATGTGATATCTCAATGCTTCTAATACCAAACCTGAGATCCTTCCTATAACATGAGATGTGATATCCAAATCCTTCCCCTTCCAAACCTGAGACCCTCCCTTTAGCATGAGATGTGATATCTAACTCCTTCCCATTCCATTCCTGAGACCCTTCTGATAGCATGAGATGTGATATCTCAATGCCTCTAATACCAAACCTGAGATCCTACCTCTAACATGAAATGAGATATCCAACTCTTTCCCCTTCCAAACCTGAGAGCCTTCCTATAGCATGAGATGTGATATCCAAGTCCTTCCCATTCCAATACTGAGACCCTTCCTATAGCTTGAGATGTGATATCCAACTCCTTCCCATTCCAATTCTGAGACCCTTCCTATAGCATGAGATGTGATATCTCAATGCTTATACCAAACCTGAGAGCCTACCTATAGCATGAGATGTGATATCCAAGTCCATCCCATTCCAATCCTTAGACCCTTCCTACAGCATGCGATGTGATATCTCAATGATTCTAATACCAAACCAGAGACTCTTCCTATAACATGAGATGGGATATCCAACTCCTTCCCATTCCAATTCTGAGACCCTTCCTATACTATGAGACTTGATATCTCAATGCTTCTAATACCAAACCTGAGACCCGTAATATAACATGAGATGTGATATCCAAATCCTTCCCCTTCCAAACCTTAGACCCTTCCTTTATCATGAGATGTGATATCCAACTCCTTCCCATTCCAATCCTGAGACCCTTCCGATATCATGAGATGTGATATCTCAATACTTCTAATACCAAACGTGAGATCCTTCCGATAACATGAGATGTGATATCCAAATCCTTCCCCTTCCAAACCTGAGACCCTCCCTTTAGCATGAAATGTGATATCCAACTCCTTCCTATTCCAATCCTGAGACTCTTCTGATAGCATGAGATGTGATATCTCAATGCTTCTAATACCAAACCTGAGATCCTTCCGATAGCATGAGATGTGATATCTCAATGCTTCTAATACCAAACCTGAGATCCTTCCTATAACTTGAGATGTGATATCCAAATCTTTCCCCTTCCAAACCTGAGACCCTCCCTTTAGCATGAGATGTGATATCTAACTCCTTCCCATTCCATTCCTGAGACCCTTCTGATAGCATGAGATGTGATATCTCAATGCCTCTAATACCAAACCTGAGATCCTACCTCTAACATGAAATGAGATATCCAACTCTTTCCCCTTCCAAACCTGAGAGCCTTCCTATAGCATGAGATGTGATATCCAAGTCCTTCCCATTCCAATACTGAGACCCTTCCTATAGCTTGAGATGTGATATCCAACTCCTTCCCATTCCAATTCTGAGACCCTTCCTATAGCATGAGATGTGATATCTCAATGCTTATACCAAACCTGAGAGCCTACCTATAGCATGAGATGTGATATCCAAGTCCATCCCATTCCAATCCTTAGACCCTTCCTACAGCATGCGATGTGATATCTCAATGATTCTAATACCAAACCAGAGACTCTTCCTATAACATGAGATGGGATATCCAACTCCTTCCCATTCCAATTCTGAGACCCTTCCTATACTATGAGCCTGATATCTCAATGCTTCTAATACCAAACCTGAGACCCGTAATATAACATGAGATGTGATATCCAAATCCTTCCCCTTCCAAACCTTAGACCCTTCCTTTATCATGAGATGTGATATCCAACTCCTTCCCATTCCAATCCTGAGACCCTTCCGATATCATGAGATGTGATATCTCAAAGCTTCTAATATCAAACTTGAGACCCTCCCTATAGCATGAGATGTGATATCCAAGTCCTTCCCATTCCAATCCTGAGACCCTTCCTATAGCATGAGATGTGATATCTCAATGCTTCTAATACCAAACCTGAGACCCTTCCTATAACATGAGATGGGAATATCCAACTCCTTCCCATTCCAATCTTGAGACCCTTCCGATAGCAGAGATGTGATATCTCAATGCTTATACCAAACCTGAGATCCTTCCTATAACATGAGATGTGATATCCAACTCCTTCCCATTCCAATCCTGAGACACTTCCTATAGCATGAGATGTGATATCTCACTGCTTATACCAAACCTGAGACCCTTCCCATAGCAGGAGATGTGATATCCAACTCCTTCCCATTCCAATCCTCAGACCCTTCCTATAGCATGAGATGTGATATCTCAATGCTTCTAATGTCAAACTTGAGACCCTACCTATAGCATGAGATGTGATATCCAAGTCCTTCCCATTCCAATCCTAAGACACTTCCTATAGCATGAGATGTGATATCTCAATGCTTCTAATACCAAACTTGAGACTCTTCCTATAACATGAGATGGGATATCCAACTCCTTCCCATTCCAATCCTGAGACCCTTTTGATAGCAGAGATGTGATATCTCAATGTTTATACCAAACCTGAGACCCTTCCTACGGCATGAGATGTCATATTCAACTCCTTCCCATTCCAATCCTGAGACCCTTCCTATAGCATGAGATTTGATATCCAAATCCTTCCCATTCCAATCCTGAGACCCTTCCTATAGCATGAGATGTGATGTCTCAATGCTTCTAATACCAAACCTGAGATCCTTCCTATAACATGAGATGTGATATCCAACTCCTTCCATTCCAATCCTGAGACCCTTCCTATAGCATGAGATGTGATATCTCAATGCTTATACCAAACCTGAGACCCTTCCTATAGCATGAGATGTGATATCCAACTCCTTCCCATTCCAATCCTGAGACCCTTCCTATAGCATGAGATGTGATATCTCAATGCTTCTAATACCAAACCTGAGATCCTTCCTCTAACATGAAATGTGAGATCCAACTCCTTCCCTTTCCAAACCTAAGAGCCTATCTATAGCATGAGATGTGATATCCAAGTCCTTCACATTCCAACCCTTAGACCCTTCCTACAGCATGCAATATGATATCTCAATGATTCCAATAACAAACCTGAGACCCGTCCTATAACATGAGATGGGATATCCAACTCCTTCCCATTCCAATCCTGAGACACTTCCGATAGCAGAGATGTGATATCTCAATGTTTATACCAAACCTGAGACCCTTCCTATAACATGAGATGTGATATCCAACTCCTTCCCGTTCCAAACCTGAGACCCTTCCTTTAGCATGAGATGTGATATCCAGCTCCTTCCCATTCCAATCCTGAGACACTTCCGATAGCATGAGATGTGATATCTCAATGCTTCTAATATCAAAACTGAGACCCTCCCTATAGCATGATATGTGATATCTAAGTCCTTCCCATTCCAATCCAGAGACCCTTCCTATAGCATGAGATGTGATATCTCAATGCTTCTACCAAACCTGAGACCCTTCCTTTAGCATGAGATGTGATATCCAACTCCTTCCCATTCCAATCCTGAGACCCTTCCTATAGCATGAGATGTGATATCTCAATACTTCTAATACCAAACCTGAGATCCTTCCGATAACATGAGATGTGATATCTCAATACTTCTAATACCAAACCTGAGATCCATCCTATAACATGAGATGTGATATCCAACTCCTTCCCTTTCCAAACCTGAGAGCCGTTCTATAGCATGAGATGTGATATCCAGGTCCTTCCCATTCCAATCCTTAGACCCTTCCTACAGCATGCAATATGATATCTCAATGCTTATACCAAACCTGAGAACCTTCCTATGGCCTGAGATGTCATGGCCTGAGATGTCATATACAACTCCTTCCCATTCCAATCCTGAGACCCTTCCTTTATCATGAGATGTGATATCTCAATGCTTATACCAAATCTGAGACCCTTCCTATAGCATGAGATGTGATATCCAATTCCTTCCCATTCCAATCCTGAGACCCTCCCTATAGCATGAGATGTGATATCTCAATGCTTATACCAAACCTGAGAGCCTACCTATAACATGAGATGTGATATCCAAGTCCATCCCATTCCAATCCTTAGACCCTTCCTACAGCATGCGATGTGATATCTCAATGATTCTAATACCAAACCAGAGACTCTTCCTATAACATGAGATGGGATATCCAACTCCTTCCCATTCCAATCCTGAGCCGCTTCCGATAGCAGAGATGTGATATCTCAATGCTTATACCAAACCTGAGACCCTTCCTATAACATGAGATGTGATATCCAACTCCTTCCCGTTCCAAACCTGAGACACTAACTATAGCATATGTGATATCCAACTTCTTCCCATTCCAAACATGAGACCCTTCCTATAGCAAGAAAGTAATATCCAACTCCTACCCATTCCAATCCTGAGACCCTTCCTATAGCAAGAGATGTGATATCCAAATCCTTCCCATTCCAATCCTGAGACCCTTCCTATAACATGAGATGTGATTTCCAACTCCTTCCCATTCCAACCTGAGACACTTCCTAAAGCATGAGAAGGGATATCCAACTCCTTCCCAATCCAATCCTGAGACCCTTCCGATAGCAGAGATGTGATATCTCAATGCTTATACCAAACCTGAGACCCTTCCTATGGCATGAGATGTGATATCCAACTCCTTGCCATTCAAATCCTGAGACCCTTCCTATAGCATGAGAAGGGATATCCAACTCCTTCCCAATCCAATCCTGAGACCCTTCCGATAGCAGCGACGTGATATCTCAATGCTTCTACCAAACCTGAGACCCTTCCTTTAGCATGAGATGTGATATCCAAATCCTTCACATTCCAATCCTGAGACCCTTCCTATAGCATGAGATGTGATATCTCAATGCTTCTAATACCAAACCTGAGATCCTTCCTATAACATGAGATGTGATATCCAATTCCTTCCCATTCCAAACCTGAGACCCTTCCTATTGGATGAGATGTGATATCCAACTCCTTCCCATTCCAACCCTGAGACCCTTCCTATAGCATGAGATGTGATGTCTCAATGCGTCTAATACCAAACCTGAGATCCTTCCTATAACATGAGATGTGATATCCAACTCCTTCCATTCCAATCCTGAGACCTGTCCTATAGCATGAGATGTGATATCTCAATGCTTATACCAAACCTGAGACCCTTCCTATAGCATGAGATGTGATATCCAACTGCTTCCCATTCCAATCCTGAGACCCTTCCTATAGCATGAGATGTGATATCTCAATGCTTCTAATACCAAACCTGAGATCCTTCCTCTAACATGAAATGTGATATCCAACTCCTTCCCTTTCCAAACCTAAGAGCCTATCTATAGCATGAGATGTGATATCCAAGTCCTTCACATTCCAACCCTTAGACCCTTCCTACAGCATGCAATATGATATCTCAATGATTCTAATAACAAACCTGAGACCCGTCCTATAACATGAGATGGGATATCCAACTCCTTCCCATTCCAATCCTGAGACACTTCCGATAGCAGAGATGTGATATCTCAATGCTTATACCAAACCTGAGACCCTTCCTATAACATGAGATGTGATATCCAAATCCTTCCCGTTCCAAACCTGAGACCCTACCTTTAGCATGAGATGTGATATCCAGCTCCTTCCCATTCCAATCCTGAGACACTTCTGATAGCATGAGATGTGATATCTCAATGCTTCTAATATCAAAACTGAGACCCTCCCTATAGCATGATATGTGATATCTAAGTCCTTCCCATTCCAATCCTGAGACCCTCCCTATAGCATGAGATGTGATATCCAACTCCTTCCCATTCCAATCCTGAGACCCTTCCTATAGCATGAGATATGATATCTCAATACTTCTAATACCAAACGTGAGATCCTTCCGATAACATGAGATGTGATATCCAAATCCTTCCCCTTCCAAACCTGAGACCCTCCCTTTAGCATGAAATGTGATATCCAACTCCTTCCTATTCCAATCCTGAGACTCTTCTGATAGCATGAGATGTGATATCTCAATGCTTCTAATACCAAACCTGAGATCCTTCCGATAGCATGAGATGTGATATCTCAATGCTTCTAATACCAAACCTGAGATCCTTCGTATAACATGAGATGTGATATCCAAATCCTTCCCCTTCCAAACCTGAGACCCTCCCTTTAGCATGAGATGTGATATCTCAATGCCTCTAATACCAAACCTGAGATCCTTCCGATAGCATGAGATGTGATATCTCAATGCTTCTAATACCAAACCTGAGATCCTTCCTATAACATGAGATGTGATATCCAAATCCTTCCCATTCCATTCCTGAGACCCATCTGATAGCATGAGATGTGATATCTCAATGCCTCTAATACCAAACCTGAGATCCTACCTCTAACATGAAATGAGATATCCAACTCTTTCCCCTTCCAAACCTGAGAGCCTTCCTATAGCATGAGATGTGATATCCAAGTCCTTCCCATTCCAATACTGAGACCCTTCCTATAGCTTGAGATGTGATATCCAACTCCTTCCCATTCCAATTCTGAGACCCTTCCTATAGCATGAGATGTGATATCTCAATGCTTATACCAAACCTGAGAGCCTACCTATAGCATGAGATGTGATATCCAAGTCCATCCCATTCCAATCCTTAGACCCTTCCTACAGCATGCGATGTGATATCTCAATGATTATAATACCAAACCAGAGACCCGTAATATAACATGAGATGTGATATCCAAATCCTTCCCCTTCCAAACCTTAGACCCTTCCTTTATCATGAGATGTGATATCCAACTCCTTCCCATTCCAATCCTGAGACCCTTCCTATAGCATGAGATGTGATATCTCAATGCTTCTAATACCAAACCTGAGACCCTTCCTATAACATGAGATGGGAATATCCAACTCCTTCCCATTCCAATCTTGAGACCCTTCCGATAGCAGAGATGTGATATCTCAATGCTTATACCAAACCTGAGATCCTTCCTATAACATGAGATGTGATATCCAACTCGTTCCCATTCCAATCCTGAGACACTTCCTATAGCATGAGATGTGATATCTCACTGCTTATACCAAACCTGAGACCCTTCCCATAGCAGGAGATGTGATATCCAACTCCTTCCCATTCCAACCTGAGACACTTCCTATAGCATGAGAAGGGATATCCAACTCCTTCCCAATCCAAGCCTGAGACCCTTCCGATAGGAGAGATGTGATATCTCAATGCTTATACCAAACCTGAGACCCTTCCTATGGCATGAGATGTGATATCCAACTCCTTGCCATTCAAATCCTGAGACCCTTCCTATAGCATGAGAAGGGATATCCAACTCCTTCCCAATCCAATCCTGAGACCCTTCCGATAGCAGTGACGTGATATCTCAATGCTTCTACCAAACCTGAGACCCTTCCTTTAGCATGAGATGTGATATCCAAATCCTTCACATTCCAATCCTGAGACCCTTCCTATAGCTTGAGATGTGATATCTCAATGCTTCTAATACCAAACCTGAGATCCTTCCTATAACATGAGATGTGATATCCAATTCCTTCCCATTCCAAACCTGAGACCCTTCCTATTGGATGAGATGTGATATCCAACTCCTTCCCATTCCAACCCTGAGACCCTTCCTATAGCATGAGATGTGATGTCTCAATGCGTCTAATACCAAACCTGAGATCCTTCCTATAACATGAGATGTGATATCCAACTCCTTCCATTCCAATCCTGAGACCCGTCCTATAGCATGAGATGTGATATCTCAATGCTTATACCAAACCTGAGACCCTTCCTATAGCATGAGATGTGATATCCAACTGCTTCCCATTCCAATCCTGAGACCCTTCCTATAGCATGAGATGTGATATCTCAATGCTTCTAATACCAAACCTGAGATCCTTCCTCTAACATGAAATGTGATATCCAACTCCTTCCCTTTCCAAACCTAAGAGCCTATCTATAGCATGAGATGTGATATCCAAGTCCTTCACATTCCAACCCTTAGACCCTTCCTACAGCATGCAATATGATATCTCAATGATTCTAATAACAAACCTGAGACCCGTCCTATAACATGAGATGGGATATCCAACTCCTTCCCATTCCAATCCTGAGACACTTCCGATAGCAGAGATGTGATATCTCAATGCTTATACCAAACCTGAGACCCTTCCTATAACATGAGATGTGATATCCAAATCCTTCCCGTTCCAAACCTGAGACCCTTCCTTTAGCATGAGATGTGATATCCAGCTCCTTCCCATTCCAATCCTGAGACACTTCCGATAGCATGAGATGTGATATCTCAATGCTTCTAATACCAAACCTGAGATCCTTCCTATAACATGAGATGTGATATCCAAATCCTTCCCCTTCCAAACCTGAGACCCTCCCTTTAGCATGAGATGTGATATCTAACTCCTTCCCATTCCATTCCTGAGACCCTTCTGATAGCATGAGATGTGATATCTCAATGCCTCTAATACCAAACCTGAGATCCTACCTCTAACATGAAATGAGATATCCAACTCTTTCCCCTTCCAAACCTGAGAGCCTTCCTATAGCATGAGATGTTATATCCAAGTCCTTCCCATTCCAATACTGAGACCCTTCCTATAGCTTGAGATGTGATATCCAACTCCTTCCCATTCCAATTCTGAGACCCTTCCTATAGCATGAGATGTGATATCTCAATGCTTATACCAAACCTGAGAGCCTACCTATAGCATGAGATGTGATATCCAAGTCCATCCCATTCCAATCCTTAGACCCTTCCTACAGCATGCGATGTGATATCTCAATGATTCTAATACCAAACCAGAGACTCTTCCTATAACATGAGATGGGATATCCAACTCCTTCCCATTCCAATTCTGAGACCCTTCCTATACTATGAGACTTGATATCTCAATGCTTCTAATACCAAACCTGAGACCCGTAATATAACATGAGATGTGATATCCAAATCCTTCCCCTTCCAAACCTTAGACCCTTCCTTTATCATGAGATGTGATATCCAACTCCTTCCCATTCCAATCCTGAGACCCTTCCGATATCATGAGATGTGATATCTCAATACTTCTAATACCAAACGTGAGATCCTTCCGATAACATGAGATGTGATATCCAAATCCTTCCCCTTCCAAACCTGAGACCCTCCCTTTAGCATGAAATGTGATATCCAACTCCTTCCTATTCCAATCCTGAGACTCTTCTGATAGCATGAGATGTGATATCTCAATGCTTCTAATACCAAACCTGAGATCCTTCCGATAGCATGAGATGTGATATCTCAATGCTTCTAATACCAAACCTGAGATCCTTCCTATAACTTGAGATGTGATATCCAAATCCTTCCCCTTCCAAACCTGAGACCCTCCCTTTAGCATGAGATGTGATATCTAACTCCTTCCCATTCCATTCCTGAGACCCTTCTGATAGCATGAGATGTGATATCTCAATGCCTCTAATACCAAACCTGAGATCCTACCTCTAACATGAAATGAGATATCCAACTCTTTCCCCTTCCAAACCTGAGAGCCTTCCTATAGCATGAGATGTTATATCCAAGTCCTTCCCATTCCAATACTGAGACCCTTCCTATAGCTTGAGATGTGATATCCAACTCCTTCCCATTCCAATTCTGAGACCCTTCCTATAGCATGAGATGTGATATCTCAATGCTTATACCAAACCTGAGAGCCTACCTATAGCATGAGATGTGATATCCAAGTCCATCCCATTCCAATCCTTAGACCCTTCCTACAGCATGCGATGTGATATCTCAATGATTCTAATACCAAACCAGAGACTCTTCCTATAACATGAGATGGGATATCCAACTCCTTCCCATTCCAATTCTGAGACCCTTCCTATACTATGAGACTTGATATCTCAATGCTTCTAATACCAAACCTGAGACCCGTAATATAACATGAGATGTGATATCCAAATCCTTCCCCTTCCAAACCTTAGACCCTTCCTTTATCATGAGATGTGATATCCAACTCCTTCCCATTCCAATCCTGAGACCCTTCCGATATCATGAGATGTGATATCTCAATACTTCTAATACCAAACGTGAGATCCTTCCGATAACATGAGATGTGATATCCAAATCCTTCCCCTTCCAAACCTGAGACCCTCCCTTTAGCATGAAATGTGATATCCAACTCCTTCCTATTCCAATCCTGAGACTCTTCTGATAGCATGAGATGTGATATCTCAATGCTTCTAATACCAAACCTGAGATCCTTCCGATAGCATGAGATGTGATATCTCAATGCTTCTAATACCAAACCTGAGATCCTTCCTATAACTTGAGATGTGATATCCAAATCCTTCCCCTTCCAAACCTGAGACCCTCCCTTTAGCATGAGATGTGATATCTAACTCCTTCCTATTCCATTCCTGAGACCCTTCTGATAGCATGAGATGTGATATCTCAATGCCTCTAATACCAAACCTGAGATCCTACCTCTAACATGAAATGAGATATCCAACTCTTTCCCCTTCCAAACCTGAGAGCCTTCCTATAGCATGAGATGTGATATCCAAGTCCTTCCCATTCCAATACTGAGACCCTTCCTATAGCTTGAGATGTGATATCCAACTCCTTCCCATTCCAATTCTGAGACCCTTCCTATAGCATGAGATGTGATATCTCAATGCTTATACCAAACCTGAGAGCCTACCTATAGCATGAGATGTGATATCCAAGTCCATCCCATTCCAATCCTTAGACCCTTCCTACAGCATGCGATGTGATATCTCAATGATTCTAATACCAAACCAGAGACTCTTCCTATAACATGAGATGGGATATCCAACTCCTTCCCATTCCAATTCTGAGACCCTTCCTATAGCATGAGATGTGATATCTCAATGCTTATACCAAACCTGAGAGACTACCTATAGCATGAGATGTGATATCCAAGTCCATCCCATTCCAATCCTTAGACCCTTCCTACAGCATGCGATGTGATATCTCAATGATTCTAATACCAAACCTGAGACCCGTAATATAACATGAGATGTGATATCCAAATCCTTCCCCTTCCAAACCTGAGACCCTTCCTATAACATGAGATGGGAATATCCAACTCCTTCCCATTCCAATCTTGAGACCCTTCCGATAGCAGAGATGTGATATCTCAATGCTTATACCAAACCTGAGATCCTTCCTATAACATGAGATGTGATATCCAACTCCTTCCCATTCCAATCCTGAGACACTTCCTATAGCATGAGATGTGATATCTCACTGCTTATACCAAACCTGAGACCCTTCCCATAGCAGGAGATGTGATATCCAACTCCTTCCCATTCCAATCCTCAGACCCTTCCTATAGCATGAGATGTGATATCTCAATGCTTCTAATGTCAAACTTGAGACCCTACCTATAGCATGAGATGTGATATCCAAGTCCTTCCCATTCCAATCCTAAGACACTTCCTATAGCATGAGATGTGATATCTCAATGCTTCTAATACCAAACTTGAGACTCTTCCTATAACATGAGATGGGATATCCAACTCCTTCCCATTCCAATCCTGAGACCCTTTTGATAGCAGAGATGTGATATCTCAATGTTTATACCAAACCTGAGACCCTTCCTACGGCATGAGATGTCATATTCAACTCCTTCCCATTCCAATCCTGAGACCCTTCCTATAGCATGAGATGTGGTATCCAAGTCCTTCCCATTCCAATACTGAGACCCTTCCTATAGCTTGAGATGTGATATCCAACTCCTTCCCATTCCAATTCTGAGACCCTTCCTATAGCATGAGATGTGATATCTCAATGCTTATACCAAACCTGAGAGCCTACCTATAGCATGAGATGTGATATCCAAGTCCATCCCATTCCAATCCTTAGACCCTTCCTACAGCATGCGATGTGATATCTCAATGATTCTAATACCAAACCAGAGACTCTTCCTATAACATGAGATGGGATATCCAACTCCTTCCCATTCCAATTCTGAGACCCTTCCTATACTATGAGACTTGATATCTCAATGCTTCTAATACCAAACCTGAGACCCGTAATATAACATGAGATGTGATATCCAAATCCTTCCCCTTCCAAACCTTAGACCCTTCCTTTATCATGAGATGTGATATCCACGTCCTTCCCATTCCAATCCTGAGACCCTTCCTATAGCATGAGATGTGATATCTCAATGCTTCTAATACCAAACCTGAGACCCTTCCTATAACATGAGATGGGAATATCCAACTCCTTCCCATTCCAATCTTGAGACCCTTCCGATAGCAGAGATGTGATATCTCAATGCTTATACCAAACCTGAGATCCTTCCTATAACATGAGATGTGATATCCAACTCCTTCCCATTCCAATCCTGAGACACTTCCTATAGCATGAGATGTGATATCTCACTGCTTATACCAAACCTGAGACCCTTCCCATAGCAGGAGATGTGATATCCAACTCCTTCCCATTCCAATCCTCAGACCCTTCCTATAGCATGAGATGTGATATCTCAATGCTTCTAATGTCAAACTTGAGACCCTACCTATAGCATGAGATGTGATATCCAAGTCCTTCCCATTCCAATCCTAAGACACTTCCTATAGCATGAGATGTGATATCTCAATGCTTCTAATACCAAACATGAGACTCTTCCTATAACATGAGATGGGATATCCAACTCCTTCCCATTCCAATCCTGAGACCCTTTTGATAGCAGAGATGTGATATCTCAATGTTTATACCAAACCTGAGACCCTTCCTACGGCATGAGATGTCATATTCAACTCCTTCCCATTCCAATCCTGAGACCCTTCCTATAGCATGAGATTTGATATCCAAATCCTTCCCATTCCAATCCTGAGACCCTTCCTATAGCATGAGATGTGATGTCTCAATGCTTCTAATACCAAACCTGAGATCCTTCCTATAACATGAGATGTGATATCCAACTCCTTCCATTCCAATCCTGAGACCCTTCCTATAGCATGAGATGTGATATCTCAATGCTTATACCAAACCTGAGACCCTTCCTATAGCATGAGATGTGATATCCAACTCCTTCCCATTCCAATCCTGAGACCCTTCCTATAGCATGAGATGTGATATCTCAATGCTTCTAATACCAAACCTGAGATCCTTCCTCTAACATGAAATGTGAGATCCAACTCCTTCCCTTTCCAAACCTAAGAGCCTATCTATAGCATGAGATGTGATATCCAAGTCCTTCACATTCCAACCCTTAGACCCTTCCTACAGCATGCAATATGATATCTCAATGATTCCAATAACAAACCTGAGACCCGTCCTATAACATGAGATGGGATATCCAACTCCTTCCCATTCCAATCCTGAGACACTTCCGATAGCAGAGATGTGATATCTCAATGTTTATACCAAACCTGAGACCCTTCCTATAACATGAGATGTGATATCCAACTCCTTCCCGTTCCAAACCTGAGACCCTTCCTTTAGCATGAGATGTGATATCCAGCTCCTTCCCATTCCAATCCTGAGACACTTCCGATAGCATGAGATGTGATATCTCAATGCTTCTAATATCAAAACTGAGACCCTCCTTATAGCATGATATGTGATATCTAAGTCCTTCCCATTCCAATCCTGAGACCCTTCCTATAGCATGAGATGTGATATCTCAATGCTTCTACCAAACCTGAGACCCTTCCTTTAGCATGAGATGTGATATCCAACTCCTTCCCATTCCAATCCTGAGACCCTTCCTATAGCATGAGATGTGATATCTCAATACTTCTAATACCAAACCTGAGATCCTTCCGATAACATGAGATGTGATATCTCAATACTTCTAATACCAAACCTGAGATCCATCCTATAACATGAGATGTGATATCCAACTCCTTCCCTTTCCAAACCTGAGAGCCGTTCTATAGCATGAGATGTGATATCCAGGTCCTTCCCATTCCAATCCTTAGACCCTTCCTACAGCATGCAATATGATATCTCAATGCTTATACCAAACCTGAGAACCTTCCTATGGCCTGAGATGTCATGGCCTGAGATGTCATATACAACTCCTTCCCATTCCAATCCTGAGACCCTTCCTTTATCATGAGATGTGATATCTCAATGCTTATACCAAATCTGAGACCCTTCCTATAGCATGAGATGTGATATCCAATTCCTTCCCATTCCAATCCTGAGACCCTCCCTATAGCATGAGATGTGATATCTCAATGCTTATACCAAACCTGAGAGCCTACCTATAACATGAGATGTGATATCCAAGTCCATCCCATTCCAATCCTTAGACCCTTCCTACAGCATGCGATGTGATATCTCAATGATTCTAATACCAAACCAGAGACTCTTCCTATAACATGAGATGGGATATCCAACTCCTTCCCATTCCAATCCTGAGCCGCTTCCGATAGCAGAGATGTGATATCTCAATGCTTATACCAAACCTGAGACCCTTCCTATAACATGAGATGTGATATCCAACTCCTTCCCGTTCCAAACCTGAGACACTAACTATAGCATATGTGATATCCAACTCCTTCCCATTCCAAACATGAGACCCTTCCTATAGCAAGAAAGTAATATCCAACTCCTACCCATTCCAATCCTGAGACCCTTCCTATAGCAAGAGATGTGATATCCAAATCCTTCCCATTCCAATCCTGAGACCCTTCCTATAACATGAGATGTGATATCCAACTCCTTCCCATTCCAACCTGAGACACTTCCTAAAGCATGAGAAGGGATATCCAACTCCTTCCCAATCCAATCCTGAGACCCTTCCGATAGCAGAGATGTGATATCTCAATGCTTATACCAAACCTGAGACCCTTCCTATGGCATGAGATGTGATATCCAACTCCTTGCCATTCAAATCCTGAGACCCTTCCTATAGCATGAGAAGGGATATCCAACTCCTTCCCAATCCAATCCTGAGACCCTTCCGATAGCAGCGACGTGATATCTCAATGCTTCTACCAAACCTGAGACCCTTCCTTTAGCATGAGATGTGATATCCAAATCCTTCACATTCCAATCCTGAGACCCTTCCTATAGCATGAGATGTGATATCTCAATGCTTCTAATACCAAACCTGAGATCCTTCCTATAACATGAGATGTGATATCCAATTCCTTCCCATTCCAAACCTGAGACCCTTCCTATTGGATGAGATGTGATATCCAACTCCTTCCCATTCCAACCCTGAGACCCTTCCTATAGCATGAGATGTGAAGTCTCAATGCGTCTAATACCAAACCTGAGATCCTTCCTATAACATGAGATGTGATATCCAACTCCTTCCATTCCAATCCTGAGACCCGTCCTATAGCATGAGATGTGATATCTCAATGCTTATACCAAACCTGAGACCCTTCCTATAGCATGAGATGTGATATCCAACTGCTTCCCATTCCAATCCTGAGACCCTTCCTATAGCATGAGATGTGATATCTCAATGCTTCTAATACCAAACCTGAGATCCTTCCTCTAACATGAAATGTGATATCCAACTCCTTCCCTTTCCAAACCTAAGAGCCTATCTATAGCATGAGATGTGATATCCAAGTCCTTCACATTCCAACCCTTAGACCCTTCCTACAGCATGCAATATGATATCTCAATGATTCTAATAACAAACCTGAGACCCGTCCTATAACATGAGATAGGATATCCAACTCCTTCCCATTCCAATCCTGAGACACTTCCGATAGCAGAGATGTGATATCTCAATGCTTATACCAAACCTGAGACCCTTCCTATAACATGAGATGTGATATCCAAATCCTTCCCGTTCCAAACCTGAGACCCTACCTTTAGCATGAGATGTGATAACCAGCTCCTTCCCATTCCAATCCTGAGACACTTCCGATAGCATGAGATGTGATATCTCAATGCTTCTAATATCAAAACTGAGACCCTCCCTATAGCATGATATGTGATATCTAAGTCCTTCCCATTCCAATCCTGAGACCCTCCCTATAGCATGAGATGTGATATCCAACTCCTTCCCATTCCAATCCTGAGACCCTTCCTATAGCATGAGATATGATATCTCAATACTTCTAATACCAAACGTGAGATCCTTCCGATAACATGAGATGTGATATCCAAATCCTTCCCCTTCCAAACCTGAGACCCTCCCTTTAGCATGAAATGTGATATCCAACTCCTTCCTATTCCAATCCTGAGACTCTTCTGATAGCATGAGATGTGATATCTCAATGCTTCTAATACCAAACCTGAGATCCTTCCGATAGCATGAGATGTGATATCTCAATGCTTCTAATACCAAACCTGAGATCCTTCCTATTACATGAGATGTGATATCCAAATCCTTCCCCTTCCAAACCTGAGACCCTCCCTTTAGCATGAGATGTGATATCTAACTCCTTCCCATTCCATTCCTGAGACCCTTCTGATAGCATGAGATGTGATATCTCAATGCCTCTAATACCAAACCTGAGATCCTACCTCTAACATGAAATGAGATATCCAACTCTTTCCCCTTCCAAACCTGAGAGCCTTCCTATAGCATGAGATGTGATATCCAAGTCCTTCCCATTCCAATACTGAGACCCTTCCTACAGCTTGACATGTGATATCCAACTCCTTCCCATTCCAATTCTGAGACCCTTCCTATAGCATGAGATGTGATATCTCAATGCTTATACCAAACCTGAGAGCCTACCTATAGCATGAGATGTGATATCCAAGTCCATCCCATTCCAATCCTTAGACCCTTCCTACAGCATGCGATGTGATATCTCAATGATTCTAATACCAAACCAGAGACTCTTCCTATAACATGAGATGGGATATCCAACTCCTTCCCATTCCAATTCTGAGACCCTTCCTATACTATGAGACTTGATATCTCAATGCTTCTAATACCAAACCTGAGACCCGTAATATAACATGAGATGTGATATCCAAATCCTTCCCCTTCCAAACCTTAGACCCTTCCTTTATCATGAGATGTGATATCCAACTCCTTCCCATTCCAATCCTGAGACCCTTCCGATATCATGAGATGTGATATCTCAAAGCTTCTAATATCAAACTTGAGACCCTCCCTATAGCATGAGATGTGATATCCAAGTCCTTCCCATTCCAATCCTGAGACCCTTCCTATAGCATGAGATGTGATATCTCAATGCTTCTAATACCAAACCTGAGACCCTTCCTATAACATGAGATGGGAATATCCAACTCCTTCCCATTCCAATCTTGAGACCCTTCCGATAGCAGAGATGTGATATCTCAATGCTTATACCACACCTGAGATCCTTCCTATAACATGAGATGTGATATCCAACTCCTTCCCATTCCAATCCTGAGACACTTCCTATAGCATGAGATGTGATATCTCACTGCTTATACCAAACCTGAGACCCTTCCCATAGCAGGAGATGTGATATCCAACTCCTTCCCATTCCAATCCTCAGACCCTTCCAATAGCATGAGATGTGATATCTCAATGCTTCTAATGTCAAACTTGAGACCCTACCTATAGCATGAGATGTGATATCCAAGTCCTTCCCATTCCAATCCTAAGACACTTCCTATAGCATGAGATGTGATATCTCAATGCTTCTAATACCAAACTTGAGACTCTTCCTATAACATGAGATGGGATATCCAACTCCTTCCCATTCCAATCCTGAGACCCTTTTGATAGCAGAGATGTGATATCTCAATGTTTATACCAAACCTGAGACCCTTCCTACGGCATGAGATGTCATATTCAACTCCTTCCCATTCCAATCCTGAGACCCTTCCTATAGCATGAGATTTGATATCCAAATCCTTCCCATTCCAATCCTGAGACCCTTCCTATAGCATGAGATGTGATGTCTCAATGCTTCTAATACCAAACCTGAGATCCTTCCTATAACATGAGATGTGATATCCAACTCCTTCCATTCCAATCCTGAGACCCTTCCTATAGCATGAGATGTGATATCTCAATGCTTATACCAAACCTGAGACCCTTCCTATAGCATGAGATGTGATATCCAACTCCTTCCCATTCCAATCCTGAGACCCTTCCTATAGCATGAGATGTGATATCTAAATACTTCTAATACCAAACCTGAGATCCTTCCGATAACATGAGATGTGATATCTCAATACTTCTAATACCAAACCTGAGATCCATCCTATAACATGAGATGTGATATCCAAATCCTTCCCCTTCCAAACCTGAGACCCTCCCTTTAGCATGAGATGTGATATCCAACTCCTTTCCATTCCAATCCTGAGATCCTTCTGATAGCATAAGATATGATATCTCAATGCTTCTATACCAAACCTGAGATCCTTCCGATAGCATGAGATGTGATATCTCAATACTTCTAATACCAAACCTGAGATCCTTCCTATAACATGAGATGTGATATCCAAATCCTTATCTTCCAAACCTGAGACCCTCCCTTTACCATGAGATGTGATATCCAACTCCTTCCCATTCCAATCCTGAGACTCTTCTGATAGCATAAGATATGATATCTCAATGCTTCTATACCAAACCTGAGATCCTTCTGATAGCATGAGATGTGATATCTCAATGCTTCTAATACCAAACCTGAGATCCTACCTCTAACATGAAATGTGATATCCAACTCTTTCCCCTTGCAAACCTGAGAGCCTTCCTATAGCATGAGATGTGATATCCAAGTCCTTCCCATTCCAATCCTGAGACCCTTCCTATAACATGAGATGTGATATCCAACTCCTTCCCATTCCAACCTGAGACCCTTCCTATAGCATGAGATGGGATATCCAACTCCTTCCAAATCCAATCCCGATACCCTTCCGATAGCATGAGATGTGATAACCCAATGCTTCTACCAAACCTGAGACCCATATTATGGCATGAGATGTGATATCAAACTCCTTCCCATTCTAATCCTGAGACCCTTCCTATAGCTTGAAATGTGATATCCAACTCCTTCCCATTCCAATTCTGAGACCCTTCCTATACCATGAGACTTGATATCTCAATGCTTCTAATACCAAACCTGAGACCCGTCCTATAACATGAGATGTGATATCCAAATCCTTCCCCTTCCAAACCTTAGACCCTTCCTTTATCATGAGATGTGATATCCAACTCCTTCCCATTCCAATCTTGAGACCCTTCCGATATCATGAAATGTGATATCTCAATGCTTCTATCAAACTTGAGACCCTCCCTATAGCATGAGATGTGATATCCAAGTCCTTCCCATTCCAATCCTGAGACCCTTCCTATAGCATGAGATGTGATATCTCAATGCTTCTAATACCAAACCTGAGACCCTTCGTATAACATGAGATGGGAATATCCAACTCCTTCCCATTCCAATCCTTAGACCCTTCCTACAGCATGCAATATGATATCTCAATGATTTTAATAAAAAACCTTAGACCCGTCCTATAACATGAGATGGGATATCCAACTCCTTCCCATTCCAATCCTGAGACACTTCCGATAGCAGAGATGTGATATCTCAATGTTTATACCAAACCTGAGACCCTTCCTATAACACGAGATGTGATATCCAACTCCTTCCCATTCCAATCCTGAGACCCTTCCTATAGCATGAGATGTGATATCCAACTCCATCCCATTCCAATCCTGAGACCCTTCCTATAGCATGAGATGTGATGTCTCAATGCTTCTAATACCAAACCTGAGATCCTTCCTTTAACATGAGATGTGATATCCAACTCCTTCCATTCCAATCCTTAGACCCTTCCTACAGCATGCAATATGATATCTCAATGATTTTAATAAAAAACCTGAGACCCTTCCTATAGCATGAGATGTGATATCCAACTCCATCCCATTCCAATCCTGAGACCCTTCCTATAGCATGAGATGTGATGTCTCAATGCTTCTAATACCAAACCTGAGACCCTTCCTATAACATGAGATGTGATATCCAACTCCTTCCCGTTCCAAACCTGAGACCCTTCCTTTAGCATGAGATGTGATATCCAGCTCCTTCCCATTCCAATCCTGAGAAACTTCCGATAGCATGAGATGTGATATCTTAATGCTTCTAATATCAAAACTGAGACCCTCCCTATAGCATATGTGATATCTAAATCCTTCCCATTCCAATCCTGAGACCCTATAGCATGAGATGTGCTATCTCAATGCTTATCCTTGATTCCTGTAGTAAATTGATTTCCTTTGCAGGCCGACTCCTGTCACGAATGCCTTGTCTGCATGCATTCTCTCCTGGCCATTCGCTCACCGTCGCTATTTGCCTACCCCCTTCCTCTCTCAGTGGATGGACTTCTCCATCCTAGCCTCCTACCACTCAACTCCGCCTACTTGGAGAATTCAACATGAACCTGTATGCTTCCTGACCTGGACTTTTACGAGATCTGCAACTCTTCATGTCGCTGGCCCTACACACTGCAGGGAATACTCAGGATTTTCTGATCTCAGACCTCCCCCTCTGTAACCCTCTCAACAATCCTCTCCCGTGGTGATCAAGTTCTCATCTCCAAAGAAGGCTAACTGCCAGCTATTCCTCCTCAGAGGAGTTCTCCCTTTCTGTCCCTGCTCCCTGCACAGTTTCGCGATGCAAACACTCGCTTTCCTGCTCTCTGGCTTAGACGCTTTTCCTTCTCAGAGGCCTTCTTCCTTTCTGCCCTTTTCGCGTTGCAAGTACTCGCTTCCCAGCTCTCTGGTTTAGACGCGTGTTCCCTGCCTTCTCTCCTCTTCCCGCTGCCTTCAAATCAAAAAATGAGCTCCAAAAGATACACAGTGCTCAGAATGCTCTATAACACCCATTATTCAACATATAGCCGTAACCCGCTAGACGTATTGAAACGTGCTGTAAACTAGCAAAAACAGTTAGAAAATGTACTTTCCTCGCGTTTTTGTAAATGCTAATTCTGATGGGTTCCCATGTATGTACTGTCCGTGCGTTTGTTGTCGAATCCTGAAGTTTTTAACCACTGTTCTCCCATACAAGGGGGGGTCAACGTCTACTGCTGTTCACAGGCTGAATGTATACGGCTGAAATCTTCAAGGCATTATCAGCTTTCCTGACTGTTTTGGAACGTGTATTTGCCATCTGTTAATGCAGTCGCCCTGTGTTCATCGTCCCTTCTACTTCACAGGCTGCACTCCCCTGGTGATCACATTCTCCTCTCCAGAGCAGGCTGACTACCAGCTGCTCCTCCTCATAGGCGTTCATCCTTTCTGTCCCTACTCCCTGCACCGTTCCGCGTTGCATGTACTCGCTTCCCAGCTCTCTGGTTTAGATGCGTGTTCCCTGCCTTCTCTCCTCTTCCTACAGCCTTCCAATGAGCTCCACAAGATAGTGTTCAGAATGCTTTATAACCCCATTATTCAACATATAGCTGTAACCCGCTAGACGTATTGAAACGTGCTAAAAAAACGAGCAGAAACAGCTCGAAAATGTACTTCCCTCGCGTTTTTGTAAATGCGAATTCTGGTGGGTTCCCATGTTGTATGTACTGTGTCCGTGCGTTTGTGTCGAATCCTGAGGTTTTTAACCACTGTTCTCCCATACTAGGGAGGGGGGGGTCAACATCTGCTGTTCACAGGCTGAATGTATACGGCTGAAATCTTCAAGGCATTATCAGCTTTCCTGACTATTTTGGAACGTGTATTTGCCATCTGTTAATGCAGTCGCCCTTTGTTCATCGTTCCTTCTAGTTTACAGGCTGCACTCCCCTAGTGATCACATTCTTCTCTCCTATGCAGGCTAACTACCAGCTGCTCCTCCTCATAGGTGTTCATCCTTTCTGTCCCTGCTCCCTGCACCGTTTCGCGTTGCATGTACTCGCTGTTACGTTCCGCCCTGCGTCCCGCTGCGCGGTGACGCAGGGCGTTCTAATAAAAGCCCCGCCCCCGCGTTCGGGAGGCAGTTCCGGGGCAGACCCAGCACCAGCGTGGGTGTACATTATTTCAAGCTCCAGCTGGAGCTGCGCCGCAGGCCGCGCGGCCTATCTGCTCACTGCCAGCCCCTGCGCATAGACCGCGGGCCCGCGAACTCAACAATGGCGACGAGGAGAGACGAACATCACGAAAGGCTCGGTGCTCGGAGAGCACAATAACGCCACACAGCCATCGGCGAAATTTTTGGACACCCGGTGGGGGTGCCATCACACACGTGACCCCCCCCCACCCAAAAAAAAAAAAAAAAAATAAAATTTTTTTTTTTTTTTCCTTTCGTCTTCCCTACCGAATCCAGCATGCTCTCTGCCACCAAGTCAATTTTTCTTCGCTCCTGAAACAAGAAATCCAGGTGGCATCGAACATCCAACACAAGGGAGCAGCATCACGGCGTGCAGGGAAGGCCAGGCCCGGAGTCGTACCACGGCGCCTGGATACGGTGACACCTCAAAGGTAGGCCTTACGTCGCTGCATGGGTGGCCGTCAGTGACAACTACGACATCACGGATCAGGTCCACGCCAACATGGCGGCCGGCACATCCACGCCTGGGCCCTCCACGCCGTCCAGAATTGCAGCAAACCTGTCCATGACGCCACCTCCACCTCGAACGCAAGGCACTTCGTCAACACTGGTCCAGCCGTTTGACCCGTTCACGGACCCGTCGTCATGCGGACCCAGATGGCAGCTGTGGATCCAGAAGTTCGAGATGGCGATGGAGTGCAAAGAGATCACCGCGCCCAGGAAACTGAAGGCACACCTTCTACTCAGCGTGGGTGACGAAGTACTGCGCATTTTCAATTCCCTCAACGTTGCGGATGGCCAGGATGGGTACCGAAGCGCGAAAGACGCCCTCACCGATCACTTCCTCCCTCAACTAAACCCAGACTATGAGACGTTTCTCTTCTGCACCACCCTACAGGCAGCGGAGGAAACCCTTGATGCATACCACACCCGCCTGAGAAAGCTAGCCATGTCCTGTGAATTCACGAACGTGGAGAAGGAAATCAGGAGGCAGATCATCAACGGGATTCATTCGGAAAAATTGAGGCGCCTAATACTCAGTGAGAAGGGTATTCCCCTACAGCGGATCCTTGAACTAGGACGTCAGAGGGAACTGGCACACACCAGAGCGGCCAACATGGAGGCCACATTACACAGGTTGCAACCTGCTCTGAACACAGCCATGGTGGCCCGCGTCACCAACAAACAAACATCGAGAGATGACAACAGTGGTGGATACGGCCAAAACAGATGGCAACCGCGCGCTCCGGGACCCACTGAGTGTGGCTGGTGCGGTGGCCCACGACATGGCCGTCGCAACTGTCCTGCGCAAGGCACCACATGTGGAGCATGTGGCCGGAAGGACCATTACGCGAAGGTATGCCGATCGACGGACACCCCCATACAACCTCCGCAGAACCAGTCGGAGAAGTCGGCGACAAAGAAAAAGAAGCAAGCCAGTGCTAGAAGGGTCGCAGTGGCCAGCTCTTCCACGGAGGATGAAGGGGATGATATCTCGGCGATGCTGCAGGCCCCCTCCAAGGACACAGACAGGAAAGGAAGGAAGGTGTACATGGTGTCTGCACTATGCCAAGACCGAGGACCTCGCAGAAAAGCCGCCCGAAGGCGCAAATGCATGGTATCCATCCAAAACCAGTGCATTCTGATGACCATCGACACAGGTGCCTCGGTGAACGTCATGCCTGAAAACATTTTCCTGACCTTAAGTCCTACACCAGAGCTCAAAAGCACCGACACTCTGTTATATGCATACGGCTGTCGAAAGCCCCTGCCGGTCATTGGCAGGTTCCGCACCATGCTGGAACACGGAAAAAACAGACTATGGTCCAAAGTCTATGTGGTGAAGGCAGGTGTTGAGAGCCTCCTGAGCGGGGACGCAGCGGAGGACTTGGGGGTGGTCCAATTTATCTGCCATGTCAATGAGGACAAGGAAGTGGAGCACATGCTGAACCAGTACCCTGACCTGCAAGAAGGCATAGGCTGTCTGAAAGGCAAAACCATCAAACTTCACATTGATGAGACAGTGCAGCCGAAAGCCGTCCGGCACCGGAGAACGCCTTTCCACATGAGAGAACAAGTGGAGCAGGAACTCAAGGCCCTGGAAGAAGCAGGTATCATTGAGGAAGTCACAGGACCCACACCCTGGGTCTCTCCCATGGTGGTAACCCGGAAGCCCAAGCAGCCTGGGAAGGTACGGATCTGCATAGACATGCGCCTCCCCAACACCGCCATCAAAAGGGAACGCCACATAACCCCAACAATCGACGAGATTGTGGCTGACCTCACAGGGTCGAGCATATTTTCAAAAATTGATCTAAAGGCGGGGTATCACCAACTCAGACTCCACAGAGACTCTCGATACATAACAACGTTCTCTACACATTTGGGGCTACGGAGATACAAACGCCTGAGTTTTGGAATATCATCTGCCGCGGAGGTGTTCCAGCAAACCATCCAGGAGGTCATCAGGGGCATCCCCGGTGTCCTCAACGTGAGCGATGACATTCTGATTCACGCCCCCGACAAAGAAACACACGTCAAGAGGCTTCACGCCCTACTGAGCCGTCTACAAGAGGTTGGGCTCACAATACACAGGGAAAAGTGCGAGTTTCTTAAATCCGAGATCACTTTTTTCGGCTACAAGTTTGGCAGCACAGGCATCTCACCTGACCCGCAGAAGGTCGCAGACATCCAGGCGGCAAGCCCACCGATGACCCCCACGGAAGTGCGCAGTTTCTTAGGAATGGCCACCTACTGCGGGAGGTTCATCCGAAACCTGGCCACGCTATCTGAGCCGCTGCGGGAACTCACGAAGGCCAACGTCAAGTGGGAATGGGGGTCAACGTGCCAGGACGCGTTCGAGAGCATCAAGAACTCCCTCTCAGCTGACACCAAGATGGCCTACTACAACACTGAACTGCCCACAGAGCTGTTTGTAGATGCCAGCCCCGTAGGGCTCGGAGCCATCTTGATGCAAGTCACGAGAGAAGGGGAGAAGAGACCGATTGCATATGCGTCGAGAGCCCTCACAGAGACTGAACAAAGGTACTCACACATCGAAAAGGAGGCCATTGCCGTGCTGTGGGGGTGCCGACACTTTCACCTCTATCTTTATGGGCGCCATTTCACAACAATCACGGACCACAAGCCCCTGCTACCAATATTCATGGGAACATCTGCACACCCTCCGGCCCGAATAACCAAGTGGTTACTGCACCTCCAGCAGTATGACTTTGATCTCGTATATCAACCAGGCAGCGGAAACCCTGCGGACTATCTCTCCAGGCATCCGCGAGAGGCCACTCAACAAGAGATCCAAGTGGCGGCCGAGACAGAGGAACACATATGCCAAGTAGTGCGGGCAATGAGACCCAAGGCGGTGAGCATCGAGGAGATAGAGGCGGAAACACACCAGGACCCGTGTTGTGACTTAGTGAAAAATGCCATCCTTTCCGGTGATTGGAAGACTTTCATGAGACACACCCACAACAGAACAGCCGAAGCCAAAGGTTTTCTGTCTGGCATATTCACAGTGCGGCAAGACCTGTCAGTCACGGAAGGTGGATTGTTGCTACGGGGAAACCGCATCGTGATACCCCTCAAACTACAAGACAGGATAGTGGCCCTAGCACATGAAGGACACCAAGGACTGGTGAGGACGAAAGCCCGCATTCGGCACCGAGTATGGTTTCCCCAGATCGAAGAGCGGGTCGAGACACTCGTTGCCACGTGCCTACCCTGTCAAATCACGGGGGCCCCGCCAAACCCGGAACCTATCATATCAGCAGAACGGGGCCGCTCTCGATGGGAGGCCATCAGCATTGACTTCTGCAAGCTCCGAGAAGGTCTCCACCTGTTGGTGGCGGTTGATGATCACTCTCGATACCCGGAAGTCGAGGTAGTTGAGTCCACAGCAGCAGAAGTGGTAATTCCGGCACTTGAGAAAATGTTTGCGACTCACGGACTACCTGTCTCAATCAAGAGCGACAATGGGCCGCAGTTTACAGGGGAGGAGTTCAAAAAGTATCTACAGGAACTCAATGTCAAGTATCACCACATCACTCCAAGACACCCCCAGGCAAACGGGGATGTGGAGCGATTTATGAGGACTATAAATAAGGTGCTCAGAGTATCTAAGGCTAACGCCAGCCCTTGGAAGGTTGACCTTTTCCGATTCCTCCGAAATTACCGGGTCACGCCTCACAGCACAACCGGCATTCCGCCAGCGGACCTCATGTTCGGCACCGTAATCAGATCCTCAATCCCGCATCACCCAAGCAGAACCCCGGACACAGTGAACGAGGAACGCACAGAGAGAAGGAGAAGGGATGCCAACGAACACATGAGTGGCAAGCGGAGAGCGAGGCCGTCCCATTATCAAGTGGGTGACCAGGTCATCATGCTACGAAACCCCTCCAAGTCTAAACTGGACACCAGGTACGAAGAACTTCCATGGACCGTCAGCAACCGGCATGGAACCATGGTGACGGTGGCACGGGGAAACCGTCAAGTGACGAGGAATGCGTCATGGTTCAAGGCAGTACCACGTACACTGTGGACCGACAAGGAGGGCCCTTGTGAAGGCGAGGACACTCCTCCCAGTGAAGAAGAGCCGGAGGCCGTCCCTGAGAACGACGGAGCGAGGGATGGAGACTGGGAGCCGGTGAATGGACCCGGCCGCGAGGACCTGAACCGCGAAGATGGAACAGAGCCGGAAGCAAGGGGGAGTGACCCCCGCGAAGGACGATACGGACTGAGGACAACAACAAGGCCCCCAGCTAAGCTAAGTGACTATGTGTGGTAGCCGGTGCGTTGGCACCCTGAACCCTAATAGCAGGGCGGCTGAGTGTTGAAGACAGACAGTTGTTGTTGGACCTCGCAGTTGGTTTTGGCAGTTACAGCTATGTGTTTTGTTTTGTTTTATAATAAAGGAGGAATGTTACGTTCCGCCCTGCGTCCCGCTGCGCGGTGACGCAGGGCGTTCTAATAAAAGCCCCGCCCCCGCGTTCGGGAGGCAGTTCCGGGGCAGACCCAGCACCAGCGTGGGTGTACATTATTTCAAGCTCCAGCTGGAGCTGCGCCGCAGGCCGCGCGGCCTATCTGCTCACTGCCAGCCCCTGCGCATAGACCGCGGGCCCGCGAACTCAACACTCGCTTCCCAGCTCTCTGGTTGAGATGCGTGTTCCCTGCCTTCTCTCCTCTTGCTACAGCCTTCCAATTTGCTCCACAAGATACAGTGTTCAGAATGCTTTATAACACCCATTATTCAACATATAGCTGTAACCCGATAGACGTATTGAAACGTGCTAAAAACTAGCAAAAACAGCTAGAAAATGTACTTCCCTCGCGTTTTGGTAAATGCAGGGTACACACGTCTAAACCAGAGAGCAGGGAAGCGAGCATTTCAGCAGTATAAATTCAGCCTGTGAACAACACATTTTGACCCTCCCTTGTATGGGAGAAGAGTGGTTCAAAAGACCAGGATTCGACTGAACAAACGCACGAACAGAGTACAAAATGGGAATCCACCAGAATTCGCATTTACCAAAACGCGAGGAAAGTACATGTTCTAGCTGTTTCTGCTCGTTTTTAGCACGTTTCAATACGTCTAGCGGGTTACAGCTATATGTTGAATAATGGGTGTTATAAAGCATTCTGAACACTGTATCTTGTGGAGCTCATTGGAAGGCTGTAGGAAGAGGAGAGAAGGCAGGGAACACGCATCTAAGCCAGAGAGCTGGGAAGCGAGTACATGCAAAGCGAAACGGTGCAGGGAGCAGGGACAGAAAGGATGAACGCCTATGAGGAGGAGCAGCTGGTAGAATGTGATCACCAGGGGAGTGCAGCCTGTAAAGTAGAAGGGACTATGAACACAGGGCGACTGCATTAACAGATGGCAAATACACGTTCCAAAACAGTCAGGAAAGCTGATAATGCCTTGAAGATTTCAGCCGTATACATTCAGCCTATGAACAGCAGTAGACGTTGACCCCCCCCCCCCTTGTATGGGAGAACAGTGGTTAAAAACTTCAGCATTCGACAACAAACGCACGGACAGTATACATGGGAACCCATCAGAATTAGCATTTACAAAAACGCGAGGAAAGTACATTTTCTAGCTGTTTTTGCTAGTTTACAGCACGTATCAATACGTCTAGCGGGTTACGGCTATATGTTGAATAATGGGTGTTATAGAGCATTCTGAGCACTGTGTATCTTTTGGAGCTCATTTTTTGATTTGAAGGCAGCGGGAAGAGGAGAGAAGGCAGGGAACACGCGTCTAAACCAGAGAGCTGGGAAGCGAGTACTTGCAACGCGAAAAGGGCAGAAAGCAAGAAGGCCTCTGAGAAGGAAAAGCGTCTAAACAAGAGAGCAGGGAAGCGAGTGTTTGCAACGCGAAACGGTGCAGGGAGCAGGGACAGAAAGGGAGAACTCCTCTGAGGAGGAACAGCTGGCAGTTAGCCTTCTTTGAAGATGAGAACTTGATCACCACGGGAGAGGATTGTTGAGAGGGTTACAGAGGGGGAGGTCTGAGATCAGAAAATCCTGAGTATTCCCTGCAGTGTGTAGGGCCAGCGACATGAAGAGTTGCAGATCTCGTAAAAGTCCAGGTCAGGAAGCATACAGGTTCATGTTGAATTCTCCAAGTAGGCGGAGTTGAGTGGTAGGAGGCTAGGACGGAGAAGTCCATCCACTGAGAGAGGAAGGGGGTAGGCAAATAGCCACGGTGAGAGAATGGCCAGGAGAGAATGCATGCAGACAAGGCATTCGTGACAGGAGTCGGCCTGCAAAGGAAATCAATTTACTACAGGAATCAAGGATAAGCATTGAGATATCACATCTCATGCTATAGGAAGGGTCTCAGGATTGGAATGGGAAGGACTTAGATATCACATATCATGCTATAGGGAGGGTCTCAGTTTAGATATTAGAAGCATTGAGATATCACATCTCATGCTATCGGAAGTGTCTCAGGATTGGAATGGGAAGGAGCTGGATATCACATCTCATGCTAAAGGAAGGGTCTCAGGTTTGGAACGGGAAGGAGTTGGATATCACATCTCTTGTTATAGGAAGGGTCTCAGGTTTGGTATAAACATTGAGATATCACATCTCAGGCTATAGGAAGGGTCTCAGGATTGGAATGGGAAGGAGTTGGATATCACATCTCATGCTATAGGAAGGGTCTCAGGATTGGAATGGGAAGGAGTTGGATATCACATTGGATATTCCCATCTCATGTTATAGGAAGGATCTCAGGTTTGGTATTAGAAGCATTGAGATATCACATCTCATGCTATAGGAAGGGTCTCAGGATTGGAATGGGAAGGACTTGGATATCACATCTCATGCTATAAGGAGGGTCTCAAGTTTGATATTAGAAGCATTGAGATATCACATTTCATGATATCGGAAGGGTCTCAAGATTGGAATGGGAAGGAGTTGGATATCACATCTCATGATAAAGGAAGGGTCTAAGGTTTGGAAGGGGAAGGATTTGGATATCACATCTCATGTTATAGGACGGGTCTCAGGTTTGGTATTAGAAGCATTGAGATATCAAGTCTCATGGTATAGGTAGGGTCTCAGAATTGGAATGGGAAGGAGTTGGATATCACATCTCAAGCTCTAGGAAGGGTCTCAGGATTAGAATGGGAAGGAGTTTGATATCACATCTCATGCCATAGTATGGGTCTCAGGTTTGGTAGAAGCATTGGGATATCACATCTCATGCTATCGGAAGGTTATCAGGATTGGATTTGGAAGGAGTTGGATATCCCATCTCATGCTATAGGAAGGGTCTCAGGTTGGAATGGGAAGGAGTTGGATATCACATCTCATGTTATAGGACGGGTCTCAGGATTGGAATGGGAAGGACTTGGATATCACATCTCATGCTATAGGAAGGCTCTCAGGTTTGCAAGGGGAAAGAGTTGGATATCACATTTCATGTTAGAGGTAGGATCTCAGGTTTGGTATTAGAAGTATTGAGATATCACATCTCATGCTATCAGAAGGATCTCAGGTTTGGTATAGAAGCATTGAGATATCATATCTTATGCTATCAGAAGAGTCTCAGGATTGGAATGGGAAGGAGTTGGATATCACATCTCATGGTAAAGGAAGGGTCTCAGGTTTGGAAGATAAGGATTTGGATATCACATCTCATGTTATAGGAAGGATCTCAGGTTTGGTATTAGAAGTATTGAGATATCACATCTCATGCTATCGGAAGGATCTCAGGTTTGGTATAGAAGCATTGAGATATATCTTATGCTATCAGAAGGGTCTCAGGATTGGAATGGGAAGGAGTTGGATATCACATCTCATGCTAAAGGGAGGGTCTCAGGTTTGGAAGGGGAAGGATTTGGATATCACATCTCATGTTATAGGATGGATCTCAGGTTTGGTATTAGAAGTATTGAGATATCACATCTCATGTTATCGGAAGGATCTCAGGTTTGGTATTAGAAGTATTGAGATATCACATCTCATGCTATAGGAAGGGTCTCAGGATTGGAATGGGAAGGAGTTGGATATCACATCTCATGCTAAAGGAAGGGTCTCAGGTTTGGTAGAAGCATTGAGGTATCACATCTCATGCTATAGGAAGGCTCTCAGGATTGGAATGGGAAGGACTTAGATATCACATATCATGCTATAGGGAGGGTCTCGGTTTTGATATTAGAAGCATTGAGATATCACATCTCATGCTATCGGAAGTGTCTCAGGATTGGAATGGGAAGGAGCTGGATATAACATCTCATGCTAAAGGAAGGGTCTCAGGTTTGGAACGGGAAGGAGTTGGATATCACATCTCATATTATAGGAAGGGTCTCAGGTTTGGTATAAACATTGAGATATCACATCTCTGCTATCGGAAGTGTCTCAGGATTGGAATGGGAAGGAGTTGAATATCCCATCTCATGTTATAGGACGGGTCTCAGGTTTTTTATTAGAATCATTGAGATATCATATTGCATGATGTAGGAAGGGTCTAAGGATTGGAATGGGAAGGACTTAGATCTCACATCTCATGCTATAGATAGGCTCTCAGGTTTGGAAAGTGAAGGAGTTGGATATCACATTTCATGTTAGAGGAAGGATCTCAGGTTTGGTATTAGGGGCATTGAGATATCACATCTCAGGCTATAGGAAGGGTCTCAGGATTGGAATGGGAAGGAGTTGGATATCACATCTCATGCTATAGGAAGGGTCTCAGGTTTGGTAGAACCATTGAGATATCACATCTCATGCTATAGGAAGGGTCTCAGGATTGGAATGGAAGGAGTTGGATATCACATCTCATGTTATAGGAAGGATATCAGGTTTGGTATTAGAAGCATTGAGACATCACATCTCATGCTATAGGAAGGGTCTCAGGATTGGAATGGGAAGGAGTTGGATATCACATCTCATGCTATAGGAATGGTCTCAGGATTGGAATGGGAAGGAGTTGAATATGACAACTCATGCCGTAGGAAGGGTCTCAGGTTTGGTATAAACATTGAGATATCACATCTCTGCTATCAAAAGGGTCTCAGGATTGGAATGGGAAGGAGTTGGATTCCCCATCTCATGTTATAGGAAGAGTCTCAGGTTTGGTATTAGAAGCATTGAGATATCACATCTCATGCTATAGGAAGTGTCTCAGGATTGGAATGGGAAGGACTTGGATATCACATCTCATGCTATGGGAAGGGTCTCAGGTTTGGTATAAGCAGTGAGATATCACATCTCATGCTATAGGAAGTGTCTCAGGACATCTCATGTTATAGGAAGGATCTCAGGTTTGGTATAAGCATTGAGATATCACATCTCTGCTATCGGAAGGGTCTCAGGATTGGAATGGGAAGGAGTTGGATATTCCCATCTCATGTTATAGGAAGGGTCTCAGGTTTGGTATTAGAAGCATTGAGATATCACATCTCATGCTATAGGAAGGGTCTCAGGATTGGAATGGGAAGGACTTGGATATCACATCTCACGCTATAGGGAGGGTCTCAAGTTTGATATTAGAAGCTTTGAGATACAACATCTCATGATATCGGAAGGGTCTCAGGATTGGAATGGGAAGGAGTTGGATATCACATCTCATGCTAAAGGGAGGGTCTCAGGTTTGGAAGGGGAAGGATTTGGATATCACATCTCATGTTATAGGAAGGATCTCAGGTTTGGTATTAGAAGCATTGAGATATCACATCTCATGCTATCGGAAGGATCTCAGGTTTGGTATTAGAAGCATTGAGATATCACATCTCATGCTATCAGAAGAGTCTCAGGATTGGAATAGGAAGGAGTTGGATATCACATCTCATGCTAAAGGGAGGGTCTCAGGTTTGGAAGGGGAAGGATTTGGATATCACATCTCATGTTATCGGAAGGATCTCACGTTTGGTATTAGAAGTATTGAGATATATCTCATGCTATAGGAAGGGTCTCAGGATTGGAATGGGAAGGAGTTGGATATCACATCTCATGCTATAGGGAGGGTCTCAGGATTGGAATGGGAACGACTTAGATATCACATATCATGCTATAGGGAGGGTCTCAGTTTTGATATTAGAAGCATTGAGATATCACATCTCATGCTATCGGAAGTGTCTCAGGATTGGAATGGGAAGGAGCTGGATATCACATCTCATGCTAAAGGAAGGGTCTCAGGTTTGGAACGGGAAGGATTTGGATATCACATCTCATGTTATAGGAAGGGTCTCAGGTTTGGTATAAGCATTGAGACATCACATCTCTGCTATCGGAAGTGTCTCAGGATTGGAATGGGAAGGAGTTGGATATCCCATCTCATGTTATAGGACGGGTCTCAGGTTTGTTATTAGAATCATTGAGATATCATATTGCATGCTGTAGGAAGGTTCTAAGGGTTGGAATGTGAAGGACTTGGATATCACATCTCATGCTATAGATAGGCTCTTAGGTTTGGAAAGGGAAGGAATTGGATATCACATTTCATGTTAGAGGAAGGATCTCAGGTTTGGTATTAGAAGCATTGAGATATCACATCTCATGCTATAGGAAGGGTCTCAGGATTGGAATGGGAAGCAGTTGGATATCACATCTCATGCTATAGGAAGGGTCTCAGGTTTGGTATAAGCATTGAGATATCACATCTCATGCTATAGGACGGGTCTCAGGATTGGAATGGAAGGAGTTGGATATCACATCTCATGTTATAAGGAAGGATCTCAGGTTTGGTATTAGAAGCATTGAGACATCACATCTCATGCTATAGGAAGGGTCTCAGGGTTGGAATGGGAAGGAGTTGGATATCACATCTCATCCAATAGGAAGGGTCTCAGGTTTGGAATGGGAAGGAATTGGATATCACATCTCATGTTATAGGAAGGATCTCAGGTTTGGTATTAGAAGCATTGAGATATCACATCTCATGCTATAGGAAGGGTCTCAGGATTGGAATGGGAAGGACTTGGATATCACATCTCATGCTATAAGGAGGGTCTCAAGTTTGATATTAGAAGCATTGAGATATCACATTTCATGATATCGGAAGGGTCTCAAGATTGGAATGGGAAGGAGTTGGATATCACATCTCATGATAAAGGAAGGGTCTAAGGTTTGGAAGGGGAAGGATTTGGATATCACATCTCATGTTATAGGACGGGTCTCAGGTTTGGTATTAGAAGCATTGAGATATCAAGTCTCATGGTATAGGTAGGGTCTCAGAATTGGAATGGGAAGGAGTTGGATATCACATCTCAAGCTCTAGGAAGGGTCTCAGGATTAGAATGGGAAGGAGTTTGATATCACATCTCATGCCATAGTATGGGTCTCAGGTTTGGTAGAAGCATTGGGATATCACATCTCATGCTATCGGAAGGTTATCAGGATTGGATTTGGAAGGAGTTGGATATCCCATCTCATGCTATAGGAAGGGTCTCAGGTTGGAATGGGAAGGAGTTGGATATCACATCTCATGTTATAGGACGGGTCTCAGGATTGGAATGGGAAGGACTTGGATATCACATCTCATGCTATAGGAAGGCTCTCAGGTTTGCAAGGGGAAAGAGTTGGATATCACATTTCATGTTAGAGGTAGGATCTCAGGTTTGGTATTAGAAGTATTGAGATATCACATCTCATGCTATCAGAAGGATCTCAGGTTTGGTATAGAAGCATTGAGATATCATATCTTATGCTATCAGAAGAGTCTCAGGATTGGAATGGGAAGGAGTTGGATATCACATCTCATGGTAAAGGAAGGGTCTCAGGATTGGAATGGGAAGGAGTTGGATATCACATCTCATGCTAAAGGAAGGGTCTCAGGTTTGGTAGAAGCATTGAGGTATCACATCTCATGCTATAGGAAGGCTCTCAGGATTGGAATGGGAAGGACTTAGATATCACATATCATGCTATAGGGAGGGTCTCGGTTTTGATATTAGAAGCATTGAGATATCACATCTCATGCTATCGGAAGTGTCTCAGGTTTGGTATTAGAAGTATTGAGATATCACATCTCATGCTATCGGAAGGATCTCAGGTTTGGTATAGAAGCATTGAGATATATCTTATGCTATCAGAAGGGTCTCAGGATTGGAATGGGAAGGAGTTGGATATCACATCTCATGCTAAAGGGAGGGTCTCAGGTTTGGAAGGGGAAGGATTTGGATATCACATCTCATGTTATAGGATGGATCTCAGGTTTGGTATTAGAAGTATTGAGATATCACATCTCATGTTATCGGAAGGATCTCAGGTTTGGTATTAGAAGTATTGAGATATCACATCTCATGCTATAGGAAGGGTCTCAGGATTGGAATGGGAAGGAGTTGGATATCACATCTCATGCTAAAGGAAGGGTCTCAGGTTTGGTAGAAGCATTGAGGTATCACATCTCATGCTATAGGAAGGCTCTCAGGATTGTAATGGGAAGGACCTAGATATCACATATCATGCTATAGGGAGGGTCTCGGTTTTGATATTAGAAGCATTGAGATATCACATCTCATGCTATCGGAAGTGTCTCAGGATTGGAATGGGAAGGAGCTGGATATAACATCTCATGCTAAAGGAAGGGTCTCAGGTTTGGAACGGGAAGGAGTTGGATATCACATCTCATATTATAGGAAGGGTCTCAGGTTTGGTATAAACATTGAGATATCACATCTCTGCTATCGGAAGTGTCTCAGGATTGGAATGGGAAGGAGTTGAATATCCCATCTCATGTTATAGGACGGGTCTCAGGTTTTTTATTAGAATCATTGAGATATCATATTGCATGATGTAGGAAGGGTCTAAGGATTGGAATGGGAAGGACTTAGATCTCACATCTCATGCTATAGATAGGCTCTCAGGTTTGGAAAGTGAAGGAGTTGGATATCACATTTCATGTTATAGGAAGGATCTCAGGTTTGGTATTAGGGGCATTGAGATATCACATCTCAGGCTATAGGAAGGGTCTCAGGATTGGAATGGGAAGGAGTTGGATATCACATCTCATGCTATAGGAAGGGTCTCAGGTTTGGTAGAACCATTGAGATATCACATCTCATGCTATAGGAAGGGTCTCAGGATTGGAATGGAAGGAGTTGGATATCACATCTCATGTTATAGGAAGGATATCAGGTTTGGTATTAGAAGCATTGAGACATCACATCTCATGCTATAGGAAGGGTCTCAGGATTGGAATGGGAAGGAGTTGGATATCACATCTCATGCTATAGGAAGGGTCTCAGGATTGGAATGGGAAGGAGTTGAATATGACAACTCATGGCGTAGGAAGGGTCTCAGGTTTGGTATAAACATTGAGATATCACATCTCTGCTATCAAAAGGGTCTCAGGATTGGAATGGGAAGGAGTTGGATTCCCCATCTCATGTTATAGGAAGAGTCTCAGGTTTGGTATTAGAAGCATTGAGATATCACATCTCATGCTATAGGAAGTGTCTCAGGATTGGAATGGGAAGGACTTGGATATCACATCTCATGCTATGGGAAGGGTCTCAGGTTTGGTATAAGCAGTGAGATATCACATCTCATGCTATAGGAAGTGTCTCAGGACATCTCATGTTATAGGAAGGATCTCAGGTTTGGTATAAGCATTGAGATATCACATCTCTGCTATCGGAAGGGTCTCAGGATTGGAATGGGAAGGAGTTGGATATTCCCATCTCATGTTATAGGAAGGGTCTCAGGTTTGGTATTAGAAGCATTGAGATATCACATCTCATGCTATAGGAAGGGTCTCAGGATTGGAATGGGAAGGACTTGGATATCACATCTCACGCTATAGGGAGGGTCTCAAGTTTGATATTAGAAGCTTTGAGATACAACATCTCATGATATCGGAAGGGTCTCAGGATTGGAATGGGAAGGAGTTGGATATCACATCTCATGCTAAAGGGAGGGTCTCAGGTTTGGAAGGGGAAGGATTTGGATATCACATCTCATGTTATAGGAAGGATCTCAGGTTTGGTATTAGAAGCATTGAGATATCACATCTCATGCTATCGGAAGGATCTCAGGTTTGGTATTAGAAGCATTGAGATATCACATCTCATGCTATCAGAAGAGTCTCAGGATTGGAATAGGAAGGAGTTGGATATCACATCTCATGCTAAAGGGAGGGTCTCAGGTTTGGAAGGGGAAGGATTTGGATATCACATCTCATGTTATCGGAAGGATCTCACGTTTGGTATTAGAAGTATTGAGATATATCTCATGCTATAGGAAGGGTCTCAGGATTGGAATGGGAAGGAGTTGGATATCACATCTCATGCTATAGGGAGGGTCTCAGGATTGGAATGGGAACGACTTAGATATCACATATCATGCTATAGGGAGGGTCTCAGTTTTGATATTAGAAGCATTGAGATATCACATCTCATGCTATCGGAAGTGTCTCAGGATTGGAATGGGAAGGAGCTGGATATCACATCTCATGCTAAAGGAAGGGTCTCAGGTTTGGAACGGGAAGGATTTGGATATCACATCTCATGTTATAGGAAGGGTCTCAGGTTTGGTATAAGCATTGAGACATCACATCTCTGCTATCGGAAGTGTCTCAGGATTGGAATGGGAAGGAGTTGGATATCCCATCTCATGTTATAGGACGGGTCTCAGGTTTGTTATTAGAATCATTGAGATATCATATTGCATGCTGTAGGAAGGTTCTAAGGGTTGGAATGTGAAGGACTTGGATATCACATCTCATGCTATAGATAGGCTCTTAGGTTTGGAAAGGGAAGGAATTGGATATCACATTTCATGTTAGAGGAAGGATCTCAGGTTTGGTATTAGAAGCATTGAGATATCACATCTCATGCTATAGGAAGGGTCTCAGGATTGGAATGGGAAGCAGTTGGATATCACATCTCATGCTATAGGAAGGGTCTCAGGTTTGGTATAAGCATTGAGATATCACATCTCATGCTATAGGACGGGTCTCAGGATTGGAATGGAAGGAGTTGGATATCACATCTCATGTTATAAGGAAGGATCTCAGGTTTGGTATTAGAAGCATTGAGACATCACATCTCATGCTATAGGAAGGGTCTCAGGGTTGGAATGGGAAGGAGTTGGATATCACATCTCATCCAATAGGAAGGGTCTCAGGTTTGGAATGGGAAGGAATTGGATATCACATCTCATGTTATAGGAAGGATCTCAGGTTTGGTATTAGAAGCATTGAGATATCACATCTCATGCTATAGGAAGGGTCTCAGGATTGGAATGTGAAGGATTTGGATATCACATCTCATGCTAAAGGAAGGGTCTCAGGTTTGGTAGAAGCATTGAGATATCACGTCTCTGCTATCGGAAGGGTCTCAGGATTGGATTGGGAAGGAGTTGGATATCCCTTCTCATGCTATAGGAAGAGTCTCAGGATTTGAATGGCAAGGAGTTGGATATCACATCTCATGCCATAGGAAGGGTCTCAGGTTTGTTATAAGCATTGAGATATCACATCTCTGCTATCGGAAGGGTCTCAGGTTTGGATTGGGAAGGAGTTGGATATCCCTTCTCATGCTATAGGAAGTGTCTCAGGTTGGAATGGGAAGGAGTTGGATATCACATCTCATGTTATAGGAAGGGTCTCAGGATTGGAATGGGAAGGATTTGGATATCACATCCCTTGCTATAGGAAGGGTCTCAGGATTGGAATGGGTAGGAGTTGGATATTACTTTCTTGCTATTGGAAGGGTCTCATGTTTGGAATGGGAAGGAGTTGGATATCACATATGCTATAGTTAGTGTCTCAGGTTTGGAACGGGAAGGAGTTGGATATCACATCTCATGTTATAGGAAGGGTCTCAGGTTTGGTATAAGCATTGAGATATCACATCTCTGCTATCGGAAGCGGCTCAGGATTGGAATGGGAAGGAGTTGGATATCCCATCTAATGTTATAGGAAGAGTCTCTGGTTTGGTATTAGAATCATTGAGATATCACATTGCATGCTGTAGGAAGGGTCTAAGGATTGGAATGGGATGGACTTGGATATCACATCTCATGCTATAGGTAGGCTCTCAGGTTTGGTATAAGCATTGAGATATCACATCTCATGCTATAGGAAGGGTCTCAGGATTGGAATGGGAAGGAATTGGATATCACATCATGCTATAGGAAGGGTCTCAGATTTGGTATAAGCATTGAGATATCACATCTCATGCTAAAGGAAGGGTCTCAGGATTGGAATGGGAAGGAGTTGTATATGACATCTCAGGCCATAGGAAGGTTCTCAGGTTTGGTATAAGCATTGAGATATCACATCTCTGCTATCGGAAGTGTCTCAGGATTGGAATGAGAAGGAGTTGGATTTCCCATCTCATGTTATAGGACGGGTCTCAGGTTTGTTATTAGAATCATTGAGATATCATATTGCATGCTGTTGGAAGGGTCTAAGGGTTGGAATGGGAAGGACTTGGATATCACATCTCATGCTATAGATAGGCTCTTAGGTTTGGAAAGGGAAGGAGTTGGATATCACATTTCATGTTAGAGGAAGGATCTCAGGTTTGGTATTAGAAGCATTGAGATATCACATCTCATGCTATAGGAAGGGTCTCAGGATTGGAATGGGAAGCAATTGGATATCACATCTCATGCTATAGGAAGGGTCTCAGGTTTGGTATAAGCATTGAGATATCACATCTCATGCTATAGGACGGGTCTCAGGATTGGAATGGAAGGAGTTGGATATCACATCTCATGTTATAGGAAGGATCTCAGGTTTGGTGTTAGAAGCACTGAGACATCACATCTCATGCTATAGGAAGGGTCTCAGGGTTGGAATGGGAAGGAGTTGGATATCACATCTCATCCAATAGGAAGGGCCTCAGGTTTGGAATGGGAAGGAATTGGATATCACATCTCATGTTATAGGAAGGATCTCAGGTTTGGTATTAGAAGCATTGAGATATCACATCTCATGCTATAGGAAGGGTCTCAGGATTGGAATGTGAAGGATTTGGATATCACATCTCATGCTAAAGGAAGGGTCTCAGGTTTGGTAGAAGCATTGAGATATCACGCCTCTGCTATCGGAAGGGTCTCAGGATTGGATTGGGAAGGAGTTGGATATCACATCTCATGCCATAGGAAGGGTCTCAGGTTTGGTATAAGCATTGAGATATCACATCTCTGCTATCGGAAGGGTCTCAGGTTTGGATTGGGAAGGAGTTGGATATCCCTTCTCATGCTATAGGAAGTGTCTCAGGTTGGAATGGGAAGGAGTTGGATATCACATCTCATTCATGTTATAGGAAGGGTCTCAGGATTGGAATGGGAAGGATTTGGATATCACATCTCTTGCTATAGGAAGGGTCTCAGGATTGGAATGGGTAGGAGTTGGATATTACTTTCTTGCTATAGGAGGGGTCTCATGTTTGGAATGGGAAGGAGTTGGATATCACATATGCTATAGTTAGTGTCTCAGGTTTGCAACGGGAAGGAGTTGGATATCACATCTCATGTTATAGGAAGGGTCTCAGGTTTGGTATAAGCATTGAGATATCACATCTCTGCTATCGGAAGCGGCTCAGGATTGGAATGGGAAGGAGTTGGATATCCCATCTCATGTTATAGGAAGAGTCTCTGGTTTGGTATTAGAATCATTGAGATATCACATCGCATGCTGTAGGAAGGGTCTAAGGATTGGAATGGGATGGACTTGGATATCACATCTCATGCTATAGGTAGGCTCTCAGGTGGTTTGGTATAAGCATTGAGATATCACATCTCATGCTATAGGAAGGGTCTCAGGATTGGAATGGGAAGGAATTGGATATCACATCTCATGCTATAGGAAGGGTCTCAGATTTGGTATAAGCATTGAGATATCACATCTCATGCTAAAGGAAGGGTCTCAGGATTGGAATGGGAAGGAGTTGTATACGACATCTCAGGCCATAGGAAGGTTCTCAGGTTTGGTATAAGCATTGAGATATCACATCTCTGCTATCGGAAGGGTCTCAGGATTGGAATGGGAAGGAGTTGGATATCCCATCTCATGTTATAGGAAGGGTCTCAAGTTTGGTATAAGCATTGAGATATCACATCTCATGCTATAGGACGGGTCTCAGGATTGGAATGGAAGGAGTTGGATATCACATCTCATGTTATAAGGAAGGATCTCAGGTTTGGTATTAGAAGCATTGAGACATCACATCTCATGCTATAGGAAGGGTCTCAGGGTTGGAATGGGAAGGAGTTGGATATCACATCTCATCCAATAGGAAGGGTCTCAGGTTTGGAATGGGAAGGAATTGGATATCACATCTCATGTTATAGGAAGGATCTCAGGTTTGGTATTAGAAGCATTGAGATATCACATCTCATGCTATAGGAAGGGTCTCAGGATTGGAATGTGAAGGATTTGGATATCACATCTCATGCTAAAGGAAGGGTCTCAGGTTTGGTAGAAGCATTGAGATATCACGTCTCTGCTATCGGAAGGGTCTCAGGATTGGATTGGGAAGGAGTTGGATATCCCTTCTCATGCTATAGGAAGAGTCTCAGGATTTGAATGGCAAGGAGTTGGATATCACATCTCATGCCATAGGAAGGGTCTCAGGTTTGTTATAAGCATTGAGATATCACATCTCTGCTATCGGAAGGGTCTCAGGTTTGGATTGGGAAGGAGTTGGATATCCCTTCTCATGCTATAGGAAGTGTCTCAGGTTGGAATGGGAAGGAGTTGGATATCACATCTCATGTTATAGGAAGGGTCTCAGGATTGGAATGGGAAGGATTTGGATATCACATCCCTTGCTATAGGAAGGGTCTCAGGATTGGAATGGGTAGGAGTTGGATATTACTTTCTTGCTATTGGAAGGGTCTCATGTTTGGAATGGGAAGGAGTTGGATATCACATATGCTATAGTTAGTGTCTCAGGTTTGGAACGGGAAGGAGTTGGATATCACATCTCATGTTATAGGAAGGGTCTCAGGTTTGGTATAAGCATTGAGATATCACATCTCTGCTATCGGAAGCGGCTCAGGATTGGAATGGGAAGGAGTTGGATATCCCATCTAATGTTATAGGAAGAGTCTCTGGTTTGGTATTAGAATCATTGAGATATCACATTGCATGCTGTAGGAAGGGTCTAAGGATTGGAATGGGATGGACTTGGATATCACATCTCATGCTATAGGTAGGCTCTCAGGTTTGGTATAAGCATTGAGATATCACATCTCATGCTATAGGAAGGGTCTCAGGATTGGAATGGGAAGGAATTGGATATCACATCATGCTATAGGAAGGGTCTCAGATTTGGTATAAGCATTGAGATATCACATCTCATGCTAAAGGAAGGGTCTCAGGATTGGAATGGGAAGGAGTTGTATATGACATCTCAGGCCATAGGAAGGTTCTCAGGTTTGGTATAAGCATTGAGATATCACATCTCTGCTATCGGAAGTGTCTCAGGATTGGAATGAGAAGGAGTTGGATTTCCCATCTCATGTTATAGGACGGGTCTCAGGTTTGTTATTAGAATCATTGAGATATCATATTGCATGCTGTTGGAAGGGTCTAAGGGTTGGAATGGGAAGGACTTGGATATCACATCTCATGCTATAGATAGGCTCTTAGGTTTGGAAAGGGAAGGAGTTGGATATCACATTTCATGTTAGAGGAAGGATCTCAGGTTTGGTATTAGAAGCATTGAGATATCACATCTCATGCTATAGGAAGGGTCTCAGGATTGGAATGGGAAGCAATTGGATATCACATCTCATGCTATAGGAAGGGTCTCAGGTTTGGTATAAGCATTGAGATATCACATCTCATGCTATAGGACGGGTCTCAGGATTGGAATGGAAGGAGTTGGATATCACATCTCATGCTATAGGAAGGGTCTCAGGGTTGGAATGGGAAGGAGTTGGATATCACATCTCATCCAATAGGAAGGGCCTCAGGTTTGGAATGGGAAGGAATTGGATATCACATCTCATGTTATAGGAAGGATCTCAGGTTTGGTATTAGAAGCATTGAGATATCACATCTCATGCTATAGGAAGGGTCTCAGGATTGGAATGTGAAGGATTTGGATATCACATCTCATGCTAAAGGAAGGGTCTCAGGTTTGGTAGAAGCATTGAGATATCACGCCTCTGCTATCGGAAGGGTCTCAGGATTGGATTGGGAAGGAGTTGGATATCACATCTCATGCCATAGGAAGGGTCTCAGGTTTGGTATAAGCATTGAGATATCACATCTCTGCTATCGGAAGGGTCTCAGGTTTGGATTGGGAAGGAGTTGGATATCCCTTCTCATGCTATAGGAAGTGTCTCAGGTTGGAATGGGAAGGAGTTGGATATCACATCTCATTCATGTTATAGGAAGGGTCTCAGGATTGGAATGGGAAGGATTTGGATATCACATCTCTTGCTATAGGAAGGGTCTCAGGATTGGAATGGGTAGGAGTTGGATATTACTTTCTTGCTATAGGAGGGGTCTCATGTTTGGAATGGGAAGGAGTTGGATATCACATATGCTATAGTTAGTGTCTCAGGTTTGCAACGGGAAGGAGTTGGATATCACATCTCATGTTATAGGAAGGGTCTCAGGTTTGGTATAAGCATTGAGATATCACATCTCTGCTATCGGAAGCGGCTCAGGATTGGAATGGGAAGGAGTTGGATATCCCATCTCATGTTATAGGAAGAGTCTCTGGTTTGGTATTAGAATCATTGAGATATCACATCGCATGCTGTAGGAAGGGTCTAAGGATTGGAATGGGATGGACTTGGATATCACATCTCATGCTATAGGTAGGCTCTCAGGTGGTTTGGTATAAGCATTGAGATATCACATCTCATGCTATAGGAAGGGTCTCAGGATTGGAATGGGAAGGAATTGGATATCACATCTCATGCTATAGGAAGGGTCTCAGATTTGGTATAAGCATTGAGATATCACATCTCATGCTAAAGGAAGGGTCTCAGGATTGGAATGGGAAGGAGTTGTATACGACATCTCAGGCCATAGGAAGGTTCTCAGGTTTGGTATAAGCATTGAGATATCACATCTCTGCTATCGGAAGGGTCTCAGGATTGGAATGGGAAGGAGTTGGATATCCCATCTCATGTTATAGGAAGGGTCTCAAGTTTGGTATAAGCATTGAGATATCACATCTCATGCTATAGGAAGGGTCTCAGGATTTGAATGGCAAGGAGTTGGATATCACATCTCATGCCATAGGAAGGGTCTCAGGTTTGGTATAAGCATTGAGATATCACATCTCTGCTATCGGAAGGGTCTCAGGATTGGATTGGGAAGGAGTTGGATATCCCTTCTCATGCTATAGGAAGTGTCTCAGGTTGGAATGGGAAGGAGTTGGATATCACATCTCATGTTATAGGAAGGGTCTCAGGATTGGAATGGGAAGGATTTGGATATCACATCTCTTGCTATAGGAAGGGTCTCAGGATTGGAATGGGTAGGAGTTGGATATTACTTTCTTGCTATAGGAAGGGTCTCATGTTTGGAATGGGAAGGAGTTGGATATCACATATGCTATAGTTAGTGTCTCAGGTTTGGAACGGGAAGGAGTTGGATATCACATCTCATGTTATAGGAAGGGTCTCAGGTTTGGTATAAGCATTGAGATATCACATCTCTGCTATCAGAAGCGGCTCAGGATTGGAATGGGAAGGAGTTGGATATCCCATCTCATGTTATAGGAAGAGTCTCTGGTTTGGTATTAGAATCATTGAGATATCACATCGCATGCTGTAGGAAGGGTCTAAGGATTGGAATGGGATGGACTTGGATATCACATCTCATGCTATAGGTAGGCTCTCAGGTTTGGTATAAGCATTGAGATATCACATCTCATGCTATAGGAAGGGTCTCAGGATTGGAATGGGAAGGAATTGGATATCACATCTCATGCTATAGGAAGGGTCTCAGATTTGGTATAAGCATTGAGATATCACATCTCATGCTAAAGGAAGGGTCTCAGGATTGGAATGGGAAGGAGTTGTATATGACATCTCAGGCCATAGGAAGGTTGTCAGGTTTGGTATAAGCATTGAGATATCACATCTCTGCTATCGGAAGGGTCTCAGGATTGGAATGGGAAGGAGTTGGATATCCCATCTCATGTTATAGGAAGGGTCTCAGGTTTGGTATTAGAAGCATAGAGATATCACATCTCATGCTATAGGAAGGGTCTCAGGATTTGAATGGCAAGGAGTTGGATATCACATCTCATGCCATAGGAAGGGTCTCAGGTTTGGTATAAGCATTGAGATATCACATCTCTGCTATCGGAAGGGTCTCAGGATTGGATTGGGAAGGAGTTGGATATCCCTTCTCATGCTATAGGAAGGGTCTCAGGATTGGAATGGGAAGGATTTGGATATCACATCTCTTGCTATAGGAAGGGTCTCAGGTTTGGTAGAAGCATTGAGATATCACGTCTCTGCTATCGGAAGGGTCTCAGGATTGGATTGGGAAGGAGTTGGATATCCCTTCTCATGCTATAGGAAGGGTCTCAGGATTGGAATGGGTAGGAGTTGGATATTACTTTCTTGCTATAGGAAGGGTCTCATGTTTGGAATGGGAAGGAGTTGGATATCACATATGCTATAGTTAGTGTCTCAGGTTTGGAATGGGATGGACTTGGATATCACATCTCATGCTATAGGAAGGGTCTCAGATTTGGTATAAGCATTGAGATATCACATCTCATGCTAAAGGAAGGGTCTCAGGATTGGAATGGGAAGGAGTTGTATATGACATCTCAGGCCATAGGAAGGTTCTCAGGTTTGGTATAAGCATTGAGATATCACATCTCTGCTATCGGAAGGGTCTCAGGATTGGAATGGGAAGGAGTTGGATATCCCATCTCATGTTATAGGAAGGGTCTCAGGTTTGGTATTAGAAGCATTGAGATATCACATCTCATGCTATAGGAAGGGTCTCAGGATTGGAATGTGAAGGATTTGGATATTACATCTCATGCTAAAGGAAGGGTCTCAGGTTTGGTAGAAGCATTGAGATATCACGTCTCTGCTATCGGAAGGGTCTCAGGATTGGATTGGGAAGGAGTTGGATATCCCTTCTCATGCTATAGGAAGGGTCTCAGGATTTGAATGGCAAGGAGTTGGATATCACATCTCATGCCATAGGAAGGGTCTCAGGTTTGGTATAAGCATTGAGATATCACATCTCTGCTATCGGAAGGGTCTCAGGATTGGATTGGGAAGGAGTTGGATATCCCTTCTCATGCTATAGGAAGTGTCTCAGGTTGGAATGGGAAGGAGTTGGATATCACATCTCATGATATAGGAAGGGTCTCAGGATTGGAATGGGAAGGATTTGGATATCACATCTCTTGCTATAGGAAGGGCCTCAGGATTGGAATGGGTAGGAGTTTGATATTACTTTCTTGCTATAGGAAGGGTCTCATGTTTGGAATGGGAAGGATTTGGATATCACATATGCTATAGTTAGTGTCTCAGGTTTGGAACGGGAAGGAGTTGGATATCACATCTCATGTTATAGGAAGGGTCTCAGGTTTGGTATAAGCATTGAGATATCACATCTCTGCTATCGGAAGCGGCTCATGATTGGAATGGGAAGGAGTTGGATATCCCATCTCATGTTATAGTAAGAGTCTCTGGTTTGGTATTAGAATCATTGAGATATCACATCGCATGCTGTAGGAAGGGTCTAAGGATTGGAATGGGATGGACTTGGATATCACATCTCATGCTATAGGAAGGGTCTCAGATTTGGTATAAGCATTGAGATATCACATTTCATGCTAAAGGAAGGGTCTCAGGATTGTAGGCTCTCAGGTTTGGTATAAGCATTGAGATATCACATCTCATGCTATAGGAAGGGTCTCAGGATTGGAATGGGAAGGATTTGGATATCACATCTCATGCTATAGGAAGGGTCTCAGATTTGGTATAAGCATTGAGATATCACATTTCATGCTAAAGGAAGGGTCTCAGGATTGTAGGCTCTCAGGTTTGGTATAAGCATTGAGATATCCCTTCTCATGCTATAGGAAGTGTCTCAGGTTGGAATGGGAAGGAGTTGGATATCACATCTCATGTTATAGGAAGGGTCTCAGGATTGGAATGGGAAGGATTTGGATATCACATCTCTTGCTATAGGAAGGGCCTCAGGATTGGAATGGGTAGGAGTTTGATATTACTTTCTTGCTATAGGAAGGGTCTCATGTTTGGAATGGGAAGGATTTGGATATCACATATGCTATAGTTAGTGTCTCAGGTTTGGAACGGGAAGGAGTTGGATATCACATCTCATGTTATAGGAAGGGTCTCAGGTTTGGTATAAGCATTGAGATATCACATCTCTGCTATCGGAAGCGGCTCAGGATTGGAATGGGAAGGAGTTGGATATCCCATCTCATGTTATAGTAAGAGTCTCTGGTTTGGTATTAGAATCATTGAGATATCACATCGCATGCTGTAGGAAGGGTCTAAGGATTGGAATGGGATGGACTTGGATATCACATCTCATGCTATAGGAAGGGTCTCAGATTTGGTATAAGCATTGAGATATCACATTTCATGCTAAAGGAAGGGTCTCAGGATTGTAGGCTCTCAGGTTTGGTATAAGCATTGAGATATCACATCTCATGCTATAGGAAGGGTCTCAGGATTGGAATGGGAAGGATTTGGATATCACATCTCATGCTATAGGAAGGGTCTCAGATTTGGTATAAGCATTGAGATATCACATCTCATGCTAAAGGAAGGGTCTCAGGATTGGAATGGGAAGGAGTTGTATATGACATCTCAGGCCATAGGAAGGGTCTCAGGGTTGGTATAAGCATTGAGATATCACATCTCTGCTATCGGAAGGGTCTCAGGATTGGAATGGGAAGGAGTTGGATATCCCATCTCATGTTATAGGAAGGGTCTCAGGTTTGGTATTAGAAGTATAGAGATATCACATCTCATGCTATAGGAAGGGTCTCAGGATTGGAATGGGAAGGACTTGGATGTCACATCTCATGCTATAGGGAGGGTCTCAAGTTTGATATTAGAAGCATTGAGATAACAAATCTCATGATATCGGAAGGGTCTCAGGATTGGAATGGGAAGGAGTTGGATACCACATCTCATGATAAAGGAAGGGTCTCAGGTTTGGTAGAAGCATTGAGATATCACGCCTCTGCTATCGGAAGGGTCTCAGGATTGGATTGGGAAGGAGTTGGATATCACATCTCATGCCATAGGAAGGGTCTCAGGTTTGGTATAAGCATTGAGATATCACATCTCTGCTATCGGAAGGGTCTCAGGTTTGGATTGGGAAGGAGTTGGATATCCCTTCTCATGCTATAGGAAGTGTCTCAGGTTGGAATGGGAAGGAGTTGGATATCACATCTCATTCATGTTATAGGAAGGGTCTCAGGATTGGAATGGGAAGGATTTGGATATCACATCTCTTGCTATAGGAAGGGTCTCAGGATTGGAATGGGTAGGAGTTGGATATTACTTTCTTGCTATAGGAGGGGTCTCATGTTTGGAATGGGAAGGAGTTGGATATCACATATGCTATAGTTAGTGTCTCAGGTTTGCAACGGGAAGGAGTTGGATATCACATCTCATGTTATAGGAAGGGTCTCAGGTTTGGTATAAGCATTGAGATATCACATCTCTGCTATCGGAAGCGGCTCAGGATTGGAATGGGAAGGAGTTGGATATCCCATCTCATGTTATAGGAAGAGTCTCTGGTTTGGTATTAGAATCATTGAGATATCACATCGCATGCTGTAGGAAGGGTCTAAGGATTGGAATGGGATGGACTTGGATATCACATCTCATGCTATAGGTAGGCTCTCAGGTGGTTTGGTATAAGCATTGAGATATCACATCTCATGCTATAGGAAGGGTCTCAGGATTGGAATGGGAAGGAATTGGATATCACATCTCATGCTATAGGAAGGGTCTCAGATTTGGTATAAGCATTGAGATATCACATCTCATGCTAAAGGAAGGGTCTCAGGATTGGAATGGGAAGGAGTTGTATACGACATCTCAGGCCATAGGAAGGTTCTCAGGTTTGGTATAAGCATTGAGATATCACATCTCTGCTATCGGAAGGGTCTCAGGATTGGAATGGGAAGGAGTTGGATATCCCATCTCATGTTATAGGAAGGGTCTCAGGTTTGGTATAAGCATTGAGATATCACATCTCATGCTATAGGAAGGGTCTCAGGATTTGAATGGCAAGGAGTTGGATATCACATCTCATGCCATAGGAAGGGTCTCAGGTTTGGTATAAGCATTGAGATATCACATCTCTGCTATCGGAAGGGTCTCAGGATTGGATTGGGAAGGAGTTGGATATCCCTTCTCATGCTATAGGAAGTGTCTCAGGTTGGAATGGGAAGGAGTTGGATATCACATCTCATGTTATAGGAAGGGTCTCAGGATTGGAATGGGAAGGATTTGGATATCACATCTCTTGCTATAGGAAGGGTCTCAGGATTGGAATGGGTAGGAGTTGGATATTACTTTCTTGCTATAGGAAGGGTCTCATGTTTGGAATGGGAAGGAGTTGGATATCACATATGCTATAGTTAGTGTCTCAGGTTTGGAATGGGATGGACTTGGATATCACATCTCATGCTATAGGTAGGCTCTCAGGTTTGGTATAAGCATTGAGATATCACATCTCATGCTATAGGAAGGGTCTCAGGATTGGAATGGGAAGGAATTGGATATCACATCTCTTGCTATAGGAAGGGTCTCAGGATTGGAATGGGTAGGAGTTGGATATTACTTTCTTGCTATAGGAAGGGTCTCATGTTTGGAATGGGAAGGAGTTGGATATCACATATGCTATAGTTAGTGTCTCAGGTTTGGAATGGGATGGACTTGGATATCACATCTCATGCTATAGGAAGGGTCTCAGATTTGGTATAAGCATTGAGATATCACATCTCATGCTAAAGGAAGGGTCTCAGGATTGGAATGGGAAGGAGTTGTATATGACATCTCAGGCCATAGGAAGGTTCTCAGGTTTGGTATAAGCATTGAGATATCACATCTCTGCTATCGGAAGGGTCTCAGGATTGGAATGGGAAGGAGTTGGATATCCCATCTCATGTTATAGGAAGGGTCTCAGGTTTGGTATTAGAAGCATTGAGATATCACATCTCATGCTATAGGAAGGGTCTCAGGATTGGAATGTGAAGGATTTGGATATTACATCTCATGCTAAAGGAAGGGTCTCAGGTTTGGTAGAAGCATTGAGATATCACGTCTCTGCTATCGGAAGGGTCTCAGGATTGGATTGGGAAGGAGTTGGATATCCCTTCTCATGCTATAGGAAGGGTCTCAGGATTTGAATGGCAAGGAGTTGGATATCACATCTCATGCCATAGGAAGGGTCTCAGGTTTGGTATAAGCATTGAGATATCACATCTCTGCTATCGGAAGGGTCTCAGGATTGGGTTGGGAAGGAGTTGGATATCCCTTCTCATGCTATAGGAAGTGTCTCAGGTTGGAATGGGAAGGAGTTGGATATCACATCTCATGTTATAGGAAGGGTCTCAGGATTGGAATGGGAAGGATTTGGATATCACATCTCTTGCTATAGGAAGGGTCTCAGGATTGGAATGGGTAGGAGTTGGATATTACTTTCTTGCTATAGGAAGGGTCTCATGTTTGGAATGGGAAGGATTTGGATATCACATATGATATAGTTAGTGTCTCAGGTTTGGAACGGGAAGGAGTTGGATATCAGATCTCATGTTATAGGAAGGGTCTCAGGTTTGGTATAAGCATTGAGATATCACATCTCTGCTATCGGAAGCGGATCAGGATTGGAATGGGAAGGAGTTGGATATCCCATCTCATGTTATAGTAAGAGTCTCTGGTTTGGTATTAGAATCATTGAGATATCACATCGCATGCTGTAGGAAGGGTCTAAGGATTGGAATGGGATGGACTTGGATATCCCATCTCATGCTATAGGAAGGGTCTCAGATTTGGTATAAGCATTGAGATATCACATTTCATGCTAAAGGAAGGGTCTCAGGATTGTAGGCTCTCAGGTTTGGTATAAGCATTGAGATATCACATCTCATGCTATAGGAAGGGTCTCAGGATTGGAATGGGAAGGATTTGGATATCACATCTCATGCTATAGGAAGGGTCTCAGATTTGGTATAAGCATTGAGATATCACATCTCATGCTAAAGGAAGGGTCTCAGGATTGGAATGGGAAGGAGTTGTATATGGCATCTCAGGCCATAGGAAGGGTCTCAGGTTTGGTATAAGCATTGAGATATCACATCTCTGCTATCGGAAGGGTCTCAGGATTGGAATGGGAAGGAGTTGGATATCCCATCTCATGTTATAGGAAGGGTCTCAGGTTTGGTATTAGAAGTATAGAGATATCACATCTCATGCTATAGGAAGGGTCTCAGGATTGGAATGGGAAGGACTTGGATGTCACATCTCATGCTATAGGGAGGGTCTCAAGTTTGATATTAGAAGCATTGAGATAACAAATCTCATGATATCGGAAGGGTCTCAGGATTGGAATGGGAAGGAGTTGGATACCACATCTCATGATAAAGGAAGGGTCTAAGGTTTGGAAGGGGAAGGATTTGGATATCACATCTCATGTTATAGGACGGGTCTCAGGTTTGGTATAAGCATTGAGATATCACATCTCTGCTATCAGAAGCGGCTCAGGATTGGAATGGGAAGGAGTTGGATATCCCATCTCATGTTATAGGAAGAGTCTCTGGTTTGGTATTAGAATCATTGAGATATCACATTGCATGCTGTAGGAAGGGTCTAAGGATTGGAATGGGATGGACTTGGATATCACATCTCATGCTATAGGTAGGCTCTCAGGTTTGGTATAAGCATTGAGATATCACATCTCATGCTATAGGAAGGGTCTCAGGATTGGAATGGGAAGGAATTGGATATCACATCTCATGCTATAGGAAGGGTCTCAGATTTGGTATAAGCATTGAGATATCACATCTCATGCTAAAGGAAGGGTCTCAGGATTGGAATGGGAAGGAGTTGTATATGACATCTCAGGCCATAGGAAGGTTCTCAGGTTTGGTATAAGCATTGAGATATCACATCTCTGCTATCGGAAGGGTCTCAGGATTGGAATGGGAAGGAGTTGGATATCCCATCTCATGTTATAGGAAGGGTCTCAGGTTTGGTATTAGAAGCATAGAGATATCACATCTCATGCTATAGGAAGGGTCTCAGGATTTGAATGGCAAGGAGTTGGATATCACATCTCATGCCATAGGAAGGGTCTCAGGTTTGGTATAAGCATTGAGATATCACATCTCTGCTATCGGAAGGGTCTCAGGATTGGATTGGGAAGGAGTTGGATATCCCTTCTCATGCTATAGGAAGTGTCTCAGGTTGGAATGGGAAGGAGTTGGATATCACATCTCATGTTATAGGAAGGGTCTCAGGATTGGAATGGGAAGGATTTGGATATCACATCTCTTGCTATAGGAAGGGTCTCAGGATTGGAATGGGTAGGAGTTGGATATTACTTTCTTGCTATAGGAAGGGTCTCATGTTTGGAATGGGAAGGAGTTGGATATCACATATGCTATAGTTAGTGTCTCAGGTTTGGAATGGGATGGACTTGGATATCACATCTCATGCTATAGGAAGGGTCTCAGATTTGGTATAAGCATTGAGATATCACATCTCATGCTAAAGGAAGGGTCTCAGGATTGGAATGGGAAGGAGTTGTATATGACATCTCAGGCCATAGGAAGGTTCTCAGGTTTGGTATAAGCATTGAGATATCACATCTCTGCTATCGGAAGGGTCTCAGGATTGGAATGGGAAGGAGTTGGATATCCCATCTCATGTTATAGGAAGGGTCTCAGGTTTGGTATTAGAAGCATTGAGATATCACATCTCATGCTATAGGAAGGGTCTCAGGATTGTAATGTGAAGGATTTGGATATTACATCTCATGCTAAAGGAAGGGTCTCAGGTTTGGTAGAAGCATTGAGATATCACGTCTCTGCTATCGGAAGGGTCTCAGGATTGGATTGGGAAGGAGTTGGATATCCCTTCTCATGCTATAGGAAGGGTCTCAGGATTTGAATGGCAAGGAGTTGGATATCACATCTCATGCCATAGGAAGGGTCTCAGGTTTGGTATAAGCATTGAGATATCACATCTCTGCTATCGGAAGGGTCTCAGGATTGGATTGGGAAGGAGTTGGATATCCCTTCTCATGCTATAGGAAGTGTCTCAGGTTGGAATGGGAAGGAGTTGGATATCACATCTCATGTTATAGGAAGGGTCTCAGGATTGGAATGGGAAGGATTTGGATATCACATCTCTTGCTATAGGAAGGGTCTCAGGATTGGAATGGGTAGGAGTTGGATATTACTTTCTTGCTATAGGAAGGGTCTCATGTTTGGAATGGGAAGGATTTGGATATCACATATGCTATAGTTAGTGTCTCAGGTTTGGAACGGGAAGGAGTTGGATATCACATCTCATGTTATAGGAAGGGTCTCAGGTTTGGTATAAGCATTGAGATATCACATCTCTGCTATCGGAAGCGGCTCAGGATTGGAATGGGAAGGAGTTGGATATCCCATCTCATGTTATAGTAAGAGTCTCTGGTTTGGTATTAGAATCATTGAGATATCACATCGCATGCTGTAGGAAGGGTCTAAGGATTGGAATGGGATGGACTTGGATATCACATCTCATGCTATAGGAAGGGTCTCAGATTTGGTATAAGCATTGAGATATCACATTTCATGCTAAAGGAAGGGTCTCAGGATTGTAGGCTCTCAGGTTTGGTATAAGCATTGAGATATCACATCTCATGCTATAGGAAGGGTCTCAGGATTGGAATGGGAAGGATTTGGATATCACATCTCATGCTATAGGAAGGGTCTCAGATTTGGTATAAGCATTGAGATATCACATCTCATGCTAAAGGAAGGGTCTCAGGATTGGAATGGGAAGGAGTTGTATATGACATCTCAGGCCATAGGAAGGGTCTCAGGTTTGGTATAAGCATTGAGATATCACATCTCTGCTATCGGAAGGGTCTCAGGATTGGAATGGGAAGGAGTTGGATATCCCATCTCATGTTATAGGAAGGGTCTCAGGTTTGGTATTAGAAGTATAGAGATATCACATCTCATGCTATAGGAAGGGTCTCAGGATTGGAATGGGAAGGACTTGGATGTCACATCTCATGCTATAGGGAGGGTCTCAAGTTTGATATTAGAAGCATTGAGATAACAAATCTCATGATATCGGAAGGGTCTCAGGATTGGAATGGGAAGGAGTTGGATACCACATCTCATGATAAAGGAAGGGTCTAAGGTTTGGAAGGGGAAGGATTTGGATATCACATCTCATGTTATAGGACGGGTCTCAGGTTTGGTATTAGAAGCATTGAGATATCAAGTCTCATGGTATAAGAAGGGTCTCAGAATTGGAATGGGAAGGAGTTGGATATCACACCTCAAGCTATAGGAAGGGTCTCAGGATTGGAATGGGAAGGAGTTTGATATCACATCTCATGCCATAGTATGGGTCTCAGGTTTGGTAGAAGCATTGGGACATCACATCTCATGCTATCGGAAGGGTATCAGTATTGGATTTGGAAGAAGTTGGATATCCCATCTCATGCTATAGGAAGGGTCTCAGGTTGGAATGGGAAGGAGTTGGATATCACATTTCATGTTATAGGAAGGGTCTCAGGATTGGAATGGGAAGGACTTGGATATCATATCTCATGCTATAGGACGGGTCTCAGGTTTGTTATTAGAATCATTGAGATATCATATTGCATGCTGTAGGAAGGGTCTAAGGTTTGGAAAGGGAAGGAGTTGGATATCACATTTCATGTTAGAGGAAGGATCTCAGGTTTGGTATTAGAAGCATTGAGATATCACATCTCATGCTATAGGAAGGGTCTCAGGATTGGAATGGGAAGTAGTTGGATATCACATCTCATGCTATAGGAAGGGTCTCAGGTTTGGTATAAGCATTGAGATATCACATCTCATGCTATAGGACGGGTCTCAGGATTGGAATGGAAGGAGTTGGATATCACATCTCATGTTATAGGAAGGATCTCAGGTTTGGAATTAGAAGCATTGAGACATCACATCTCATGCTATAGGAAGGGTCTCAGGGTTGGAATGGGAAGGAGTTGGATATCGCATCTCATCCAATAGGAAGGGTCTCAGGTTTGGAATGGGAAGGAATTGGATATCACATCTCATGTTATAGGAAGGATCTCAGGTTTGGTATTAGAAGCATTGAGATATCACATCTCATGCTATAGGAAGGGTCTCAGGATTGGAATGTGAAGGATTTGGATATCACATCTCATGCTAAAGGAAGGGTCTCAGGTTTGGTAGAAGCATTGAGATATCAGATCTCTGCTATCGGAAGGGTCTCAGGATTGGATTGGGAAGGAGTTGGATATCCCTTCTCATGCTATAGGAAGGGTCTCAGGATTTGAATGGGAAGGAGTTGGATATCACATCACATGTTATAGGAAGGGTCTCAGGATTGGAATGGGAAGGATTTGGATATTACTTTCTTGCTATAGGAAGGGTCTCATGTTTGGAATGGGAAGGAGTTGGATATCACATATGCTATAGTTAGTGTCTCAGGTTTGGAACGGGAAGGAGTTGGATATCACTTCTCATGTTATAGGAAGGGTCTCATGTTTGGTATAAGCATTGAGATATCACATCTCTGCTATCGGAAGCGGCTCAGGATTGGAATGGGAAGGAGTTGGATATCCCATCTCATGTTATAGTAAGAGTCTCTGGTTTGGTATTAGAATCATTGAGATATCACATCGCATGCTGTAGGAAGGGTCTAAGGATTGGAATGGGATGGACTTGGATATCACATCTCATGCTATAGGTAGGCTCTCAGGTTTGATATAAGCATTGAGATATCACATCTCATGCTATAGGAAGGGTCTCAGGATTGGAATGGGAAGGATTTGGATATCACATCTCATGCTATAGGAAGGGTCTCAGATTTGGTATAAGCATTGAGATATCACATCTCATGCTAAAGGAAGGGTCTCAGGATTGGAATGGGAAGGAGTTGTATATGACATCTCAGGCCATAGGAAGGGTCTCATGTTTGGTATAAGCATTGAGATATCACATCTCTGCTATCGGAAGGGTCTCAGGATTGGAATGGGAAGGAGTTGGATATCCCATCTCATGTTATAGGAAGGGTCTCAGGTTTGGTATTAGAAGCATAGAGATATCACATCTCATGCTATAGGAAGGGTCTCAGGATTGGAATGGGAAGGACTTGGATGTCACATCTCATGCTATAGGGAGGGTCTCAAGTTTGATATTAGAAACATTGAGATAACAAATCTCATGATATCGGAAGGGTCTCAGGATTGGAATGGGAAGGAGTTGGATACCACATCTCATGATAAAGGAAGGGTCTAAGGTTTGGAAGGGGAAGGATTTGGATATCACATCTCATGTTATAGGACGGGTCTCAGGTTTGGTATTAGAAGCATTGAGATATCAAGTCTCATGGTATAAGAAGGGTCTCAGAATTGGAATGGGAAGGAGTTGGATATCACACCTCAAGCTATAGGAAGGGTCTCAGGATTGGAATGGGAAGGAGTTTGATATCACATCTCATGCCATAGTATGGGTCTCAGGTTTGGTAGAAGCATTGGGATATCACATCTCATGCTATCGGAAGGGTATTAGTATTGGATTTGGAAGAAGTTGGATATCCCATCTCATGCTATAGGAAGGGTCTCAGGTTGGAATGGGAAGGAGTTGGATATCACATTTCATGTTATAGGAAGGGTCTCAGGATTGGAATGGGAAGGACTTGGATATCATATCTCATGCTATAGGACAGGTCTCAGGTTTGTTATTAGAATCATTGAGATATCATATTGCATGCTGTAGGAAGGGTCTAAGGATTGGAACTGGAAGGACTTGGCTATCACATCTCATGCTATAGATAGGCTCTTAGGTTTGGAAAGGGAAGGAGTTGGATATCACATTTCATGTTAGAGGAAGGATCTCAGGTTTGGTATTAGAAGCATTGAGATATCACATCTCATGCTATAGGAAGGGTCTCAGGATTGGAATGGGAAGTAGTTGGATATCACATCTCATGCTATAGGAAGGGTCTCAGGTTTGGTATAAGCATTGAGATATCACATCTCATGCTATAGGACGGGTCTCAGGATTGGAATGGAAGGAGTTGGATATCACATCTCATGTTATAGGAAGGATCTCAGGTTTGGTATTAGAAGCATTGAGACATCACATCTCATGCTATAGGAAGGGTCTCAGGGTTGGAATGGGAAGGAGTTGGATATCACATCTCATCCAATAGGAAGGGTCTCAGGTTTGGAAGGGGAAGGAATTGGATATCACATCTCATGTTATAGGAAGGATCTCAGGTTTGGTATTAGAAGCATTGAGATATCACATCTCATGCTATAGGAAGGGTCTCAGGATTGGAATGTGAAGGATTTGGATATCACATCTCATGCTAAAGGAAGGGTCTCAGGATTGGTAGAAGCATTGAGATATCACGTCTCTGCTATCGGAGGGGTCTCAGGATTGGATTGGGAAGGAGTTGGATATCCCTTCTCATGCTATAGGAAGGGTCTCAGGATTTGAATGGCAAGGAGTTGGATATCACATCTCATGCCATAGGAAGGGTCTCAGGTTTGGTATAAGCATTGAGATATCATATCTCTGCTATCGGAAGGGTCTCAGGATTGGAATGGGAAGGAGTTGGATATTCCCATCTCATGTTATAGGAAGGGTCTCAGGTTTGGTATTAGAAGCATTGAGATATCACATCTCATGCTATAGGAAGGGTCTCAGGATTGGAATGGGAAGGACTTGGATATCATATCTCATGCTATAGGGAGGGTCTCAAGTTTGATATTAGAAGCTTTGAGATATCACATCTCATGATATCGGAAGGGTCTCAGGATTGGAATGGGAAGGAGTTGGATATCACATCTCATGATAAAGGAAGGGTCTAAGGTTTGGAAGGGGAAGGATTTGGATATCACATCTCATGTTATATTACGGGTCTCAGGTTTGGTATTAGAAGCATTGAGATATCAAGTCTCAGAGTATAGGAAGGGTCTCAGAATTGGAATGGGAAGGAGTTGGATATCACATCTCAAGCTATAGGAAGGGTCTCAGGATTGGAATGGGAAGGACTTGGATATCACATCTCATGCTATAGGAAGGCTCTCAGGTTTGGAAGGGGAAAGAGTTGGATATCACATTTCATGTTAGAGGTAGGATCTCAGGTTTGGTATTAGAGGCATTGAGATATCACATCTCATGCTATCAGAAGGGTCTCAGGAATGGAATGGGAAGGAGTTGGATATCACATCTCATGCTAAAGGGAGGGTCTCAGGTTTGGAAGGGGAAGGATTTGGATATCACATCTCATGTTATAGGAAGGATCTCAGGTTTGGTATTAGAACCATTGAGATATCACATCTCATGCTATCGGAAGGATCTCAGGTTTGGTATTGGAAGCATTGAGATATCACATCTCATGCTATCAGAAGGGTCTCAGGATTGGAATGGGAAGGAGTTGGATATCACATCTCATGCTAAAGGGAGGGTCTCAGGTTTGGAAGGGGAAGGATTTGGATATCACATCTCATGTTATCGGAAGGATCTCACGTTTGGTATTAGAAGTATTGAGATATCATATCTCATGCTATAGGAAGGGTCTCAGGATTGGAATGGGAAGGACTTAGATATCACATATCATGCTATAGGGAGGGTCTCAGTCTTGATATTAGAAGCATTGAGATATCACATCTCATGCTATCGGAAGTGTCTCAGGATTGGAATGGGAAGGACTTGGATATCACATCTCATGCTATAGATAGGCTCTTAGGTTTGGAAAGGGAAGGAGTTGGATATCACATTTCATGTTAGAGGAAGGATCTCAGGTTTGGTATTAGAAGCATTGAGATATCACATCTCATGCTATAGGAAGGGTCTCAGGATTGGAATGGGAAGGAGTTTGATATCACATCTCATGCTAAAGGGAGGGTCTCAGGTTTGGAAGGGGAAGGATTTGGATATCACATCTCATGTTATAGGAAGGATCTCAGGTTTGGTATTAGAACCATTGAGATATCACATCTCATGCTATCGGAAGGATCTCAGGTTTGGTATTAGAAGCATTGAGATATCACATCTCATGCTATCAGAAGGGTCTCAGGATTGGAATGGGAAGGAGTTGGATATCACATCTCATGCTAAAGGGAGGGTCTCAGGTTTGGAAGGGGAAGGATTTGGATATCACATCTCATGTTATCGGAAGGATCTCACGTTTGGTACTAGAAGTATTGAGATATCATATTTCATGCTATAGGAAGGGTCTCAGGATTGGAATGGGAAGGACTTAGATATCACATATCATGCTATAGGGAGGGTCTCAGTTTTGATATTAGAAGCATTGAGATATCACATCTCATGCTATCGGAAGTGTCTCAGGATTGGAATGGGAAGGAGCTGGATATCACATCTCATGCTAAAGGAAGGGTCTCAGGTTTGGAACGGGAAGGATTTGGATATCACATCTCATGTTATAGGAAGGGTCTCAGGTTTGGTATAAGCATTGAGATATCACATCTCTGCTATCAGAAGTGTCTCAGGATTGGAATGGGAAGGAGTTGGATATCCCATCTCATGTTATAGGACGGGTCTCAGGTTTGTTATTAGAATCATTGAGATATCATATTGCATGCTGTAGGAAGGGTCTAAGGGTTGGAATGGGAAGGACTTGGATATCACATCTCATGCTATAGATAGGCTCTTAGGTTTGGAAAGGGAAGGAGTTGGATATCACATTTCATGTTAGAGGAAGGATCTCAGGTTTGGTATTAGAAGCATTGAGATATCACATCTCATGCTATAGGAAGGGTCTCAGGATTGGAATGGGAAGTAGTTGGATATCACATCTCATGCTATAGGAAGTGTCTCAGGTTTGGTATAAGCATTGAGATATCACATCTCATGCTATAGGACGGGTCTCAGGATTGGATTGGGAAGGAGTTGGATATCCCTTCTCATGCTATAGGAAGGGTCTCAGGATTTGAATGGCAAGGAGTTGGATATCACATCTCATGCCATAGGAAGGGTCTCAGGATTGGTATAAGCATTGAGATATCACATCTCTGCTATCGGAAGGGTCTCAGGATTGGAATGGGAAGGAGTTGGATATCCCATCTCATGTTAAAGGAAGGGTCTCAGGTTTGGTATTAGAAGCATTGAGATATCACATCTCATGCTATAGGAAGGGTCTCAGGATTGGAATGGGGAGGACTTGGATGTCACATCTCATGCTATAGTGAGGGTCTCAAGTTTGATATTAGAAGCATTGAGATAACAAATCTCATGATATCGGAAGGGTCTCAGGATTGGAATGGGAAGGAGTTGGATATCACATCTCATGATAAAGGAAGGGTCTAAGGTTTGGAAGGGGAAAGATTTGGATATCACATCTCATGTTATAGGACGGGTCTCAGGTTTGGTATTAAAAGCATTGAGATATCAAGTCTCATGGCATAGGAAGGGTCTCAGAATTGGAATGTGAAGGAGTTGGATATCACATCTTAAGCTATAGGAAGAGTCTCAGGATTGGAATGGGAAGGAGTTTCTCACATCTCATGCCATAGTATGGGTCTCAGGTTTGGTAGAAGCATTGGGATATCACATCTCATGCTATTGGAAGGGTATCAGTATTGGATTTGGAAGGAGTTGGATATCCCATCTCATGCTATAGGAAGGGTCTCAGGTTGGAATGGGAAGGAGTTGGATATCACATTTCATGTTATAGGAAGGGTCTCAGGATTGGAATGGGAAGGACTTGGATATCATATCTCATGCTATAGGAAGGCTCTCAGGTTTGGAAGGGGAAGGAGTTGGATATCACATTTCATGTTAGAGGAAGGATCTCAGGTTTGGTATTAGAGGCCTTGAGATATCACATCTCATGCTATAGGAAGGGTCTCAGGATTGGAATGGGAAGGAGTTGGATATCACATCTCAAGCTTTAGGAAGGGTCTCAGGTTTGGTATAAGCATTGAGATAGCACATCTCATGCTATAGGAAGGGTCTCAGGATTGGAATGGGAAGGAGTTGGATATCACATCTCATGTTATAGGAAGGATCTCAGGTTTGGTATTAGAAGCATTGAGACATCACATCTCATGCTATAGGAAGGGTCTCAGGATTGGAATGGGAAGGAGTTGGATATCACATCTCATGCTATAGGAAGGGTCTCAGATTTGGTATAAGCATTGAGATATCACATCTCTGCTATCGGAAGGGTCTCAGGATTGGAATGGGAAGGAGTTGGATATCCCATCTCATGCTATAGGGAGGGTCTCAATTTTGATATTAGAAGCATTGAGATAACAAATCTCATGATATCGGAAGGGTCTCAGGATTGGAATGGGAAGGAGTTGGATATCACATCTCATGATAAAGGAAGGGTCTAAGGTTTGGAAGGGGAAAGATTTGGATATCACATCTCATGTTATAGGACGGGTCTCAGGTTTGGTATTAGAAGCATTGAGATATCAAGTCTCATGGTATAGGAAGGGTCTCAGAATTGGAATGGGAAGGAGTTGGATATCACATCTCAAGCTATAGGAAGAGTCTCAGGATTGGAATGGGAAGGAGTTTGATATCACATCTCAAGCTTTAGGAATGGTCTCAGGTTTGGTATAAGCATTGAGATAGCACATCTCATGCTATAGGAAGGGTCTCAGGATTGGAATGGGAAGGAGTTGGATATCACATCTCATGTTATAGGAAAGATCTCAGGTTTGGTATTAGAAGCATTGAGACATCACATCTCATGTTATAGGAAGGGTCTCAGGATTGGAATGGGAGAAAGTTGGATATCACATCTCATGCTATAGGAAGGGTCTCAGGTTTGGAAGGGGAAGGAGCTGGATATCCAATCTCATGTTATAGGACTGGTCTCAGGTTTGGTATTAGAAGCATTGAGATATCACATCGCATGCTGTAGGAAGGTTCTCAGGTTTGGAATGGGGAGGAATTGGATATCACATATGCTATAGTTAGTGTCTCAGGTTTGGAACGGGAAGGAGTTGGATATCACATCTCATGTTATAGGAAGGGTCTCAGGTTTGGTATAAGCATTGAGATATCACATCTCTGCTATCGGAAGCGGCTCAGGATTGGAATGGGAAGGAGTTGGATATCCCATCTAATGTTATAGGAAGAGTCTCTGGTTTGGTATTAGAATCATTGAGATATCACATCGCATGCTGTAGGAAGGGTCTAAGGATTGGAATGGGATGGACTTGGATATCACATCTCATGCTATAGGTAGGCTCTCAGGTTTGGTATAAGCATTGAGATATCACATCTCATGCTATAGGAAGGGTCTCAGGATTGGAATGGGAAGGACTTGGATATCAAATCTCACGCTATAGGGAGGGTCTCAAGTTTGATATTAGAAGCTTTGAGATATCACATCTCATGATATCGGAAGGGTCTCAGGATTGGAATGGGAAGGAGTTGGATATCACATCTCATGCTAAAGGGAGGGTCTCAGGTTTGGAAGGGGAAGGATTTGGATATCACATCTCATGTTATAGGAAGGATCTCAGGTTTGGTATTAGAAGCATTGAGATATCACATCTCATGCTATCGGAAGGATCCTAGGTTTGGTATTAGAAGCATTGAGATATCACATCTCATGCTATCAGAAGAGCCTCAGGATTGGAATAGGAAGGAGTTGGATATCACATCTCATGCTAAAGGGAGGGTCTCAGGTTTGGAAGGGGAAGGATTTGGATATCACATCTCATGTTATCGGAAGGATCTCACGTTTGGTATTAGAAGTATTGAGATATCACATCTCATGTTATAGGAAGGGTCTCAGGATTGGAATGGGAAGGATTTGGATATCACATCCCTTGCTATAGGAAGGGTCTCAGGATTGGAATGGGTAGGAGTTGGATATTACTTTCTTGCTATTGGAAGGGTCTCATGTTTGGAATGGGAAGGAGTTGGATATCACATATGCTATAGTTAGTGTCTCAGGTTTGGAACGGGAAGGAGTTGGATATCACATCTCATGTTATAGGAAGGGTCTCAGGTTTGGTATAAGCATTGAGATATCACATCTCTGCTATCGGAAGCGGCTCAGGATTGGAATGGGAAGGAGTTGGATATCCCATCTAATGTTATAGGAAGAGTCTCTGGTTTGGTATTAGAATCATTGAGATATCACATCGCATGCTGTAGGAAGGGTCTAAGGATTGGAATGGGATGGACTTGGATATCACATCTCATGCTATAGGTAGGCTCTCAGGTTTGGTATAAGCATTGAGATATCACATCTCATGCTATAGGAAGGGTCTCAGGATTGGAATGGGAAGGAATTGGATATCACATCATGCTATAGGAAGGGTCTCAGATTTGGTATAAGCATTGAGATATCACATCTCATGCTAAAGGAAGGGTCTCAGGATTGGAATGGGAAGGAGTTGTATATGACATCTCAGGCCATAGGAAGGTTCTCAGGTTTGGTATAAGCATTGAGATATCACATCTCTGCTATCGGAAGTGTCTCAGGATTGGAATGGGAAGGAGTTGGATATCCCATCTCATGTTATAGGACGGGTCTCAGGTTTGTTATTAGAATCATTGAGATATCATATTGCATGCTGTTGGAAGGGTCTAAGGGTTGGAATGGGAAGGACTTGGATATCACATCTCATGCTATAGATAGGCTCTTAGGTTTGGAAAGGGAAGGAGTTGGATATCACATTTCATGTTAGAGGAAGGATCTCAGGTTTGGTATTAGAAGCATTGAGATATCACATCTCATGCTATAGGAAGGGTCTCAGGATTGGAATGGGAAGCAATTGGATATCACATCTCATGCTATAGGAAGGGTCTCAGGTTTGGTATAAGCATTGAGATATCACATCTCATGCTATAGGACGGGTCTCAGGATTGGAATGGAAGGAGTTGGATATCACATCTCATGTTATAGGAAGGATCTCAGGTTTGGTATTAGAAGCATTGAGACATCACATCTCATGCTATAGGAAGGGTCTCAGGGTTGGAATGGGAAGGAGTTGGATATCACATCTCATCCAATAGGAAGGGCCTCAGGTTTGGAATGGGAAGGAATTGGATATCACATCTCATGTTATAGGAAGGATCTCAGGTTTGGTATTAGAAGCATTGAGATATCACATCTCATGCTATAGGAAGGGTCTCAGGATTGGAATGTGAAGGATTTGGATATCACATCTCATGCTAAAGGAAGGGTCTCAGGTTTGGTAGAAGCATTGAGATATCACGTCTCTGCTATCGGAAGCGTCTCAGGATTGGATTGGGAAGGAGTTGGATATCCCTTCTCATGCTATAGGAAGAGTCTCAGGATTTGAATGGCAAGGAGTTGGATATCACATCTCATGCCATAGTATGGGTCTCAGGTTTGGTAGAAGCATTGGGATATCACATCTCATGCTATCGGAAGGTTATCAGGATTGGATTTGGAAGGAGTTGGATATCCCATCTCATGCTATAGGAAGGGTCTCAGGTTGGAATGGGAAGGAGTTGGATATCACATCTCATGTTATAGGACGGGTCTCAGGATTGGAATGGGAAGGACTTGGATATCACATCTCATGCTATAGGAAGGCTCTCAGGTTTGCAAGGGGAAAGAGTTGGATATCACATTTCATGTTAGAGGTAGGATCTCAGGTTTGGTATTAGAAGTATTGAGATATCACATCTCATGCTATCAGAAGGATCTCAGGTTTGGTATAGAAGCATTGAGATATCATATCTTATGCTATCAGAAGAGTCTCAGGATTGGAATGGGAAGGAGTTGGATATCACATCTCATGGTAAAGGAAGGGTCTCAGGTTTGGAAGATAAGGATTTGGATATCACATCTCATGTAATAGGAAGGATCTCAGGTTTGGTATTAGAAGTATTGAGATATCACATCTCATGCTATCGGAAGGATCTCAGGTTTGGTATAGAAGCATTGAGATATATCTTATGCTATCAGAAGGGTCTCAGGATTGGAATGGGAAGGAGTTGGATATCACATCTCATGCTAAAGGGAGGGTCTCAGGTTTGGAAGGGGAAGGATTTGGATATCACATCTCATGTTATAGGATGGATCTCAGGTTTGGTATTAGAAGTATTGAGATATCACATCTCATGTTATCGGAAGGATCTCAGGTTTGGTATTAGAAGTATTGAGATATCACATCTCATGCTATAGGAAGGGTCTCAGGATTGGAATGGGAAGGAGTTGGATATCACATCTCATGCTAAAGGAAGGGTCTCAGGTTTGGTAGAAGCATTGAGGTATCACATCTCATGCTATAGGAAGGCTCTCAGGATTGGAATGGGAAGGACTTAGATATCACATATGCTATAGGGAGGGTCTCGGTTTTGATATTAGAAGCATTGAGATATCACATCTCATGCTATCGGAAGTGTCTCAGGATTGGAATGGGAAGGAGCTGGATATAACATCTCATGCTAAAGGAAGGGTCTCAGGTTTGGAACGGGAAGGAGTTGGATATCACATCTCATGTTATAGGAAGGGTCTCAGGTTTGGTATAAACATTGAGATATCACATCTCTGCTATCGGAAGTGTCTCAGGATTGGAATGGGAAGGAGTTGAATATCCCATCTCATGTTATAGGACGGGTCTCAGGGTTTTTATTAGAATCATTGAGATATCATATTGCATGATGTAGGAAGGGTCTAAGGATTGGAATGGGAAGGACTTAGATCTCACATCTCATGCTATAGATAGGCTCTCAGGTTTGGAAAGTGAAGGAGTTGGATATCACATTTCATGTTAGAGGAAGGATCTCAGGTTTGGTATTAGGGGCATTGAGATATCACATCTCAGGCTATAGGAAGGGTCTCAGGATTGGAATGGGAAGGAGTTGGATATCATATCTCATGCTATAGGAAGGGTCTCAGGTTTGGTAGAACCATTGAGATATCACATATCATGCTATAGGAAGGGTCTCAGGATTGGAATGGAAGGAGTTGGATATCACATCTCATGTTATAGGAAGGATATCAGGTTTGGTATTAGAAGCATTGAGACATCACATCTCATGCTATAGGAAGGGTCTCAGGATTGGAATGGGAAGGAGTTGGATATCACATCTCATGCTATAGGAAGGGTCTCAGGATTGGAATGGGAAGGAGTTGAATATGACAACTCATGCCGTAGGAAGGGTCTCAGGTTTGGTATAAACATTGAGATATCACATCTCTGCTATCAAAAGGGTCTCAGGATTGGAATGGGAAGGAGTTGGATTCCCCATCTCATGTTATAGGAAGAGTCTCAGGTTTGGTATTAGAAGCATTGAGATATCACATCTCATGCTATAGGAAGTGTCTCAGGATTGGAATGGGAAGGACTTGGATATCACATCTCATGCTATGGGAAGGGTCTCAGGTTTGGTATAAGCAGTGAGATATCACATCTCATGCTATAGGAAGTGTCTCAGGACATCTCATGTTATAGGAAGGATCTCAGGTTTGGTATAAGCATTGAGATATCACATCTCTGCTATCGGAAGGGTCTCAGGATTGGAATGGGAAGGAGTTGGATATTCCCATCTCATGTTATAGGAAGGGTCTCAGGTTTGGTATTAGAAGCATTGAGATATCACATCTCATGCTATAGGAAGGGTCTCAGGATTGGAATGGGAAGGACTTGGATATCAAATCTCACGCTATAGGGAGGGTCTCAAGTTTGATATTAGAAGCTTTGAGATATCACATCTCATGATATCGGAAGGGTCTCAGGATTGGAATGGGAAGGAGTTGGATATCACATCTCATGCTAAAGGGAGGGTCTCAGGTTTGGAAGGGGAAGGATTTGGATATCACATCTCATGTTATAGGAAGGATCTCAGGTTTGGTATTAGAAGCATTGAGATATCACATCTCATGCTATCGGAAGGATCTCAGGTTTGGTATTAGAAGCATTGAGATATCACATCTCATGCTATCAGAAGAGCCTCAGGATTGGAATAGGAAGGAGTTGGATATCACATCTCATGCTAAAGGGAGGGTCTCAGGTTTGGAAGGGGAAGGATTTGGATATCACATCTCATGTTATCGGAAGGATCTCACGTTTGGTATTAGAAGTATTGAGATATCACATCTCATGTTATAGGAAGGGTCTCAGGATTGGAATGGGAAGGATTTGGATATCACATCCCTTGCTATAGGAAGGGTCTCAGGATTGGAATGGGTAGGAGTTGGATATTACTTTCTTGCTATTGGAAGGGTCTCATGTTTGGAATGGGAAGGAGTTGGATATCACATATGTTATAGTTAGTGTCTCAGGTTTGGAACGGGAAGGAGTTGGATATCACATCTCATGTTATAGGAAGGGTCTCAGGTTTGGTATAAGCATTGAGATATCACATCTCTGCTATCGGAAGCGGCTCAGGATTGGAATGGGAAGGAGTTGGATATCCCATCTAATGTTATAGGAAGAGTCTCTGGTTTGGTATTAGAATCATTGAGATATCACATCGCATGCTGTAGGAAGGGTCTAGGATTGGAATGGGATGGACTTGGATATCACATCTCATGCTATAGGTAGGCTCTCAGGTTTGGTATAAGCATTGAGATATCACATCTCATGCTATAGGAAGGGTCTCAGGATTGGAATGGGAAGGAATTGGATATCACATCATGCTATAGGAAGGGTCTCAGATTTGGTATAAGCATTGAGATATCACATCTCATGCTAAAGGAAGGGTCTCAGGATTGGAATGGGAAGGAGTTGTATATGACATCTCAGGCCATAGGAAGGTTCTCAGGTTTGGTATAAGCATTGAGATATCACATCTCTGCTATCGGAAGTGTCTCAGGATTGGAATGGGAAGGAGTTGGATATCCCATCTCATGTTATAGGACGGGTCTCAGGTTTGTTATTAGAATCATTGAGATATCATATTGCATGCTGTTGGAAGGGTCTAAGGGTTGGAATGGGATGGACTTGGATATCACATCTCATGCTATAGATAGGCTCTTAGGTTTGGAAAGGGAAGGAGTTGGATATCACATTTCATGTTAGAGGAAGGATCTCAGGTTTGGTATTAGAAGCATTGAGATATCACATCTCATGCTATAGGAAGGGTCTCAGGATTGGAATGGGAAGCAATTGGATATCACATCTCATGCTATAGGAAGGGTCTCAGGTTTGGTATAAGCATTGAGATATCACATCTCATGCTATAGGACGGGTCTCAGGATTGGAATGGAAGGAGTTGGATATCACATCTCATGTTATAGGAAGGATCTCAGGTTTGGTATTAGAAGCATTGAGACATCACATCTCATGCTATAGGAAGGGTCTCAGGGTTGGAATGGGAAGGAGTTGGATATCACATCTCATCCAATAGGAAGGGCCTCAGGTTTGGAATGGGAAGGAATTGGATATCACATCTCATGTTATAGGAAGGATCTCAGGTTTGGTATTAGAAGCATTGAGATATCACATCTCATGCTATAGGAAGGGTCTCAGGATTGGAATGTGAAGGATTTGGATATCACATCTCATGCTAAAGGAAGGGTCTCAGGTTTGGTAGAAGCATTGAGATATCACGTCTCTGCTATCGGAAGCGTCTCAGGATTGGATTGGGAAGGAGTTGGATATCCCTTCTCATGCTATAGGAAGAGTCTCAGGATTTGAATGGCAAGGAGTTGGATATCACATCTCATGCCATAGTATGGGTCTCAGGTTTGGTAGAAGCATTGGGATATCACATCTCATGCTATCGGAAGGTTATCAGGATTGGATTTGGAAGGAGTTGGATATCCCATCTCATGCTATAGGAAGGGTCTCAGGTTGGAATGGGAAGGAGTTGGATATCACATCTCATGTTATAGGACGGGTCTCAGGATTGGAATGGGAAGGACTTGGATATCACATCTCATGCTATAGGAAGGCTCTCAGGTTTGCAAGGGGAAAGAGTTGGATATCACATTTCATGTTAGAGGTAGGATCTCAGGTTTGGTATTAGAAGTATTGAGATATCACATCTCATGCTATCAGAAGGATCTCAGGTTTGGTATTAGAAGTATTGAGATATCACATCTCATGCTATCGGAAGGATCTCAGGTTTGGTATAGAAGCATTGAGATATATCTTATGCTATCAGAAGGGTCTCAGGATTGGAATGGGAAGGAGTTGGATATCACATCTCATGCTAAAGGGAGGGTCTCAGGTTTGGAAGGGGAAGGATTTGGATATCACATCTCATGTTATAGGATGGATCTCAGGTTTGGTATTAGAAGTATTGAGATATCACATCTCATGTTATCGGAAGGATCTCAGGTTTGGTATTAGAAGTATTGAGATATCACATCTCATGCTATAGGAAGGGTCTCAGGATTGGAATGGGAAGGAGTTGGATATCACATCTCATGCTAAAGGAAGGGTCTCAGGTTTGGTAGAAGCATCGAGGTATCACATCTCATGCTATAGGAAGGCTCTCAGGATTGGAATGGGAAGGACTTAGATATCACATATGCTATAGGGAGGGTCTCGGTTTTGATATTAGAAGCATTGAGATATCACATCTCATGCTATCGGAAGTGTCTCAGGATTGGAATGGGAAGGAGCTGGATATAACATCTCATGCTAAAGGAAGGGTCTCAGGTTTGGAACGGGAAGGAGTTGGATATCACATCTCATGTTATAGGAAGGGTCTCAGGTTTGGTATAAACATTGAGATATCACATCTCTGCTATCGGAAGTGTCTCAGGATTGGAATGGGAAGGAGTTGAATATCCCATCTCATGTTATAGGACGGGTCTCAGGTTTTTTATTAGAATCATTGAGATATCATATTGCATGATGTAGGAAGGGTCTAAGGATTGGAATGGGAAGGACTTAGATCTCACATCTCATGCTATAGATAGGCTCTCAGGTTTGGAAAGGGAAGGAGTTGGATATCACATTTCATGTTAGAGGAAGGATCTCAGGTTTGGTATTAGGGGCATTGAGATATCACATCTCAGGCTATAGGAAGGGTCTCAGGATTGGAATGGGAAGGAGTTGGATATCACATCTCATGCTATAGGAAGGGTCTCAGGTTTGGTAGAACCATTGAGATATCACATCTCATGCTATAGGAAGGGTCTCAGGATTGGAATGGAAGGAGTTGGATATCACATCTCATGTTATAGGAAGGATATCAGGTTTGGTATTAGAAGCATTGAGACATCACATCTCATGCTATAGGAAGGGTCTCAGGATTGGAATGGGAAGGAGTTGGATATCACATCTCATGCTATAGGAAGGGTCTCAGGATTGGAATGGGAAGGAGTTGAATATGACAACTCATGCCGTAGGAAGGGTCTCAGGTTTGGTATAAACATTGAGATATCACATCTCTGCTATCAAAAGGGTCTCAGGATTGGAATGGGAAGGAGTTGGATTCCCCATCTCATGTTATAGGAAGAGTCTCAGGTTTGGTATTAGAAGCATTGAGATATCACATCTCATGCTATAGGAAGTGTCTCAGGATTGGAATGGGAAGGACTTGGATATCACATCTCATGCTATGGGAAGGGTCTCAGGTTTGGTATAAGCAGTGAGATATCACATCTCATGCTATAGGAAGTGTCTCAGGACATCTCATGTTATAGGAAGGATCTCAGGTTTGGTATAAGCATTGAGATATCACATCTCTGCTATCGGAAGGGTCTCAGGATTGGAATGGGAAGGAGTTGGATATTCCCATCTCATGTTATAGGAAGGGTCTCAGGTTTGGTATTAGAAGCATTGAGATATCACATCTCATGCTATAGGAAGGGTCTCAGGATTGGAATGGGAAGGACTTGGATATCAAATCTCACGCTATAGGGAGGGTCTCAAGTTTGATATTAGAAGCTTTGAGATATCACATCTCATGATATCGGAAGGGTCTCAGGATTGGAATGGGAAGGAGTTGGATATCACATCTCATGCTAAAGGGAGGGTCTCAGGTTTGGAAGGGGAAGGATTTGGATATCACATCTCATGTTATAGGAAGGATCTCAGGTTTGGTATTAGAAGCATTGAGATATCACATCTCATGCTATCGGAAGGATCTCAGGTTTGGTATTAGAAGCATTGAGATATCACATCTCATGCTATCAGAAGAGCCTCAGGATTGGAATAGGAAGGAGTTGGATATCACATCTCATGCTAAAGGGAGGGTCTCAGGTTTGGAAGGGGAAGGATTTGGATATCACATCTCATGTTATCGGAAGGATCTCACGTTTGGTATTAGAAGTATTGAGATATCACATCTCATGTTATAGGAAGGGTCTCAGGATTGGAATGGGAAGGATTTGGATATCACATCCCTTGCTATAGGAAGGGTCTCAGGATTGGAATGGGTAGGAGTTGGATATTACTTTCTTGCTATTGGAAGGGTCTCATGTTTGGAATGGGAAGGAGTTGGATATCACATATGCTATAGTTAGTGTCTCAGGTTTGGAACCGGAAGGAGTTGGATATCACATCTCATGTTATAGGAAGGGTCTCAGGTTTGGTATAAGCATTGAGATATCACATCTCTGCTATCGGAAGCGGCTCAGGATTGGAATGGGAAGGAGTTGGATATCCCATCTAATGTTATAGGAAGAGTCTCTGGTTTGGTATTAGAATCATTGAGATATCACATCGCATGCTGTAGGAAGGGTCTAAGGATTGGAATGGGATGGACTTGGATATCACATCTCATGCTATAGGTAGGCTCTCAGGTTTGGTATAAGCATTGAGATATCACATCTCATGCTATAGGAAGGGTCTCAGGATTGGAATGGGAAGGAATTGGATATCACATCATGCTATAGGAAGGGTCTCAGATTTGGTATAAGCATTGAGATATCACATCTCATGCTAAAGGAAGGGTCTCAGGATTGGAATGGGAAGGAGTTGTATATGACATCTCAGGCCATAGGAAGGTTCTCAGGTTTGGTATAAGCATTGAGATATCACATCTCTGCTATCGGAAGTGTCTCAGGATTGGAATGGGAAGGAGTTGGATATCCCATCTCATGTTATAGGACTGGTCTCAGGTTTGTTATTAGAATCATTGAGATATCATATTGCATGCTGTTGGAAGGGTCTAAGGGTTGGAATGGGAAGGACTTGGATATCACATCTCATGCTATAGATAGGCTCTTAGGTTTGGAAAGGGAAGGAGTTGGATATCACATTTCATGTTAGAGGAAGGATCTCAGGTTTGGTATTAGAAGCATTGAGATATCACATCTCATGCTATAGGAAGGGTCTCAGGATTGGAATGGGAAGCAATTGGATATCACATCTCATGCTATAGGAAGGGTCTCAGGTTTGGTATAAGCATTGAGATATCACATCTCATGCTATAGGATGGGTCTCAGGATTGGAATGGAAGGAGTTGGATATCACATCTCATGTTATAGGAAGGATCTCAGGTTTGGTATTAGAAGCATTGAGACATCACATCTCATGCTATAGGAAGGGTCTCAGGGTTGGAATGGGAAGGAGTTGGATATCACATCTCATCCAATAGGAAGGGCCTCAGGTTTGGAATGGGAAGGAATTGGATATCACATCTCATGTTATAGGAAGGATCTCAGGTTTGGTATTAGAAGCATTGAGATATCACATCTCATGCTATAGGAAGGGTCTCAGGATTGGAATGTGAAGGATTTGGATATCACATCTCATGCTAAAGGAAGGGTCTCAGGTTTGGTAGAAGCATTGAGATATCACATCTCTGCTATCGGAAGCGTCTCAGGATTGGATTGGGAAGGAGTTGGATATCCCTTCTCATGCTATAGGAAGAGTCTCAGGATTTGAATGGCAAGGAGTTGGATATCACATCTCATGCCATAGTATGGGTCTCAGGTTTGGTAGAAGCATTGGGATATCACATCTCATGCTATCGGAAGGTTATCAGGATTGGATTTGGAAGGAGTTGGATATCCCATCTCATGCTATAGGAAGGGTCTCAGGTTGGAATGGGAAGGAGTTGGATATCACATCTCATGTTATAGGACGGGTCTCAGGATTGGAATGGGAAGGACTTGGATATCACATCTCATGCTATAGGAAGGCTCTCAGGTTTGCAAGGGGAAAGAGTTGGATATCACATTTCATGTTAGAGGTAGGATCTCAGGTTTGGTATTAGAAGTATTGAGATATCACATCTCATGCTATCAGAAGGATCTCAGGTTTGGTATAGAAGCATTGAGATATCATATCTTATGCTATCAGAAGAGTCTCAGGATTGGAATGGGAAGGAGTTGGATATCACATCTCATGGTAAAGGAAGGGTCTCAGGTTTGGAAGATAAGGATTTGGATATCACATCTCATGTTATAGGAAGGATCTCAGGTTTGGTATTAGAAGTATTGAGATATCACATCTCATGCTATCGGAAGGATCTCAGGTTTGGTATAGAAGCATTGAGATATATCTTATGCTATCAGAAGGGTCTCAGGATTGGAATGGGAAGGAGTTGGATATCACATCTCATGCTAAAGGGAGGGTCTCAGGTTTGGAAGGGGAAGGAGTTGGATATCACATCTCATGGTAAAGGAAGGGTCTCAGGTTTGGAAGATAAGGATTTGGATATCACATCTCATATTATAGGATGGATCTCAGGTTTGGTATTAGAAGTATTGAGATATCACATCTCATGTTATCGGAAGGATCTCAGGTTTGGTATTAGAAGTATTGAGATATCACATCTCATGCTATAGGAAGGGTCTCAGGATTGGAATGGGAAGGAGTTGGATATCACATCTCATGCTAAAGGAAGGGTCTCAGGTTTGGTAGAAGCATTGAGGTATCACATCTCATGCTATAGGAAGGCTCTCAGGATTGGAATGGGAAGGACTTAGATATCACATATGCTATAGGGAGGGTCTCGGTTTTGATATTAGAAGCATTGAGATATCACATCTCATGCTATCGGAAGTGTCTCAGGATTGGAATGGGAAGGAGCTGGATATAACATCTCATGCTAAAGGAAGGGTCTCAGGTTTGGAACGGGAAGGAGTTGGATATCACATCTCATGTTATAGCAAGGGTCTCAGGTTTGGTATAAACATTGAGATATCACATCTCTGCTATCGGAAGTGTCTCAGGATTGGAATGGGAAGGAGTTGAATATCCCATCTCATGTTATAGGACAGGTCTCAGGTTTTTTATTAGAATCATTGAGATATCATATTGCATGATGTAGGAAGGGTCTAAGGATTGGAATGGGAAGGACTTAGATCTCACATCTCATGCTATAGATAGGCTCTCAGGTTTGGAAAGTGAAGGAGTTGGATATCACATTTCATGTTAGAGGAAGGATCTCAGGTTTGGTATTAGGGGCATTGAGATATCACATCTCAGGCTATAGGAAGGGTCTCAGGATTGGAATGGGAAGGAGTTGGATATCACATCTCATGCTATAGGAAGGGTCTCAGGTTTGGTAGAACCATTGAGATATCACATCTCATGCTATAGGAAGGGTCTCGGGATTGGAATGGAAGGAGTTGGATATCACATCTCATGTTATAGGAAGGATATCAGGTTTGGTATTAGAAGCATTGAGACATCACATCTCATGCTATAGGAAGGGTCTCAGGATTGGAATGGGAAGGAGTTGGATATCACATCTCATGCTATAGGAAGGGTCTCAGGATTGGAATGGGAAGGAGTTGAATATGACAACTCATGCCGTAGGAAGGGTCTCAGGTTTTTTATAAACATTGAGATATCACATCTCTGCTATCAAAAGGGTCTCAGGTTTGGAACGGGAAGGAGTTGGATATCACATCTCATGTTATAGGAAGGGTCTCAGGTTTGGTATAAACATTGAGATATCACATCTCTTCTATCGGAAGTGTCTCAGGATTGGAATGGGAAGGAGTTGAATATCCCATCTCATGTTATAGGACAGGTCTCAGGTTTTTTATTAGAATCATTGAGATATCATATTGCATGATGTAGGAAGGGTCTAAGGATTGGAATGGGAAGGACTTAGATCTCACATCTCATGCTATAGATAGGCTCTTAGGTTTGGAAAGGGAAGGAGTTGGATATCACATTTCATGTTAGAGGAAGGATCTCAGGTTTGGTATTAGAAGCATTGAGATATCACATCTCATGCTATAGGAAGGGTCTCAGGATTGGAATGGGAAGCAATTGGATATCACATCTCATGCTATAGGAAGGGTCTCAGGTTTGGTATAAGCATTGAGATATCACATCTCATGCTATAGGATGGGTCTCAGGATTGGAATGGAAGGAGTTGGATATCACATCTCATGTTATAGGAAGGATCTCAGGTTTGGTATTAGAAGCATTGAGACATCACATCTCATGCTATAGGAAGGGTCTCAGGGTTGGAATGGGAAGGAGTTGGATATCACATCTCATCCAATAGGAAGGGCCTCAGGTTTGGAATGGGAAGGAATTGGATATCACATCTCATGTTATAGGAAGGATCTCAGGTTTGGTATTAGAAGCATTGAGATATCACATCTCATGCTATAGGAAGGGTCTCAGGATTGGAATGTGAAGGATTTGGATATCACATCTCATGCTAAAGGAAGGGTCTCAGGTTTGGTAGAAGCATTGAGATATCACATCTCTGCTATCGGAAGCGTCTCAGGATTGGATTGGGAAGGAGTTGGATATCCCTTCTCATGCTATAGGAAGAGTCTCAGGATTTGAATGGCAAGGAGTTGGATATCACATCTCATGCCATAGTATGGGTCTCAGGTTTGGTAGAAGCATTGGGATATCACATCTCATGCTATCGGAAGGTTATCAGGATTGGATTTGGAAGGAGTTGGATATCCCATCTCATGCTATAGGAAGGGTCTCAGGTTGGAATGGGAAGGAGTTGGATATCACATCTCATGTTATAGGACGGGTCTCAGGATTGGAATGGGAAGGACTTGGATATCACATCTCATGCTATAGGAAGGCTCTCAGGTTTGCAAGGGGAAAGAGTTGGATATCACATTTCATGTTAGAGGTAGGATCTCAGGTTTGGTATTAGAAGTATTGAGATATCACATCTCATGCTATCAGAAGGATCTCAGGTTTGGTATAGAAGCATTGAGATATCATATCTTATGCTATCAGAAGAGTCTCAGGATTGGAATGGGAAGGAGTTGGATATCACATCTCATGGTAAAGGAAGGGTCTCAGGTTTGGAAGATAAGGATTTGGATATCACATCTCATGTTATAGGAAGGATCTCAGGTTTGGTATTAGAAGTATTGAGATATCACATCTCATGCTATCGGAAGGATCTCAGGTTTGGTATAGAAGCATTGAGATATATCTTATGCTATCAGAAGGGTCTCAGGATTGGAATGGGAAGGAGTTGGATATCACATCTCATGCTAAAGGGAGGGTCTCAGGTTTGGAAGGGGAAGGAGTTGGATATCACATCTCATGGTAAAGGAAGGGTCTCAGGTTTGGAAGATAAGGATTTGGATATCACATCTCATATTATAGGATGGATCTCAGGTTTGGTATTAGAAGTATTGAGATATCACATCTCATGTTATCGGAAGGATCTCAGGTTTGGTATTAGAAGTATTGAGATATCACATCTCATGCTATAGGAAGGGTCTCAGGATTGGAATGGGAAGGAGTTGGATATCACATCTCATGCTAAAGGAAGGGTCTCAGGTTTGGTAGAAGCATTGAGGTATCACATCTCATGCTATAGGAAGGCTCTCAGGATTGGAATGGGAAGGACTTAGATATCACATATGCTATAGGGAGGGTCTCGGTTTTGATATTAGAAGCATTGAGATATCACATCTCATGCTATCAGAAGTGTCTCAGGATTGGAATGGGAAGGAGCTGGATATAACATCTCATGCTAAAGGAAGGGTCTCAGGTTTGGAACGGGAAGGAGTTGGATATCACATCTCATGTTATAGGAAGGGTCTCAGGTTTGGTATAAACATTGAGATATCACATCTCTGCTATCGGAAGTGTCTCAGGATTGGAATGGGAAGGAGTTGAATATCCCATCTCATGTTATAGGACAGGTCTCAGGTTTTTTATTAGAATCATTGAGATATCATATTGCATGATGTAGGAAGGGTCTAAGGATTGGAATGGGAAGAACTTAGATCTCACATCTCATGCTATAGATAGGCTCTCAGGTTTGGAAAGTGAAGGAGTTGGATATCACATTTCATGTTAGAGGAAGGATCTCAGGTTTGGTATTAGGGGCATTGAGATATCACATCTCAGGCTATAGGAAGGGTCTCAGGATTGGAATGGGAAGGAGTTGGATATCACATCTCATGCTATAGGAAGGGTCTCAGGTTTGGTAGAACCATTGAGATATCACATCTCATGCTATAGGAAGGGTCTCAGGATTGGAATGGAAGGAGTTGGATATCACATCTCATGTTATAGGAAGGATATCAGGTTTGGTATTAGAAGCATTGAGACATCACATCTCATGCTATAGGAAGGGTCTCAGGATTGGAATGGGAAGGAGTTGGATATCACATCTCATGCTATAGGAAGGGTCTCAGGATTGGAATGGGAAGGAGTTGAATATGACAACTCATGCCGTAGGAAGGGTCTCAGGTTTTTTATAAACATTGAGATATCACATCTCTGCTATCAAAAGGGTCTCAGGATTGGAATGGGAAGGAGTTGGATTCCCCATCTCATGTTATAGGAAGAGTCTCAGGTTTGGTATTAGAAGCATTGAGATATCACATCTCATGCTATAGGAAGTGTCTCAGGATTGGAATGGGAAGGACTTGGATATCACATCTCATGCTATGGGAAGGGTCTCAGGTTTGGTATAAGCAGTGAGATATCACATCTCATGCTATAGGAAGTGTCTCAGGACATCTCATGTTATAGGAAGGATCTCAGGTTTGGTATAAGCATTGAGATATCACATCTCTGCTATCGGAAGGGTCTCAGGATTGGAATGGGAAGGAGTTGGATATTCCCATCTCATGTTATAGGAAGGGTCTCAGGTTTGGTATTAGAAGCATTGAGATATCACATCTCATGCTATAGGAAGGGTCTCAGGGTTGGAATGGGAAGGACTTGGATATCAAATCTCACGCTATAGGGAGGGTCTCAAGTTTGATATTAGAAGCTTTGAGATATCACATCTCATGATATCGGAAGGGTCTCAGGATTGGAATGGGAAGGAGTTGGATATCACATCTCATGCTAAAGGGAGGGTCTCAGGTTTGGAAGGGGAAGGATTTGGATATCACATCTCATGTTATAGGAAGGATCTCAGGTTTGGTATTAGAAGCATTGAGATATCACATCTCATGCTATCGGAAGGATCTCAGGTTTGGTATTAGAAGCATTGAGATATCACATCTCATGCTATCAGAAGAGCCTCAGGATTGGAATAGGAAGGAGTTGGATATCACATCTCATGCTAAAGGGAGGGTCTCAGGTTTGGAAGGGGAAGGATTTGGATATCACATCTCATGTTATCGGAAGGATCTCACGTTTGGTATTAGAAGTATTGAGATATCATATCTCATGCTATAGGAAGGGTCTCAGGATTGGAATGGGAAGGAGTTGGATATCACATCTCATGCTATAGGGAGGGTCTCAGGATTGGAATGGGAAGGACTTAGATATCACATATCATGCTATAGGGAGGGTCTCAGTTTTGATATTAGAAGCATTGAGATATCACATCTCATGCTATCGGAAGTGTCTCAGGATTGGAATGGGAAGGAGCTGGATATCACATCTCATGCTAAAGGAAGGGTCTCAGGTTTGGAACGGGAAGGATTTGGATATCACATCTCATGTTATAGGAAGGGTCTCAGGTTTGGTATTAGAAGCATTGAGATATCACATCTCATGCTATAGGAAGGGTCTCAGGATTGGAATGGGAAGGACTTGGATATCAAATCTCACGCTATAGGGAGGGTCTCAAGTTTGATATTAGAAGCTTTGAGATATCACATCTCATGATATCGGAAGGGTCTCAGGATTGGAATGGGAAGGAGTTGGATATCACATCTCATGCTAAAGGGAGGGTCTCAGGTTTGGAAGGGGAAGGATTTGGATATCACATCTCATGTTATAGGAAGGATCTCAGGTTTGGTATTAGAAGCATTGAGATATCACATCTCATGCTATCGGAAGGATCTCAGGTTTGGTATTAGAAGCATTGAGATATCACATCTCATGCTATCAGAAGAGCCTCAGGATTGGAATAGGAAGGAGTTGGATATCACATCTCATGCTAAAGGGAGGGTCTCAGGTTTGGAAGGGGAAGGATTTTGATATCACATCTCATGTTATCGGAAGGATCTCACGTTTGGTATTAGAAGTATTGAGATATCATATCTCATGCTATAGGAAGGGTCTCAGGATTGGAATGGGAAGGAGTTGGATATCACATCTCATGCTATAGGGAGGGTCTCAGGATTGGAATGGGAAGGACTTAGATATCACATATCATGCTATAGGGAGGGTCTCAGTTTTGATATTAGAAGCATTGAGATATCACATCTCATGCTATCGGAAGTGTCTCAGGATTGGAATGGGAAGGAGCTGGATATCACATCTCATGCTAAAGGAAGGGTCTCAGGTTTGGAACGGGAAGGATTTGGATATCACATCTCATGTTATAGGAAGGGTCTCAGGTTTGGTATAAGCATTGAGATATCACATCTCTGCTATCGGAAGTGTCTCAGGATTGGAATGGGAAGGAGTTGGATATCCCATCTCATGTTATAGGACGGGTCTCAGGTTTGTTATTAGAATCATTGAGATATCATATTGCATGCTGTAGGAAGGGTCTAAGGGTTGGAATGTGAAGGACTTGGATATCACATCTCATGCTATAGATAGGCTCTTAGGTTTGGAAAGGGAAGGAATTGGATATCACATTTCATGTTAGAGGAAGGATCTCAGGTTTGGTATTAGAAGCATTGAGATATCACATCTCATGCTATAGGAAGGGTCTCAGGATTGGAATGGGAAGCAGTTGGATATCACATCTCATGCTATAGGAAGGGTCTCAGGTTTGGTATAAGCATTGAGATATCACATCTCATGCTATAGGACGGGTCTCAGGATTGGAATGGAAGGAGTTGGATATCACATCTCATGTTATAAGGAAGGATCTCAGGTTTGGTATTAGAAGCATTGAGACATCACATCTCATGCTATAGGAAGGGTCTCAGGGTTGGAATGGGAAGGAGTTGGATATCACATCTCATCCAATAGGAAGGGTCTCAGGTTTGGAATGGGAAGGAATTGGATATCACATCTCATGTTATAGGAAGCATCTCAGGTTTGGTATTAGAAGCATTGAGATATCACATCTCATGCTATAGGAAGGGTCTCAGGATTGGAATGTGAAGGATTTGGATATCACATCTCATGCTAAAGGAAGGGTCTCAGGTTTGGTAGAAGCATTGAGATATCACGTCTCTGCTATCGGAAGCGTCTCAGGATTGGATTGGGAAGGAGTTGGATATCCCTTCTCATGCTATAGGAAGAGTCTCAGGATTTGAATGGCAAGGAGTTGGATATCACATCTCATGCCATAGGAAGGGTCTCAGGTTTGTTATAAGCATTGAGATATCACATCTCTGCTATCGGAAGGGTCTCAGGATTGGATTGGGAAGGAGTTGGATATCCCTTCTCATGCTATAGGAAGTGTCTCAGGTTGGAATGGGAAGGAGTTGGATATCACATCTCATGTTATAGGAAGGGTCTCAGGATTGGAATGGGAAGGATTTGGATATCACATCCCTTGCTATAGGAAGGGTCTCAGGATTGGAATGGGTAGGAGTTGGATATTACTTTCTTGCTATTGGAAGGGTCTCATGTTTGGAATGGGAAGGAGTTGGATATCACATATGCTATAGTTAGTGTCTCAGGTTTGGAACGGGAAGGAGTTGGATATCACATCTCATGTTATAGGAAGGGTCTCAGGTTTGGTATAAGCATTGAGATATCACATCTCTGCTATCGGAAGCGGCTCAGGATTGGAATGGGAAGGAGTTGGATATCCCATCTAATGTTATAGGAAGAGTCTCTGGTTTGGTATTAGAATCATTGAGATATCACATCGCATGCTGTAGGAAGGGTCTAAGGATTGGAATGGGATGGACTTGGATATCACATCTCATGCTAAAGGTAGGCTCTCAGGTTTGGTATAAGCATTGAGATATCACATCTCATGCTATAGGAAGGGTCTCAGGATTGGAATGGGAAGGAATTGGATATCACATCATGCTATAGGAAGGGTCTCAGATTTGGTATAAGCATTGAGATATCACATCTCATGCTAAAGGAAGGGTCTCAGGATTGGAATGGGAAGGAGTTGTATATGACATCTCAGGCCATAGGAAGGTTCTCAGGTTTGGTATAAGCATTGAGATATCACATCTCTGCTATCGGAAGTGTCTCAGGATTGGAATGGGAAGGAGTTGGATATCCCATCTCATGTTATAGGACGGGTCTCAGGTTTGTTATTAGAATCATTGAGATATCATATTGCATGCTGTTGGAAGGGTCTAAGGGTTGGAATGGGAAGGACTTGGATATCACATCTCATGCTATAGATAGGCTCTTAGGTTTGGAAAGGGAAGGAGTTGGATATCACATTTCATGTTAGAGGAAGGATCTCAGGTTTGGTATTAGAAGCATTGAGATATCACATCTCATGCTATAGGAAGGGTCTCAGGATTGGAATGGGAAGCAATTGGATATCACATCTCATGCTATAGGAAGGGTCTCAGGTTTGGTATAAGCATTGAGATATCACATCTCATGCTATAGGACGGGTCTCAGGATTGGAATGGAAGGAGTTGGATATCACATCTCATGTTATAGGAAGGATCTCAGGTTTGGTATTAGAAGCATTGAGACATCACATCTCATGCTATAGGAAGGGTCTCAGGGTTGGAATGGGAAGGAGTTGGATATCACATCTCATCCAATAGGAAGGGCCTCAGGTTTGGAATGGGAAGGAATTGGATATCACATCTCATGTTATAGGAAGGATCTCAGGTTTGGTATTAGAAGCATTGAGATATCACATCTCATGCTATAGGAAGGGTCTCAGGATTGGAATGTGAAGGATTTGGATATCACATCTCATGCTAAAGGAAGGGTCTCAGGTATGGTAGAAGCATTGAGATATCACGCCTCTGCTATCGGAAGGGTCTCAGGATTGGATTGGGAAGGAGTTGGATATCACATCTCATGCCATAGGAAGGGTCTCAGGTTTGGTATAAGCATTGAGATATCACATCTCTGCTATCGGAAGGGTCTCAGGTTTGGATTGGGAAGGAGTTGGATATCCCTTCTCATGCTATAGGAAGTGTCTCAGGTTGGAATGGGAAGGAGTTGGATATCACATCTCATTCATGTTATAGGAAGGGTCTCAGGATTGGAATGGGAAGGATTTGGATATCACATCTCTTGCTATAGGAAGGGTCTCAGGATTGGAATGGGAAGGAGTTGGATATCACATATGCTATAGTTAGTGTCTCAGGTTTGCAACGGGAAGGAGTTGGATATCACATCTCATGTTATAGGAAGGGTCTCAGGTTTGGTATAAGCATTGAGATATCACATCTCTGCTATCGGAAGCGGCTCAGGATTGGAATGGGAAGGAGTTGGATATCCCATCTCATGTTATAGGAAGAGTCATTGGTTTGGTATTAGAATCATTGAGATATCACATCGCATGCTGTAGGAAGGGTCTAAGGATTGGAATGGGATGGACTTGGATATCACATCTCATGCTATAGGTAGGCTCTCAGGTGGTTTGGTATAAGCATTGAGATATCACATCTCATGCTATAGGAAGGGTCTCAGGATTGGAATGGGAAGGAATTGGATATCACATCTCATGCTATAGGAAGGGTCTCAGATTTGGTATAAGCATTGAGATATCACATCTCATGCTAAAGGAAGGGTCTCAGGATTGGAATGGGAAGGAGTTGTATACGACATCTCAGGCCATAGGAAGGTTCTCAGGTTTGGTATAAGCATTGAGATATCACATCTCTGCTATCGGAAGGGTCTCAGGATTGGAATGATAAGGAGTTGGATATCCCATCTCATGTTATAGGAAGGGTCTCAGGTTTGGTATAAGCATTGAGATATCACATCTCATGCTATAGGAAGGGTCTCAGGATTTGAATGGCAAGGAGTTGGATATCACATCTCATGCCATAGGAAGGGTCTCAGGTTTGGTATAAGCATTGAGATATCACATCTCTGCTATCGGAAGGGTCTCAGGATTGGATTGGGAAGGAGTTGGATATCCCTTCTCATGCTATAGGAAGTGTCTCAGGTTGGAATGGGAAGGAGTTGGATATCACATCTCATGTTATAGGAAGGGTCTCAGGATTGGAATGGGAAGGATTTGGATATCACATCTCTTGCTATAGGAAGGGTCTCAGGATTGGAATGGGTAGGAGTTGGATATCACATATGCTATAGTTAGTGTCTCAGGTTTGGAACGGGAAGGAGTTGGATATCACATCTCATGTTATAGGAAGGGTCTCAGGTTTGGTATAAGCATTGAGATATCACATCTCTGCTATCAGAAGCGGCTCAGGATTGGAATGGGAAGGAGTTGGATATCCCATCTCATGTTATAGGAAGAGTCTCTGGTTTGGTATTAGAATCATTGAGATATCACATCGCATGCTGTAGGAAGGGTCTAAGGATTGGAATGGGATGGACTTGGATATCACATCTCATGCTATAGGTAGGCTCTCAGGTTTGGTATAAGCATTGAGATATCACGTCTCATGCTATAGGAAGGGTCTCAGGATTGGAATGGGAAGGAATTGGATATCACATCTCATGCTATAGGAAGGGTCTCAGATTTGGTATAAGCATTGAGATATCACATCTCATGCTAAAGGAAGGGTCTCAGGATTGGAATGGGAAGGAGTTGTATATGACATCTCAGGCCATAGGAAGGTTCTCAGGTTTGGTATAAGCATTGAGATATCACATCTCTGCTATCGGAAGGGTCTCAGGATTGGAATGGGAAGGAGTTGGATATCCCATCTCATGTTATAGGAAGGGTCTCAGGTTTGGTATTAGAAGCATAGAGATATCACATCTCATGCTATAGGAAGGGTCTCAGGATTTGAATGGCAAGGAGTTGGATATCACATCTCATGCCATAGGAAGGGTCTCAGGTTTGGTATAAGCATTGAGATATCACATCTCTGCTATCGGAAGGGTCTCAGGATTGGATTGGGAAGGAGTTGGATATCCCTTCTCATGCTATAGGAAGTGTCTCAGGTTGGAATGGGAAGGAGTTGGATATCACATCTCATGTTATAGGAAGGGTCTCAGGATTGGAATGGGAAGGATTTGGATATCACATTTCTTGCTATAGGAAGGGTCTCAGGATTGGAATGGGTAGGAGTTGGATATTACTTTCTTGCTATAGGAAGGGTCGCATGTTTGGAATGGGAAGGAGTTGGATATCACATATGCTATAGTTAGTGTCTCAGGTTTGGAATGGGATGGACTTGGATATCACATCTCATGCTATAGGAAGGGTCTCAGATTTGGTATAAGCATTGAGATATCACATCTCATGCTAAAGGAAGGGTCTCAGGATTGGAATGGGAAGGAGTTGTATATGACATCTCAGGCCATAGGAAGGTTCTCAGGTTTGGTATAAGCATTGAGATATCACATCTCTGCTATCGGAAGGGTCTCAGGATTGGAATGGGAAGGAGTTGGATATCCCATCTCATGTTATAGGAAGGGTCTCAGGTTTGGTATTAGAAGCATTGAGATATCACATCTCATGCTATAGGAAGGGTCTCAGGATTGGAATGTGAAGGATTTGGATATTACATCTCATGCTAAAGGAAGGGTCTCAGGTTTGGTAGAAGCATTGATATATCACGTCTCTGCTATCGGAAGGGTCTCAGGATTGAATTGGGAAGGAGTTGGATATCCCTTCTCATGCTATAGGAAGGGTCTCAGGATTTGAATGGCAAGGAGTTGGATATCACATCTCATGCCATAGGAAGGGTCTCAGGTTTGGTATAAGCATTGAGATATCACATCTCTGCTATCGGAAGGGTCTCAGGATTGGATTGGGAAGGAGTTGGATATCCCTTCTCATGCTATAGGAAGTGTCTCAGGTTGGAATGGGAAGGAGTTGGATATCACATCTCATGTTATAGGAAGGGTCTCGGGATTGGAATGGGTAGGAGTTGGATATTACTTTCTTGCTATAGGAAGGGTCTCATGTTTGGAATGGGAAGGATTTGGATATCACATATGCTATAGTTAGTGTCTCAGGTTTGGAACGGGAAGGAGTTGGATATCACATCTCATGTTATAGGAAGGGTCTCAGGTTTGGTATAAGCATTGAGATATCACATCTCTGCTATCGGAAGCGGCTCAGGATTGGAATGGGAAGGAGTTGGATATCCCATCTCATGTTATAGTAAGAGTCTCTGGTTTGGTATTAGAATCATTGAGATATCACATCGCATGCTGTAGGAAGGGTCTAAGGATTGGAATGGGATGGACTTGGATATCACATCTCATGCTATAGGAAGGGTCTCAGATTTGGTATAAGCATTGAGGTATCACATTTCATGCTAAAGGAAGGGTCTCAGGATTGTAGGCTCTCAGGTTTGGTATAAGCATTGAGATATCACATCTCATGCTATAGGAAGGGTCTCAGGATTGGAATGGGAAGGACTTGGATGTCACATCTCATGCTATAGGGAGGGTCTCAAGTTTGATATTAGAAGCATTGAGATAACAAATCTCATGATATCGGAAGGGTCTCAGGATTGGAATGGGAAGGAGTTGGATACCACATCTCATGATAAAGGAAGGGTCTAAGGTTTGGAAGGGGAAGGATTTGGATATCACATCTCATGTTATAGGACGGGTCTCAGGTTTGGTATTAGAAGCATTTAGATATCAAGTCTCATGGTATAAGAAGGGTCTCAGAATTGGAATGGGAAGGAGTTGGATAACACACCTCAAGCTATAGGAAGGGTCTCAGGATTGGAATGGGAAGGAGTTTGATATCACATCTCATGCCATAATATGGGTCTCAGGTTTGGTAGAAGCATTGGGACATCACATCTCATGCTATCGGAAGGGTATCAGTATTGGATTTGGAAGAAGTTGGATATCCCATCTCATGCTATAGGAAGGGTCTCAGGTTGGAATGGGAAGGAGTTGGATATCACATTTCATGTTATAGGAAGGGTCTCAGGATTGGAATGGGAAGGACTTGGATATCATATCTCATGCTATAGGACGGGTCTCAGGTTTGTTATTAGAATCATTGAGATATCATATTGCATGCTGTAGGAAGGGTCTAAGGTTTGGAAAGGGAAGGAGTTGGATATCACATTTCATGTTAGAGGAAGGATCTCAGGTTTGGTATTAGAAGCATTGAGATATCACATCTCATGCTATAGGAAGGGTCTCAGGATTGGAATGGGAAGTAGTTGGATATCACATCTCATGCTATAGGAAGGGTCTCAGGTTTGGTATAAGCATTGAGATATCACATCTCATGCTATAGGACGGGTCTCAGGATTGGAATGGAAGGAGTTGGATATCACATCTCATGTTATAGGAAGGATCTCAGGTTTGGTATTAGAAGCATTGAGACATCACATCTCATGCTATAGGAAGGGTCTCAGGGTTGGAATGGGAAGGAGTTGGATATCGCATCTCATCCAATAGGAAGGGTCTCAGGTTTGGAATGGGAAGGAATTGGATATCACATCTCATGTTATAGGAAGGATCTCAGGTTTGGTATTAGAAGCATTGAGATATCACATCTCATGCTATAGGAAGGGTCTCAGGATTGGAATGTGAAGGATTTGGATATCACATCTCATGCTAAAGGAAGGGTCTCAGGTTTGGTAGAAGCATTGAGATATCAGATCTCTGCTATCGGAAGGGTCTCAGGATTGGATTGGGAAGGAGTTGGATATCCCTTCTCATGCTATAGGAAGGGTCTCAGGATTTGAATGGGAAGGAGTTGGATATCACATCTCATGTTATAGGAAGGGTCTCAGGATTGGAATGGGAAGGATTTGGATATTACTTTCTTGCTATAGGAAGGGTCTCATGTTTGGAATGGGAAGGAGTTGGATATCACATATGCTATTGTTAGTGTCTCAGGTTTGGAACGGGAAGGAGTTGGATATCACATCTCATGTTATAGGAAGGGTCTCATGTTTGGTATAAGCATTGAGATATCACATCTCTGCTATCGGAAGCGGCTCAGGATTGGAATGGGAAGGAGTTGGATATCCCATCTCATGTTATAGTAAGAGTCTCTGGTTTGGTATTAGAATCATTGAGATATCACATCGCATGCTGTAGGAAGGGTCTAAGGATTGGAATGGGATGGACTTGGATATCACATCTCATGCTATAGGTAGGCTCTCAGGTTTGATATAAGCATTGAGATATCACATCTCATGCTATAGGAAGGGTCTCAGGATTGGAATGGGAAGGATTTGGATATCACATCTCATGCTATAGGAAGGGTCTCAGATTTGGTATAAGCATTGAGATATCACATCTCATGCTAAAGGAAGGGTCTCAGGATTGGAATGGGAAGGAGTTGTATATGACATCTCAGGCCATAGGAAGGGTCTCATGTTTGGTATAAGCATTGAGATATCACATCTCTGCTATCAGAAGGGTCTCAGGATTGGAATGGGAAGGAGTTGGATATCCCATCTCATGTTATAGGAAGGGTCTCAGGTTTGGTATTAGAAGCATAGAGATATCACATCTCATGCTATAGGAAGGGTCTCAGGATTGGAATGGGAAGGACTTGGATGTCACATCTCATGCTATAGGGAGGGTCTCAGATTTGGTATAAGCATTGAGATATCACATCTCATGCTAAAGGAAGGGTCTCAGGATTGGAATGGGAAGGAGTTGTATATGACATCTCAGGCCATAGGAAGGGTCTCATGTTTGGTATAAGCATTGAGATATCACATCTCTGCTATCAGAAGGGTCTCAGGATTGGAATGGGAAGGAGTTGGATATCCCATCTCATGTTATAGGAAGGGTCTCAGGTTTGATATTAGAAGCATTGAGATAACAAATCTCATGATATCGGAAGGGTCTCAGGATTGGAATGGGAAGGAGTTGGATACCACATCTCATGATAAAGGAAGGGTCTAAGGTTTGGAAGGGGAAGGATTTGGATATCACATCTCATGTTATAGGACGGGTCTCAGGTTTGGTATTAGAAGCATTGAGATATCAAGTCTCATGGTATAAGAAGGGTCTCAGAATTGGAATGGGAAGGAGTTGGATATCACACCTCAAGCTATAGGAAGGGTCTCAGGATTGGAATGGGAAGGAGTTTGATATCACATCTCATGCCATAGTACGGGTCTCAGGTTTGGTAGAAGCATTGGGATATCACATCTCATGCTATCGGAAGGGTATCAGTATTGGATTTGGAAGAAGTTGGATATCCCATCTCATGCTATAGGAAGGGTCTCAGGTTGGAATGGGAAGGAGTTGGATATCACATTTCATGTTATAGGAAGGGTCTCAGGATTGGAATGGGAAGGACTTGGATATCATATCTCATGCTATAGGACAGGTCTCAGGTTTGTTATTAGAATCATTGAGATATCATATTGCATGCTGTAGGAAGGGTCTAAGGATTGGAACGGGAAGGACTTGGATATCACATCTCATGCTATAGATAGGCTCTTAGGTTTGGAAAGGGAAGGAGTTGGATATCACATTTCATGTTAGAGGAAGGATCTCAGGTTTGGTATTAGAAGCATTGAGATATCACATCTCATGCTATAGGAAGGGTCTCAGGATTGGAATGGGAAGTAGTTGGATATCACATCTCATGCTATAGGAAGGGTCTCAGGTTTGGTATAAGCATTGAGATATCACATCTCATGCTATAGGACGGGTCTCAGGATTGGAATGGAAGGAGTTGGATATCACATCTCATGTTATAGGAAGGATCTCAGGTTTGGTATTAGAAGCATTGAGACATCACATCTCATGCTATAGGAAGGGTCTCAGGGTTGGAATGGGAAGGAGTTGGATATCACATCTCATCCAATAGGAAGGGTCTCAGGTTTGGAATGGGAAGGAATTGGATATCACATCTCATGTTATAGGAAGGATCTCAGGTTTGGTATTAGAAGCATTGAGATATCACATCTCATGCTATAGGAAGGGTCTCAGGATTGGAATGTGAAGGATTTGGATATCACATCTCATGCTAAAGGAAGGGTCTCAGGATTGGTAGAAGCATTGAGATATCACGTCTCTGCTATCGGAGGGGTCTCAGGATTGGATTGGGAAGGAGTTGGATATCCCTTCTCATGCTATAGGAAGGGTCTCAGGATTTGAATGGCAAGGAGTTGGATATCACATCTCATGCCATAGGAAGGGTCTCAGGTTTGGTATAAGCATTGAGATATCATATCTCTGCTATCGGAAGGGTCTCAGGATTGGAATGGGAAGGAGTTGGATATTCCCATCTCATGTTATAGGAAGGGTCTCAGGTTTGGTATTAGAAGCATTCAGATATCACATCTCATGCTATAGGAAGGGTCTCAGGATTGGAATGGGAAGGACTTGGATATCACATCTCATGCTATAGGACGGGTCTCAGGATTGGAATGGAAGGAGTTGGATATCACATCTCATGTTATAGGAAGGATCTCAGGTTTGGTATTAGAAGCATTGAGACATCACATCTCATGCTATAGGAAGGGTCTCAGGGTTGGAATGGGAAGGAGTTGGATATCACATCTCATCCAATAGGAAGGGTCTCAGGTTTGGAATGGGAAGGATTTGGATATCACATCTCTTGTTATAGGAAGGGTCTCAGGTTTGGTATAAGCATTGAGATATCACATCTCTGCTATCGGAAGTGTCTCAGGATTGGAATGGGAAGGAGTTGGATATCCCATCTCATGTTATAGGACGGGTCTCAGGTTTGTTATTAGAATCATTGAGATATCATATTGCATGCTGTAGGAAGGGTCTAAGGGTTGGAATGGGAAGGACTTGGATATCACATCTCATGCTATAGATAGGCTCTTAGGTTTGGAAAGGGAAGGAGTTGGATATCACATTTCATGTTAGAGGAAGGATCTCAGGTTTGGTATTAGAAGCATTGAGATATCACATCTCATGCTATAGGAAGGGTCTCAGGATTGGAATGGGAAGGAGTTGGATATCACATCTCATGCTAAAGGGAGGGTCTCAGGTTTGGAAGGGGAAGGATTTGGATATCACATCTCATGTTATAGGAAGGATCTCAGGTTTGGTATTAGAACCATTGAGATATCACATCTCATGCTATCGGAAGGATCTCAGGTTTGGTATTAGAAGCATTGAGATATCACATCTCATGCTATCAGAAGGGTCTCAGGATTGGAATGGGAAGGAGTTGGATATCACATCTCATGCTAAAGGGAGGGTCTCAGGTTTGGAAGGGGAAGGATTTGGATATCACATCTCATGTTATCGGAAGGATCTCACGTTTGGTATTAGAAGTATTGAGATATCATATCTCATGATATAGGAAGGGTCTCAGGATTGGAATGGGAAGGACTTAGATATCACATATCATGCTATAGGGAGGGTCTCAGTTTTGATATTAGAAGCATTGAGATATCACATCTCATGCTATCGGAAGTGTCTCAGGATTGGAATGGGAAGGAGCTGGATATCACATCTCATGTTATAGGAAGGGTCTCAGGTTTGGTATAAGCATTGAGATATCACATCTCTGCTATCGGAAGTGTCTCAGGATTGGAATGGGAAGGAGTTGGATATCCCATCTCATGTTATAGGACGGGTCTCAGGTTTGTTATTAGAATCATTGAGATATCATATTGCATGCTGTAGGAAGGGTCTAAGGGTTGGAATGGGAAGGACTTGGATATCACATCTTATGCTATAGATAGGCTCTCAGGTTTGGAAAGGGAAGGAGTTGGATATCACATTTCATGTTAGAGGAAGGATCTCAGGTTTGGTATTAGAAGCATTGAGATATCACATCTCATGCTATAGGAAGGGTCTCAGGATTGGAATGGGAAGTAGTTGGATATCACATCTCATGCTATAGGAAGTGTCTCAGGTTTGGTATAAGCATTGAGATATCACATCTCATGCTATAGGACGGGTCTCAGGATTGGATTGGGAAGGAGTTGGATATCCCTTCTCATGCTATAGGAAGGGTCTCAGGATTTGAATGGCAAGGAGTTGGATATCACATCTCATGCCATATGAAGGGTCTCGGGTTTGGTATAAGCATTGAGATATCACATCTCTGCTATCGGAAGGGTCTCAGGATTGGAATGGGAAGGAGTTGGATATTCCCATCTCATGTTATAGGAAGGGTCTCAGGTTTGGTATTAGAAGCATTGAGATATCACATCTCATGCTATAGGAAGGGTCTCAGGATTGGAATGGGAAGGATTTGGATATTACTTTCTTGCTATAGGAAGGGTCTCATGTTTGGAATGGGAAGGAGTTGGATATCACATATGCTATATTTAGTGTCTCAGGTTTGGAACGGGAAGGAGTTGGATATCACATCTCATGTTATAGGAAGGGTCTCATGTTTGGTATAAGCATTGAGATATCACATCTCTGCTATCGGAAGCGGCTCAGGATTGGAATGGGAAGGAGTTGGATATCCCATCTCATGTTATAGTAAGAGTCTCTGGTTTGGTATTAGAATCATTGAGATATCACATCGCATGCTGTAGGAAGGGTCTAAGGATTGGAATGGGATGGACTTGGATATCACATCTCATGCTATAGGTAGGCTCTCAGGTTTGATATAAGCATTGAGATATCACATCTCATGCTATAGGAAGGGTCTCAGGATTGGAATGGGAAGGATTTGGATATCACATCTCATGCTATAGGAAGGGTCTCAGATTTGGTATAAGCATTGAGATATCACATCTCATGCTAAAGGAAGGGTCTCAGGATTGGAATGGGAAGGAGTTGTATATGACATCTCAGGCCATAGGAAGGGTCTCATGTTTGGTATAAGCATTGAGATATCACATCTCTGCTATCGGAAGGGTCTCAGGATTGGAATGGGAAGGAGTTGGATATCCCATCTCATGTTATAGGAAGGGTCTCAGGTTTGGTATTAGAAGCATAGAGATATCACATCTCATGCTATAGGAAGGGTCTCAGGATTGGAATGGGAAGGACTTGGATGTCACATCTCATGCTATAGGGAGGGTCTCAAGTTTGATATTAGAAGCATTGAGATAACAAATCTCATGATATCGGAAGGGTCTCAGGATTGGAATGGGAAGGAGTTGGATACCACATCTCATGATAAAGGAAGGGTCTAAGGTTTGGAAGGGGAAGGATTTGGATATCACATCTCATGTTATAGGACGGGTCTCAGGTTTGGTATTAGAAGCATTGAGATATCAAGTCTCATGGTATAAGAAGGGTCTCAGAATTGGAATGGGAAGGAGTTGGATATCACACCTCAAGCTATAGGAAGGGTCTCAGGATTGGAATGGGAAGGAGTTTGATATCACATCTCATGCCATAGTACGGGTCTCAGGTTTGGTAGAAGCATTGGGATATCACATCTCATGCTATCGGAAGGGTATCAGTATTGGATTTGGAAGAAGTTGGATATCCCATCTCATGCTATAGGAAGGGTCTCAGGTTGGAATGGGAAGGAGTTGGATATCACATTTCATGTTATAGGAAGGGTCTCAGGATTGGAATGGGAAGGACTTGGATATCATATCTCATGCTATAGGACAGGTCTCAGGTTTGTTATTAGAATCATTGAGATATCATATTGCATGCTGTAGGAAGGGTCTAAGGATTGGAACGGGAAGGACTTGGATATCACATCTCATGCTATAGATAGGCTCTTAGGTTTGGAAAGGGAAGGAGTTGGATATCACATTTCATGTTAGAGGAAGGATCTCAGGTTTGGTATTAGAAGCATTGAGATATCACATCTCATGCTATAGGAAGGGTCTCAGGATTGGAATGGGAAGTAGTTGGATATCACATCTCATGCTATAGGAAGGGTCTCAGGTTTGGTATAAGCATTGAGATATCACATCTCATGCTATAGGACGGGTCTCAGGATTGGAATGGAAGGAGTTGGATATCACATCTCATGTTATAGGAAAGGATCTCAGGTTTGGTATTAGAAGCATTGAGACATCACATCTCATGCTATAGGAAGGGTCTCAGGGTTGGAATGGGAAGGAGTTGGATATCACATCTCATCCAATAGGAAGGGTCTCAGGTTTGGAATGGGAAGGAATTGGATATCACATCTCATGTTATAGGAAGGATCTCAGGTTTGGTATTAGAAGCATTGAGATATCACATCTCATGCTATAGGAAGGGTCTCAGGATTGGAATGTGAAGGATTTGGATATCACATCTCATGCTAAAGGAAGGGTCTCAGGATTGGTAGAAGCATTGAGATATCACGTCTCTGCTATCGGAGGGGTCTCAGGATTGGATTGGGAAGGAGTTGGATATCCCTTCTCATGCTATAGGAAGGGTCTCAGGATTTGAATGGCAAGGAGTTGGATATCACATCTCATGCCATAGGAAGGGTCTCAGGTTTGGTATAAGCATTGAGATATCATATCTCTGCTATCGGAAGGGTCTCAGGATTGGAATGGGAAGGAGTTGGATATTCCCATCTCATGTTATAGGAAGGGTCTCAGGTTTGGTATTAGAAGCATTCAGATATCACATCTCATGCTATAGGAAGGGTCTCAGGATTGGAATGGGAAGGACTTGGATATCACATCTCATGCTATAGGGAGGGTCTCAAGTTTGATATTAGAAGCTTTGAGATATCACATCTCATGATATCGGAAGGGTCTCAGGATTGGAATGGGAAGGAGTTGGATATCACATCTCATGATAAAGGAAGGGTCTAAGGTTTGGAAGGGGAAGGATTTGGATATCACATCTCATGTTATATTACGGGTCTCAGGTTTGGTATTAGAAGCATTGAGATATCAAGTCTCAGAGTATAGGAAGGGTCTCAGAATTGGAATGGGAAGGAGTTGGATATCACATCTCAAGCTATAGGAAGGGTCTCAGGATTGGAATGGGAAGGACTTGGATATCACATCTCATGCTATAGGAAGGCTCTCAGGTTTGGAAGGGGAAAGAGTTGGATATCAAATATCATGTTAGAGGTAGGATCTCAGGTTTGGTATTAGAGGCATTGAGATATCACATCTCATGCTATCAGAAGGGTCTCGGGAATGGAATGGGAAGGAGTTGGATATCACATCTCATGCTAAAGGGAGGGTCTCAGGTTTGGAAGGGGAAGGATTTGGATATCACATCTCATGTTATAGGAAGGATCTCAGGTTTGGTATTAGAACCATTGAGATATCACATCTCATGCTATCGGAAGGATCTCAGGTTTGGTATTAGAAGCATTGAGATATCACATCTCATGCTATCAGAAGGGTCTCAGGATTGGAATGGGAAGGAGTTGGATATCACATCTCATGCTAAAGGGAGGGTCTCAGGTTTGGAAGGGGAAGGATTTGGATATCACATCTCATGTTATCGGAAGGATCTCACGTTTGGTATTAGAAGTATTGAGATATCATATCTCATGCTATAGGAAGGGTCTCAGGATTGGAATGGGAAGGACTTAGATATCACATATCATGCTATAGGGAGGGTCTCAGTTTTGATATTAGAAGCATTGAGATATCACATCTCATGCTATCGGAAGTGTCTCAGGATTGGAATGGGAAGGAGCTGGATATCACATCTCATGCTAAAGGAAGGGTCTCAGGTTTGGAACGGGAAGGATTTGGATATCACATCTCTTGTTATAGGAAGGGTCTCAGGTTTGGTATAAGCATTGAGATATCACATCTCTGCTATCGGAAGTGTCTCAGGATTGGAATGGGAAGGAGTTGGATATCCCATCTCATGTTATAGGACGGGTCTCAGGTTTGTTATTAGAATCATTGAGATATCATATTGCATGCTGTAGGAAGGGTATAAGGGTTGGAATGGGAAGGACTTGGATATCACATCTCATGCTATAGATATGCTCTTAGGTTTGGAAAGGGAAGGAGTTGGATATCACATTTCATGTTAGAGGAAGGATCTCAGGTTTGGTATTAGAAGCATTGAGATATCACATCTCATGCTATAGGAAGGGTCTCAGGATTGGAATGGGAAGGAGTTGGATATCACATCTCATGCTAAAGGGAGGGTCTCAGGTTTGGAAGGGGAAGGATTTGGATATCACATCTCATGTTATAGGAAGGATCTCAGGTTTGGTATTAGAACCATTGAGATATCACATCTCATGCTATCGGAAGGATCTCAGGTTTGGTATTAGAACCATTGAGATATCACATCTCATGCTATCAGAAGGGTCTCAGGATTGGAATGGGAAGGAGTTGGATATCACATCTCATGCTAAAGGGAGGGTCTCAGGTTTGGAAGGGGAAGGATTTGGATATCACATCTCATGTTATCGGAAGGATCTCACGTTTGGTATTAGAAGTATTGAGATATCATATCTCATGCTATAGGAAGGGTCTCAGGATTGGAATGGGAAGGACTTAGATATCACATATCATGCTATAGGGAGGGTCTCAGTTTTGATATTAGAAGCATTGAGATATCACATCTCATGCTATCGGAAGTGTCTCAGGATTGGAATGGGAAGGAGCTGGATATCACATCTCATGTTATAGGAAGGGTCTCAGGTTTGGTATAAGCATTGAGATATCACATCTCTGCTATCGGAAGTGTCTCAGGATTGGAATGGGAAGGAGTTGGATATCCCATCTCATGTTATAGGACGGGTCTCAGGTTTGTTATTAGAATCATTGAGATATCATATTGCATGCTGTAGGAAGGGTCTAAGGGTTGGAATGGGAAGGACTTGGATATCACATCTCATGCTATAGATAGGCTCTTAGGTTTGGAAAGGGAAGGAGTTGGATATCACATTTCATGTTAGAGGAAGGATCTCAGGTTTGGTATTAGAAGCATTGAGATATCACATCTCATGCTATAGGAAGGGTCTCAGGATTGGAATGGGAAGTAGTTGGATATCACATCTCATGCTATAGGAAGTGTCTCAGGTTTGGTATAAGCATTGAGATATCACATCTCATGCTATAGGACGGGTCTCAGGATTGGATTGGGAAGGAGTTGGATATCCCTTCTCATGCTATAGGAAGGGTCTCAGGATTTGAATGGCAAGGAGTTGGATATCACATCTCATGCCATAGGAAGGGTCTCAGGTTTGGTATAAGCATTGAGATATCACATCTCTGCTATCGGAAGGGTCTCAGGATTGGAATGGGAAGGAGTTGGATATTCCCATCTCATGTTATAGGAAGGGTCTCAGGTTTGGTATTAGAAGCATTGAGATATCACATCTCATGCTATAGGAAGGGTCTCAGGATTGGAATGGGAAGGACTTGGATATCACATCTCATGCTATAGGGAGGGTCTCAAGTTTGATATTAGAAGCTTTGAGATATCACATCTCATGATATCGGAAGGGTCTCAGGATTGGAATGGGAAGGAGTTGGATATCACATCTCATGATAAAGGAAGGGTCTAAGGTTTGGAAGGGGAAGGATTTGGATATCACATCTCATGTTATTTTACGGGTCTCAGGTTTGGTATTAGAAGCATTGAGATATCAAGTCTCAGAGTATAGGAAGGGTCTCAGAATTGGAATGGGAAGGAGTTGGATATCACATCTCAAGCTATAGGAAGGGTCTCAGGATTGGAATGGGAAGGACTTGGATATCACATCTCATGCTATAGGAAGGCTCTCAGGTTTGGAAGGGGAAAGAGTTGGATATCACATTTCATGTTAGAGGTAGGATCTCAGGTTTGGTATTAGAGGCATTGAGATATCACATCTCATGCTATCGGAAGGATCTCAGGTTTGGTATTAGAAGCATTGAGATATCACATCTCATGCTATCAGAAGGGTCTCAGGAATGGAATGGGAAGGAGTTGGATATCACATCTCATGCTAAAGGGAGGGTCTCAGGTTTGGAAGGGGAAGGATTTGGATATCACATCTCATGTTATAGGAAGGATCTCAGGTTTGGTATTAGAACCATTGAGATATCACATCTCATGCTATCGGAAGGATCTCAGGTTTGGTATTAGAAGCATTGAGATATCACATCTCATGCTATCAGAAGGGTCTCAGGATTGGAATGGGAAGGAGTTGGATATCACATCTCATGCTAAAGGGAGGGTCTCAGGTTTGGAAGGGGAAGGATTTGGATATCACATCTCATGTTATCGGAAGGATCTCACGTTTGGTATTAGAAGTATTGAGATATCATATCTCATGCTATAGGAAGGGTCTCAGGATTGGAATGGGAAGGACTTAGATATCACATATCATGCTATAGGGAGGGTCTCAGTTTTGATATTAGAAGCATTGAGATATCACATCTCATGCTATCGGAAGTGTCTCAGGATTGGAATGGGAAGGAGCTGGATATCACATCTCATGCTAAAGGAAGGGTCTCAGGTTTGGAACGGGAAGGATTTGGATATCACATCTCATGTTATAGGAAGGGTCTCAGGTTTGGTATAAGCATTGAGATATCACATCTCTGCTATCGGAAGTGTCTCAGGATTGGAATGGGTAGGAGTTGGATATCCCATCTCATGTTATAGGACGGGTCTCAGGTTTGTTATTAGAATCATTGAGATATCATATTGCATGCTGTAGGAAGGGTCTAAGGGTTGGAATGGGAAGGACTTGGATATCACATCTCATGCTATAGATAGGCTCTTAGGTTTGGAAAGGGAAGGAGTTGGATATCACATTTCATGTTAGAGGAAGGATCTCAGGTTTGGTATTAGAAGCATTGAGATATCACATCTCATGCTATAGGAAGGGTCTCAGGATTGGAATGGGAAGGAGTTGGATATCACATCTCATGCTAAAGGGAGGGTCTCAGGTTTGGAAGGGGAAGGATTTGGATATCACATCTCATGTTATAGGAAGGATCTCAGGTTTGGTATTAGAACCATTGAGATATCACATCTCATGCTATCGGAAGGATCTCAGGTTTGGTATTAGAAGCATTGAGATATCACATCTCATGCTATCAGAAGGGTCTCAGGATTGGAATGGGAAGGAGTTGGATATCACATCTCATGCTAAAGGGAGGGTCTCAGGTTTGGAAGGGGAAGGATTTGGATATCACATCTCATGTTATCGGAAGGATCTCACGTTTGGTATTAGAAGTATTGAGATATCATATCTCATGCTATAGGAAGGGTCTCAGGATTGGAATGGGAAGGACTTAGATATCACATATCATGCTATAGGGAGGGTCTCAGTTTTGATATTAGAAGCATTGAGATATCACATCTCATGCTATCGGAAGTGTCTCAGGATTGGAATGGGAAGGAGCTGGATATCACATCTCATGCTAAAGGAAGGGTCTCAGGTTTGGAACGGGAAGGATTTGGATATCACATCTCATGTTATAGGAAGGGTCTCAGGTTTGGTATAAGCATTGAGATATCACATCTCTGCTATCGGAAGTGTCTCAGGATTGGAATGGGAAGGAGTTGGATATCCCATCTCATGTTATAGGACGGGTCTCAGGTTTGTTATTAGAATCATTGAGATATCATATTGCATGCTGTAGGAAGGGTCTAAGGGTTGGAATGGGAAGGACTTGGATATCACATCTCATGCTATAGATAGGCTCTTAGGTTTGGAAAGGGAAGGAGTTGGATATCACATTTCATGTTAGAGGAAGGATCTCAGGTTTGGTATTAGAAGCATTGAGATATCACATCTCATGCTATAGGAAGGGTCTCAGGATTGGAATGGGAAGTAGTTGGATATCACATCTCATGCTATAGGAAGTGTCTCAGGTTTGGTATAAGCATTGAGATATCACATTTCATGCTATAGGACGGGTCTCAGGATTGGAATGGAAGGAGTTGGATATCACATCTCATGTTATAGGAAGGATCTCAGGTTTGCTATTAGAAGCATTGAGACATCACATCTCATGCTATAGGAAGGGTCTCAGATTTGGTATAAGCATTGAGATATCACATCTCATGCTAAAGGAAGGGTCTCAGGATTGGAATGGGAAGGAGTTGTATATGACATCTCAGGCCATAGGAAGGGTCTCATGTTTGGTATAAGCATTGAGATATCACATCTCTGCTATCGGAAGGGTCTCAGGATTGGAATGGGAAGGAGTTGGATATCCCATCTCATGTTATAGGAAGGGTCTCAGGTTTGGTATTAGAAGCATAGAGATATCACATCTCATGCTATAGGAAGGGTCTCAGGATTGGAATGGGAAGGACTTGGATGTCACATCTCATGCTATAGGGAGGGTCTCAAGTTTGATATTAGAAGCATTGAGATAACAAATCTCATGATATCGGAAGGGTCTCAGGATTGGAATGGGAAGGAGTTGGATACCACATCTCATGATAAAGGAAGGGTCTAAGGTTTGGAAGGGGAAGGATTTGGATATCACATCTCATGTTATAGGACGGGTCTCAGGTTTGGTATTAGAAGCATTGAGATATCAAGTCTCATGGTATAAGAAGGGTCTCAGAATTGGAATGGGAAGGAGTTGGATATCACACCTCAAGCTATAGGAAGGGTCTCAGGATTGGAATGGGAAGGAGTTTGATATCACATCTCATGCCATAGTATGGGTCTCAGGTTTGGTAGAAGCATTGGGATATCACATCTCATGCTATCGGAAGGGTATCAGTATTGGATTTGGAAGAAGTTGGATATCCCATCTCATGCTATAGGAAGGGTCTCAGGTTGGAATGGGAAGGAGTTGGATATCACATTTCATGTTATAGGAAGGGTCTCAGGATTGGAATGGGAAGGACTTGGATATCATATCTCATGCTATAGGACAGGTCTCAGGTTTGTTATTAGAATCATTGAGATATCATATTGCATGCTGTAGGAAGGGTCTAAGGATTGGAACGGGAAGGACTTGGATATCACATCTCATGCTACAGATAGGCTCTTAGGTTTGGAAAGGGAAGGAGTTGGATATCACATTTCATGTTAGAGGAAGGATCTCAGGTTTGGTATTAGAAGCATTGAGATATCACATCTCATGCTATAGGAAGGGTCTCAGGATTGGAATGGGAAGTAGTTGGATATCACATCTCATGCTATAGGAAGGGTCTCAGGTTTGGTATAAGCATTGAGATATCACATCTCATGCTATAGGACGATTCTCAGGATTGGAATGGAAGGAGTTGGATATCACATCTCATGTTATAGGAAGGATCTCAGGTTTGGTATTAGAAGCATTGAGACATCACATCTCATGCTATAGGAAGGGTCTCAGGGTTGGAATGGGAAGGAGTTGGATATCATATCTCATCCAATAGGAAGGGTCTCAGGTTTGGAATGGGAAGGAATTGGATATCACATCTCATGTTATAGGAAGGATCTCAGGTTTGGTATTAGAAGCATTGAGATATCACATCTCATGCTATAGGAAGGGTCTCAGGATTGGAATGTGAAGGATTTGGATATCACATCTCATGCTAAAGGAAGGGTCTCAGGATTGGTAGAAGCATTGAGATATCACGTCTCTGCTATCGGAGGGGTCTCAGGATTGGATTGGGAAGGAGTTGGATATCCCTTCTCATGCTATAGGAAGGGTCTCAGGATTTGAATGGCAAGGAGTTGGATATCACATCTCATGCCATAGGAAGGGTCTCAGGTTTGGTATAAGCATTGAGATATCATATCTCTGCTATCGGAAGGGTCTCAGGATTGGAATGGGAAGGAGTTGGATATTCCCATCTCATGTTATAGGAAGGGTCTCAGGTTTGGTATTAGAAGCATTGAGATATCACATCTCATGCTATAGGAAGGGTCTCAGGATTGGAATGGGAAGGACTTGGATATCACATCTCATGCTATAGGGAGGGTCTCAAGTTTGATATTAGAAGCTTTGAGATATCACATCTCATGATATCGGAAGGGTCTCAGGATTGGAATGGGAAGGAGTTGGATATCACATCTCATGATAAAGGAAGGGTCTAAGGTTTGGAAGGGGAAGGATTTGGATATCACATCTCATGTTATATTACGGGTCTCAGGTTTGGTATTAGAAGCATTGAGATATCAAGTCTCAGAGTATAGGAAGGGTCTCAGAATTGGAATGGGAAGGAGTTGGATATCACATCTCAAGCTATAGGAAGGGTCTCAGGATTGGAATGGGAAGGACTTGGATATCACATCTCATGCTATAGGAAGGCTCTCAGGTTTGGAAGGGGAAAGAGTTGGATATCACATTTCATGTTAGAGGTAGGATCTCAGGTTTGGTATTAGAGGCATTGAGATATCACATCTCATGCTATCAGAAGGGTCTCAGGAATGGAATGGGAAGGAGTTGGATATCACATCTCATGCTAAAGGGAGGGTCTCAGGTTTGGAAGGGGAAGGATTTGGATATCACATCTCATGTTATAGGAAGGATCTCAGGTTTGGTATTAGAACCATTGAGATATCACATCTCATGCTATCGGAAGGATCTCAGGTTTGGTATTAGAAGCATTGAGATATCACATCTCATGCTATCAGAAGGGTCTCAGGATTGGAATGGGAAGGAGTTGGATATCACATCTCATGCTAAAGGGAGGGTCTCAGGTTTGGAAGGGGAAGGATTTGGATATCACATCTCATGTTATCGGAAGGATCTCACGTTTGGTATTAGAAGTATTGAGATATCATATCTCATGCTATAGGAAGGGTCTCAGGATTGGAATGGGAAGGACTTAGATATCACATATCATGCTATAGGGAGGGTCTCAGTTTTGATATTAGAAGCATTGAGATATCACATCTCATGCTATCGGAAGTGTCTCAGGATTGGAATGGGAAGGAGCTGGATATCACATCTCATGCTAAAGGAAGGGTCTCAGGTTTGGAACGGGAAGGATTTGGATATCACATCTCATGTTATAGGAAGGGTCTCAGGTTTGGTATAAGCATTGAGATATCACATCTCTGCTATCGGAAGTGTCTCAGGATTGGAATGGGAAGGAGTTGGATATCCCATCTCATGTTATAGGACGGGTCTCAGGTTTGTTATTAGAATCATTGAGATATCATATTGCATGCTGTAGGAAGGGTCTAAGGGTTGGAATGGGAAGGACTTGGATATCACATCTCATGCTATAGATAGGCTCTTAGGTTTGGAAAGGGAAGGAGTTGGATATCACATTTCATGTTAGAGGATGGATCTCAGGTTTGGTATTAGAAGCATTGAGATATCACATCTCATGCTATAGGAAGGGTCTCAGGATTGCAATGGGAAGGAGTTGGATATCACATCTCATGCTAAAGGGAGGGTCTCAGGTTTGGAAGGGGAAGGATTTGGATATCACATCTCATGTTATAGGAAGGATCTCAGGTTTGGTATTAGAACCATTGAGATATCACATCTCATGCTATCGGAAGGATCTCAGGTTTGGTATTAGAAGCATTGAGATATCACATCTCATGCTATCAGAAGGGTCTCAGGATTGGAATGGGAAGGAGTTGGATATCACATCTCATGCTAAAGGGAGGGTCTCAGGTTTGGAAGGGGAAGGATTTGGATATCACATCTCATGTTATCGGAAGGATCTCACGTTTGGTATTAGAAGTATTGAGATATCATATCTCATGCTATAGGAAGGGTCTCAGGATTGGAATGGGAAGGACTTAGATATCACATATCATGCTATAGGGAGGGTCTCAGTTTTGATATTAGAAGCATTGAGATATCACATCTCATGCTATCGGAAGTGTCTCAGGATTGGAATGGGAAGGAGCTGGATATCACATCTCATGTTATAGGAAGGGTCTCAGGTTTGGTATAAGCATTGAGATATCACATCTCTGCTATCGGAAGTGTCTCAGGATTGGAATGGGAAGGAGTTGGATATCCCATCTCATGTTATAGGACGGGTCTCAGGTTTGTTATTAGAATCATTGAGATATCATATTGCATGCTGTAGGAAGGGTCTAAGGGTTGGAATGGGAAGGACTTGGATATCACATCTCATGTTATAGGAAGGATCTCAGGTTTGGTATTAGAACCATTGAGATATCACATCTCATGCTATCGGAAGGATCTCAGGTTTGGTATTAGAAGCATTGAGATATCACATCTCATGCTATCAGAAGGGTCTCAGGATTGGAATGGGAAGGAGTTGGATATCACATCTCATGCTAAAGGGAGGGTCTCAGGTTTGGAAGGGGAAGGATTTGGATATCACATCTCATGTTATCGGAAGGATCTCACGTTTGGTATTAGAAGTATTGAGATATCATATCTCATGCTATAGGAAGGGTCTCAGGATTGGAATGGGAAGGACTTAGATATCACATATCATGCTATAGGGAGGGTCTCAGTTTTGATATTAGAAGCATTGAGATATCACATCTCATGCTATCGGAAGTGTCTCAGGATTGGAATGGGAAGGAGCTGGATATCACATCTCATGTTATAGGAAGGGTCTCAGGTTTGGTATAAGCATTGAGATATCACATCTCTGCTATCGGAAGTGTCTCAGGATTGGAATGGGAAGGAGTTGGATATCCCATCTCATGTTATAGGACGGGTCTCAGGTTTGTTATTAGAATCATTGAGATATCATATTGCATGCTGTAGGAAGGGTCTAAGGGTTGGAATGGGAAGGAATTGGATATCACATCTCATGTTATAGGAAGGATCTCAGGTTTGGTATTAGAAGCATTGAGATATCACATCTCATGCTATAGGAAGGGTCTCAGGATTGGAATGTGAAGGATTTGGATATCACATCTCATGCTAAAGGAAGGGTCTCAGGATTGGTAGAAGCATTGAGATATCACGTCTCTGCTATCGGAGGGGTCTCAGGATTGGATTGGGAAGGAGTTGGATATCCCTTCTCATGCTATAGGAAGGGTCTCAGGATTTGAATGGCAAGGAGTTGGATATCACATCTCATGCCATAGGAAGGGTCTCAGGTTTGGTATAAGCATTGAGATATCATATCTCTGCTATCGGAAGGGTCTCAGGATTGGAATGGGAAGGAGTTGGATATTCCCATCTCATGTTATAGGAAGGGTCTCAGGTTTGGTATTAGAAGCATTGAGATATCACATCTCATGCTATAGGAAGGGTCTCAGGATTGGAATGGGAAGGACTTGGATATCACATCTCATGCTATAGGGAGGGTCTCAAGTTTGATATTAGAAGCTTTGAGATATCACATCTCATGATATCGGAAGGGTCTCAGGATTGGAATGGGAAGGAGTTGGATATCACATCTCATGATAAAGGAAGGGTCTAAGGTTTGGAAGGGGAAGGATTTGGATATCACATCTCATGTTATATTACGGGTCTCAGGTTTGGTATTAGAAGCATTGAGATATCAAGTCTCAGAGTATAGGAAGGGTCTCAGAATTGGAATGGGAAGGAGTTGGATATCACATCTCAAGCTATAGGAAGGGTCTCAGGATTGGAATGGGAAGGACTTGGATATCACATCTCATGCTATAGGAAGGCTCTCAGGTTTGGAAGGGGAAAGAGTTGGATATCACATTTCATGTTAGAGGTAGGATCTCAGGTTTGGTATTAGAGGCATTGAGATATCACATCTCATGCTATCAGAAGGGTCTCAGGAATGGAATGGGAAGGAGTTGGATATCACATCTCATGCTAAAGGGAGGGTCTCAGGTTTGGAAGGGGAAGGATTTGGATATCACATCTCATGTTATAGGAAGGATCTCAGGTTTGGTATTAGAACCATTGAGATATCACATCTCATGCTATCGGAAGGATCTCAGGTTTGGTATTAGAAGCATTGAGATATCACATCTCATGCTATCAGAAGGGTCTCAGGATTGGAATGGGAAGGAGTTGGATATCCCATCTCATGCTAAAGGGAGGGTCTCAGGTTTGGAAGGGGAAGGATTTGGATATCACATCTCATGTTATCGGAAGGATCTCACGTTTGGTATTAGAAGTATTGAGATATCATATCTCATGCTATAGGAAGGGTCTCAGGATTGGAATGGGAAGGACTTAGATATCACATATCATGCTATAGGGAGGGTCTCAGTTTTGATATTAGAAGCATTGAGATATCACATCTCATGCTATCGGAAGTGTCTCAGGATTGGAATGGGAAGGAGCTGGATATCACATCTCATGCTAAAGGAAGGGTCTCAGGTTTGGAACGGGAAGGATTTGGATATCACATCTCATGTTATAGGAAGGGTCTCAGGTTTGGTATAAGCATTGAGATATCACATCTCTGCTATCGGAAGTGTCTCAGGATTGGAATGGGAAGGAGTTGGATATCCCATCTCATGTTATAGGACGGGTCTCAGGTTTGTTATTAGAATCATTGAGATATCATATTGCATGCTGTAGGAAGGGTCTAAGGGTTGGAATGGGAGGGACTTGGATATCACATCTCATGCTATAGATAGGCTCTTAGGTTTGGAAAGGGAAGGAGTTGGATATCACATTTCATGTTAGAGGAAGGATCTCAGGTTTGGTATTAGAAGCATTGAGATATCACATCTCATGCTATAGGAAGGGTCTCAGGATTGGAATGGGAAGTAGTTGGATATCACATCTCATGCTATAGGAAGTGTCTCAGGTTTGGTATAAGCATTGAGATATCACATCTCATGCTATAGGACGGGTCTCAGGATTGGAATGGAAGGAGTTGGATATCACATCTCATGTTATAGGAAGGATCTCAGGTTTGCTATTAGAAGCATTGAGACATCACATCTCATGCTATAGGAAGGGTCTCAGGGTTGGAATGGGAAGGAGTTGGATATCACATCTCATCCAATAGGAAGGGTCTCAGGTTTGGAATGGGAAGGAATTGGATATCACATCTCATGTTATAGGAAGGATCTCAGGTTTGGTATCAGAAGCATTGAGATATCACATCTCATGCTATAGGAAGGGTCTCAGGATTGGAATGTGAAGGATTTGGATATCACATCTCATGCTAAAGGAAGGGTCTCAGGTTTGGTAGAAGCATTGAGATATCACGTCTCTGCTATCGGAAGGGTCTCAGGATTGGATTGGGAAGGAGTTGGATATCCCTTCTCATGCTATAGGAAGGGTCTCAGGATTTGAATGGCAAGGAGTTGGATATCACATATCATGCCATAGGAAGGGTCTCAGGTTTGGTATAAGCATTGAGATATCACATCTCTGCTATCGGAAGGGTCTCAGGATTGGATTGGGAAGGAGTTGGATATCCCTTCTCATGCTATAGGAAGTGTCTCAGGTTGGAATGGGAAGGAGTTGGATATCACATCTCATGTTATAGGAAGGGTCTCAGGATTGGAATGGGAAGGATTTGGATATCACATCTCTTGCTATAGGAAGGGTCTCAGGATTGGAATGGGTAGGAGTTGGATATTACTTTCTTGCTATAGGAAGGGTCTCATGTTTGGAATGGGAATGAGTTGGATATCACATATGCTATAATTAGTGTCTCAGGTTTGGAACGGGAAGGAGTTGGATATCACATCTCATGTTATAGGAAGGGTCTCAGGTTTGTTATAAGCATTGAGATATCACATCTCTGCTATCGGAAGCGGCTCAGGATTGGAATGGGAAGGAGTTGGATATCCCATCTCATGTTATAGTAAGAGTCTCTGGTTTGGTATTAGAATCATTGAGATATCACATCGCATGCTGTAGGAAGGGTCTAAGGATTGGAATGGGATGGACTTGGATATCACATCTCATGCTATAGGTAGGCTCTCAGGTTTGGTATAAGCATTGAGATATCACATCTCATGCTATAGGAAGGGTCTCAGATTTGGTATAAGCATTGAGATATCACATCTCATGCTAAAGGAAGGGTCTCAGGATTGGAATGGGAAGGAGTTGTATATGACATCTCAGGCCATAGGAAGGGTCTCAGGTTTGGTATAAGCATTGAGATATCACATCTCTGCTATCGGAAGCGGCTCAGGATTGGAATGGGAAGGAGTTGGATATCCCATCTCATGTTATAGGAAGGGTCTCAGGTTTGGTATTAGAAGCATAGAGATATCACATCTCATGCTATAGGAAGGGTCTCAGGATTGGAATGGGAAGGACTTGGATGTCACATCTCATGCTATAGGGAGGGTCTCAAGTTTGATATTAGAAGCATTGAGATAACAAATCTCATGATATCGGAAGGGTCTCAGGATTGGAATGGGAAGGATTTGGATACCACATCTCATGATAAAGGAAGGGTCTAAGGTTTGGAAGGGGAAGGATTTGGATATCACATCTCATGTTATAGGAAGGGTCTCAGGTTTGGTATAAGCATTGAGATATCACATCTCTGCTATCGGAAGTGTCTCAGGATTGGAATGGGAAGGAGTTGGATATCCCATCTCATGTTATAGGACGGGTCTCAGGTTTGTTATTAGAATCATTGAGATATCATATTGCATGCTGTAGGAAGGGTCTAAGGGTTGGAATGGGAAGGACTTGGATATCACATCTCATGCTATAGATAGGCTCTTAGGTTTGGAAAGGGAAGGAGTTGGATATCACATTTCATGTTAGAGGAAGGATCTCAGGTTTGGTATTAGAAGCATTGAGATATCACATCTCATGCTATAGGAAGGGTCTCAGGATTGGAATGGGAAGGAGTTGGATATCACATCTCATGCTAAAGGGAGGGTCTCAGGTTTGGAAGGGGAAGGATTTGGATATCACATCTCATGTTATAGGAAGGATCTCAGGTTTGGTATTAGAACCATTGAGATATCACATCTCATGCTATCGGAAGGATCTCAGGTTTGGTATTAGAAGCATTGAGATATCACATCTCATGCTATCAGAAGGGTCTCAGGATTGGAATGGGAAGGAGTTGGATATCACATCTCATGCTAAAGGGAGGGTCTCAGGTTTGGAAGGGGAAGGATTTGGATATCACATCTCATGTTATCGGAAGGATCTCACGTTTGGTATTAGAAGTATTGAGATATCATATCTCATGCTATGGGAAGGGTCTCAGGATTGGAATGGGAAGGACTTAGATATCACATATCATGCTATAGGGAGGATCTCAGTTTTGATATTAGAAGCATTGAGATATCACATCTCATGCTATCGGAAGTGTCTCAGGATTGGAATGGGAAGGAGCTGGATATCACATCTCATGTTATAGGAAGGGTCTCAGGTTTGGTATAAGCATTGAGATATCACATCTCTGCTATCGGAAGTGTCTCAGGATTGGAATGGGAAGGAGTTGGATATCCCATCTCATGTTATAGGACGGGTCTCAGGTTTGTTATTAGAATCATTGAGATATCATATTGCATGCTGTAGGAAGGGTCTAAGGGTTGGAATGGGAAGGACTTGGATATCACATCTCATGCTATAGATAGGCTCTTAGGTTTGGAAAGGGAAGGAGTTGGATATCACATTTCATGTTAGAGGAAGGATCTCAGGTTTGGTATTAGAAGCATTGAGATATCACATCTCATGCTATAGGAAGGGTCTCAGGATTGGAATGGGAAGTAGTTGGATATCCCATCTCATGCTATAGGAAGTGTCTCAGGTTTGGTATAAGCATTGAGATATCACATCTCATGCTATAGGACGGGTCTCAGGATTGGATTGGGAAGGAGTTGGATATCCCTTCTCATGCTATAGGAAGGGTCTCAGGATTTGAATGGCAAGGAGTTGGATATCACATCTCATGCCATAGGAAGGGTCTCAGGTTTGGTATAAGCATTGAGATATCACATCTCTGCTATCGGAAGGGTCTCAGGATTGGAATGGGAAGGAGTTGGATATTCCCATCTCATGTTATAGGAAGGGTCTCAGGTTTGGTATTAGAAGCATTGAGATATCACATCTCATGCTATAGGAAGGGTCTCAGGATTGGAATGGGAAGGACTTGGATATCACATCTCATGCTATAGGGAGGGTCTCAAGTTTGATATTAGAAGCTTTGAGATATCACATCTCATGATATCGGAAGGGTCTAAGGTTTGGAAGGGGAAGGATTTGGATATCACATCTCATGTTATATTACGGGTCTCAGGTTTGGTATTAGAAGCATTGAGATATCAAGTCTCAGAGTATAGGAAGGGTCTCAGAATTGGAATGGGAAGGAGTTGGATATCACATCTCAAGCTATAGGAAGGGTCTCAGGATTGGAATGGGAAGGACTTGGATATCACATCTCATGCTATAGGAAGGCTCTCAGGTTTGGAAGGGGAAAGAGTTGGATATCACATTTCATGTTAGAGGTAGGATCTCAGGTTTGGTATTAGAGGCATTGAGATATCACATCTCATGCTATCGGAAGGATCTCAGGTTTGGTATTAGAAGCATTGAGATATCACATCTCATGCTATCAGAAGGGTCTCAGGAATGGAATGGGAAGGAGTTGGATATCACATCTCATGCTAAAGGGAGGGTCTCAGGTTTGGAAGGGGAAGGATTTGGATATCACATCTCATGTTATAGGAAGGATCTCAGGTTTGGTATTAGAACCATTGAGATATCACATCTCATGCTATCGGAAGGATCTCAGGTTTGGTATTAGAAGCATTGAGATATCACATCTCATGCTATAGGAAGGGTCTCAGGATTGGAATGGGAAGGACTTAGATATCACATATCATGCTATAGGGAGGGTCTCAGTTTTGATATTAGAAGCATTGAGATATCACATCTCATGCTATCGGAAGTGTCTCAGGATTGGAATGGGAAGGAGCTGGATATCACATCTCATGCTAAAGGAAGGGTCTCAGGTTTGGAACGGGAAGGATTTGAATATCACATCTCATGTTATAGGAAGGGTCTCAGGTTTGGTATAAGCATTGAGATATCACATCTCTGCTATCGGAAGTGTCTCAGGATTGGAATGGGAAGGAGTTGGATATCCCATCTCATGTTATAGGACGGGTCTCAGGTTTGTTATTAGAATCATTGAGATATCATATTGCATGCTGTAGGAAGGGTCTAAGGGTTGGAATGGGAAGGACTTGGATATCACATCTCATGCTATAGATAGGCTCTTAGGTTTGGAAAGGGAAGGAGTTGGATATCACATTTCATGTTAGAGGAAGGATCTCAGGTTTGGTATTAGAAGCATTGAGATATCACATCTCATGCTATAGGAAGGGTCTCAGGATTGGAATGGGAAGGAGTTGGATATCACATCTCATGCTAAAGGGAGGGTCTCAGGTTTGGAAGGGGAAGGATTTGGATATCACATCTCATGTTATAGGAAGGATCTCAGGTTTGGTATTAGAACCATTGAGATATCACATCTCATGCTATCGGAAGGATCTCAGGTTTGGTATTAGAAGCATTGAGATATCACATCTCATGCTATCAGAAGGGTCTCAGGATTGGAATGGGAAGGAGTTGGATATCACATCTCATGCTAAAGGGAGGGTCTCAGGTTTGGAAGGGGAAGGATTTGGATATCACATCTCATGTTATCGGAAGGATCTCACGTTTGGTATTAGAAGTATTGAGATATCATATCTCATGCTATAGGAAGGGTCTCAGGATTGGAATGGGAAGGACTTAGATATCACATATCATGCTATAGGGAGGGTCTCAGTTTTGATATTAGAAGCATTGAGATATCACATCTCATGCTATCGGAAGTGTCTCAGGATTGGAATGGGAAGGAGCTGGATATCACATCTCATGCTAAAGGAAGGGTCTCAGGTTTGGAACGGGAAGGATTTGGATATCACATCTCATGTTATAGGAAGGGTCTCAGGTTTGGTATAAGCATTGAGATATCACATCTCTGCTATCGGAAGTGTCTCAGGATTGGAATGGGAGGGAGTTGGATATCCCATCTCATGTTATAGGACGGGTCTCAGGTTTGTTATTAGAATCATTGAGATATCATATTGCATGCTGTAGGAAGGGTCTAAGGGTTGGAATGGGAAGGACTTGGATATCACATCTCATGCTATAGATAGGCTCTTAGGTTTGGAAAGGGAAGGAGTTGGATATCACATTTCATGTTAGAGGAAGGATCTCAGGTTTGGTATTAGAAGCATTGAGATATCACATCTCATGCTATAGGAAGGGTCTCAGGATTGGAATGGGAAGTAGTTGGATATCACATCTCATGCTATAGGAAGTGTCTCAGGTTTGGTATAAGCATTGAGATATCACATCTCATGCTATAGGACGGGTCTCAGGATTGGAATGGAAGGAGTTGGATATCACATCTCATGTTATAGGAAGGATCTCAGGTTTGCTATTAGAAGCATTGAGACATCACATCTCATGCTATAGGAAGGGTCTCAGGGTTGGAATGGGAAGGACTTGGATATCACATCTCATGCTATAGATAGGCTCTTAGGTTTGGAAAGGGAAGGAGTTGGATATCACATTTCATGTTAGAGGAAGGATCTCAGGTTTGGTATTAGAAGCATTGAGATATCACATCTCATGCTATAGGAAGGGTCTCAGGATTGCAATGGGAAGGAGTTGGATATCACATCTCATGCTAAAGGGAGGGTCTCAGGTTTGGAAGGGGAAGGATTTGGATATCACATCTCATGTTATAGGAAGGATCTCAGGTTTGGTATTAGAACCATTGAGATATCACATCTCATGCTATCGGAAGGATCTCAGGTTTGGTATTAGAAGCATTGAGATATCACATCTCATGCTATCAGAAGGGTCTCAGGATTGGAATGGGAAGGAGTTGGATATCACATCTCATGCTAAAGGGAGGGTCTCAGGTTTGGAAGGGGAAGGATTTGGATATCACATCTCATGTTATCGGAAGGATCTCACGTTTGGTATTAGAAGTATTGAGATATCATATCTCATGCTATAGGAAGGGTCTCAGGATTGGAATGGGAAGGACTTAGATATCACATATCATGCTATAGGGAGGGTCTCAGTTTTGATATTAGAAGCATTGAGATATCACATCTCATGCTATCGGAAGTGTCTCAGGATTGGAATGGGAAGGAGCTGGATATCACATCTCATGTTATAGGAAGGGTCTCAGGTTTGGTATAAGCATTGAGATATCACATCTCTGCTATCGGAAGTGTCTCAGGATTGGAATGGGAAGGAGTTGGATATCCCATCTCATGTTATAGGACGGGTCTCAGGTTTGTTATTAGAATCATTGAGATATCATATTGCATGCTGTAGGAAGGGTCTAAGGGTTGGAATGGGAAGGACTTGGATATCACATCTCATGTTATAGGAAGGATCTCAGGTTTGGTATTAGAACCATTGAGATATCACATCTCATGCTATCGGAAGGATCTCAGGTTTGGTATTAGAAGCATTGAGATATCACATCTCATGCTATCAGAAGGGTCTCAGGATTGGAATGGGAAGGAGTTGGATATCACATCTCATGCTAAAGGGAGGGTCTCAGGTTTGGAAGGGGAAGGATTTGGATATCACATCTCATGTTATCGGAAGGATCTCACGTTTGGTATTAGAAGTATTGAGATATCATATCTCATGCTATAGGAAGGGTCTCAGGATTGGAATGGGAAGGACTTAGATATCACATATCATGCTATAGGGAGGGTCTCAGTTTTGATATTAGAAGCATTGAGATATCACATCTCATGCTATCGGAAGTGTCTCAGGATTGGAATGGGAAGGAGCTGGATATCACATCTCATGTTATAGGAAGGGTCTCAGGTTTGGTATAAGCATTGAGATATCACATCTCTGCTATCGGAAGTGTCTCAGGATTGGAATGGGAAGGAGTTGGATATCCCATCTCATGTTATAGGACGGGTCTCAGGTTTGTTATTAGAATCATTGAGATATCATATTGCATGCTGTAGGAAGGGTCTAAGGGTTGGAATGGGAAGGAATTGGATATCACATCTCATGTTATAGGAAGGATCTCAGGTTTGGTATTAGAAGCATTGAGATATCACATCTCATGCTATAGGAAGGGTCTCAGGATTGGAATGTGAAGGATTTGGATATCACATCTCATGCTAAAGGAAGGGTCTCAGGATTGGTAGAAGCATTGAGATATCACGTCTCTGCTATCGGAGGGGTCTCAGGATTGGATTGGGAAGGAGTTGGATATCCCTTCTCATGCTATAGGAAGGGTCTCAGGATTTGAATGGCAAGGAGTTGGATATCACATCTCATGCCATAGGAAGGGTCTCAGGTTTGGTATAAGCATTGAGATATCATATCTCTGCTATCGGAAGGGTCTCAGGATTGGAATGGGAAGGAGTTGGATATTCCCATCTCATGTTATAGGAAGGGTCTCAGGTTTGGTATTAGAAGCATTGAGATATCACATCTCATGCTATAGGAAGGGTCTCAGGATTGGAATGGGAAGGACTTGGATATCACATCTCATGCTATAGGGAGGGTCTCAAGTTTGATATTAGAAGCTTTGAGATATCACATCTCATGATATCGGAAGGGTCTCAGGATTGGAATGGGAAGGAGTTGGATATCACATCTCATGATAAAGGAAGGGTCTAAGGTTTGGAAGGGGAAGGATTTGGATATCACATCTCATGTTATATTACGGGTCTCAGGTTTGGTATTAGAAGCATTGAGATATCAAGTCTCAGAGTATAGGAAGGGTCTCAGAATTGGAATGGGAAGGAGTTGGATATCACATCTCAAGCTATAGGAAGGGTCTCAGGATTGGAATGGGAAGGACTTGGATATCACATCTCATGCTATAGGAAGGCTCTCAGGTTTGGAAGGGGAAAGAGTTGGATATCACATTTCATGTTAGAGGTAGGATCTCAGGTTTGGTATTAGAGGCATTGAGATATCACATCTCATGCTATCAGAAGGGTCTCAGGAATGGAATGGGAAGGAGTTGGATATCACATCTCATGCTAAAGGGAGGGTCTCAGGTTTGGAAGGGGAAGGATTTGGATATCACATCTCATGTTATAGGAAGGATCTCAGGTTTGGTATTAGAACCATTGAGATATCACATCTCATGCTATCGGAAGGATCTCAGGTTTGGTATTAGAAGCATTGAGATATCACATCTCATGCTATCAGAAGGGTCTCAGGATTGGAATGGGAAGGAGTTGGATATCCCATCTCATGCTAAAGGGAGGGTCTCAGGTTTGGAAGGGGAAGGATTTGGATATCACATCTCATGTTATCGGAAGGATCTCACGTTTGGTATTAGAAGTATTGAGATATCATATCTCATGCTATAGGAAGGGTCTCAGGATTGGAATGGGAAGGACTTAGATATCACATATCATGCTATAGGGAGGGTCTCAGTTTTGATATTAGAAGCATTGAGATATCACATCTCATGCTATCGGAAGTGTCTCAGGATTGGAATGGGAAGGAGCTGGATATCACATCTCATGCTAAAGGAAGGGTCTCAGGTTTGGAACGGGAAGGATTTGGATATCACATCTCATGTTATAGGAAGGGTCTCAGGTTTGGTATAAGCATTGAGATATCACATCTCTGCTATCGGAAGTGTCTCAGGATTGGAATGGGAAGGAGTTGGATATCCCATCTCATGTTATAGGACGGGTCTCAGGTTTGTTATTAGAATCATTGAGATATCATATTGCATGCTGTAGGAAGGGTCTAAGGGTTGGAATGGGAGGGACTTGGATATCACATCTCATGCTATAGATAGGCTCTTAGGTTTGGAAAGGGAAGGAGTTGGATATCACATTTCATGTTAGAGGAAGGATCTCAGGTTTGGTATTAGAAGCATTGAGATATCACATCTCATGCTATAGGAAGGGTCTCAGGATTGGAATGGGAAGTAGTTGGATATCACATCTCATGCTATAGGAAGTGTCTCAGGTTTGGTATAAGCATTGAGATATCACATCTCATGCTATAGGACGGGTCTCAGGATTGGAATGGAAGGAGTTGGATATCACATCTCATGTTATAGGAAGGATCTCAGGTTTGCTATTAGAAGCATTGAGACATCACATCTCATGCTATAGGAAGGGTCTCAGGGTTGGAATGGGAAGGAGTTGGATATCACATCTCATCCAATAGGAAGGGTCTCAGGTTTGGAATGGGAAGGAATTGGATATCACATCTCATGTTATAGGAAGGATCTCAGGTTTGGTATCAGAAGCATTGAGATATCACATCTCATGCTATAGGAAGGGTCTCAGGATTGGAATGTGAAGGATTTGGATATCACATCTCATGCTAAAGGAAGGGTCTCAGGTTTGGTAGAAGCATTGAGATATCACGTCTCTGCTATCGGAAGGGTCTCAGGATTGGATTGGGAAGGAGTTGGATATCCCTTCTCATGCTATAGGAAGGGTCTCAGGATTTGAATGGCAAGGAGTTGGATATCACATATCATGCCATAGGAAGGGTCTCAGGTTTGGTATAAGCATTGAGATATCACATCTCTGCTATCGGAAGGGTCTCAGGATTGGATTGGGAAGGAGTTGGATATCCCTTCTCATGCTATAGGAAGTGTCTCAGGTTGGAATGGGAAGGAGTTGGATATCACATCTCATGTTATAGGAAGGGTCTCAGGATTGGAATGGGAAGGATTTGGATATCACATCTCTTGCTATAGGAAGGGTCTCAGGATTGGAATGGGTAGGAGTTGGATATTACTTTCTTGCTATAGGAAGGGTCTCATGTTTGGAATGGGAATGAGTTGGATATCACATATGCTATAATTAGTGTCTCAGGTTTGGAACGGGAAGGAGTTGGATATCACATCTCATGTTATAGGAAGGGTCTCAGGTTTGTTATAAGCATTGAGATATCACATCTCTGCTATCGGAAGCGGCTCAGGATTGGAATGGGAAGGAGTTGGATATCCCATCTCATGTTATAGTAAGAGTCTCTGGTTTGGTATTAGAATCATTGAGATATCACATCGCATGCTGTAGGAAGGGTCTAAGGATTGGAACGGGATGGACTTGGATATCACATCTCATGCTATAGGTAGGCTCTCAGGTTTGGTATAAGCATTGAGATATCACATCTCATGCTATAGGAAGGGTCTCAGATTTGGTATAAGCATTGAGATATCACATCTCATGCTAAAGGAAGGGTCTCAGGATTGGAATGGGAAGGAGTTGTATATGACATCTCAGGCCATAGGAAGGGTCTCAGGTTTGGTATAAGCATTGAGATATCACATCTCTGCTATCGGAAGCGGCTCAGGATTGGAATGGGAAGGAGTTGGATATCCCATCTCATGTTATAGGAAGGGTCTCAGGTTTGGTATTAGAAGCATAGAGATATCACATCTCATGCTATAGGAAGGGTCTCAGGATTGGAATGGGAAGGACTTGGATGTCACATCTCATGCTATAGGGAGGGTCTCAAGTTTGATATTAGAAGCATTGAGATAACAAATCTCATGATATCGGAAGGGTCTCAGGATTGGAATGGGAAGGATTTGGATACCACATCTCATGATAAAGGAAGGGTCTAAGGTTTGGAAGGGGAAGGATTTGGATATCACATCTCATGTTATAGGAAGGGTCTCAGGTTTGGTATAAGCATTGAGATATCACATCTCTGCTATCGGAAGTGTCTCAGGATTGGAATGGGAAGGAGTTGGATATCCCATCTCATGTTATAGGACGGGTCTCAGGTTTGTTATTAGAATCATTGAGATATCATATTGCATGCTGTAGGAAGGGTCTAAGGGTTGGAATGGGAAGGACTTGGATATCACATCTCATGCTATAGATAGGCTCTTAGGTTTGGAAAGGGAAGGAGTTGGATATCACATTTCATGTTAGAGGAAGGATCTCAGGTTTGGTATTAGAAGCATTGAGATATCACATCTCATGCTATAGGAAGGGTCTCAGGATTGGAATGGGAAGGAGTTGGATATCACATCTCATGCTAAAGGGAGGGTCTCAGGTTTGGAAGGGGAAGGATTTGGATATCACATCTCATGTTATAGGAAGGATCTCAGGTTTGGTATTAGAACCATTGAGATATCACATCTCATGCTATCGGAAGGATCTCAGGTTTGGTATTAGAAGCATTGAGATATCACATCTCATGCTATCAGAAGGGTCTCAGGATTGGAATGGGAAGGAGTTGGATATCACATCTCATGCTAAAGGGAGGGTCTCAGGTTTGGAAGGGGAAGGATTTGGATATCACATCTCATGTTATCGGAAGGATCTCACGTTTGGTATTAGAAGTATTGAGATATCATATCTCATGCTATGGGAAGGGTCTCAGGATTGGAATGGGAAGGACTTAGATATCACATATCATGCTATAGGGAGGATCTCAGTTTTGATATTAGAAGCATTGAGATATCACATCTCATGCTATCGGAAGTGTCTCAGGATTGGAATGGGAAGGAGCTGGATATCACATCTCATGTTATAGGAAGGGTCTCAGGTTTGGTATAAGCATTGAGATATCACATCTCTGCTATCGGAAGTGTCTCAGGATTGGAATGGGAAGGAGTTGGATATCCCATCTCATGTTATAGGACGGGTCTCAGGTTTGTTATTAGAATCATTGAGATATCATATTGCATGCTGTAGGAAGGGTCTAAGGGTTGGAATGGGAAGGACTTGGATATCACATCTCATGCTATAGATAGGCTCTTAGGTTTGGAAAGGGAAGGAGTTGGATATCACATTTCATGTTAGAGGAAGGATCTCAGGTTTGGTATTAGAAGCATTGAGATATCACATCTCATGCTATAGGAAGGGTCTCAGGATTGGAATGGGAAGTAGTTGGATATCCCATCTCATGCTATAGGAAGTGTCTCAGGTTTGGTATAAGCATTGAGATATCACATCTCATGCTATAGGACGGGTCTCAGGATTGGATTGGGAAGGAGTTGGATATCCCTTCTCATGCTATAGGAAGGGTCTCAGGATTTGAATGGCAAGGAGTTGGATATCACATCTCATGCCATAGGAAGGGTCTCAGGTTTGGTATAAGCATTGAGATATCACATCTCTGCTATCGGAAGGGTCTCAGGATTGGAATGGGAAGGAGTTGGATATTCCCATCTCATGTTATAGGAAGGGTCTCAGGTTTGGTATTAGAAGCATTGAGATATCACATCTCATGCTATAGGAAGGGTCTCAGGATTGGAATGGGAAGGACTTGGATATCACATCTCATGCTATAGGGAGGGTCTCAAGTTTGATATTAGAAGCTTTGAGATATCACATCACATGATATCGGAAGGGTCTCAGGATTGGAATGGGAAGGAGTTGGATATCACATCTCATGATAAAGGAAGGGTCTAAGGTTTGGAAGGGGAAGGATTTGGATATCACATCTCATGTTATATTACGGGTCTCAGGTTTGGTATTAGAAGCATTGAGATATCAAGTCTCAGAGTATAGGAAGGGTCTCAGAATTGGAATGGGAAGGAGTTGGATATCACATCTCAAGCTATAGGAAGGGTCTCAGGATTGGAATGGGAAGGACTTGGATATCACATCTCATGCTATAGGAAGGCTCTCAGGTTTGGAAGGGGAAAGAGTTGGATATCACATTTCATGTTAGAGGTAGGATCTCAGGTTTGGTATTAGAGGCATTGAGATATCACATCTCATGCTATCGGAAGGATCTCAGGTTTGGTATTAGAAGCATTGAGATATCACATCTCATGCTATCAGAAGGGTCTCAGGAATGGAATGGGAAGGAGTTGGATATCACATCTCATGCTAAAGGGAGGGTCTCAGGTTTGGAAGGGGAAGGATTTGGATATCACATCTCATGTTATAGGAAGGATCTCAGGTTTGGTATTAGAACCATTGAGATATCACATCTCATGCTATCGGAAGGATCTCAGGTTTGGTATTAGAAGCATTGAGATATCACATCTCATGCTATAGGAAGGGTCTCAGGATTGGAATGGGAAGGACTTAGATATCACATATCATGCTATAGGGAGGGTCTCAGTTTTGATATTAGAAGCATTGAGATATCACATCTCATGCTATCGGAAGTGTCTCAGGATTGGAATGGGAAGGAGCTGGATATCACATCTCATGCTAAAGGAAGGGTCTCAGGTTTGGAACGGGAAGGATTTGAATATCACATCTCATGTTATAGGAAGGGTCTCAGGTTTGGTATAAGCATTGAGATATCACATCTCTGCTATCGGAAGTGTCTCAGGATTGGAATGGGAAGGAGTTGGATATCCCATCTCATGTTATAGGACGGGTCTCAGGTTTGTTATTAGAATCATTGAGATATCATATTGCATGCTGTAGGAAGGGTCTAAGGGTTGGAATGGGAAGGACTTGGATATCACATCTCATGCTATAGATAGGCTCTTAGGTTTGGAAAGGGAAGGAGTTGGATATCACATTTCATGTTAGAGGAAGGATCTCAGGTTTGGTATTAGAAGCATTGAGATATCACATCTCATGCTATAGGAAGGGTCTCAGGATTGGAATGGGAAGGAGTTGGATATCACATCTCATGCTAAAGGGAGGGTCTCAGGTTTGGAAGGGGAAGGATTTGGATATCACATCTCATGTTATAGGAAGGATCTCAGGTTTGGTATTAGAACCATTGAGATATCACATCTCATGCTATCGGAAGGATCTCAGGTTTGGTATTAGAAGCATTGAGATATCACATCTCATGCTATCAGAAGGGTCTCAGGATTGGAATGGGAAGGAGTTGGATATCACATCTCATGCTAAAGGGAGGGTCTCAGGTTTGGAAGGGGAAGGATTTGGATATCACATCTCATGTTATCGGAAGGATCTCACGTTTGGTATTAGAAGTATTGAGATATCATATCTCATGCTATAGGAAGGGTCTCAGGATTGGAATGGGAAGGACTTAGATATCACATATCATGCTATAGGGAGGGTCTCAGTTTTGATATTAGAAGCATTGAGATATCACATCTCATGCTATCGGAAGTGTCTCAGGATTGGAATGGGAAGGAGCTGGATATCACATCTCATGCTAAAGGAAGGGTCTCAGGTTTGGAACGGGAAGGATTTGGATATCACATCTCATGTTATAGGAAGGGTCTCAGGTTTGGTATAAGCATTGAGATATCACATCTCTGCTATCGGAAGTGTCTCAGGATTGGAATGGGAGGGAGTTGGATATCCCATCTCATATTATAGGACGGGTCTCAGGTTTGTTATTAGAATCATTGAGATATCATATTGCATGCTGTAGGAAGGGTCTAAGGGTTGGAATGGGAAGGACTTGGATATCACATCTCATGCTATAGATAGGCTCTTAGGTTTGGAAAGGGAAGGAGTTGGATATCACATTTCATGTTAGAGGAAGGATCTCAGGTTTGGTATTAGAAGCATTGAGATATCACATCTCATGCTATAGGAAGGGTCTCAGGATTGGAATGGGAAGTAGTTGGATATCACATCTCATGCTATAGGAAGTGTCTCAGGTTTGGTATAAGCATTGAGATATCACATCTCATGCTATAGGACGGGTCTCAGGATTGGAATGGAAGGAGTTGGATATCACATCTCATGTTATAGGAAGGATCTCAGGTTTGCTATTAGAAGCATTGAGACATCACATCTCATGCTATAGGAAGGGTCTCAGGGTTGGAATGGGAAGGACTTGGATATCACATCTCATGCTATAGATAGGCTCTTAGGTTTGGAAAGGGAAGGAGTTGGATATCACATTTCATGTTAGAGGAAGGATCTCAGGTTTGGTATTAGAAGCATTGAGATATCACATCTCATGCTATAGGAAGGGTCTCAGGATTGGAATGGGAAGTAGTTGGATATCACATCTCATGCTATAGGAAGTGTCTCAGGTTTGGTATAAGCATTGAGATATCACATCTCATGCTATAGGACGGGTCTCAGGATTGGAATGGAAGGAGTTGGATATCACATCTCATGTTATAGGAAGGATCTCAGGTTTGCTATTAGAAGCATTGAGACATCACATCTCATGCTATAGGAAGGGTCTCAGGGTTGGAATGGGAAGGAGTTGGATATCACATCTCATCCAATAGGAAGGGTCTCAGGTTTGGAATGGGAAGGAATTGGATATCACATCTCATGTTATAGGAAGGATCTCAGGTTTGGTATTAGAAGCATTGAGATATCACATCTCATGCTATAGGAAGGGTCTCAGGATTGGAATGTGAAGGATTTGGATATCACATCTCATGCTAAAGGAAGGGTCTCAGGTTTGGTAGAAGCATTGAGATATCACGTCTCTGCTATCGGAAGGGTCTCAGGATTGGATTGGGAAGGAGTTGGATATCCCTTCTCATGCTATAGGAAGGGTCTCAGGATTTGAATGGCAAGGAGTTGGATATCACATCTCATGCCATAGGAAGGGTCTCAGGTTTGGTATAAGCATTGAGATATCACATCTCTGCTATCGGAAGGGTCTCAGGATTGGATTGGGAAGGAGTTGGATATCCCTTCTCATGCTATAGGAAGTGTCTCAGGTTGGAATGGGAAGGAGTTGGATATCACATCTCATGTTATAGGAAGGGTCTCATGTTTGGAATGGGAATGAGTTGGATATCACATATGCTATAATTAGTGTCTCAGGTTTGGAACGGGAAGGAGTTGGATATCACATCTCATGTTATAGGAAGGGTCTCAGGTTTGTTATAAGCATTGAGATATCACATCTCTGCTATCGGAAGCGGCTCAGGATTGGAATGGGAAGGAGTTGGATATCCCATCTCATGTTATAGTAAGAGTCTCTGGATTGGTATTAGAATCATTGAGATATCACATCGCATGCTGTAGGAAGGGTCTAAGGATTGGAATGGGATGGACTTGGATATCACATCTCATGCTATAGGTAGGCTCTCAGGTTTGGTATAAGCATTGAGATATCACATCTCATGCTATAGGAAGGGTCTCAGATTTGGTATAAGCATTGAGATATCACATCTCATGCTAAAGGAAGGGTCTCAGGATTGGAATGGGAAGGAGTTGTATATGACATCTCAGGCCATAGGAAGGGTCTCAGGTTTGGTATAAGCATTGAGATATCACATCTCTGCTATCGGAAGCGGCTCAGGATTGGAATGGGAAGGAGTTGGATATCCCATCTCATGTTATAGGAAGGGTCTCAGGTTTGGTATTAGAAGCATAGAGATATCACATCTCATGCTATAGGAAGGGTCTCAGGATTGGAATGGGAAGGACTTGGATGTCACATCTCATGCTATAGGGAGGGTCTCAAGTTTGATATTAGAAGCATTGAGATAACAAATCTCATGATATCGGAAGGGTCTCAGGATTGGAATGGGAAGGAGTTGGATACCACATCTCATGATAAAGGAAGGGTCTAAGGTTTGGAAGGGGAAGGATTTGGATATCACATCTCATGTTATAGGACGGTTCTCAGGTTTGGTATTAGAAGCATTGAGATATCAAGTCTCATGGTATAAGAAGGGTCTCAGAATTGGAATGGGAAGGAGTTGGATATCACACCTCAAGCTATAGGAAGGGTCTCAGGATTGGAATGGGAAGGAGTTTGATATCACATCTCATGCCATAGTATGGGTCTCAGGTTTGGTAGAAGCATTGGGACATCACATCTCATGCTATCGGAAGGGTATCAGTATTGGATTTGGAAGAAGTTGGATATCCCATCTCATGCTATAGGAAGGGTCTCATGTTGGAATGGGAAGGAGTTGGATATCACATTTCATGTTATAGGAAGGGTCTCAGGATTGGAATGGGAAGGACTTGGATATCATATCTCATGCTATAGGACGGGTCTCAGGTTTGTTATTAGAATCATTGAGATATCATATTGCATGCTGTAGGAAGGGTCTAAGGCTTGGAATGGGAAGGACTTGGATATCACATCTCATGCTATAGATAGGCTCTTAGGTTTGGAAAGGGAAGGAGTTGGATATCACATTTCATGTTAGAGGAAGGATCTCAGGTTTGGTATTAGAAGCATTGAGATATCACATCTCATGCTATAGGAAGGGTCTCAGGATTGGAATGGGAAGTAGTTGGATATCACATCTCATGCTATAGGACGGGTCTCAGGATTGGAATGGAAGGAGTTGGATATCACATCTCATGTTATAGGAAGGATCTCAGGTTTGGTATTAGAAGCATTGAGACATCACATCTCATGCTATAGGAAGGGTCTCAGGGTTGGAATGGGAAGGAGTTGGATATCGCATCTCATCCAATAGGAAGGGTCTCAGGTTTGGAATGGGAAGGAATTGGATATCACATCTCATGTTATAGGAAGGATCTCAGGTTTGGTATTAGAAGCATTGAGATATCACATCTCATGCTATAGGAAGGGTCTCAGGATTGGAATGTGAAGGATTTGGATATCACATCTCATGCTAAAGGAAGGGTCTCAGGTTTGGTAGAAGCATTGAGATATCAGATCTCTGCTATCGGAAGGGTCTCAGGATTGGATTGGGAAGGAGTTGGATATCCCTTCTCATGCTATAGGAAGGGTCTCAGGATGTGAATGGGAAGGAGTTGGATATCACATCTCATGTTATAGGAAGGGTCTCAGGATTGGAATGGGAAGGATTTGGATATTACTTTCTTGCTATAGGAAGGGTCTCATATTTGGAATGGGAAGGAGTTGGATATCACATATGCTATAGTTAGTGTCTCAGGTTTGGAACGGGAAGGAGTTGGATATCACATCTCATGTTATAGGAAGGGTCTCATGTTTGGTATAAGCATTGAGATATCACATCTCTGCTATCGGAAGCGGCTCAGGATTGGAATGGGAAGGAGTTGGATATCCCATCTCATGTTATAGTAAGAGTCTCTGGTTTGGTATTAGAATCATTGAGATATCACATCGCATGCTGTAGGAAGGGTCTAAGGATTGGAATGGGATGGACTTGGATATCACATCTCATGCTATAGGTAGGCTCTCAGGTTTGATATAAGCATTGAGATATCACATCTCATGCTATAGGAAGGGTCTCAGGATTGGAATGGGAAGGATTTGGATATCCCATCTCATGCTATAGGAAGGCTCTCAGGTTTGGAAGGGGAAGGAGTTGGATATCACATTTTATGTTAGAGGACGGATCTCAGGTTTGGTATTAGAGGCCTTGAGATATCACATCTCATGCTATAGGAAGGGTCTCAGGATTGGAATGGGAAGGATTTGGATATCACATCTCAAGCTTTAGGAAGGGTCTCAGGTTTGGTATAAGCATTGAGATAGCACATCTCATGCTATAGGAAGGGTCTCAGGATTGGAATGGGAAGGAGTTGGATATCACATCTCATGTTATAGGAAAGATCTCAGGTTTGGTATTAGAAGCATTGAGACATCACATCTCATGTTATAGGAAGGGTCTCAGGATTGGAATGGGAAGAAGTTGGATATCACATCTCATGCTATAGGAAGGGTCTCAGGTTTGGAAGGGGAAGGAGTTGGATATCCAATCTCATGTTATAGGACTGGTCTCAGGTTTGGTATTAGAAGAATTGAGATATCACATCGCATGCTGTAGGAAGGTTCTCAGGTTTGGTATTAGAAGCATTGAGACATCACATCTCATGCTATAGGAAGGGTCTCAGGATTGGAATGGGAAGGAGTTGGATATGACATCTCATGTTATAGGAAGGATCTCAGGTTTGGTATTAGAAGCATTGAGACATCACATCTCATGCTATAGGAAGGGTCTCAGGATTGGAATGGGAAGGAGTTGGATATCACATCTCATGCTATAGGAAGGGTCTCAGATTTGGTATAAGCATTGAGATATCACATCTCATGCTATAGGAAGGGTCTCAGGATTGGATTGGCAAGGAGTTGTATATGACATCTCAGGCCATAGGAAGGGTCTCAGGATTGGTATAAGCATTGAGATATCACATCTCTGCTATCGGAAGGGTCTCAGGATTGGAATGGGAAGGAGTTGGATATCCCATCTCATGTTAAAGGAAGGGTCTCAGGTTTGGTATTAGAAGCATTGAGATATCACATCTCATGCTATAGGAAGGGTCTCAGGATTGGAATGGGGAGGACTTGGATGTCACATCTCATGCTATAGTGAGGGTCTCAAGTTTGATATTAGAAGCATTGAGATAACAAATCTCATGATATCGGAAGGGTCTCAGGATTGGAATGGGAAGGAGTTGGATATCACATCTCATGATAAAGGAAGGGTCTAAGGTTTGGAAGGGGAAAGATTTGGATATCACATCTCATGTTATAGGACGGGTCTCAGGTTTGGTATTAAAAGCATTGAGATATCAAGTCTCATGGCATAGGAAGGGTCTCAGAATTGGAATGTGAAGGAGTTGGATATCACATCTTAAGCTATAGGAAGAGTCTCAGGATTGGAATGGGAAGGAGTTTCTCACATCTCATGCCATAGTATGGGTCTCAGGTTTGGTAGAAGCATTGGGATATCACATCTCATGCTATTGGAAGGGTATCACTATTGGATTTGGAAGGAGTTGGATATCCCATCTCATGCTATAGGAAGGGTCTCAGGTTGGAATGGGAAGGAGTTGGATATCACATTTCATGTTATAGGAAGGGTCTCAGGATTGGAATGGGAAGGACTTGGATATCATATCTCATGCTATAGGAAGGCTCTCAGGTTTGGAAGGGGAAGGAGTTGGATATCACATTTCATGTTAGAGGAAGGATCTCAGGTTTGGTATTAGAGGCCTTGAGATATCACATCTCATGCTATAGGAAGGGTCTCAGGATTGGAATGGGAAGGAGTTGGATATCACATCTCAAGCTTTAGGAAGGGTCTCAGGTTTGGTATAAGCATTGAGATAGCACATCTCATGCTATAGGAAGGGTCTCAGGATTGGAATGGGAAGGAGTTGGATATCACATCTCATGTTATAGGAAGGATCTCAGGTTTGGTATTAGAAGCATTGAGACATCACATCTCATGCTATAGGAAGGGTCTCAGGATTGGAATGGGAAGGAGTTGGATATCACATCTCATGCTATAGGAAGGGTCTCAGATTTGGTATAAGCATTGAGATATCACATCTCTGCTATCGGAAGGGTCTCAGGATTGGAATGGGAAGGAGTTGGATATCCCATCTCATGCTATAGGGAGGGTCTCAATTTTGATATTAGAAGCATTGAGATAACAAATCTCATGATATCGGAAGGGTCTCAGGAATGGAATGGGAAGGAGTTGGATATCACATCTCATGATAAAGGAAGGGTCTAAGGTTTGGAAGGGGAAAGATTTGGATATCACATCTCATGTTATAGGACGGGTCTCAGGTTTGGTATTAGAAGCATTGAGATATCAAGTCTCATGGTATAGGAAGGGTCTCAGAATTGGAATGGGAAGGAGTTGGATATCACATCTCAAGCTATAGGAAGAGTCTCAGGATTGGAATGGGAAGGAGTTTGATATCACATCTCAAGCTTTAGGAAGGGTCTCAGGTTTGGAATGGGAAGGAGTTGGATATCACATCTCATGCTATAGGAAAGATCTCAGGTTTGGTATTAGAAGCATTGAGACATCACATCTCATGTTATAGGAAGGGTCTCAGGATTGGAATGGGAGAAAGTTGGATATCACATCTCATGCTATAGGAAGGGTCTCAGGTTTGGAAGGGGAAGGAGCTGGATATCCAATCTCATGTTATAGGACTGGTCTCAGGTTTGGTATTAGAAGCATTGAGATATCACATCGCATGCTGTAGGAAGGTTCTCAGGTTTGGAATGGGGAGGAATTGGATATCACATCTCATGTCATAGGAAGGATCTCAGGTTTGGTATTAGAAGCATTGAGATATCACATCTCATGCTATAGGAATGGTCTCAGGATTGGAATGGGAAGGAGTTGGATATTAGATTCCTGCTATAGGAAGGGTCTCATGTTTGGAATGGGAATGTGTTGGATATCACATATGCTATAGGAAGGGTCTCAGGTTTGGAACGGGAAGGAGTTGGATATCACATCTCATGTTATAGGAAGGGTCTCAGGTTTGGTATAAGCATTGAGATATCACATCTCTGCTATCGGGAATGTCTCAGGATTGGAATGGGAAGTTGTTGGATATCCCATCTCATGTTATAGGACGGGTCTCAGGTTTGTTATTAGAATCATTGAGATATCATATTGCATGCTGTAGGAAGGGTCTAAGGATTGGAATGGGAAGGAGTTGGATATCCCATCTCATGTTATAGGACGGGTCTCAGGTTTGTTATTAGAATCATTGAGATATCATATTGCATGCTGTAGGAAGGGTCTAAGGGTTGGAATGGGAAGGACTTGGATATCACATCTCATGCTATAGATAGGCTCTTAGGTTTGGAAAGGGAAGGAGTTGGATATCACATTTCATGTTAGAGGAAGGATCTCAGGTTTGGTATTAGAAGCATTGAGATATCACATCTCATGCTATAGGAAGGGTCTCAGGATTGGAATGGGAAGTAGTTGGATATCACATCTCATGCTATAGGAAGTGTCTCAGGTTTGGTATAAGCATTGAGATATCACATCTCATGCTATAGGACGGGTCTCAGGATTGGAATGGAAGGAGTTGGATATCACATCTCATGTTATAGGAAGGATCTCAGGTTTGCTATTAGAAGCATTGAGACTTCACATCTCATGCTATAGGAAGGGTCTCAGGGTTGGAAAGGGAAGGAGTTGGATATCACATCTCATCCAATAGGAAGGGTCTCAGGTTTGGAATGGGAAGGAATTGGATATCACATCTCATGTTATAGGAAGGATCTCAGGTTTGGTATTAGAAACATTGAGATATCACATCTCATGCTATAGGAAGGGTCTCAGGATTGGAATGTGAAGGATTTGGATATCACATCTCATGCTAAAGGAAGGGTCTCAGGTTTGGTAGAAGCATTGAGATATCACGTCTCTGCTATCGGAAGGGTCTCAGGATTGGATTGGGAAGGAGTTGGATATCCCTTCTCATGCTATAGGAAGGGTCTCAGGATTTGAATGGCAAGGAGTTGGATATCACATCTCATGCCATAGGAAGGGTCTCAGGTTTGGTATAAGCATTGAGATATCACATCTCTGCTATCGGAAGGGTCTCAGGATTGGATTGGGAAGGAGTTGGATATCCCTTCTCATGCTATAGGAAGTGTCTCAGGTTGGAATGGGAAGGAGTTGGATATCACATCTCATGTTATAGGAAGGGTCTCAGGATTGGAATGGGAAGGATTTGGATATCACATCTCTTGCTATAGGAAGGGTCTCAGGATTGGAATGGGAAGGAGTTGGATATCACATATGCTATAGTTAGTGTCTCAGGTTTGGAACGGGAAGGAGTTGGATATCACATCTCATGTTATAGGAAGGGTCTCAGATTTGTTATAAGCATTGAGATATCACATCTCTGCTATCGGAAGCGGCTCAGGATTGGAATGGGAAGGAGTTGGATATCCCATCTCATGTTATAGTAAGAGTCTCTGATTTGGTATTAGAATCATTGAGATATCACATCGCATGCTGTAGGAAGGGTCTAAGGATTGGAATGGGATGGACTTGGATATCACATCTCATGCTATAGGTAGGCTCTCAGGTTTGATATAAGCATTGAGATATCACATCTCATGCTATAGGAAGGGTCTCAGGATTGGAATGGGAGGGATTTGGATATCCCATCTCATGCTATAGGAAGGCTCTCAGGTTTGGAAGGGGAAGGAGTTGGATATCACATTTTATGTTAGAGGACGGATCTCAGGTTTGGTATTGGAGGCCTTGAGATATCACATCTCATGCTATAGGAAGGGTCTCATGATTGGAATGGGAAGGAGTTGGATATCACATCTCAAGCTTTAGGAAGGGTCTCAGGTTTGGTATAAGCATTGAGATAGCACATCTCATGCTATAGGAAGGGTCTCAGGATTGGAATGGGAAGGAGTTGGATATCACATCTCATGTTATAGGAAAGATCTCAGGTTTGGTATTAGAAGCATTGAGACATCACATCTCATGTTATAGGAAGGGTCTCAGGATTGGAATGGGAAGAAGTTGGATATCACAGCTCATGCTATAGGAAGGGTCTCAGGTTTGGAAGGGGAAGGAGTTGGATATCCAATCTCATGTTATAGGACTGGTCTCAGGTTTGGTATTAGAAGCATTGAGATATCACATCGCATGCTGTAGGAAGGTTCTCAGGTTTGGTATTAGAAGCATTGAGACATCACATCTCATGCTATAGGAAGGGTCTCAGGATTGGAATGGGAAGGAGTTGGATATGACATCTCATGTTATAGGAAGGATCTCAGGTTTGGTATTAGAAGCATTGAGACATCACATCTCATGCTATAGGAAGGGTCTCAGGATTGGAATGGGAAGGAGTTGGATATCACATCTCATGCTATAGGAAGGGTCTCAGATTTGGTATAAGCATTGAGATATCACATCTCATGCTATAGGAAGGGTCTCAGGATTGGATTGGGAAGGAGTTGTATATGACATCTCAGGCCATAGGAAGGGTCTCAGGATTGGTATAAGCATTGAGATATCACATCTCTGCTATCGGAAGGGTCTCAGGATTGGAATGGGAAGGAGTTGGATATCCCATCTCATGTTAAAGGAAGGGTCTCAGGTTTGGTATTAGAAGCATTGAGATATCACATCTCATGCTATAGGAAGGGTCTCAGGATTGGAATGGGGAGGACTTGGATGTCACATCTCATGCTATAGTGAGGGTCTCAAGTTTGATATTAGAAGCACATCTCATGTTATAGGAAGGATCTCAGGTTCGGTATTAGAAGCATTGCGATATCACATCTCATGCTATCGGAAGGATCTCAGGTTTGGTATTAGAAGTATTGAGATATCACATCTCATGCTATAGGAAGGGTCTCAGGATTGGAATGGGAAGGAGTTGGATATCACATCTCAAGCTTTAGGAAGGGTCTCAGGTTTGGTATAAGCATTGAGATAGCACATCTCATGCTATAGGAAGGGTCTCAGGATTGGAATGGGAAGGAGTTGGATATCACATCTCATGTTATAGGAAAGATCTCAGGTTTGGTATTAGAAGCATTGAGACATCACATCTCATGTTATAGGAAGGGTCTCAGGATTGGAATGGGAAGAAGTTGGATATCACATCTCATGCTATAGGAAGGGTCTCAGGTTTGGAAGGGGAAGGAGTTGGATATCCAATCTCATGTTATAGGACTGGTCTCAGGTTTGGTATTAGAAGAATTGAGATATCACATCGCATGCTGTAGGAAGGTTCTCAGGTTTGGTATTAGAAGCATTGAGACATCACATCTCATGCTATAGGAAGGGTCTCAGGATTGGAATGGGAAGGAGTTGGATATGACATCTCATGTTATAGGAAGGATCTCAGGTTTGGTATTAGAAGCATTGAGACATCACATCTCATGCTATAGGAAGGGTCTCAGGATTGGAATGGGAAGGAGTTGGATATCACATCTCATGCTATAGGAAGGGTCTCAGATTTGGTATAAGCATTGAGATATCACATCTCATGCTATAGGAAGGGTCTCAGGATTGGATTGGGAAGGAGTTGTATATGACATCTCAGGCCATAGGAAGGGTCTCAGGATTGGTATAAGCATTGAGATATCACATCTCTGCTATCGGAAGGGTCTCAGGATTGGAATGGGAAGGAGTTGGATATCCCATCTCATGTTAAAGGAAGGGTCTCAGGTTTGGTATTAGAAGCATTGAGATATCACATCTCATGCTATAGGAAGGGTCTCAGGATTGGAATGGGGAGGACTTGGATGTCACATCTCATGCTATAGTGAGGGTCTCAAGTTTGATATTAGAAGCATTGAGATAACAAATCTCATGATATCGGAAGGGTCTCAGGATTGGAATGGGAAAGATTTGGATATCACATCTCATGTTATAGGACGGGTCTCAGGTTTGGTATTAAAAGCATTGAGATATCAAGTCTCATGGCATAGGAAGGGTCTCAGAATTGGAATGTGAAGGAGTTGGATATCACATCTTAAGCTATAGGAAGAGTCTCAGGATTGGAATGGGAAGGAGTTTCTCACATCTCATGCCATAGTATGGGTCTCAGGTTTGGTAGAAGCATTGGGATATCACATCTCATGCTATTGGAAGGGTATCAGTATTGGATTTGGAAGGAGTTGGATATCCCATCTCATGCTATAGGAAGGGTCTCAGGTTGGAATGGGAAGGAGTTGGATATCACATTTCATGTTATAGGAAGGGTCTCAGGATTGGAATGGGAAGGACTTGGATATCATATCTCATGCTATAGGAAGGCTCTCAGGTTTGGAAGGGGAAGGAGATGGATATCACATTTCATGTTAGAGGAAGGATCTCAGGTTTGGTATTAGAGGCCTTGAGATATCACATCTCATGCTATAGGAAGGGTCTCAGGATTGGAATGGGAAGGAGTTGGATATCACATCTCAAGCTTTAGGAAGGGTCTCAGGTTTGGTATAAGCATTGAGATAGCACATCTCATGCTATAGGAAGGGTCTCAGGATTGGAATGGGAAGGAGTTGGATATCACATCTCATGTTATAGGAAGGATCTCAGGTTTGGTATTAGAAGCATTGAGACATCACATCTCATGCTATAGGAAGGGTCTCAGGATTGGAATGGGAAGGAGTTGGATATCACATCTCATGCTATAGGAAGGGTCTCAGATTTGGTATAAGCATTGAGATATCACATCTCTGCTATCGGAAGGGTCTCAGGATTGGAATGGGAAGGAGTTGGATATCCCATCTCATGCTATAGGGAGGGTCTCAATTTTGATATTAGAAGCATTGAGATAACAAATCTCATGATATCGGAAGGGTCTCAGTAATGGAATGGGAAGGAGTTGGATATCACATCTCATGATAAAGGAAGGGTCTAAGGTTTGGAAGGGGAAAGATTTGGATATCACATCTCATGTTATAGGACGGGTCTAAGGTTTGGTATTAGAAGCATTGAGATATCAAGTCTCATGGTATAGGAAGGGTCTCAGAATTGGAATGGGAAGGAGTTGGATATCACATCTCAAGCTATAGGAAGAGTCTCAGGATTGGAATGGGAAGGAGTTTGATATCACATCTCAAGCTTTAGGAAGGGTCTCAGGTTTGGAATGGGAAGGAGTTGGATATCACATCTCATGCTATAGGAAAGATCTCAGGTTTGGTATTAGAAGCATTGAGACATCACATCTCATGTTATAGGAAGGGTCTCAGGATTGGAATGGGAGAAAGTTGGATATCACATCTCATGCTATAGGAAGGGTCTCAGGTTTGGAAGGGGAAGGAGCTGGATATCCAATCTCATGTTATAGGACTGGTCTCAGGTTTGGTATTAGAAGCATTGAGATATCACATCGCATGCTGTAGGAAGGTTCTCAGGTTTGGAATGGGGAGGAATTGGATATCACATCTCATGTCATAGGAAGGATCTCAGGTTTGGTATTAGAAGCATTGAGATATCACATCTCATGCTATAGGAATGGTCTCAGGATTGGAATGGGAAGGAGTTGGATATTAGATTCCTGCTATAGGAAGGGTCTCATGTTTGGAATGGGAATGTGTTGGATATCACATATGCTATAGGAAGGGTCTCAGGTTTGGAACGGGAAGGAGTTGGATATCACATCTCATGTTATAGGAAGGGTCTCAGGTTTGGTATAAGCATTGAGATATCACATCTCTGCTATCGGGAATGTCTCAGGATTGGAATGGGAAGTTGTTGGATATCCCATCTCATGTTATAGGACGGGTCTCAGGTTTGTTATTAGAATCATTGAGATATCATATTGCATGCTGTAGGAAGGGTCTAAGGATTGGAATGGGAAGGAGTTGGATATCCCATCTCATGTTATAGGACGGGTCTCAGGTTTGTTATTAGAATCATTGAGATATCATATTGCATGCTGTAGGAAGGGTCTAAGGGTTGGAATGGGAAGGACTTGGATATCACATCTCATGCTATAGATAGGCTCTTAGGTTTGGAAAGGGAAGGAGTTGGATATCACATTTCATGTTAGAGGAAGGATCTCAGGTTTGGTATTAGAAGCATTGAGATATCACATCTCATGCTATAGGAAGGGTCTCAGGATTGGAATGGGAAGTAGTTGGATATCACATCTCATGCTATAGGAAGTGTCTCAGGTTTGGTATAAGCATTGAGATATCACATCTCATGCTATAGGACGGGTCTCAGGATTGGAATGGAAGGAGTTGGATATCACATCTCATGTTATAGGAAGGATCTCAGGTTTGCTATTAGAAGCATTGAGACATCACATCTCATGCTATAGGAAGGGTCTCAGGGTTGGAAAGGGAAGGAGTTGGATATCACATCTCATCCAATAGGAAGGGTCTCAGGTTTGGAATGGGAAGGAATTGGATATCACATCTCATGTTATAGGAAGGATCTCAGGTTTGGTATTAGAAACATTGAGATATCACATCTCATGCTATAGGAAGGGTCTCAGGATTGGAATGTGAAGGATTTGGATATCACATCTCATGCTAAAGGAAGGGTCTCAGGTTTGGTAGAAGCATTGAGATATCACGTCTCTGCTATCGGAAGGGTCTCAGGATTGGATTGGGAAGGAGTTGGATATCCCTTCTCATGCTATAGGAAGGGTCTCAGGATTTGAATGGCAAGGAGTTGGATATCACATCTCATGCCATAGGAAGGGTCTCAGGTTTGGTATAAGCATTGAGATATCACATCTCTGCTATCGGAAGGGTCTCAGGATTGGATTGGGAAGGAGTTGGATATCCCTTCTCATGCTATAGGAAGTGTCTCAGGTTGGAATGGGAAGGAGTTGGATATCACATCTCATGTTATAGGAAGGGTCTCAGGATTGGAATGGGAAGGATTTGGATATCACATCTCTTGCTATAGGAAGGGTCTCAGGATTGGAATGGGAAGGAGTTGGATATCACATATGCTATAGTTAGTGTCTCAGGTTTGGAACGGGAAGGAGTTGGATATCACATCTCATGTTATAGGAAGGGTCTCAGGTTTGTTATAAGCATTGAGATATCACATCTCTGCTATCGGAAGCGGCTCAGGATTGGAATGGGAAGGAGTTGGATATCCCATCTCATGTTATAGTAAGAGTCTCTGATTTGGTATTAGAATCATTGAGATATCACATCGCATGCTGTAGGAAGGGTCTAAGGATTGGAATGGGATGGACTTGGATATCACATCTCATGCTATAGGTAGGCTCTCAGGTTTGATATAAGCATTGAGATATCACATCTCATGCTATAGGAAGGGTCTCAGGATTGGAATGGGAGGGATTTGGATATCCCATCTCATGCTATAGGAAGGCTCTCAGGTTTGGAAGGGGAAGGAGTTGGATATCACATTTTATGTTAGAGGACGGATCTCAGGTTTGGTATTGGAGGCCTTGAGATATCACATCTCATGCTATAGGAAGGGTCTCATGATTGGAATGGGAAGGAGTTGGATATCACATCTCAAGCTTTAGGAAGGGTCTCAGGTTTGGTATAAGCATTGAGATAGCACATCTCATGCTATAGGAAGGGTCTCAGGATTGGAATGGGAAGGAGTTGGATATCACATCTCATGTTATAGGAAAGATCTCAGGTTTGGTATTAGAAGCATTGAGACATCACATCTCATGTTATAGGAAGGGTCTCAGGATTGGAATGGGAAGAAGTTGGATATCACAGCTCATGCTATAGGAAGGGTCTCAGGTTTGGAAGGGGAAGGAGTTGGATATCCAATCTCATGTTATAGGACTGGTCTCAGGTTTGGTATTAGAAGCATTGAGATATCACATCGCATGCTGTAGGAAGGTTCTCAGGTTTGGTATTAGAAGCATTGAGACATCACATCTCATGCTATAGGAAGGGTCTCAGGATTGGAATGGGAAGGAGTTGGATATGACATCTCATGTTATAGGAAGGATCTCAGGTTTGGTATTAGAAGCATTGAGACATCACATCTCATGCTATAGGAAGGGTCTCAGGATTGGAATGGGAAGGAGTTGGATATCACATCTCATGCTATAGGAAGGGTCTCAGATTTGGTATAAGCATTGAGATATCACATCTCATGCTATAGGAAGGGTCTCAGGATTGGATTGGGAAGGAGTTGTATATGACATCTCAGGCCATAGGAAGGGTCTCAGGATTGGTATAAGCATTGAGATATCACATCTCTGCTATCGGAAGGGTCTCAGGATTGGAATGGGAAGGAGTTGGATATCCCATCTCATGTTAAAGGAAGGGTCTCAGGTTTGGTATTAGAAGCATTGAGATATCACATCTCATGCTATAGGAAGGGTCTCAGGATTGGAATGGGGAGGACTTGGATGTCACATCTCATGCTATAGTGAGGGTCTCAAGTTTGATATTAGAAGCACATCTCATGTTATAGGAAGGATCTCAGGTTTGGTATTAGAAGCATTGCGATATCACATCTCATGCTATCGGAAGGATCTCAGGTTTGGTATTAGAAGTATTGAGATATCACATCTCATGCTATAGGAAGGGTCTCAGGATTGGAATGGGAAGGAGTTGGATATCACATCTCATGCTAAAGGAAGGGTCTCAGGTTTGGTAGAATCATTGAGATATCACATCTCATGCTATAGGAAGGGTCTCAGGATTGGAATGGGAAGGACTTAGATATCACATATCATGCTATAGGGAGGGTCTCAGTTTTGATATTAGAAGCATTGAGATATCACATCTCATGCTATCGGAAGTGTCTCAGGATTGGAATGGGAAGGAGCTGGATATCACATCTCATGCTAAAGGAAGGGTCTCAGGTTTGGAACGGGAAGGAGTTGGATATCACATCTCATGTTATAGGAAGGGTCTCAGGTTTGGTATAAACATTGAGATATCACATCTCTGCTAAACCAGAGACTCTTACTATAACATGAGATGGGATATCCAACTCCTTCCCATTCCAATCCTGAGCCGCTTCCGATAGCAGAGATGTGATATCTCAATGCTTTACCAAACCTGAGACCCTTCCTATAACATGAGATGTGATATCCAACTCCTTCCCGTTCCAAACCTGAGACACTAACTATAGCATATGTGATATCCAACTCCTTCCCATTCCAAACATGAGACCCTTCCTATAGCAAGAAAGTAATATCCAACTCCTACCCATTCCAATCCTGAGACCCTTCCTATAGCAAGAGATGTGATATCCAAATCCTTCCCATTCCAATCCTGAGACCCTTCCTATAACATGAGATGTGATATCCAACTCCTTCCCATTCCAACCTGAGACACTTCCTATAGCATGAGAAGGGATATCCAACTCCTTCCCAATCCAATCCTGAGACCCTTCCGATAGCAGAGATGTGATATCTCAATGCTTATACCAAACCTGAGACCCTTCCTATGGCATGAGATGTGATATCCAACTCCTTGCCATTCAAATCCTGAGACCCTTCCTATAGCATGAGAAGGGATATCCAACTCCTGCCCAATCCAATCCTGAGACCCTTCCGATAGCAGAGACGTGATATCTCAATGCTTCTACCAAACCTGAGACCCTTCCTTTAGCATGAGATGTGATATCCAAATCCTTCACATTCCAATCCTGAGACCCTTCCTATAGCATGAGATGTGATATCTCAATGCTTCTAATACCAAACCTGAGATCCTTCCTATAACATAAGATGTGATATCCAATCCCTTCCCATTCCAAACCTGAGACCCTTCCTATTGGATGAGAGGTGATATCCAACTCCTTCCCATTCCAACCCTGAGACCCTTCCTATAGCATGAGATGTGATGTCTCAATGCTTCTAATACCAAACCTGAGATCCTTCCTATAACATGAGATGTGATATCCAACTCCTTCCATTCCAATCCTGAGACCCGTCCTATAGCATTAGATGTGATATCTCAATGCTTATACCAAACCTGAGACCCTTCCTATAGCATGAGATGTGATATCCAACTACTTCCCATTCCAATCCTGAGACCCTTCCTATAGCATGAGATGTGATATCTCAATGCTTCTAATACCAAACCTGAGATCCTTCCTCTAACATGAAATGTGATATCCAACTCCTTCCCTTTCCAAACCTAAGAGCATATCTATAGCATGAGATGTGATATCCAAGTCCTTCCCATTCCAACCCTTAGACCCTTCCTACAGCATGCAATATGATATCTCAATGATTCTAATAACAAACCTGAGACCCGTCCTATAACATGAGATGGGATATCCAACTCCTTCCCATTCCAATCCTGAGACACTTCCGATAGCAGAGATGTGATATCTCAATGCTTATACCAAACCTGAGACCCTTCCTATAACATGAGATGTGATATCCAAATCCTTCCCGTTCCAAACCTGAGACCCTTCCTTTAGCATGAGATGTGATATCCAGCTCCTTCCAATTCCAATCCTGAGACACTTCCGATAGCATGAGATGTGATATCTCAATGCTTCTAATATCAAAACTGAGACCCTCCCTATAGCATGATATGTGATATCTAAGTCCTTCCCATTCCAATCCTGAGACACTCCCTATAGCATGAGATGTGATATCCAACTCTTTCCCATTCCAATCCTGAGACCCTTCCTATAGCATGAGATATGATATCTCAATACTTCTAATACCAAACGTGAGATCCTTCCGATAACATGAGATGTGATATCCAAATCCTTCCCCTTCCAAACCTGAGACCCTCCCTTTAGCATGAGATGTGATATCCAACTCCTTCCCATTCCAATCCTGAGACCCTTCTGATAGCATGAGATGTGATATCTCAATGCTTCTAATACCAAACCTGAGATCCTTCCGATAGCATGAGATGTGATATCTCAATGCTTCTAATACCAAACCTGAGATCCTTCCTATAACATGAGATGTGATATCCAAATCCTTCCCCTTCCAAACCTGAGACCCTCACTTTAGCATGAGATGTGATATCCACCTCCTTCCCATTCCATTCCTGAGACCCTTCTGATAGCATGAGATGTGATATCTCAATGCCTCTAATACCAAACCTGAGCTCCTACCTCTAACATGAAATGTGATATCCAACTCTTTCCCCTTCCAAACCTGAGAGCCTTCCTATAGCATGAGATGTGATATCCAAGTCCTTCCCATTCCAATCCTGAGACCCTTCCTATAGCTTGAGATGTGATATCCAACTCCTTCCCATTACAATTCTGAGACCCTTCCTATACTCTGAGACTTGATATCTCAATGCTTCTAATACCAAACCTGAGACCCGTAATATAACATGAGATGTGATATCCAAATCCTTCCCCTTCCAAACCTTAGACCCTTCCTTTATCATGAGATGTGATATCCAACTCCTTCCCATTCCAATCCTGAGACCCTTCCGATATCATGAGATGTGATATCTCAAAGCTTCTAATATCAAACTTGAGACCCTCCCTATAGCATGAGATGTGATATCCAAGTCCTTCCTATTCCAATCCTGAGACCCTTCCTATAGCATGAGATGTGATATCTCAATGCTTCTAATACCAAACCTGAGACCCTTCCTATAACATGAGATGGGAATATCCAACTCCTTCCCATTCCAATCCTGAGACCCTTCCGATAGCAGAGATGTGATATCTCAATGCTTATACCAAACCTGAGACCCTTCCTATGGCATGAGATGTGATATCCAACTCCTTGCCATTCAAATCCTGAGACCCTTCCTATAGCATGAGAAGGGATATCCAACTCCTTCCCAATCCAATCCTGAGACCCTTCCGATAGCAGAGACGTGATATCTCAATGCTTCTACCAAACCTGAGACCCTTCCTTTAGCATGAGATGTGATATCCAAATCCTTCACATTCCAATCCTGAGACCCTTCCTATAGCATGAGATGTGATATCTCAATGCTTCTAATACCAAACCTGAGATCCTTCCTATAACATGAGATGTGATATCAAATTCCTTCCCATTCCAAACCTGAGACCCTTCCTATTGGATGAGATGTGATATCCAACTCCTTCCCATTCCAACCCTGAGACCCTTCCTATAGCATGAGATGTGATGTCTCAATGCTTCTAATACCAAACCTGAGATCCTTCCTATAACATGAGATGTGATATCCAACTCCTTCCATTCCAATCCTGAGACCCGTCCTGTAGCATGAGATGTGATATCTCAATGCTTATACCAAACCTGAGACCCTTCCTATAGCATGAGATGTGATATCCAACTACTTCCCATTCCAATCCTGAGACCCTTCCTATAGCATGAGATGTGATATCCAAGTCCTTCCCATTCCAACCTTGAGACCCTTCCTATAGCATGAGATGTGATGTCTCAATGCTTCTAATACCAAACCTGAGATCCTTCCTATAACATGAGATGTGATATCCAACTCCTTCCATTCCAATCCTGAGACCCGTCCTATAGCATTAGATGTGATATCTCAATGCTTATACCAAACCTGAGACCCTTCCTATAGCATGAGATGTGATATCCAACTACTTCCCATTCCAATCCTGAGACTCTTCCTATAGCATGAGATGTGATATCTCAATGCTTCTAATACCAAACCTGAGATCCTTCCTCTAACATGAAATGTGATATCCAACTCCTTCCCTTTCCAAACCTAAGAGCCTATCTATAGCATGAGATGTGATATCCAAGTCCTTCCCATTCCAACCCTTAGACCCTTCCTACAGCATGCAATATGATATCTCAATGATTCTAATAACAAACCTGAGACCCGTCCTATAACATGAGATGGGATATCCAACTCCTTCCCATTCCAATCCTGAGACACTTCCGATAGCAGAGATGTGATATCTCAATGCTTATACCAAACCTGAGACCCTTCCTATAACATGAGATGTGATATCCAAATCCTTCCCGTTCCAAACCTGAGACCCTTCCTTTAGCATGAGATGTGATATCCAGCTCCTTCCCATTCCAATCCTGAGACACTTCCGATAGCATGAGATGTGATATCTCAATGCTTCTAATATCAAAACTGAGACCCCCCCTATAGCATGATATGTGATATCTAAGTCCTTCCCATTCCAATCCTGAGACACTCCCTATAGCATGAGATGTGATATCCAACTCTTTCCCATTCCAATCCTGAGACCCTTCCTATAGCATGAGATATGATATCTCAATACTTCCAATACCAAACGTGAGATCCTTCCGATAACATGAGATGTGATATCCAAATCCTTCCCCTTCCAAACCTGAGACCCTCCCTTTAGCATGAGATGTGATATCCAACTCCTTCCCATTCCAATCCTGAGACCCTTCTGATAGCCTGAGATGTGATATCTCAATGCTTCTAATACCAAACCTGAGATCCTTCCGATAGCATGAGATGTGATATCTCAATGCTTCTAATACCAAACCTGAGATCCTTCCTATAACATGAGATGTGATATCCAAATCCTTCCCCTTCCAAACCTGAGACCCTCCCTTTAGCATGAGATGTGATATCCAACTCCTTCCCATTCCATTCCTGAGACCCTTCTGATAGCATGAGATGTGATATCTCAATGCCTCTAATACCAAACCTGAGACCTCTAACATGAAATGTGATATCCAACTCTTTCCCCTTCCAAACCTGAGAGCCTTCCTATAGCATGAGATGTGATATCCAAGTCCTTCCCATTCCAATCCTGAGACCCTTCCTATAGCTTGAGATGTGATATCCAACTCCTTCCCATTCCAATTCTGAGACCCTTCCTATACTCTGAGACTTGATATCTCAATGCTTCTAATACCAAACCTGAGACCCGTAATATAACATGAGATGTGATATCCAAATCCTTCCCCTTCCAAACCTTAGACCCTTCCTTTATCATGAGATGTGATATCCAACTCCTTCCCATTCCAATCCTGAGACCCTTCCGATATCATGAGATGTGATATCTCAAAGCTTCTAATATCAAACTTGAGACCCTCCCTATAGCATGAGATGTGATATCCAAGTCCTTCCCATTCCAATCCTGAGACACTTCCTATAGCATGAGATGTGATATCTCAATGCTTCTAATACCAAACCTGAGACCCTTCCTATAACATGAGATGGGAATATTCAACTCCTTCCCATTCCAATCCTGAGACCCTTCCGATAGCAGAGATGTGATATCTCAATGCTTATACCAAACCTGAGACCCTTCCTATGGCATGAGATGTGATATCCAACTCCTTGCCATTCAAATCCTGAGACCCTTCCTATAGCATGAGAAGGGATATCCAACTCCTTCCCAATCCAATCCTGAGACCCTTCCGATAGCAGAGACGTGATATCTCAATGCTTCTACCAAACCTGAGACCCTTCCTTTAGCATGAGATGTGATATCCAAATCCTTCACATTCCAATCCTGAGACCCTTCCTATAGCATGAGATGTGATATCTCAATGCTTCTAATACCAAACCTGAGATCCTTCCTATAACATAAGATGTGATATCCAATTCCTTCCCATTCCAAACCTGAGACCCTTCCTATTGGATGAGATGTGATATCCAACTCCTTCCCATTCCAACCCTGAGACCCTTCCTATAGCATGAGATGTGATGTCTCAATGCTTCTAATACCAAACCTGAGATCCTTCCTATAACATGAGATGTGATATCCAACTCCTTCCATTCCAATCCTGAGACCCGTCCTATAGCATGAGATGTGATATCTCAATGCTTATACCAAACCTGAGACCCTTCCTATAGCATGAGATGTGATATCCAACTACTTCCCATTCCAATCCTGAGACCCTTCCTATAGCATGAGATGTGATATCTCAATGCTTCTAATACCAAACATGAGATCCTTCCTCTAACATGAAATGTGATATCCAACTCCTTCCCTTTCCAAACCTAAGAGCCTATCTATAGCATGAGATGTGATATCCAAGTCCTTCCCATTCCAATCCTTAGACCCTTCCTACAGCATGCAATATGATATCTCAATGATTCTAATAACAAACCTGAGACCCGTCCTATAGCATGAGATATGATATCCAAGTCCTTCCCATTCCAATCCTGAGACCCTTCCTATAACATGAAATGTGATATCCAACTCCTTCCCATTCCAACCTGAGACCCTTCCTATAGCATGAGATGGGATATCCAACTTCTTCCAAATCCAATACTGATACCCTTCCGATAGCAAGAGATGTGATATCCCAATGCTTCTACCAAACCTGAGACCCATACTATGGCATGAGATGTGATATCAAACTCCTTTCCATTCCAATCCTGAGACCCTTCCTATAGCTTGAGGTGTGATATCCAACTCCTTCCCATTCCAATTCTGAGACCCTTCTTATACCATGAGACTTGATATCTCAATACTTCTAATACCAAACCTGAGACCCGTCCTATAACATGAGATGTGATATCCAAATCCTTCCCCTTCCAAACCTTAGACCCTTCCTTTATCATGAGATGTGGTATCCAACTCCTTCCCATTCCAATCCTGAGACCCTTCTGATAGCATGAGATGTGATATCTCAATGCTTCTAATACCAAACCTGAGATCCTTCCGATAGCATGAGATGTGATATCTCAATGCTTCTAATACCAAACCTGAGATCCTTCCTATAACATGAGATGTGATATCCAAATCCTTCCCCTTCCAAACCTGAGACCCTCCCTATAACATGAAATGTGATATCCAACTCCTTCCCATTCCAACCTGAGACCCTTCCTATAGCATGAGATGGGATATCCAACTTCTTCCAAATCCAATACTGATACCCTTCCGATAGCAAGAGATGTGATATCCCAATGCTTCTACCAAACCTGAGACCCATACTATGGCATGAGATGTGATATCAAACTCCTTTCCATTCCAATCCTGAGACCCTTCCTATAGCTTGAGGTGTGATATCCAACTCCTTCCCATTCCAATTCTGAGACCCTTCTTATACCATGAGACTTGATATCTCAATACTTCTAATACCAAACCTGAGACCCGTCCTATAACATGAGATGTGATATCCAAATCCTTCCCCTTCCAAACCTTAGACCCTTCCTTTATCATGAGATGTGGTATCCAACTCCTTCCCATTCCAATCCTGAGACCCTTCTGATAGCATGAGATGTGATATCTCAATGCTTCTAATACCAAACCTGAGATCCTTCCGATAGCATGAGATGTGATATCTCAATGCTTCTAATATCAAACTTGAGACCCTCCCTATAGCATGAGATGTGATATCCAAGTCCTTCCCATTCCAATCCTGAGACCCTTCCTATAGCATGAGATGTGATATCTCAATGCTTCTAATACCAAACCTGAGACCCTTCCTATAACATGAGATGGGAATATCCAACTCCTTCCCATTCCAATCCTGAGACCCTTCCGATAGCAGAGATGTGATATCTCAATGCTTATACCAAACCTGAGACCCTTCCTATGGCATGAGATGTGATATCCAACTCCTTGCCATTCAAATCCTGAGACCCTTCCTATAGCATGAGAAGGGATATCCAACTCCTTCCCAATCCAATCCTGAGACCCTTCCGATAGCAGAGACGTGATATCTCAATGCTTCTACCAAACCTGAGACCCTTCCTTTAGCATGAGATGTGATATCCAAATCCTTCACATTCCAATCCTGAGACCCTTCCTATAGCATGAGATGTGATATCTCAATGCTTCTAATACCAAACCTGAGATCCTTCCTATAACATGAGATGTGATATCCAATTCCTTCCCATTCCAAACCTGAGACCCTTCCTATTGGATGAGATGTGATATCCAACTCCTTCCCATTCCAACCCTGAGACCCTTCCTATAGCATGAGATGTGATGTCTCAATGCTTCTAATACCAAACCTGAGATCCTTCCTATAACATGAGATGTGATATCCAACTCCTTCCATTCCAATCCTGAGACCCGTCCTATAGCATGAGATGTGATATCTCAATGCTTATACCAAACCTGAGACCCTTCCTATAGCATGAGATGTGATATCCAACTACTTCCCATTCCAATCCTGAGACCCTTCCTATAGCATGAGATGTGATATCTCAATGCTTCTAATACCAAACCTGAGATCCTTCCTCTAACATGAAATGTGATATCCAACTCCTTCCCTTTCCAAACCTAAGAGCCTATCTATAGCATGAGATGTGATATCCAAGTCCTTCCCATTCCAATCCTTAGACCCTTCCTACAGCATGCAATATGATATCTCAATGATTCTAATAACAAACCTGAGACCCGTCCTATAGCATGAGATATGATATCCAAGTCCTTCCCATTCCAATCCTGAGACCCTTCCTATAACATGAAATGTGATTTCCAACTCCTTCCCATTCCAACCTGAGACCCTTCCTATAGCATGAGATGGGATATCCAACTTCTTCCAAATCCAATACTGATACCCTTCCGATAGCATGAGATGTGATATCCCAATGCTTCTACCAAACCTGAGACCCATACTATGGCATGAGATGTGATATCAAACTCCTTTCCATTCCAATCCTGAGACCCTTCCTATAGCTTGAGGTGTGATATCCAACTCCTTCCCATTCCAATTCTGAGACCCTTCTTATACCATGAGACTTGATATCTCAATGCTTCTAATACCAAACCTGAGACCCGTCCTATAACATGAGATGTGATATCCAAATCCTTCCCCTTCCAAACCTTAGACCCTTCCTTTATCATGAGATGTGGTATCCAACTCCTTCCCATTCCAATCCTGAGACCCTTCTGATAGCATGAGATGTGATTTCCAACTCCTTCCCATTCCAACCTGAGACCCTTCCTATAGCATGAGATGGGATATCCAACTTCTTCCAAATCCAATACTGATACACTTCCGATAGCATGAGATGTGATATCCCAATGCTTCTACCAAACCTGAGACCCATACTATGGCATGAGATGTGATATCAAACTCCTTTCCATTCCAATCCTGAGACCCTTCCTATAGCTTGAGGTGTGATATCCAACTCCTTCCCATTCCAATTCTGAGACCCTTCTTATACCATGAGACTTGATATCTCAATGCTTCTAATACCAAACCTGAGACCCGTCCTATAACATGAGATGTGATATCCAAATCCTTCCCCTTCCAAACCTTAGACCCTTCCTTTATCATGAGATGTGGTATCCAACTCCTTCCCATTCCAATCCTGAGACCCTTCTGATAGCATGAGATGTGATATCTCAATGCTTCTAATACCAAACCTGAGATCCTTCCGATAGCATGAGATGTGATATCTCAATGCTTCTAATACCAAACCTGAGATCCTTCCTATAACATGAGATGTGATATCCAAATCCTTCCCCTTCCAAACCTGAGACCCTCCCTTTAGCATGAGATGTGATATCCAACTCCTTCCCATTCCATTCCTGAGACCCTTCTGATAGCATGAGATGTGATATCCAGGTCCTTCTCATTCCAATCCAGAGACCCTTCCTATAGCTTGAGATGTGATATCCAACTCCTTCCCATTCCAATTCTGAGACCCTTCCTATACTCTGAGACTTGATATCTCAATGCTTCTAATACCAAACCTGAGACCCGTAATATAACATGAGATGTGATATCCAAATCCTTCCCCTTCCAAACCTTAGACCCTTCCTTTATCATGAGATGTGATATCCAACTCCTTCCCATTCCAATCCTGAGACCCTTCCGATATCATGAGATGTGATATCTCAAAGCTTCTAATATCAAACTTGAGACCCTCCCTATAGCATGAGATGTGATATCCAAGTCCTTCCCATTCCAATCCTGAGACCCTTCCTATAGCATGAGATGTGATATCTCAATGCTTCTAATACCAAACCTGAGACCCTTCCTATAACATGAGATGGGAATATCCAACTCCTTCCCATTCCAATCCTGAGACCCTTCCGATAGCAGAGATGTGATATCTCATTGCTTATACCAAACCTGAGACCCTTCCTATGGCATGAGATGTGATATCCAACTCCTTGCCATTCAAATCCTGAGACCCTTCCTATAGCATGAGAAGGGATATCCAACTCCTTCCCAATCCAATCCTGAGACCCTTCCGATAGCAGAGACGTGATATCTCAATGCTTCTACCAAACCTGAGACCCTTCCTTTAGCATGAGATGTGATATCCAAATCCTTCACATTCCAATCCTGAGACCCTTCCTATAGCATGAGATGTGATATCTCAATGCTTCTAATACCAAACCTGAGATCCTTCCTATAACATGAGATGTGATATCCAATTCCTTCCCATTCCAAACCTGAGACCCTTCCTATTGGATGAGATGTGATATCCAACTCCTTCCCATTCCAACCCTGAGACCCTTCCTATAGCATGAGATGTGATGTCTCAATGCTTCTAATACCAAACCTGAGATCCTTCCTATAACATGAGATGTGATATCCAACTCCTTCCATTCCAATCCTGAGACCCGTCCTATAGCATGAGATGTGATATCTCAATGCTTATACCAAACCTGAGACCCTTCCTATAGCATGAGATGTGATATCCAACTACTTCCCATTCCAATCCTGAGACCCTTCCTATAGCATGAGATGTGATATTCTCAATGCTTCTAATACCAAACCTGAGATCCTTCCTCTAACATGAAATGTGATATCCAACTCCTTCCCTTTCCAAACCTAAGAGCCTATCTATAGCATGAGATGTGATATCCAAGTCCTTCCCATTCCAATCCTTAGACCCTTCCTACAGCATGCAATATGATATCTCAATGATTCTAATAACAAACCTGAGACCCGTCCTATAGCATGAGATATGATATCCAAGTCCTTCCCATTCCAATCCTGAGACCCTTCCTATAACATGAAATGTGATATCCAACTCCTTCCCATTCCAACCTGAGACCCTTCCTATAGCATGAGATGGGATATCCAACTTCTTCCAAATCCAATACTGATACCCTTCCGATAGCATGAGATGTGATATCCCAATGCTTCTACCAAACCTGAGACCCATACTATGGCATGAGATGTGATATCAAACTCCTTTCCATTCCAATCCTGAGACCCTTCCTATAGCTTGAGGTGTGATATCCAACTCCTCCCCATTCCAATTCTGAGACCCTTCTTATACCAGGAGACTTGATATCTCAATGCTTCTAATACCAAACCTGAGACCCGTCCTATAACATGAGATGTGATATCCAAATCCTTCCCCTTCCAAACCTTAGACCCTTCCTTTATCATGAGATGTGGTATCCAACTCCTTCCCATTCCAATCCTGAGACCCTTCCGATATCATGAGATTTGTTATCTCAATGCTTCTAATATCAAACTTGAGACCCTCCCTATAGCATGAGATGTGACATCCAAGTCCTTCCCATTCCAATCCTGAGACCCTTCCTATAGCATGAGATGTGATATCTCTATGCTTCTAATACCAAACCTGAGACCCTTCCTATAACATGAGATGGGATATCCAACTCCTTCCCATTCCAATCCTGAGACCCTTCCGATAGCAGAGATGTGATATCTCAATGCTTATACCAAACCTGAGACCCTTCCTATGGCCTGAGATGTCATATACAACTCCTTCCCATTCCAATCCTGAGACCCTTCCTTTAGCATGAGATGTGATATCTCAATGCTTATACCAAATCTGAGACCCTTCCTATAGCATGAGATGTGATATCCAAATCCTTCCCATTCCAATCCTGAGACCCTTCCTATAGCATGAGATGTGATATCTCAATGCTTATACCAAACCTGAGAGCCTACCTATAGCATGAGATGTGATATCCAAGTCCATCCCATTCCAATCCTTAGACCCTTCCTACAGCATGCAATGTGATATCTCAATGATTCTAATACCAAACCAGAGACTCTTACTATAACATGAGATGGGATATCCAACTCCTTCCCATTCCAATCCTGAGCCGCTTCCGATAGCAGAGATGTGATATCTCAATGCTTATACCAAACCTGAGACCCTTCCTATAACATGAGATGTGATATCCAACTCCTTCCCGTTCCAAACCTGAGACACTAACTATAGCATATGTGATATCCAACTCCTTCCCGTTCCAAACATGAGACCCTTCCTATAGCAAGAAAGTAATATCCAACTCCTACCCATTCCAATCCTGAGACCCTTCCTATAGCAAGAGATGTGATATCCAAATCCTTCCCATTCCAATCCTGAGACCCTTCCTATAACATGAGATGGGATATCCAACTCCTTCCCATTCCAACCTGAGACACTTCCTATAGCATGAGAAGGGATATCCAACTCCTTCCCAATCCAATCCTGAGACCCTTCCGATAGCAGAGATGTGATATCTCAATGCTTATACCAAACCTGAGACGCTTCCTATGGCATGAGATGTGATATCCAACTCCTTGCCATTCAAATCCTGAGACCCTTCCTATAGCATGAGAAGGGATATCCAACTCCTTCCCAATCCAATCCTGAGACCCTTCTGTTAAGACAGATTTCTGAACTCTGTCCTGGTGGCGCAGAAGTTCAGAAGGCCAACCTAATTACTTGGAACAGGGTAACCTCTGGACAAGCCAGACCAATCAAGGTAGCGATCGCGGCGGTCAAGACTAGGTCTCAAGAGGGGTGAGGGTGACTGAAAGCCCGCAATGAGCACACAAAGCAAGAGCGCTTACAAACTACTCCAAACAGTTGTTATATGAAAAATAGATACACATTTATTTTAAGGCCTTTAAAATAATGACCGTAGCGAGAAAATCACAATATCACAATATTAAACCAACACATACCATATCAACACAATATATATACAAATACACAGTCGCAAGCGTTTAAAGCACGAAATATGTAGTCCCCCCTGAAAGGAAAGGAAAACAGGCAGTGCGATAACGCTTTAGACTCAGTTCGCCTTCAGAGGCACCTAACTAGATGGAAGTCCGAGCCCTGCGAAGAGTGGAGCCTTGTGCTCAAAGTACCTGCCACGCCGGTGCCAACGGGCAAAAGGGGAAGCTCTTCGGAGGAAGTCAGGCAGTTCGGGTTAGTGCACAGCAGAAGGAGAACAGGTTCCGCAACTCAAGCGCAGCCTCCACAGCGGGCAGAAGCAGAGCGCGAGTACGGCCAAAAGGGGGCTGTTTTTACACAGCAGGGAAAAGCAATGGGATACTGCAGGAGGGCGACCAGATCCTAGCTAAACTACTCACCGGTCCCCGAAGCAAGCAGACCCAGGCTTCTCCACGTTAGTTTCAGCAGCTGGCAGGTTCAGAAGAGCAGGGAACGCCTCGTAGTCGTGTAGAGCAAAAAGACGTCCCAATCGACGAAACCAGCACAGGTTTGTTGCCGCAGCAGGACAACGGAGCGGCCGTGTGTATTCAAGCCAAATGTACACTCCTCCCTTCAGACTTGGGAACGCCAAGTGTACGAAGCGTGGGAGAGTGACAAGGACTCGAAATACAACACAACCTGGCGGCAGTTACAGAGCAGGACTCCCTTGTAAGCTGGTCAGTCAACTGGATGGCCCAGAGACACTTCCGAAGGCTTACTTGGCAGGAGAGGATGAAGTCGCCGGGAATAGCTGTTCCTGCTATTCCAAAGGTCGAAGCACCAGTACAGGCCTTCTGGTTCGATCCAAGGAGGAAAGGGCTTCACAGGACGACCGCAGTGCAAAGGAGGATTCCTTCAGCGGGTCACCAGCGATTCCTCGGTCCAGCCTCTTGGTTGCAGGATACTTGGCTCCTGTATTCCTTCATTCGTGAGAACTCAGGAGATCGACATGGTAGTGGTGTTTCCAGCTCCCTCTTATCCACGGTTCCCTTCGCGCCAAAACGGAGGGGAGCCAATGGGAGATCCGCTCATCAACACACATACCATACGTGGACCAATCACGGACCACGGTGGTCCCAGGCATTCACACCACCCTAGACTCTCTGGCACCCAGGATGTGTATTGGGACCAGACATCCCAGCCCACACCCTGGAGGCACACAAACGACATGTAGAAGCCCGCGAAAGCAACCACGTTTCGCGGGAAAGTACATGCCCAAATAAGGAAGGCCCCGGGTCGCCCGACCTGGGGAAGGTGAAGGGAGCAAGACGGTCAGTGGACAAGACAAAGGAGCCTCGTGGTCTGGCCATTTTGGGAGCCAGGCCACCATTTTGGGTTCAGTGCGAAAAACGTGCTCAGAACGCCAAAAGGAGCTCAAAATAAACAAAACGATCGCTGCCACCATTCGAGTCCCTGAATGACTTGCACCGATCAAATACCATCCTAAAAGAGTATCTAGGGTCTGTAGAAGGCTAGAGACCCAAGAGAGCTGTAACTTAGCTTACAGTGCCCTCTTGTGTCATGTTGCACTAAAGCCGCAACACGATAGAAGAAACTACGGGAAACAGCGTTCCCCGGTACTGACTGTCTTAAGGGCATGTCAGTTTCCCCGTAAGAAAAGAGCGAAAGCCCAGAGGAGTGCGGCAGAAGGCTGCACTTCTCTGGCAAAGTCAATAACAAGGTGAAAACAACAGCAAAAAGTTTAGGGGTTGTCACATGGAAGGAAAATTACCTGCAATCATGAAATCTTTCCTAACACTCGCCCCTCCCAGACTATGGACAGGGGGAACTAATCCACCCCTGGATGAGTCTCTTGTTCAGGTCGGTTAAACATTCTGGACAACCCATCAGCATTGCTATGTTGGACACCTGGCCTATGCTCAATAGTGAAGTCGAAGCCTTGTAGACTTATGGACCACCTAAGCAACTTTGGATTCTCCCCCTTCATGTTCATTAGCCACTTTAACGGCTTATGGTCAGTCTGCACAGTGAAGTGGGTCCCATAGAGGTAGGGCCTCAGCTTCCTTAGGGCCCACACAACAGAGAAACATTCTTTCTCTACCGTGGACCATCTGAGCTCTCTGTCCTTAAGCTGGCGACTAATAAAACCAATAGGGTGTTCCTTACCCTTCTCATCTACTTGTGATAGTACAGCTCCTATCCCAGTGTCAGAGGCATCCGTCTGCACGATAAAAGGTCTTTGATAATCAGGGGCCCTAAGCACAGGCGCTTAGCACAAGGAGTCTTTTAAGCCATTGAAGGCCTTCTCACACTCGTCGGTCCAAGTTACCTTCTTGGGTTTCTTCGGAGTTGTGAGGGCAGTCAGAGGAGCAGCTATGGTGATATCCAACTCCTTCCCGTTCCAAACCTGAGACACTAACTATAGCATATGTGATATCCAACTGCTTCCCATTCCAAACATGAGACCCTTCCTATAGCAAGAAAGTAATATCCAACTCCTACCCATTCCAATCCTGAGACCCTTCCTATAGCAAGAGATGTGATATCCAACTCCTTCCCATTCAAATCCTGAGACCCTTCCTATAGCATGAGAAGGGATATCCAACTCCTTCCCAATCCAATCCTGAGACCCTTCCGATAGCAGAGACGTGATATCTCAATGCTTCTACCACACCTGAGACCCTTCCTTTAGCATGAGATGTGATATCCAAATCCTTCACATTCCAATCCTGAGACCCTTCCTATAGCATGAGATGTGATATCTCAATGCTTCTAATACCAAACCTGAGATCCTTCCTATAACATGAGATGTGATATCCAATTCCTTCCCATTCCAATCCTGAGACCCTTCCTATTGGATGAGATGCGATATCCAACTCCTTCCCATTCCAACCCTGAGACCCTTCCTATAGCATGAGATGTGATGTCTCAATGCTTCTAATACCAAACCTGAGATCCTTCCTATAACATGAGATGTGATATCCAACTCCTTCCATTCCAATCCTGAGACCCGTCCTATAACATGAGATGTGATATCCAACTCCTTCCCATTCCAACCTGAGACACTTCCTATAGCATGAGAAGGGATATCCAACTCCTTCCCAATCCAATCCTGAGACCCTTCCGATAGTAGAGATGTGATATCTCAATGCTTATACCAAACCTGAGACCCTTCCTATGGCATGAGATGTGATATCCAACTTCTTGCCATTCAAATCCTGAGACCCTTCCTATAGCAAGAGATGAGATATCCAAATCCTTCCCATTCCAATCCTGAGACCCTTCCTATAACATGAGATGTGATATCCAACTCCTTCCCATTCCAACCTGAGACACTTCCTATAGCATGAGAAGGGATATCCAACTCCTTCCCAATCCAATCCTGAGACCCTTCCGATAGTAGAGATGTGATATCTCAATGCTTATACCAAACCTGAGACCCTTCCTATGGCATGAGATGTGATATCCAACTCCTTGCCATTCAAATCCTGAGACACTTCCTATAGCATGAGAAGGGATATCCAACTCCTTCCCAATCCAATCCTGAGACCCTTCTGATAGCAGAGACGTGATATTTCAATGCTTCTACCAAACCTGAGACCCTTCCTTTAGCATGAGATGTGATATCCAAATCCTTCACATTCCAATCCTGAGACCCTTCCTATAGCATGAGATGTGATATCTCAATGCTTCTAATACCAAACCTGAGATCCTTCCTATAACATGAAATGTGATATCCAATTCCTTCCCATTCCAAACCTGAGACCCTTCCTATTGGATGAGATGTGATATCCAACTCCTTCCCATTCCAACCCTGAGACCCTTCCTATAGCATGAGATGTGATGTCTCAATGCTTCTAATACCAAACCTGAGATCCTTCCTATAACATGAGATGTGATATCCAACTCCTTCCATTCCAATCCTGAGACCCGTCCTATAGCATGAGATGTGATATCTCAATGCTTATACCAAACCTGAGACCCTTCCTATAGCATGAGATGTGATATTCAACTACTTCCCATTCCAATCCTGAGACCCTTCCTATAGCATGAGATGTGATATCTCAATGCTTCTAATACCAAACCTGAGATCCTTCCTCTAACATGAAATGTGATATCCAACTCCTTCCCTTTCCAAACCTAAGAGCCTATCTATAGCATGAGATGTGATATCCAAGTCCTTCCCATTCCAACCCTTAGACCATTCCTACAGCATGCAATATGATATCTCAATGATTCTAATAACAAACCTGAGACCCGTCCTATAACATGAGATGGGATATCCAACTCCTTCCCATTCCAAACCTGAGACCCTTCCTTTAGCATGAGATGTGATATCCAGCTCCTTCCCATTCCAATCCTGAGACATTTCCGATAGCATGAGATGTGATATCTCAATGCTTCTAATATCAAAACTGAGACCCTCCCTATAGCATGATATGTGATATCTAAGTCCTTCCCATTCCAATCCTGAGACACTCCCTATAGCGTGAGATGTGATATCCAACTCTTTCCCATTCCAATCCTGAGACCCTTCCTATAGCATGAGATATGATATCTCAATACTTCTAATACCAAACGTGAGATCCTTCCGATAACATGAGATGTGATATCCAAATCCTTCCCCTTCCAAACCTGAGACCCTCCCTTTAGCATGAGATGTGATATCCAACTCCTTCCCATTCCAATCCTGAGACCCTTCTGATAGCATGAGATGTGATATCTCAATGCTTCTAATACCAAACCTGAGATTCTTCCGATAGCATGAGATGAGATATCTCAATGCTTCTAATACCAAACCTGAGATCCTTCCTATAACATGAGATGTGATATCCAAATCCTTCCCCTTCCAAACCTGAGACCCTCCCTTTAGCATGAGATGTGATATCCAACTCCTTCCCATTCCATTCCTGAGACCCTTCTGATAGCATGAGATGTGATATCTCAATGCCTCTAATACCAAACCTGAGATCCTACCTCTAATATGAAATGTGATATCCAACTCTTTCCCCTTCCAAACCTGAGACATTTCCGATAGCATGAGATGTGATATCTCAATGCTTCTAATATCAAAACTGAGACCCTCCCTATAGCATGATATGTGATATCTAAGTCCTTCCCATTCCAATCCTGAGACACTCCCTATAGCATGAGATGTGATATCCAACTCTTTCCCATTCCAATCCTGAGACCCTTCCTATAGCATGAGATATGATATCTCAATACTTCTAATACCAAACGTGAGATCCTTCCGATAACATGAGATGTGATATCCAAATCCTTCCCCTTCCAAACCTGAGACCCTCCCTTTAGCATGAGATGTGATATCCAACTCCTTCCCACCCCAATCCTGAGACCCTTCTGATAGCATGAGATGTGATATCTCAATGCTTCTAATACCAAACCTGAGATTCTTCCGATAGCATGAGATGAGATATCTCAATGCTTCTAATACCAAACCTGAGATCCTTCCTATAACATGAGATGTGATATCCAAATCCTTCCCCTTCCAAACCTGAGACCCTCCCTTTAGCATGAGATGTGATATCCAACTCCTTCCCATTCCATTCCTGAGACCCTTCTGATAGCATGAGATGTGATATCTCAATGCCTCTAATACCAAACCTGAGATCCTACCTCTAATATGAAATGTGATATCCAACTCTTTCCCCTTCCAAACCTGAGAGCCTTCCTATAGCATGAGATGTGATATCCAAGTCCTTCCCATTCCAATCCTGAGACCCTTCCTATAGCTTGAGATGTGATATCCAACTCCTTCCCATTCCAATTCTGAGACCCTTCCTATACTCTGAGACTTGATATCTCAATGCTTCTAATACCAAACCTGAGACCCGTAATATAACATGAGATGTGATATCCAAATCCTTCCCCTTCCAAACCTTAGACCCTTCCTTTATCATGAGATGTGATATCCAACTCCTTCCCATTCCAATCCTGAGACCCTTCCGATATCATGAGATGTGATATCTCAAAGCTTCTAATATCAAACTTGAGACCCTCCCTATAGCATGAGATGTGATATCCAAGTCCTTCCCATTCCAATCCTGAGACCCTTCCTATAGCATGAGATGTGATATCTCAATGCTTCTAATACCAAACCTGAGACCCTTCCTATAACATGAGATGTGATATCTCAATGCTTATACCAAACCTGAGACCCTTCCTATGGCATGAGATGTGATATCCAACTCCTTGCCATTCAAATCCTGAGACCCTTCCTATAGCATGAGAAGGGATATCCAACTCCTTCCCAATCCAATCCTGAGACCCTTCCGATAGCAGAGACGTGATATCTCAATGCTTCTACCAAACCTGAGACCCTTCCTTTAGCATGAGATGTGATATCCAAATCTTTCACATTCCAATCCTGAGACCCTTCCTATAGCATGAGATGTGATATCTCAATGCTTCTAATACCAAACCTGAGATCCTTCCTATAACATGAGATGTGATATCCAATTCCTTCCCATTCCAAACCTGAGACCCTTCCTATTGGATGAGATGTGATATCCAACTCCTTCCCATTCCAACCCTGAGACCCTTCCTATAGCATGAGATGTGATGTCTCAATGCTTCTAATACCAAACCTGAGATCCTTCCTATAACATGAGATGTGATATCCAACTCCTTCCATTCCAATCCTGAGACCCGTCCTATAGCATGAGATGTGATATCTCAATGCTTATACCAAACCTGAGACCCTTCGTATAGCATGAGATGTGATATCCAACTACTTCCCATTCCAATCCTGAGACCCTTCCTATAGCATGAGATGTGATATCTCAATGCTTCTAATACCAAACCTGAGATCCTTCCTCTAACATGAAATGTGATATCCAACTCCTTCCCTTTCCAAACCTAAGAGCCTATCTATAGCATGAGATGTGATATCCAAGTCCTTCCCATTCCAATCCTTAGACCCTTCCTACAGCATGCAATATGATATCTCAATGATTCTAATAACAAACCTGAGACCCGTCCTATAGAATGAGATATGATATCCATGTCCTTCCCATTCCAATCCTGAGACCCTTCCTATAACATGAAATGTGATATCCAACTCCTTCCCATTCCAACCTGAGACCCTTCCTATAGCATGAGATGGGATATCCAACTTCTTCCAAATCCAATACTGATACCCTTCCGATAGCATGAGATGTGATATCCCAATGCTTCTACCAAACCTGAGACCCATACTATGGCATGAGATGTGATATCAAACTCCTTCCCATTCCAATCCTGAGACCCTTCCTATAGCTTGAGGTGTGATATCCAACTTCTTCCCATTCCAATTCTGAGACCCTTCTTATACCATGAGACTTGATATCTCAATGCTTCCAATACCAAACCTGAGACCCGTCCTATAACATGAGATGTGATATCCAAATCCATCCCCTTCCAAACCTTAGACCCTTCCTTTATCATGAGATGTGGTATCCAACTCCTTCCCATTCCAATCCTGAGACCCTTCCGATATCATGAGATTTTTTATCTCAATGCTTCTAATATCAAACTTGAGACCCTCCCTATAGCATGAGATGTGACATCCAAGTCCTTCCCATTCCAATCCTGAGACCCTTCCTATAGCATGAAATGTGATATCTCTATGCTTCTAATACCAAACCTGAGACCCTTCCCATAACATGAGATGGGATATCCAACTCCTTCCCATTCCAATCCTGAGACCCTTCCGATAGCAGAGATGTGATATCTCAATGCTTATACCAAACCTGAGACCCTTCCTATGGCCTGAGATGTCATATACAACTCCTTCCCATTCCAATCCTGAGACCCTTCCTTTAGCATGAGATGTGATATCTCAATGCTTATACCAAATCTGAGACCCTTCCTATAGCATGAGATGTGATATCCAAATCCTTCCCATTCCAATCCTGAGACCCTTCCTAAAGCATGAGATGTGATATCTCAATGCTTATACCAAACCTGAGAGCCTACCTATAGCATGAGATGTGATATCCAAATCCATCCCATTGCAATCCTTAGACCCTTCCTACAGCATGCAATGTGATATCTCAATGATTCTAATACCAAACCAGAGACTCTTACTATAACATGAGATGTGATATCCAACTCCTTCCCGTTCCAAACCTGAGACACTAACTATAGCATATGTGATATCCAACTCCTTCCCATTCCAAACATGAGACCCTTCCTATAGCAAGAAAGTAATATCCAACTCCTTCCCAATCCAATCCTGAGACCCTTCCGATAGCAGAGATGTGATATCTCAATGCTTATACCAAACCTGAGACCCTTCCTATGGCATGAGATGTGATATCCAACTCCTTGCCATTCAAATCCTGAGACCCTTCCTATAGCATGAGAAGGGATATCCAACTCCTTCCCAATCCAATCCTGAGACCCTTCCGATAGCAGAGACATGATATCTCAATGCTTCTACCAAACCTGAGACCCTTCCTTTAGCATGAGATGTGATATCCAAATCCTTCACATTCCAATCCTGAGACCCTTCCTATAGCATGAGATGTGATATCTCAATGCTTCTAATACCAAACCTGAGATCCTTCCTATAACATGAGATGTGATATCCAATTCCTTCCCATTCCAAACCTGAGACCCTTCCTATTGGATGAGATGTGATATCCAACTCCTTCCCATTCCAACCCTGAGACCCTTCCTATAGCATGAGATGTGATGTCTCAATGCTTCTAATACCAAACCTGAGATCCTTCCTATAACATGAGATGTGATATCCAACTCCTTCCATTCCAATCCTGAGACCCGTCCTATAGCATGAGATGTGATATCTCAATGCTTCTAATACCAAACCTGAGATCCTTCCTCTAACATGAAATGTGATATCCAACTCCTTCCCTTTCCAAACCTAAGAGCCTATCTATAGCATGAGATGTGATATCCAAGTCCTTCCCATTCCAACCCTTAGACCCTTCCTACAGCATGCAATATGATATCTCAATGATTCTAATAACAAACCTGAGACCCGTCCTATAACATGAGATGGGATATCCAACTCCTTCCCATTCCAATCCTGAGACACTTCCGATAGCAGAGTTGTGATATCTCAATGCTTATACCAAACCTGAGACTCTTCCTATAACATGAGATGTGATATCCAAATCCTTCCCGTTCCAAACCTGAGACCGTTCCTTTAGCATGAGATGTGATATCCAGCTCTTCCCATTCCAATCCTGAGACACTTCCGATAGCATGAGATGTGATATCCAGCTCCTTCCCATTCCAATCCTGAGACACTTCCGATAGCATGAGATGTGATATCTCAATGCTTCTAATATCAAAACTGAGACCCTCCCTATAGCATGATATGTGATATCTAAGTCCTTCCCATTCCAATCCTGAGACACTCCCTATAGCATGAGATGTGATATCCAACTCTTTCCCATTCCAATCCTGAGACCCTTCCTATAGCATGATATATGATATCTCAATACTTCTAATACCAAACGTGAGATCCTTCCGATAACATGAGATGTGATATCCAAATCCTTCCCCTTCCAAACCTGAGACCCTCCCTTTAGCATGAGATGTGATATCCAACTCCTTCCCATTCCAATCCTGAGACCCTTCTGATAGCATGAGATGTGATATCTCAATGCTTCTAATACCAAACCTGAGATCCTTCCGATAGCATGAGATGTGATATCTCAATGCTTCTAATACCAAACCTGAGATCCTTCCTATAACATGAGATGTGATATCCAAATCCTTCCCCTTCCAAACCTGAGACCCTCCCTTTAGCATGAGATGTGATATCCAACTCCTTCCCATTCCATTCCTGAGACCCTTCTGATAGCATGAGATGTGATATATCAATGCCTCTAATACCAAACCTGAGATCCTTCCTATAGCATGAGATGTGATATCCAACTACTTCCCATTCCAATCCTGAGACCCTTCCTACAGCATGAGATGTGATATCTCAATGCTTCTAATACCAAACCTGAGATCCTTCCTCTAACATGAAATGTGATATCCAACTCCTTCCCTTTCCAAACCTAAGAGCCTATCTATAGCATGAGATGTGATATCCAAGTCCTTCCCATTCCAACCCTTAGACCCTTCCTACAGCATGCAATATGATATCTCAATGATTCTAATAACAAACCTGAGACCCGTCCTATAACATAAGATGGGATATCCAACTCCTTCCCATTCCAATCCTGAGACACTTCCGATAGCAGAGATGTGATATCTCAATGCTTATACCAAACCTGAGACCCTTCCTATAACATGAGATGTGATATCCAAATCCTTCCCGTTCCAAACCTGAGACCGTTCCTTTAGCATGAGATGTGGTATCCAGCTCCTTCCCATTCCAATCCTGAGACACTTCCGATAGCATGAGATGTGATATCCAGCTCCTTCCCATTCCAATCCCGAGACACTTCCGATAGCATGAGATGTGATATCTCAATGCTTCTAATATCAAAACTGAGACCCTCCCTATAGCATGATATGTGATATCTAAGTCCTTCCCATTCCAATCCTGAGACACTCCCTATAGCATGAGATTTGATATCCAACTCTTTCCCATTCCAATCCTGAGACCCTTCCTATAGCATGATATATGATATCTCAATACTTCTAATACCAAACGTGAGATCCTTCCGATAACATGAGATGTGATATCCAAATCCTTCCCCTTCCAAACCTGAGACCCTCCCTTTAGCATGAGATGTGATATCCAACTCCTTCCCATTCCAATCCTGAGACCCTTCTGATAGCATGAGATGTGATATCTCAATGCTTCTAATACCAAACCTGAGATCCTTCCGATAGCATGAGATGTGATATCTCAATGCTTCTAATACCAAACCTGAGATCCTTCCTATAACATGAGATTGATATCCAAATCCTTCCCCTTCCAAACCTGAGACCCTCCCTTTAGCATGAGATGTGATATCCAACTCCTTCCCATTCCATTCCTGAGACCCTTCTGATAGCATGAGATGTGATATATCAATGCCTCTAATACCAAACCTGAGATCCTACCTCTAACATGAAATGTGATATCCAACTCTTTCCCCTTCCAAACCTGAGAGCCTTCCTATAGCATGAGATGTGATATCCAAGTCCTTCCCATTCCAATCCTGAGACCCTTCCTATAGCTTGAGATGTGATAACCAACTCCTTCCCATTCCAATTCTGAGACCCGATGTCTCAATGCTTCTAATACCAAACCTGAGACCCGTAATATAACATGAGATGTGATATCCAAATCCTTCCCCTTCCAAACCTTAGACCCTTCCTGTTAGGACGGATTTCTGAACTCTGTCCTGGTGGCGCAGAAGTTCAGAAGGCCAACCTAATTACTTGGAACAGGGTAACCTCTGGACGAGCCAGACCAATCAAGGTAGCGATCGCGGCGGTCAAGACTAGGTCTCAAGAGGGGTGAGGGTGACTGAAAGCCCGCAATGAGCACACAAAGCAAGAGCGCTTACAAACTACTCCAAACAGGTGTTATATCAAAAATATAAACACATTTATTTTAAGGCCTTTAAAACAACGACCGTAGCGAGAAAATCACAATATCACAATATTAAGCCAACACATACCATATCAACACAATATATATACAAACACGACAGTCTCAAGCATTAGAGGCACGAAATGTGTAGTCCACCTGCAAGGGAAGGAAAACAGGCAGTGCGATAATGCTTTAGACTCAGTTCGCCTTCAGAGGCACCTAACTAGATGGAAGTCCGAGCCCTGCGAAGAGTGGAGCCTTGTGCTCAAAGTACCTGCCCACGCTGGTGCCAACGGGCAAAAGGAGAAGCTCTTCGGAGGAAGTCAGGCAGTTCGGGTTAGTGCACCACAGAAGAAGAACAGGTTCCGCGACTCAAGCGCAGCCTCCACAGCGAGCAGAAGCAGAGCGCGAGTACGGACAAAAGGGTGCTGTTTTTACACAGCGGGGAAAAGCAATGGGATACTGCAGGAGGGCGACCAGATCCTAGCTAAACTACTCACCGGTCCCCGATGCAAGCAGACCCAGGCTTCTCCACGTTAGTTTCAGCAGCTGGCAGGTTCAGAAGAGTCGGGAAATGCCTCGTCGTCGTGTAGAGCAAAAAGACGTCCCAATCGAAGAAACCTGCACAGTTTTGTCACCACCGCAGGGCAACGGAGCGGCCGTGTGTATCCGAGCCAAATGTACACTCCTCCCTTCAGACCTGGGAACGCCAAGTGCACGAAGCGTGGGAGAGTGGCAAGGACTCGGGATACAACACAACCTGGCGGCGGTTACAGAGCAGGACTCCCTTGTAAGCTGGTCAGTCAACTTAATGGCCCAGAGACACTTCCGAAGGCTTACTTGGCAGGAGATGATGAAGTCGCCGGGAATAGCTGTTCCTGCTATTCCAAAGGTCGAAGCACCAGTACAGGCCTTCTGGTTCGATCAAAGGAGGAAAGGGTTTCACAGGACGACAGCAGTGCAAAGGAGGAGTCCTTCAGCGGGTCACCAGCGATTCCTCGGTCCAGCCTCTTGGTTGCAGGATACTTGGCTCCTGTATTCCTTCGTTCGTGAGAACTCAGGAGATCGACATGGTAGTGGTGTTTCCAGCCCCCTCTTATCCACGGTTCCCTTCGCGCCAAAACGGAGGGGAGCCAATGGGAGATCCGCTCATCAACACACATACCATACGTGGACCAATCACGGACCACGGTGGTCCCAGGCATTCACACTACCCTAGACTCTCTGGCACCCAGGATGTGTATTGGGACCAGACATCCCAGCCCACACCCTGGAGGCACACAAAAGACATGTAGAAGCCTGCGAAAGCATCTGTGTTTCGCGGGAAAGTACATGCCCAAATAAGGAAGGCCCCGGGTCGCTCGACCTGGGGAAGGTGAAGGGAGCAAGACGGTCAGTGGACAGGACAAAGGAGCCTCGTGGTCTGGCCATTTTGGGAGCCAGGCCACCATTTTGGGTTCAGCGCGAAAAATGTGCTCAGAACGCCAAAAGGAGCTCAAAATACACAAAACGATCGCTGCCACCATTCCAGTCCCTGAATGACTTGCACCGATCAAATACAATCCTAAACGAGTATCTAGGGCCTGTAGAAGGCTAGAGACCCAAGAGAGCTGTAACTTAGCTTACAGTGCCCTCTTGTGTCATGTTGCACTAAAGCCGCAACACGATAAAAGAAACTACGGGAAACAGCGTTCCCCGGTACTGACTGTCTTAAGGGCATGTCAGTTTCCCCATAAGAAAAGGAGCGAAAGCCCAGAGGAGTGCAGCAGAAGCCTGCACTTCTCTGGCAAAGTCAAGAACAAGGTGAAAAACAACAGCAAAAAGTTTAGGGGTTGCCACATGGAAGGAAAATTGCCTACGATTACGAAATCTTTCCTAACACTCGCCCCTCCCAGACTATGGACAGGGGGAACTAATCCACCCCTGGATGAGTCTCTTGTTCAGGTCGGTTAAACATTCTGGACAACCCATCAGCATTGCTATGTTGGACACCTGGCCTATGCTCAATAGTGAAGTCGAAGCCTTGTAGACTTATGGACCACCTAAGCAACTTTGGATTCTCCCCTTCATGTTCATTAGCCACTTTAACGGCTTATGGTCAGTTTGCACAGTGAAGTGGGTCCCATAGAGGTAGGGCCTCAGCTTCCTTAGGGCCCACACAACAGAGAAACATTCTTTCTCTACCGTGGACCATCTGAGCTCTCTGTCCTTAAGCTGGCGACTAATAAAACCGATAGGGTGTTCCTTACCCTTCTCATCTACTTGTGATAGTACAGCTCCTATCCCAGTGTCAGAGGCGTCCGTCTGCACGATAAAAGGTCTTTGATAATCAGGTGCCCTAAGGACAGGGGCCTGGCACAAGGAGTCTTTTAAGCCATTGAAGGCCTTCTCACACTCGTCGGTCCAAGTTACCTTCTTGGGTTTCTTCGGAGTTGTGAGGGCAGTCAGAGGAGCAGCTATGGTGCCATAGTCTGCCACAAAATTGCGGTAATACCCCGTGAGTCCTAAGAAGGCTCTCACTTGGGTTTGCGTAGTGGGGGTAGGCCAGTCTTGTACTGCTTGTACTTTACTGGGTAGAGGCTGTCTCCTCCCTCCACCTACTTCATGTCCAAGGTAAACCACTGAGCCTTGTCCATTTTGGTGAGGGGCCACTCGGACACCCTCAAAAGAGCTATCTGAAGGACTGCTTGGGAACAGGTCGGGGAGAGGTTCAGACTCCTCTCCCGCAACGTCTGAAGCCAGTAGCAGTGCTGCGATTTCGACGCTTGGGCCGAAAGCCTTCAGCCTATTCACGTGAAACACTTTTGGAGCCTGTCCAGTCCTTCCAAGGTCCACTGAATAGTTAACCTCACCCAGGGGCTCCACCACTGGGTAAGGGCCTGACCATTTGTCCGGTAAAGCTCGAGGCCTTATGGGATTCATGATCAGGACTTGCTGACCAAGTGTAAAGTTGATGAGGGAAGCTTTCTGGTCGTACCAAGGTTTCACCAGCGCTTGTCCTGCCTTCAATTTATCACTAGCCAAGCCCATCAGAAGTACCATCCGTTTTCTGAGCCCTAGCACATAATCAACTACATTGGTAGTAACAGGGGGAGTGGGCATCTCCCATCCCTCTTTGACGATGGCTAAAGGTCCCCGTACGAGATGACCGAACAGAAGTTCGAAGGGGCTGAAGCCAACACCCTCCTGTGGTACCTCTCGGTAGGCAAACAGTAAGCATGAAACAAGAAGATCCCATTTTCTTCTCTGAGGCTCCTCCAGAGCCCCAATCACGCTCTTTAACGTCCTGTTGAAACGCCCCCCCAGACCATTGGTCTGAGGGTGGTATGCAGAAGAGAACCTGTAGGTGACCCCACATTCTTTCCACATAGCCTGCCTATACTTCGACATAAAGTTGCTGCCATGATCCGACACAACTTCTTTAGGGAAGCCAACCCTAGTAAATATGCCAAGTAAAGCTTCTGCAACTGACTTGGCAGTTACAGTTTTCAATGGGATGGCCTCAGGATACCGGGTTGCATGGTCGACCAGCACCAGGATAAACCTATTGCCCGAGGATGTTTGCGGGTCAAGGGGACCAACGATGTCGATCCCTACCCTTTCAAATGGTACCCCCACAACTGGGAGCGGTACCAACGGAGCTTGGATTGTCGCGCCAACCTTACCAGACAACTGGCAGGCGGCACAACTCCTGCAGTGACTTTCTACTTGCTCCCCCATCTTGGGCCAGTAGAAGTGCATGGATAACCTTTGCTTGGTCCTCCTCATACCAAGGTGACCAGCAAGGGGAACGTCATGCGCCAACTGCAGGAGGAAGGGCCTAACAGCAAGGGGAACCACCAACCTCCTATGGTCTCTTTCTGTAGACTCTGTGGGCTCACTATACAGGAGTCCACCTTCCCAATAAATCCTATGCTTCCCAGGAGGTTCACCCTCAAGCTGGGAGCAGGCCTGTCTCCTTAGGCCTTCCAGAGATGGGCACTCAGTTTGGCCTTTACTGAATTCGTCCCTATCAGGACCTCCTTCAACTAACAAGTCTTTTAGTTCAGGATGATCGTTGGGGTCGAATACTTCAGGCATCGCCACCTCCTCGTCAGGCCCGGGCGATTGACCAACTTCCTCCACCGCAGTGGTAGGCGAGCTCGGGGGAATATTCTCTTTCCCTCATCGTGACTTGTTGACTCCTTTCGCCTTGGGTTTCCCCTTTGGCTGGGGCGGCGTATTGGACTTGGCCAATGCTGCCCGAGCTTGAGACTGTGTGTAGGGTCTTTCGGCAGTGTCTCCTACGAGCCCTAAAGCTCTGAGATCATTACCTAACCAGACCTTTCCCGGGACGTTTCTCTGAATGCTCACTGGAATCCTGACTGCTGTACCATTTAAAGTAAGATTTACAGGTATTACGGGAAACATACGGAGGGGGCCGTCAGCCAACTTAGTGGGCATCAGAGTAGCTCTGGCAACTTCCTCTGAGTCTACCAAGGTAGAATCCACTACAGTGCGACTGCACCCACTATCCCTAAGAGCTGGAGTATCCACTCCATTGATCAGCACACTGTCTTTAAAGTAGTGCTTGGTATTATCCGGAATCCTAGCATAAGCCTCTGCGACTTTAGGCTCCCAGGAACCCAGGGACACTAAAACTACCTCAGCCTCTATCCCGCTGGGAAATGAGTCTGAGGAGAAGGATGCTCCTGTAATCTCTTCTTCCTCGTAGGAGGAGAAGGCCAGATTAGCGGAGTGGACCCCCAAAGGTCTAACCTTACAACGGGGATCCCCCTTCACGTGGTCAGTTGCTCCACAAGAAAAACAAGCCCCAGTGGGTCTGTTTACGTAGGGAGGCTTATTGTAACCAGAGTTCTGTTTCGGAGGCTGACCTCCACTACCCTGTGAGTTCTCTTGTGTCTTACCCTTGTTTTTCTTTTTGTGGCCCTTATGGGAAGAAGATTTAGCAGATTCTCCACCCTCCATATCTTTGGACTTTTTCCCTTCCTCCTGCTTACCAGGATGAGTTTTGTCCTTATGGGACACTCGATGTGACACCCATAAATCTGCTGCAATGGCCAGCTTCTTAGGATCTATCTCCTTCGAATCGGCCAAATGCTGCTTAAGCTCCGGGGAAGAAGAAGCAAAACTGTGTTCCAGCATGACAAGATTTATCATGCCTTCGAAGGTAGAAACCTTATAACCTTCGACCCAGCCAGTTAAGTTTTTCAAGGATTCAGCGACATAAGATACCCAAGTACCACCTTCCTTTTTCTTATACTCTCGAAAACGCTTTAAATATTGGGCCGGAGTCTTCCCAAACTTTAAAATGAGAGTTTGCTTTAACATTGCGAAATCAGCTCGCTCAGCCTTCGACATTTCCATGATGGCACTACAGCCAGAATGGGGCAGTCTACTGAGCAACCACGCAATCTTATCAGCATTGTCAACTTCTTGAACTTCGCATGCATACTCAAACGCATTCAGCCAGTCCATAATGTCATTCCTTTCTTCATACACACTGAGCAGATCTTTCGGAAATCATGGATGAGAGGAGGCCCCAGACCCATGTCCAGGACCCTTGGACCCATTTGCAAACTGAAGCTTGGCCAGTTCCAACTGGTGATCCCTGTCTTTTTGTTTTTCTGCCTGTTCGATTTTTAGTTTGGCTATGCTGAATTCAAGCTCCTGCTGCCTAAACCGCAGCTCTTGCTTCTTGAATTCAAGCATAGCCTCCCCATCAGCACTGGCAGAGGAAACATTAGACATCTGGTCCTCCCTGTCCTTGTGGTCGCGATGGATCAGTGCGGCGGCAGAACCGTCGGTTCTACCAGTGAGAGCAGCCCCACCACCTTCCGCACTGTCCTCAGAAGTTATAGCGTCAAGCTGCGCTTCTTGCCACGCCACGATTCTTTGGATCATTTCCAATTTCGTGCCTTGAGAGGAAACACCTCTCTCCGCACACATCTTCTTCAATGTTTCTGATTTGGAAGCATTTAAAGTTAAGAAGGTATTTGTATCCATACTGTTAGATAGGACTATGGCCTTTTTAAAGTTATACTACAACAATTCACTACGTGTCCTGGTTGGAATAACCTGAAATGCCTTAGTTCGTGCGCAACACTGGATACCTTCAGTCGTATCCCACCGCTGTACACCAATTTGTTAAGACGGATTTCTGAACTCTGTCCTGGTGGCGCAGAAGTTCAGAAGGCCAACCTAATTACTTGGAACAGGGTAACCTCTGGACGAGCCAGACCAATCAAGGTAGCGATCGCGGCGGTCAAGACTAGGTCTCAAGAGGGGTGAGGGTGACTGAAAGCCCGCAATGAGCACACAAAGCAAGAGCGCTTACAAACTACTCCAAACAGGTGTTACATCAAAAATATAAACACATTTATTTTAAGGCCTTTAAAACAACGACCGTAGTGAGAAAATCACAATATCACAATATTAAGCCAACACATACCATATCAACACAATATATATACAAACACGACAGTCTCAAGCATTAGAGGCACGAAATGTGTAGTCCACCTGCAAGGGAAGGAAAACAGGCAGTGCGATAATGCTTTAGACTCAGTTCGCCTTCAGAGGCACCTAACTAGATGGAAGTCCGAGCCCTGCGAAGAGTGGAGCCTTGTGCTCAAAGTACCTGCCCACGCTGGTGCCAACGGGCAAAAGGAGAAGCTCTTCGGAGGAAGTCAGGCAGTTCGGGTTAGTGCACCACAGAAGAAGAACAGGTTCCGCGACTCAAGCGCAGCCTCCACAGCGAGCAGAAGCAGAGCGTGAGTACGGACAAAAGGGTGCTGTTTTTACACAGCGGGGAAAAGCAATGGGCTACTGCAGGAGGGCGACCAGATCCTAGCTAAACTACTCACCGGTCCCCGATGGAAGCAGACCCAGGCTTCTCCACATCAGTTTCAGCAGCTGGCAGGTTCAGAAGAGTCGGGAAATGCCTCGTCGTCGTGTAGAGCAAAAAGACGTCCCAATCGAAGAAACCTGCACAGTTTTGTCACCACCGCAGGGCAACGGAGCGGCCGTGTGTATCCGAGCCAAATGTACACTCCTCCCTTCAGACCTGGGAACGCCAAGTGCACGAAGCGTGGGAGAGTGGCAAGGACTCGGGATACAACACAACCTGGTGGCGGTTACAGAGCAGGACTCCCTTGTAAGCTGGTCAGTCAACTGGATGGCCCAGAGACACTTTCGAAGGCTTACTTGGCAGGAGATGATGAAGTCGCCGGGAATAGCTGTTCCTGCTATTCCAAAGGTCGAAGCACCAGTACAGGCCTTCTGGTTCGATCAAAGGAGGAAAGGGTTTCACAGGAAGACAGCAGTGCAAAGGAGGAGTCCTTCAGCGGGTCACCAGCGATTCCTCGGTCCAGCCTCTTGGTTGCAGGATACTTGGCTCCTGTATTCCTTCGTTCGTGAGAACTCAGGAGATCGACATGGTAGTGGTGTTTCCAGCCCCCTCTTATCCACGGTTCCCTTCGCGCCAAAACGGAGGGGAGCCAATGGGAGATCCGCTCATCAACACACATACCATACGTGGACCAATCACGGACCACGGTGGTCCCAGGCATTCACACTACCCTAGACTCTCTGGCACCCAGGATGTGTATTGGGACCAGACATCCCAGCCCACACCCTGGAGGCACACAAAAGACATGTAGAAGCCTGCGAAAGCATCCGTGTTTCGCTGGAAAGTACATGCCCAAATAAGGAAGGCCCCGGGTCGCTCGACCTGGGGAAGGTGAAGGGAGCAAGACGGTCAGTGGACAGGACAAAGGAGCCTCGTGGTCTGGCCATTTTGGGAGCCAGGCCACCATTTTGGGTTCAGCGCGAAAAATGCGCTCAGAACGCCAAAAGGAGCTCAAAATACACAAAACGATTGCTGCCACCATTCCAGTCCCTGAATGACTTGCACCGATCAAATACAATCCTAAATGAGTATCTAGGGCCTGTAGAAGGCTAGAGACCCAAGAGAGCTGTAACTTAGCTTACAGTGCCCTCTTGTGTCATGTTGCACTAAAGCCGCAACACGATAAAAGAAACTACGGGAAACAGCGTTCCCCGGTACTGACTGTCTTAAGGGCATGTCAGTTTCCCCATAAGAAAAGGAGCGAAAGCCCAGAGGAGTGCAGCAGAAGGCTGCACTTCTCTGGCAAAGTCAAGAACAAGGTGAAAAACGACAGCAAAAAGTTTAGGGGTTGCCACATGGAAGGAAAATTGCCTACAATTACGAAATCTTTCCTAACACTTCCTTTATCATGAGATGTGATATCCAACTCCTTCCCATTCCAATCCTGAGACCCTTCCGATATCATGAGATGTGATATCTCAAAGCTTCTAATATCAAACTTGAGACCATCCCTATAGCATGAGATGTGATATCCAAGTCCTTCCCATTCCAATCCTGAGACCCTTCCTATAGCATGAGATGTGATATCTCAATGCTTCTAATACCAAACCTGAGACCCTTCCTATAACATGAGATGGGAATATCCAACTCCTTCCCCTTCCAAACCTGAGACCCTCCCTTTAGCATGAGATGTGATATCCAACTCCTTCCATTCCAATCCTGAGACCCTTCCTATAGCATGAGATGTGATATCTCAATGCTTCTACCAAACCTGAGACCCTTCCTATAGCATGAGATGTGATATCCAACTCCTTCCCATTCCAATCCTGAGACCCTTCCTATAGCCTGAGATGTGATATCTCAATGCCCCTAATACCAAACCTGAGATCCTTCCTCTAACATGAAATGTGATATCCAACTCCTTCACTTTCCAAACCTGAGACCCTTCCTAGTGGATGAGATGTGATATCCAACTCCTTCCCATTCCAACCCTGAGACCCTTCCTATAGCATGAGATGTGATGTCTCAATGCTTCTAATACAAAACCTGAGATCCTTCCTATAACATGAGATGTGATATCCAACTCCTTCCATTCCAATCCTGAGACCCGTCCTATAGCATGAGATGTGATATCTCAATGCTTATACCAAACCTGAGACCCTTCCTATAGCATGAGATGTGATATCCAACTACTTCCCATTCCAATCCTGAGACCCTTCCTATAGCATGAGATGTGATATCTCAATGCTTCTAATACCAAACCTGAGATCCTTCCTCTAACATGAAATGTGATATCCAACTCCTTCCCTTTCCAAACCTAAGAGCCTATCTATAGCATGAGATGTGATATCCAGGTCCTTCCCATTCCAATCCTTAGACCCTTCCTACAGCATGCAATATGATATCTCAATGATTCTAATAACAAACCTGAGACCCGTCCTATAGCATGAGATATGATATCCAAATCCTTCCCATTCCAATCCTGAGACCCTTCCTATAACATGAAATGTGATATCCAACTCCTTCCCATTCCAACCTGAGACCCTTCCTATAGCATGAGATGGGATATCCAACTTCTTCCAAATCCAATACTGATACCCTTCCGATAGCATGAGATGTGATATCCCAATGCTTCTACCAAACCTGAGACCCATACTATCGCATGAGATGTGATATCAAACTCCTTCCCATTCCAATCCTGAGACCCTTCCTATAGCTTGAGGTGTGATATCCAACTCCTTCCCATTCCAATTCTGAGACCCTTCTTATACCATGAGACTTGATATCTCAATGCTTCTAATACCAAACCTGAGACCCGTCCTATAACATGAGATGTGATATCCAAATCCTTCCCCTTCCAAACCTTAGACCCTTCCTTTATCGTGAGATGTGGTATCCAACTCCTTCCCATTCCAATCCTGAGACCCTACCGATATCATGAGATTTGTTATCTCAATGCTTCTAATATCAAACTTGAGACCCTCCCTATAGCATGAGATGTGACATCCAAGTCCTTCCCATTACAATCCTGAGACCCTTCCTATAGCATGAGATGTGATATCTCTATGCTTCTAATACCAAACCTGAGACCCTTCCTATAACATGAGATGGGATATCCAACTCCTTCCCATTCCAATCCTGAGACCCTTCCGATAGCAGAGATGTGATATCTCAATGCTTATACCAAACCTGAGACCCTTCCTATGGCCTGAGATGTCATATACAACTCCTTAACATTCCAATCCTGAGACCCTTCCTTTAGAATGAGATGTGATATCTCAATGCCTATACCAAATCTGAGACCCTTCCTATAGCATGAGATGTGATATCCAAATCCTTCCCATTCCAATCCTGAGACCCTTCCTATAGCATGAGATGTGATATCTCAATGCTTATACCAAACCTGAGCGCCTACCTATAGCATGAGATGTGATATCCAAGTCCATCCCATTCCAATCCTTAGACCCTTCCTACAGCATGCGATGTGATATCTCAATGATTCTAATACCAAACCAGAGACTCTTACTATAACATGAGATGGGATATCCAACTCCTTCCCATTCCAATCCTGAGCCGCTTCCGATAGCAGAGATGTGATATCTCAATGCTTATACCAAACCTGAGACCCTTCCTATAACATGAGATGTGATATCCAACTCCTTCCCGTTCCAAACCTGAGACACTAACTATAGCATATGTGATATCCAACTCCTTCCCATTCCAAACATGAGACCCTTCCTATAGCAAGAAAGTAATATCCAACTCCTACCCATTCCAATCCTGAGACCCTTCCTATAGCAAGAGATGTGATATCCAAATCCTTCCCATTCCAATCCTGAGACCCTTCCTATAACATGAGATGTGATATCCAACTCCTTCCCATTCCAACCTGAGACACTTCCTATAGCATGAGAAGGGATATCCAACTCCTTCCCAATCCAATCCTGAGACCCTTCCGATAGCAGAGATGTGATATCTCAATGCTTATACCAAACCTGAGACCCTTCCTATGGCATGAGATGTGATATCCAACTCCTTGCCATTCAAATCCTGAGACCCTTCCTATAGCATGAGAAGGGATATCCAACTCCTTCCCAATCCAATCCTGAGACCCTTCCGATAGCAGAGACGTGATATCTCAATGCTTCTACCAAACCTGAGACCCTTCCTTTAGCATGAGATGTGATATCCAAATCCTTCACATTCCAATCCTGAGACCCTTCCTATAGCATGAGATGTGATATCTCAATGCTTCTAATACCAAACCTGAGATCCTTCCTATAACATGAGATGTGATATCCAATTCCTTTCCATTCCAAACCTAAGACCCTTCCTATTGGATGAGATGTGATATCCAACTCCTTCCCATTCCAACCCTGAGACCCTTCCTATAGCATGAGATGTGATGTCTCAATGCTTCTAATACCAAACCTGAGATCCTTCCTATAACATGAGATGTGATATCCAACTCCTTCCATTCCAATCCTGAGACCCGTTTTATAGCATGAGATGTGATATCTCAATGCTTATACCAAACCTGAGACCCTTCCTATAGCATGAGATGTGATATCCAACTACTTCCCATTCCAATCCTGAGACCCTTCCTATAGCATGAGATGTGATATCTCAATGCTTCTAATACCAAACCTGAGATCCTTCCTCTAACATGAAATGTGATATCCAACTCCTTCTCTTTCCAAACCTAAGAGCCTATCTATAGCATGAGATGTGATATCCAAGTCCTTCCCATTCCAAACCTTAGACCCTTCCTACAGCATGCAATATGATATCTCAATGATTCTAATAACAAACCTGAGACCCGTCCTATAACATGAGATGGGATATCCAACTCCTTCCCATTCCAATCCTGAGACACTGCCGATAGCAGAGATGTGATATCTCAATGCTTATACCAAACCTGAGACCCTTCCTATAACATGAGATGTGATATCCAAATCCTTCCCGTTCCAAACCTGAGACCCTTCCTTTAGCATGAGATGTGATATCCAGCTCCTTCCCATTCCAATCCTGAGACACTTCCGATAGCATGAGATGTGATATCTCAATGCTTCTAATATCAAAACTGAGACCCTCCCTATAGCATGATATGTGATATCTAAGTCCTTCCCATTCCAATCCTGAGACACTCCCTATAGCATGAGATGTGATATCCAACTCTTTCCCATTCCAATCCTGAGACCCTTCCTATAGCATGAGATATGATATCTCAATACTTCTAATACCAAACGTGAGATCCTTCCGATAACATGAGATGTGATATCCAAATCCTTCCCCTTCCAAACCTGAGACCCTCCCTTTAGCATGAGATGTGATATCCAACTCCTTCCCATTCCAATCCTGAGACCCTTCTGATAGCATGAGATGTGATATCTCAATGCTTCTAATACCAAACCTGAGATCCTTCCGATAGCATGAGATGTGATATCTCAATGCTTCTAATACCAAACCTGAGATCCTTCCTATAACATGAGATGTGATATCCAAATCCTTCCCCTTCCAAACCTGAGACCCTCCCTTTAGCATGAGATGTGATATCCAACTCCTTCCCATTCCATTCCTGAGACCCTTCTGATAGCATGAGATGTGATATCTCAATGCCTCTAATACCAAACCTGAGATCCTACCTCTAACATGAAATGTGATATCCAACTCTTTCCCCCTCCAAACCTGAGAGCCTTCCTATAGCATGAGATGTGATATCCAAGTCCTTCCCATTCCAATCCTGAGACCCTTCCTATAGCTTGAGATGTGATATCCAACTCCTTCCCATTCCAATTCTGAGACCCTTCCTATACTCTGAGACTTGATATCTCAATGCTTCTAATACCAAACCTGAGACCTGTAATATAACATGAGATGTGATATCCAAATACTTCCCCTTCCAAACCTTAGACCCTTCCTTTATCATGAGATGTGATATCCAACTCCTTCCCATTCCAATCCTGAGACCCTTCCGATATCATGAGATGTGATATCTCAAAGCTTCTCTTATCAAACTTGAGACCCTCCCTATAGCATGAGATGTGATATCCAAGTCCTTCCCATTCCAATCCTGAGACCCTTCCTATAGCATGAGATGTGATATCTCAATGCTTCTAATACCAAACCTGAGACCCTTCCTATAACATGAGATGGGAATATCCAACTCCTTCCCATTCCAATCCTGAGACCCTTCCGATAGCAGAGATGTGATATCTCAATGCTTATACCAAACCTGAGACCCTTCCTATGGCATGAGATGTGATATCCAACTCCTTGCCATTCAAATCCTGAGACCCTTCCTATAGCATGAGAAGGGATATCCAACTCCTTCCCAATCCAATCCTGAGACCCTTCCGATAGCAGAGACGTGATATCTCAATGCTTCTACCAAACCTGAGACCCTTCCTTTAGCATGAGATGTGATATCCAAATCCTTCACATTCCAATCCTGAGACCCTTCGTATAGCATGAGATGTGATATCTCAATGCTTCTAATACCAAACCTGAGATCCTTCCTATAACATGAGATGTGATATCCAATTCCTTCCCATTCCAAACCTGAGACCCTTCCTATTGGATGAGATGTGATATCCAACTCCTTCCCATTCCAACCCTGAGACCCTTCCTATGGCATGAGATGTGATGTCTCAATGCTTCTAATACCAAACCTGAGATCCTTCCTATAACATGAGATGTGATATCCAACTCCTTCCATTCCAATCCTGAGACCCGTCCTATAGCATGAGATGTGATATCTCAATGCTTATACCAAACCTGAGACCCTTCCTATAGCATGAGATGTGATATCCAACTACTTCCCATTCCAATCCTGAGACCCTTCCTATAGCATGAGATGTGATATCTCAATGCTTCTAATACCAAACCTGAGATCCTTCCTCTAACATGAAATGTGATATCCAACTCCTTCCCTTTCCAAACCTAAGAGCCTATCTATAGCATGAGATGTGATATCCAAGTCCTTCCCATTCCAATCCTTAGACCCTTCCTACAACATGCAATATGATATCTCAATGATTCTAATAACAAACCTGAGACCCGTCCTATAGCATGAGATATGATATCCAAGTCCTTCCCATTCCAATCCTGAGACCCTTCCTATGACATGAAATGTGATATCCAACTCCTTCCCATTCCAACCTGAGACCCTTCCTATAGCATGAGATGGGATATCCAACTTCTTCCAAATCCAATACTGATACCCTTCCGATAGCATGAGATGTGATATCCCAATGCTTCTACCAAACCTGAGACCCATACTATGGCATGAGATGTGATATCAAACTCCTTCCCATTCCAATCCTGAGACCCTTCCTATAGCTTGAGGTGTGATATCCAACTCCTTCCCATTCCAATTCTGAGACCCTTCTTATACCATGAGACTTGATATCTCAATGCTTCTAATACCAAACCTGAGACCCGTCCTATAACATGAGATGTGATATCCAAATCCTTCCCCTTCCAAACCTTAGACCCTTCCTTTATCATGAGATGTGATATCCAACTCCTTCCCATTCCAATCCTGAGACCCTTCCGATATCATGAGATTTGTTATCTCAATGCTTCTAATATCAAACTTGAGACCCTCCCTATAGCATGAGATGTGACATCCAAGTCCTTCCCATTCCAATCCTGAGACCCTTCCTATAGCATGAGATGTGATATCTCAGTGATTCTAATACCAAACCAGAGACTCTTCCTATAACATGAGATGGGATATCCAACTCCTTCCCATTCCAATCCTGAGCCGCTTCCGATAGCAGAGATGTGATATCTCAATGCTTATACCAAACCTGAGACCCTTCCTATAACATGAGATGTGATATCTAACTCCTTCCCGTTCCAAACCTGAGACCCTTCCTATAACATGAGATGTGATATCCAAATCCTTCCCATTCCAATCCTGAGACCCTTCCTATAACATGAGATGTGATATCCAACTCCTTCCCATTCCAACCTGAGACCCTTCCTATAGCATGAGAAGGGATATCCAACTCCTTCCCAATCCAATCCTGAGACCCTTCCGATAGCAGAGATGTGATATCTCAATGCTTATACCAAACCTGAGACCCTTCCTATGGCATGAGATGTGATATCCAACTCCTTGCCATTCAAATCCTGAGACCCTTCCTATAGCATGAGATGTGATATCTCTATGCTTCTAATACCAAACCTGAGACCCTTCCTATAACATGAGATGGGATATCCAACTCCTTCCCATTCCAATCCTGAGACCCTTCCGATAGCAGAGGTGTGATATCTCAATGCTTATACCAAACCTGAGAACCTTCCTATGGCCTGAGATGTCATATACAACTCCTTCCCATTCCAATCCTGAGACCCTTCCTTTAGCATGTGATGTGATATCTCAATGCTTATACCAAATCTGAGACCCTTCCTATAGCATGAGATGTGATATCCAATTCCTTCCCATTCCAATCCTGAGACCCTTCCTATATCATGAGATGTGATATCTCAATGCTTATACCAAACCTGAGAGCCTACCTATAGCATGAGATGTGATATCCAAGTCCATCCCATTCCAATCCTTAGACCCTTCCTACAGCATGCGATGTGATATCTCAATGATTCTAATACCAAACCAGAGACTCTTCCTATAACATGAGATGGGATATCCAACTCCTTCCCATTCCAATCCTGAGCCGCTTCCAATAGCAGAGATGTGATATCTCAATGCTTATAACAAACCTGAGACCCTTCCTATAACATGAGATGTGATATCCAACTCCTTCCCGTTCCAAACCTGAGACACTAACTATAGCATATGTGATATCCAACTCCTTCCCATTCCAAACATGAGACCCTTCCTATAGCAAGAAAGTAATATCCAAGTCCTACCCATTCCAATCCTGAGACCCTTCCTATAGCAAGAGATGTGATATCCAAATCCTTCCCATTCCAATCCTGAGACCCTTCCTATAACATGAGATGTGATATCCAACTCCTTCCCATTCCAACCTGAGACACTTCCTATAGCATGAGAAGGGATATCCAACTCCTTCCCAATCCAGTCCTGAGACCCTTCCGATAGCAGAGATGTGATATCTCAATGCTTATACCAAACCTGAGACCCTTCCTATGGCATGAGATGTGATATCCAACTCCTTCCCAATCCAATCCTGAGACCCTTCCGATAGCAGAGACGTGATATCTCAATGCTTCTACCAAACCTGAGACCCTTCCTTTAGCATGAGATGTGATATCCAAATCCTTCACATTCCAATCCTGAGACCCTTCCTATAGCATGAGATGTGATATCTCAATGCTTCTAATACCAAACCTGAGATCCTTCCTATAACATGAGATGTGATATCCAATTCCTTCCCATTCCAAACCTGAGACCCTTCCTATTGGATGAGATGTGATGTCCAACTCCTTCCCATTCCAACCCTGAGACCCTTCCTATAGCATGAGATGTGATGTCTCAATGCTTCTAATACCAAACCTGAGATCCTTCCTATAAAATCAGATGTGATATCCAACTCCTTCCATTCCAATCCTGAGACCCGTCCTATAGCATGAGATGTGATATCTCAATGCTTATACCAAACCTGAGACCCTTCCTATAGCATGAGATGTGATATCCAACTGCTTCCCATTCCAATCCTGAGACCCTTCCTATAGCATGAGATGTGATATCTCAATGCTTCTAATACCAAACCTGAGATCCTTCCTCTAACATGAAATGTGATATCCAACTCCTTCCCTTTCCAAACCTAAGAGCCTATCTATAGCATGAGATGTGATATCCAAGTCCTTCCCATTCCAACCCTTAGACCCTTCCTACAGCATGCAATATGATATCTCAATGATTCTAATAACAAACCTGAGACCCGTCCTATAACATGAGATGGGATATCCAACTCCTTCCCATTCCAATCCTGAGACACTTCCTATAGCAGAGATGTGATATCTCAATGCTTATACCAAACCTGAGACCCTTCCTATAACATGAGATGTGATATCCAAATCCTTCCCGTTCCAAACCTGAGACCCTTCCTTTAGCATGAGATGTGATATCCAGCACCTTCCCATTCCAATCCTGAGACACTTCCGATAGCATGAGATGTGATATCTCAATGCTTCTAATATCAAAACTGAGACCCTCCCTATAGCATGATATGTGATATCTAAGTCCTTCCCATTCCAATCCTGAGACCCTCCCTATAGCATGAGATGTGATATCCAACTCCTTCCCATTCCAATCCTGAGACCCTTCCTATAGCATGAAATATGATATCTCAATACTTCTAATACCAAACGTGAGATCCTTCCGATAACATGAGATGTGATATCCAAATCCTTCCCCTTCCAAACCTGAGACCCTCCCTTTAGCATGAGATGTGATATCCAACTCCTTCCTATTCCAATCCTGAGACTCTTCTGATAGCATGAGATGTGATATCTCAATGCTTCTAATACCAAACCTGAGATCCTTCCGATAGCATGAGATGTGATATCTCAATGCTTCTAATACCAAACCTGAGATCCTTCCTATAACATGAGATGTGATATCCAAATCCTTCCCCTTCCAATCCTGAGACCCTCCCTTTAGCATGAGATGTGATATCCAACTCCTTCCCATTCCATTCCTGAGACCCTTCTGATAGCATGAAATGTGATATCTCAAAGCCTCTAATACCAAACCTGAGATCCTACCTCTAACATTAAATGTGATATCCAACTCTTTCCCCTTCCAAACCTGAGAGCCTTCCTATAGCATGAGATGTGATATCCAAGTCCTTCCCATTCCAATCCTGAGACCCTTCCTATAGCTTGAGATGTGATATCCAACTCCTTCACATTCCAATTCTGAGACCCTTCCTATACTATGAGACTTGATATCTCAATGCTTCTAATACCAAACCTGAGACCCGTAATATAACATGAGATGTGATATCCAAATCCTTCCCCTTCCAAACCTTAGACCCTTCCTTTATCATGAGATGTGATATCCAACTCCTTCCCATTCCAATCCTGAGACCCTTCCGATATCATGAGATGTGATATCTCAAAGCTTCTAATATCAAACTTGAGACCCTCCCTATAGCATGAGATGTGATATCCAAGTCCTTCCCATTCCAATCCTGAGACCCTTCCTATAGCATGAGATGTGATATCTCAATGCTTCTAATACCAAACCTGAGACCCTTCCTATAACATGAGATGGGAATATCCAACTCGTTCCCATTCCAATCCTGAGACCCTTCCGATAGCAGAGATGTGATATCTCAATGCTTATACCAAACCTGAGATCCTTCCTATAACATGAGATGTGATATCCAACTCCTTCCCATTCCAATCCTGAGACACTTCCTATAGCATGAGATGTGATATCTCACTGCTTATACCAAACCTGAGACCCTTCCCATAGCATGAGATGTGATATCCAACTCCTTCCCATTCCAATCCTCAGACCCTTCCTATAGCATGAGATGTGATATCTCAATGCTTCTAATATCAAACTTGAGACCCTACCTATAGCATGAGATGTGATATCCAAGTCCTTCCCATTCCAATCCTGAGACACTTCCTATAGCATGAGATGTGATATCCAACTCCTTCCCATTCCAATCCTGAGACTCTTCCTATAGCATGAGATATGATATCTCAATACTTCTAATACCAAACATGAGATCCTTCCGAAAACATGAGATGTGATATCCAAATCCTTCCCCTTCCAAACCTGAGACCCTCCCTTTAGCATGAGATGTGATATCCAACTCCTTCCCATTCCAATCCCGAGACCCTTCTGATAGCATGAGATGTGATATCTCAATGCTTCTAATACCAAACCTGAGATCCTTCCGATAGCATGAGATGTGATATCTCAATGCTTCTAATACCAAACCCGAGATCCTTCCTATAACATGAGATGTGATATCCAAAACCTTCCCCTTCCAAACCTGAGACCCTCCCTTTAGCTTGAGATGTGATATCCAACTCCTTCCCATTCCATTCCTGAGACCCTTCTGATAGCATGAGATGTGATATCTCAATACCTCTAATACCAAACCTGAGATCCTACCTCTAACATGAAATGTGATATCCAACTCTGTCCCCTTCCAAACCTGAGAGCCTTCCTATAGCATGAGATGTGATATCCAAGTCCTTCCCATTCCAATCCTGAGACCCTTCCTATAGCTTGAGATGTGATATCCAACTCCTTCCCATTCCAATTCTGAGACCCTTCCTATACTCTGAGACTTGATATCTCAATTTTGATATTAGAAGCATTGAGATACACATCTCATGCTATAGGAAGGGTCTGAGGATTGGAATGGGAAGGAGTTGGATATCACATCTCATGCTATGGGAAGGGTCTCAGGTTTGGTATAAGCAGTGAGATATCACATCTCATGCTATAGGGAGGGTCTCAGGATTGGAATGGGAAGGACTTAGATATCACATATCATGCTATAGGGAGGGTCTCAGTTTTGATATTAGAAGCATTGAGATATCACATCTCATGCTATCGGAAGTGTCTCAGGATTGGAATGGGAAGGTGCTGGATATCACATCTCATGCTAAAGGAAGGGTCTCAGGTTTGGAACGGGAAGGATTTGGATATCACATCTCATGTTATAGGAAGGGTCTAAGGTTTGGTATAAGCATTGAGATATCACATCTCTGCTATCGGAAGTGTCTCAGGATTGGAATGGGAAGGAGTTGGATATCCCATCTCATGTTATAGGACGGGTCTCAGGTTTGTTATTAGAATCATTGAGATATCATATTGCATGCTGTAGGAAGGGTCTAAGGGTTGAAATGGGAAGGACTTGGATATCACATCTCATGCTATAGATAGGCTCTTAGTTTTGGAAAGGGAAGGAGTTGGATATCACATTTCATGTTAGAGGAAGGATCTCAGGTTTGATATTAGAAGCATTGAGATATCACATCTCATGCTATAGGAAGGGTCTCAGGATTGGAATGGGAAGCAGTTGGATATCACATCTCATGCTATGGGAAGGGTCTCAGGTTTGGTATAAGCAGTGAGATATCCCTTCTCATGCTATAGGAAGTGTCTCAGGTTGGAATGGGAAGGAGTTGGATATCACATCTCATGTTATAGGAAGGGTCTCAGGATTGGAATGGGAAGGACTTGGATGTCACATCTCATGCTATAGGAAGGGTCTCAGGTTTGGTATAAGCATTGAGATATCACATCTCATGCTATAGGACGGGTCTCAGGATTGGAATGGAAGGAGTTGGATATCACATCTCATGTTATAGGAAGGATCTCAGGTTTGGTATTAGAAGCATTGAGACATCACATCTCATGCTATAGGAAGGGTCTCAGGGTTGGAATGGGAAGGAGTTGGATATCACATCTCATCCAATAGGAAGGGTCTCAGGTTTGGAATGGGAAGGAATTGGATATCACATCTCATGTTATAGGAAGAGTCTCTGGTTTGGTATTAGAATCATTGAGATATCACATCGCATGCTGTAGGAAGGGTCTAAGGATTGGAATGGAATGGACTTGGATATCACATCTCATGCTATAGGTAGGCTCTCAGGTTTGGTATAAGCATTGAGATATCACATCTCATGCTATAGGAAGGGTCTCAGGATTGGAATGGGAAGGAATTGGATATCACATCTCATGCTATAGGAAGGGTCTCAGATTTGGTATAAGCATTGAGATATCACATCTCATGCTAAAGGAAGGGTCTCAGGATTGGAATGGGAAGGAGTTGTATTTGACATCTCAGGCCATAGGAAGGTTCTCAGGTTTGGTATAAGCATTGAGATATCACATCTCTGCTATCGGAAGGGTCTCAGGATTGGAATGGGAAGGAGTTGGATATCACATCTCATGTTATAGGAAGGGTCTCAGGTTTGGTATTAGAAGCATAGAGATATCACATCTCATGCTATAGGAAGGGTCTCAGGATTTGAATGGTAAGGAGTTGGATATCACATCTCATGCCATAGGAAGGGTCTCAGGTTTGGTATAAGCATTGAGATATCACATCTCTGCTATCGGAAGGGTCTCAGGATTGGATTGGGAAGGAGTTGGATATCCCTTCTCATGCTATAGGAAGTGTCTCAGGTTGGAATGGGAAGGAGTTGGATATCACATCTCATGTTATAGGAAGGGTCTCGGGATTGGAATGGGAAGGATTTGGATATCACATCTCTTGCTATAGGAAGGGTCTCAGGTTTGGAATGGGTAGGAGTTGGATATTACTTTCTTGCTATAGGAAGGGTCTCATGTTTGGAATGGGAAGGAGTTGGATATCACATATACTATAGTTAGTGTCTCAGGTTTGGAACGGGAACGAGTTGGATATCACATCTCATGCTATAGGAAGGGTCTCAGGTTTGGTATAAGCATTGAGATATCACATCTCTGCTATCGGAAGCGGCTCAGGATTGGAATGGGAAGGAATTGGATATCACATCTCATGCTATAGGAAGGGTCTCAGATTTGGTATAAGCATTGAGATATCACATCTCATGCTAAAGGAAGGGTCTCAGGATTGGAATGGGAAGGAGTTGTATATGACATCTCAGGCCATAGGAAGGTTCTCAGGTTTGGTATAAGCATTGAGATATCACAACTCTGCTATCGGAAGGGTCTCAGGATTGGAATGGGAAGGAGTTGGATATCCCATCTCATGTTATAGGAAGGGTCTCAGGTTTGGTATTAGAAGCATAGAGATATCACATCTCATGCTATAGGAAGGGTCTCAGGATTGGAATGGGAAGGACTTGGATGTCACATCTCATGCTATAGGGAGGGTCTCAAGTTTGATATTAGAATCATTGAGATAACAAATCTCATGATATCGGAAGGGTCTCAGAATTGGAATGGGAAGGAGTTGGATATCACATCTCATGATAAAGGAAGGGTCTAAGGTTTGGAAGGGGAAGGATTTGGATATCACATCTCATGTTATAGGACGGGTCTCAGGTTTGGTATTAGAAGCATTGAGATATCAAGTCTCATGGTATAAGAAGGGTCTCAGAATTGGAATGGGAAGGAGTTGGATATCACACCTCAAGCTATAGGAAGGGTCTCAGGAATGGAATGGGAAGGAGTTTGATATCACATCTCATGCCATAGTATGGGTCTCAGGTTTGGTAGAAGCATTGGGATATCACATCTCATGCTATCGGAAGGGTATCAGTATTGGATTTGAAAGAAGTTGGATATCCCATCTCATGCTATAGGAAGGGTCTCAGGTTGGAATGAGAAGGAGTTGGATATCACATTTCATGTTATAGGAAGGGTCTCAGGATTGGAATGGGAAGGACTTGGATATCACATCTCATGCTATAGGAAGGGTCTCAGGTTTGGTATAAGCATTGAGATATCACATCTCATGCTATAGGACGGGTCTCAGGATTGGAATGGAAGGAGTTGGATATCACATCTCATGTTATAGGAAGGATCTCAGGTTTGGTATTAGAAGCATTGAGACATCACATCTCATGCTATAGGAAGGGTCTCAGGGTTGGAATGGGAAGGAGTTGGATATCACATCTCATCCAATAGGAAGGGTCTCAGGTTTGGAATGGGAAGGAATTGGATATCACATCTCATGTTATAGGAAGGATCTCAGGTTTGGTATTAGAAGCATTGAGATATCACATCTCATGCTATAGGAAGGGTCTCAGGATTGGAATGTGAAGGATTTGGATATCACATCTCATGCTAAAGGAAGGGTCTCAGGTTTGGTAGAAGCATTGAGATATCACGTCTCTGCTATCGGAAGGGTCTCAGGATTGGATTGGGAAGGAGTTGGATATCCCTTCTCATGCTATAGGAAGGGTCTCAGGATTTGAATGGCAAGGAGTTGGATATCACATCTCATGCCATAGGAAGGGTCTCAGGTTTGGTATAAGCATTGAGATATCACATCTCTGCTATCGGAAGGGTCTCAGGTTTGGAATGGGAAGGAGTTGGATATTCCCATCTCATGTTATAGGAAGGGTTTCAGGTTTGGTATTAGAAGCATTGAGATATCACATCTCATGCTATAGGAAGGGTCTCAGGATTGGAATGGGAAGGACTTGGATATCACATCTCATGCTATAGGGAGGGTCTCAAGTTTGATATTAGAAGCTTTGAGATATCACATCTCATGATATCGGAAGGGTCTCAGGATTGGAATGGGAAGGAGTTGGATATCACATCTCATGATAAAGGAATGGTCTAAGGTTTGGAAGTGGAAGGATTTGGATGGATATCACATCTCATGTTATATTACGGGTCTCAGGTTTGGTATTAGAAGCATTGAGATATCAAGTCTCAGAGTATAGGAAGGGTCTCAGAATTGGAATGGGAAGGAGTTGGATATCACATCTCAAGCTATAGGAAGGGTCTCAGGATTGGAATGGGAAGGACTTGGATATCACATCTCATGCTATAGGAAGGCTCTCAGGTTTGGAAGGGGAAAGAGTTGGATATCACATTTCATGTTAGAGGAAGGATCTCAGGTTTGGTATTAGAAGCATTGAGATATCACATCTCATGCTATAGGAAGGGTCTCAGAATTGGAATGGGAAGTAGTTGGATATCACATCTCATGCTATAGGAAGGGTCTCAGGTTTGGTATAAGCATTGAGATATCACATCTCATGCTATAGGACGGGTCTCAGGATTGGAATGGAAGGAGTTGGATATCACATCTCATGTTATAGGAAGGATCTCAGGTTTGGTATTAGAAGGATTGAGACATCACATCTCATGCTATAGGAAGGGTCTCAGTGTTGGAATGGGAAGGAGTTGGATATCACATCTCATCCAATAGGAAGGGTCTCAGGTTTGGAATGGGAAGGAATTGGATATCACATCTCATGTTATAGGAAGGATCTCAGGTTTGGTATTAGAAGCATTGAGATATCACATCTCATGCTATAGGAAGGGTCTCAGGATTGGAATGTGAAGGATTTGGATATCACATCTCATGCTAAAGGAAGGGTCTCAGGTTTGGTAGAAGCATTGAGATATCACGTCTCTGCTATCGGAAGGGTCTCAGGATTGGATTGGGAAGGAGTTGGATATCCCTTCTCATGCTATAGGAAGGGTCTCAGGATTTGAATGGCAAGGAGTTGGATATCACATCTCATGCCATAGGAAGGGTCTCAGGTTTGGTATAAGCATTGAGATATCACATCTCTGCTATCGGAAGGGTCTCAGGATTGGAATGGGAAGGAGTTGGATATTCCCATCTCATGTTATAGGAAGGGTTTCAGGTTTGGTATTAGAAGCATTGAGATATCACATCTCATGCTATAGGAAGGGTCTCAGGATTGGAATGGGAAGGACTTGGATATCACATCTCATGCTATAGGGAGGGTCTCAAGTTTGATATTAGAAGCTTTGAGATATCACATCTCATGATATCGGAAGGGTCTCAGGATTGGAATGGGAAGGAGTTGGATATCACATCTCATGATAAAGGAATGGTCTAAGGTTTGGAAGGGGAAGGATTTGGATGGATATCACATCTCATGTTATATTACGGGTCTCAGGTTTGGTATTAGAAGCATTGAGATATCAAGTCTCAGAGTATAGGAAGGGTCTCAGAATTGGAATGGGAAGGAGTTGGATATCACATCTCAAGCTATAGGAAGGGTCTCAGGATTGGAATGGGAAGGACTTGGATATCACATCTCATGCTATAGGAAGGCTCTCAGGTTTGGAAGGGGAAAGAGTTGGATATCACATTTCATGTTAGAGGTAGGATCTCAGGTTTGGTATTAGAGGCATTGAGATATCACATCTCATGCTATCAGAAGGGTCTCAGGAATGGAATGGGAAGGAGTTGGATATCACATCTCATGCTAAAGGGAGGGTCTCAGGTTTGGAAGGGGAAGGATTTGGCTATCACATCTCATGTTATAGGAAGGATCTCAGGTTTGGTAATAGAAGCATTGAGATATCACATCTCATGCTATCGGAAGGATCTCAGGTTTGGTATTAGAAGCATTGAGATATCACATCTCATGCTATCAGAAGGGTCTCAGGATTGGAATGGGAAGGAGTTGGATATCACATCTCATGCTAAAGGGAGGGTCTCAGGTTTGGAAGGGGAAGGATTTGGATATCACATCTCATGTTATCGGAAGGATCTCACGTTTGGTATTAGAAGTATTGAGATATCATATCTCATGCTATAGGAAGGGTCGCAGGATTGGAATGGGAAAGAGTTGGATATCACATCTCATGCTATAGGGAGTGTCTCAGGATTGGAATGGGAAGGACTTAGATATCACATATCATGCTATAGGGAGGGTCTCAGTTTTGATATTAGAAGCATTGAGATATCACATCTCATGCTATCGGAAGTATCTCAGGATTGGAATGGGAAGGAGCTGGATATCACATCTCATGCTAAAGGAAGGGTCTCAGGTTTGGAACAGGAAGGATTTGGATATCACATCTCATGCTAAAGGAAGGGTCTCAGGTTTGGAATGGGAAGGAGTTGGATATCCCATCTCATGTTATAGGACGGGTCTCAGGTTTGTTATTAGAATCATTGAGATATCATATTGCATGCTGTAGGAAGGGTCTAAGGGTTGGAATGGGAAGGACTTGGATATCACATCTCATGCTATAGATAGGCTCTTAGGTTTGGAAAGGGAAGGAGTTGGATATCACATTTCATGTTAGAGGAAGGATCTCAGGTTTGTTATTAGAAGCATTGAGATATCACATCTCATGCTATAGGAAGGGTCTCAGGATTGGAATGGGAAGTAGTTGGATATCACATCTCATGCTATAGGAAGGGTCTCAGGTTTGATATAAGCATTGAGATATCACATCTCATGCTATAGGACGGGTCTCAGGATTGGAATGGAAGGAGTTGGATATCACATCTCATGTTATAGGAAGGATCTCAGGTTTGGTATTAGAAGCATTGAGACATCACATCTCATGCTATAGGAAGGGTCTCAGGGTTGGAATGGGAAGGAGTTGGATATCACATCTCATCCAATAGGAAGGGTCTCAGGTTTGGAATGGGAAGGAATTGGATATCACATCTCATGTTATAGGAAGGATCTCAGGTTTGGTATTAGAAGCATTGAGATATCACATCTCATGCTATAGGAAGGGTCTCAGGATTGGAATCTGAAGGATTTGGATATCACATCTCATGCTAAAGGAATGGTCTCAGGTTTGGTAGAAGCATTGCGATATCACGTCTCTGCTATCGGAAGGGTCTCAGGATTGGATTGGGAAGGAGTTGGATATCCCTTCTCATGCTATAGGAAGGGTCTCAGGATTTGAATGGCAAGGAGTTGGATATCACATCTCATGCCATAGGAAGGGTCTCAGGTTTGGTATAAGCATTGAGATATCACATCTCTGCTATCGGAAGGGTCTCAGGATTGGATTGGGAAGGAGTTGGATATCCCTTCTCATGCTATAGGAAGTGTCTCAGGTTGGAATGGGAAGGAGTTGGATATCACATCTCATGTTATAGGAAGGGTCTCAGGATTGGAATGGGAAGGATTTGGATATCACATCTCTTGCTATAGGAAGGGTCTCAGGATTGGAATGGGTAGGAGTTGGATATTACTTTCTTGCTATAGGAAGGGTCTCATGTTTGGAATGGGAAGGAGTTGGATATCACATATGCTATAGTTAGTGTCTCAGGTTTGGAACGGGAAGGAGTTGGATATCACATCTCATGTTATAGGAAGGGTCTCAGGTTTGGTATAAGCATTGAGATATCACATCTCTGCTATCGGAAGCGGCTCAGGATTGGAATGGGAAGGAGTTGGATATCCCATCTCATGTTATAGTAAGAGTCTCTGGTTTGGTATTAGAATCATTGAGATATCACATTGCATACTGTAGGAAGGGTCTAAGGATTGGAATGGGATGGACTTGGATATCACATCTCATGCTATAGGTAGGCTCTCAGGTTTGGTATAAGCATTGAGATATCACATCTCATGCTATAGGAAGGGTCTCAGGATTGGAATGGGAAGGATTTGGATATCACATCTCATGCTATAGGAAGGGTCTCAGATTTGGTATAAGCATTGAGATATCACATCTCATGCTAAAGGAAGGGTCTCAGGATTGGAATGGGAAGGAGTTGTATATGACATCTCAGGCCATAGGAAGGGTCTCAGGTTTGGTATAAGCATTGAGATATCACATCTCTGCTATCGGAAGGGTCTCAGGATTGGAATGGGAAGGAGTTGGATATCCCATCTCATGTTATAGGAAGGGTCTCAGGTTTGGTATTAGAAGCATAGAGATATCACATCTCATGCTATAGGAAGTGTCTCAGGATTGGAATGGGAAGGACTTGGATGTCACATCTCATGCTATAGGGAGGGTCTCAAGTTTGATATTAGAAGCATTGAGATAACACATCTCATGATATCGGAAGGGTCTCAGGATTGGAATGGGAAGGAGTTGGATACCACATCTCATGATAAAGGAAGGGTCTAAGGTTTGGAAGGGGAAGGATTTGGATATCACATCTCATGTTATAGGACGGGTCTCAGGTTTGGTATTAGAAGCATTGAGATATCAAGTCTCATGGTATAAGAAGGGTCTCAGAATTGGAATGGGAAGGAGTTGGATATCACACCTCAAGCTATAGGAAGGGTCTCAGGATTGGAATGGAAAGGAGTTTGATATCACATCTCATGCCATAGTATGGGTCTCAGGTTTGGTAGAAGCATTGGGATATCACATCTCATGCTATCGGAAGGGTATCAGTATTGGATTTGGAAGAAGTTCGATATCCCATCTCATGCTATAGGAGGGGTCTCAGGTTGGAATGGGAAGGAGTTGGATATCACATTTCATGTTATAGGAAGGGTCTCAGGATTGGAATGGGAAGGACTTGGATATCATATCTCATGCTATAGGACGGGTCTCAGGTTTGCTATTAGAATCATTGAGATATCATATTGCATGCTGTAGGAAGGGTCTAAGGATTGGAATGGGAAGGACTTGGATATCACATCTCATGCTATAGATAGGCTCTTAGGTTTGGAAAGGGAAGGAGTTGGATATCACATTTCATGTTAGAGGAAGGATCTCAGGTTTGGTATTAGAAGCATTGAGATATCACATCTCATGCTATAGGAAGGGTCTCAGGATTGGAATGGGAAGTAGTTGGATATCACATCTCATGCTATAGGAAGGGTCTCAGGTTTGGTATAAGCATTGAGATATCACATCTCATGCTATAGGACGGGTCTCAGGATTGGAATGGAAGGAGTTGGATATCACATCTCATGTTATCGGAAGGATCTCACGTTTGGTATTAGAAGTATTGAGATATCATATCTCATGCTATATGAAGGGTCTCAGGATTGGAATGGGAAAGAGTTGGATATCACATCTCATGCTTTAGGGAGTGTCTCAGGATTGGAATGGGAAGGACTTAGATATCACATATCATGCTATAGGGAGGGTCTCAGTTTTGATATTAGAAGCATTGAAATATCACATCTCATGCTATCGGAAGTGTCTCAGGATTGGAATGGGAAGGAGCTGGATATCACATCTCATGCTAAAGGAAGGGTCTCAGGTTTGGAACGGGAAGGATTTGGATATCACATCTCATGCTAAAGGAAGGGTCTCAGGTTTGGAACGGGAAGGATTTGGATATCACATCTCATGTTATAGGAAGGGTCTCAGGTTTGGTATAAGCATTGAGATATCACATCTCTGCTATCGGAAGTGTCTCAGGATTGGAATGGGAAGGAGTTGGATATCCCATCTCATGTTATAGGACGGGTCTCAGGTTTGTTATTAGAATCATTGAGATATCATATTGCATGCTGTAGGAAGGGTCTAAGGGTTGGAATGGGAAGGACTTGGATATCACATCTTATGCTATAGATAGGCTCTTAGGTTTGGGAAGCGAAGGAGTTGGATATCACATTTCATGTTAGAGGAAGGATCTCAGGTTTGTTATTAGAAGCATTGAGATATCACATCTCATGCTATAGGAAGGGTCTCAGGATTGGAATGGGAAGTAGTTGGATATCACATCTCATGCTATAGGAAGGGTTTCAGGTTTGGTATAAGCATTGAGATATCACATCTCATGCTATAGGACGGGTCTCAGGATTGGAATGGAAGGAGTTGGATATCACATCTCATGTTATAGGAAGGATCTCAGGTTTGGTATTAGAAGCAACGAGACATCACATCTCATGCTATAGGAAGGGTCTCAGGGTTGGAATGGGAAGGAGTTGGATATCACATCTCATCCAATAGGAAGGGTCTCAGGTTTGGAATGGGAAGGAATTGGATATCACATCTCATGTTATAGGAAGGATCTCAGGTTTGGTATTAGAAGCATTGAGATATCACATCTCATGCTATAGGAAGGGTCTCAGGATTGGAATGTGAAGGATTTGGATATCACATCTCATGCTAAAGGAAGGGTCTCAGGTTTGGTAGAAGCATTGAGATATCACGTCTCTGCTATCGGAAGGGTCTCAGGATTGGATTGGGAAGGAGTTGGATATCCCTTCTCATGCTATAGGAAGGGTCTCAGGATTTGAATGGCAAGGAGTTGGATATCACATCTCATGCCATAGGAAGGGTCTCAGGTTTGGTATAAGCATTGAGATATCACATCTCTGCTATCGGAAGGGTCTCAGGATTGGATTGGGAAGGAGTTGGATATCCCTTCTCATGCTATAGGAAGTGTCTCAGGTTGGAATGGGAAGGAGTTGGATATCACATCTCATGTTATAGGAAGGGTCTCAGGATTGGAATGGGAAGGATTTGGATATCACATCTCTTGCTATAGGAAGGGTCTCAGGATTGGAATGGGTAGGAGTTGGATATTACTTTCTTGCTATAGGAAGGGTCTCATGTTTGGAATGGGAAGGAGTTGGATATCACATATGCTATAGTTAGTGTCTCAGGTTTGGAACGGGAAGGAGTTGGATATCACATCTCATGTTATAGGAAGGGTCTCAGGTTTGGTATAAGCATTGAGATATCACATCTCTGCTATCGGAAGCGGCTCAGGATTGGAATGGGAAGGAGTTGGATATCCCATCTCATGTTATAGTAAGAGTCTCTGGTTTGGTATTAGAATCATTGAGATATCACATTGCATGCTGTAGGAAGGGTCTAAGGATTGGAATGGGATGGACTTGGATATCACATCTCATGCTATAGGTAGGCTCTCAGGTTTGGTATAAGCATTGAGATATCACATCTCATGCTATAGGAAGGGTCTCAGGATTGGAATGGGAAGGATTTGGATATCACATCTCATGCTATAGGAAGGGTCTCAGATTTGGTATAAGCATTGAGATATCACATCTCATGCTAAAGGAAGGGTCTCAGGATTGGAATGGGAAGGAGTTGTATATGACATCTCAGGCCATAGGAAGGGTCTCAGGTTTGGTATAAGCATTGAGATATCACATCTCTGCTATCGGAAGGGTCTCAGGATTGGAATGGGAAGGAGTTGGATATCCCATCTCATGTTATAGGAAGGGTCTCAGGATTGGAATGGGAAGGACTTGGATGTCACATCTCATGCTATAGGGAGGGTCTCAAGTTTGATATTAGAAGCATTGAGATAACAAATCTCATGATATCGGAAGGGTCTCAGGATTGGAATGGGAAGGAGTTGGATACCACATCTCATGATAAAGGAAGGGTCTAAGGTTTGGAAGGGGAAGGATTTGGATATCACATCTCATGTTATAGGACGGGTCTCAGGTTTGGTATTAGAAGCATAGAGATATCACATCTCATGCTATAGGAAGGGTCTCAGGATTGGAATGGGAAGGACTTGGATGTCACATCTCATGCTATAGGGAGGGTCTCAAGTTTGATATTAGAAGCATTGAGATAACAAATCTCATGATATCGGAAGGGTCTCAGGATTGGAATGGGAAGGAGTTGGATACCACATCTCATGATAAAGGAAGGGTCTAAGGTTTGGAAGGGGAAGGATTTGGATATCACATCTCATGTTATAGGACGGGTCTCAGGTTTGGTATTAGAAGCATTGAGATATCAAGTCTCATGGTATAAGAAGGGTCTCAGAATTGGAATGGGAAGGAGTTGGATATCACACCTCAAGCTATAGGAAGGGTCTCAGGATTGGAATGGAAAGGAGTTTGATATCACATCTCATGCCATAGTATGGGTCTCAGGTTTGGTAGAAGCATTGGGATATCACATCTCATGCTATCGGAAGGGTATCAGTATTGGATTTGGAAGAAGTTGGATATCCCATCTCATGCTATAGGAAGGGTCTCAGGTTGGAATGGGAAGGAGTTGGATATCACATTTCATGTTATAGGAAGGGTCTCAGGATTGGAATGGGAAGGACTTGGATATCATATCTCATGCTATAGGACGGGTCTCAGGTTTGTTATTAGAATCATTGAGATATCATATTGCATGCTGTAGGAAGGGTCTAAGGATTGGAATGGGAAGGACTTGGATATCACATCTCATGCTATAGATAGGCTCTTAGGTTTGGAAAGGGAAGGAGTTGGATATCACATTTCATGTTAGAGGAAGGATCTCAGGTTTGGTATTAGAAGCATTGAGATATCACATCTCATGCTATAGGAAGGGTCTCAGGATTGGAATGGGAAGTAGTTGGATATCACATCTCATGCTATAGGACGGGTCTCAGGATTGGAATGGAAGGAGTTGGATATCACATCTCATGTTATAGGAAGGATCTCAGGTTTGGTATTAGAAGCATTGAGACATCACATCTCATGCTATAGGAAGGGTCTCAGGGTTGGAATGGGAAGGAGTTGGATATCACATCTCATCCAATAGGAAGGGTCTCAGGTTTGGAATGGGAAGGAATTGGATATCACATCTCATGTTATAGGAAGGATCTCAGGTTTGGTATTAGAAGCATTGAGATATCACATCTCATGCTATAGGAAGGGTCTCAGGATTGGAATGTGAAGGATTTGGATATCACATCTCATGCTAAAGGAAGGGTCTCAGGTTTGGTAGAAGCATTGAGATATCACGTCTCTGCTATCGGAAGGGTCTCAGGATTGGATTGGGAAGGAGTTGGATATCCCTTCTCATGCTATAGGAAGGGTCTCAGGATTTGAATGCAAGGAGTTGGATATCACATCTCATGCCATAGGAAGGGTCTCAGGTTTGGTATAAGCATTGAGATATCACATCTCTGCTATCGGAAGGGTCTCAGGATTGGAATGGGAAGGAGTTGGATATTCCCATCTCATGTTATAGGAAGGGTCTCAGGTTTGGTATTAGAAGCATTGAGATATCACATCTCATGCTATAGGAAGGGTCTCAGGATTGGAATGGGAAGGACTTGGATATCACATCTCATGCTATAGGGAGGGTCTCAAGTTTGATATTAGAAGCTTAGAGATATCACATCTCATGATATCGGAAGGGTCTCAGGATTGGAATGGGAAGGAGTTGGATATCACATCTCATGATAAAGGAAGGGTCTAAGGTTTGGAAGGGGAAGGATTTGGATATCACATCTCATGTTATATTACGGGTCTCAGGTTTGGTATTAGAAGCATTGAGATATCAAGTCTCAGAGTATAGGAAGGGTCTCAGAATTGGAATGGGAAGGAGTTGGATATCACATCTCAAGCTATAGGAAGGGTCTCAGGATTGGAATGGGAAGGACCTGGATATCACATCTCATGCTATAGGAAGGCTCTCAGGTTTGGAAGGGGAAAGAGTTGGATATCACATTTCATGTTAGAGGTAGGATCTCAGGTTTGGTGTTAGAGGCATTGAGATATCACATCTCATGCTATCAGAAGGGTCTCAGGAATGGAATGGGAAGGAGTTGGATATCACATCTCATGCTAAAGGGAGGGTCTCAGGTTTGGAAGGGGAAGGATTTGGATATCACATCTCATGGTATAGGAAGGATCTCAGGTTTGGTATTAGAAGCATTGAGATATCTCATCTCATGCTATCGGAAGGATCTCAGGTTTGGTATTAGAAGCATTGAGATATCACATCTCATGCTATCAGAAGGGTCTCAGGATTGGAATGGGAAGGAGTTGGATACCACATCTCATGATAAAGGAAGGGTCTAAGGTTTGGAAGGGGAAGGATTTGGATATCACATCTCATGTTATAGGACGGGTCTCAGGTTTGGTATTAGAAGCATTGAGATATCAAGTCTCATGGTATAAGAAGGGTCTCAGAATTGGAATGGGAAGGAGTTGGATATCACACCTCAAGCTATAGGAAGGGTCTCAGGATTGGAATGGAGTTTGATATCACATCTCATGCCATAGTATGGGTCTCAGGTTTGGTATTAGAAGCATTGAGATATCAAGTCTCATTGTATAAGAAGGGTATCAGTATTGGATTTGGAAGAAGTTGGATAACCCATCTCATGCTATAGGAAGGGTCTCAGGTTGGAATGGGAAGGAGTTGGATATCACATTTCATGTTATAGGAAGGGTCTCAGGATTGGAATGGGAAGGACTTGGATATCATATCTCATGCTATAGGACGGGTCTCAGGTTTGTTATTAGAATCATTGAGATATCATATTGCATGCTGTAGGAAGGGTCTAAGGATTGGAATGGGAAGGACTTGGATATCACATCTCATGGTATAGATAGGCTCTTAGGTTTGGAAAGGGAAGGAGTTGGATATCACATTTCATGTTAGAGGAAGGATCTCAGGTTTGGTATTAGAAGCATTGAGATATCACATCTCATGCTATAGGAAGGGTCTCAGGATTGGAATGGGAAGTAGTTGGATATCACATCTCATGCTATAGGAAGGGTCTCAGGTTTGGTATAAGCATTGAGATATCACATCTCATGCTATAGGACGGGTCTCAGGATTGGAATGGAAGGAGTTGGATATCACATCTCATGTTATATGAAGGATCTCAGGTTTGGTATTAGAAGCATTGAGACATCACATCTCATGCTATAGGAAGGGTCTCAGGGTTGGAAGGGGAAGGAGTTGGATATCACATCTCATCCAATAGGAAGGGTCTCAGGTTTGGAATGGGAAGGAATTGGATATCACATCTCATGTTATAGGAAGGATCTCAGGTTTGGTATTAGAAGCATTGAGATATCACATCTCATGCTATAGGAAGGGTCTCAGGATTGGAATGTGAAGGATTTGGATATCACATCTCATGCTAAAGGAAGGGTCTCAGGTTTGGTAGAAGCATTGAGATATCACGTCTCTGCTATCGGAAGGGTCTCAGGATTGGATTGGGAAGGAGTTGGATATCCCTTCTCATGCTATAGGAAGGGTCTCAGGATTTGAATGGCAAGGAGTTGGATATCACATCTCATGCCATAGGAAGGGTCTCAGGTTTGGTATAAGCATTGAGATATCACATCTCTGCTATCGGAAGGGTCTCAGGATTGGAATGGGAAGGAGTTGGATATTCCCATCTCATGTTATAGGAAGGGTCTCAGGTTTGGTATTAGAAGCATTGAGATATCACATCTCATGCTATAGGAAGGGTCTCAGGATTGGAATGGGAAGGACTTGGATATCACATCTCATGCTATAGGGAGGGTCTCAAGTTTGATATTAGAAGCTTTGAGATATCACATCTCATGATATCGGAAGGGTCTCAGGATTGGAATGGGAAGGAGTTGGATATCACATCTCATGATAAAGGAAGGGTCTAAGGTTTGGAAGGGGAAGGATTTGGATATCACATCTCATGTTATATTACGGGTCTCAGGTTTGGTATTAGAAGCATTGAGATATCAAGTCTCAGAGTATAGGAAGGGTCTCAGAATTGGAATGGGAAGGAGTTGGATATCACATCTCAAGCTATAGGAAGGGTCTCAGGATTGGAATGGGAAGGACTTGGATATCACATCTCATGCTATAGGAAGGCTCTCAGGTTTGGAAGGGGAAAGAGTTGGATATCACATTTCATGTTAGAGGTAGGATCTCAGGTTTGGTATTAGAGGCATTGAGATATCACATCTCATGCTATCAGAAGGGTCTCAGGAATGGAATGGGAAGGAGTTGGATATCACATCTCATGCTAAAGGGAGGGTCTCAGGTTTGGAAGGGGAAGGATTTGGATATCACATCTCATGTTATAGGAAGGATCTCAGGTTTGGTATTAGAAGCATTGAGATATCACATCTCATGCTATCGGAAGGATCTCAGGTTTGGTATTAGAAGCATTGAGATATCACATCTCATGCTATCAGAAGGGTCTCAGGATTGGAATGGGAAGGAGTTGGATATCACATCTCATGCTAAAGTGAGGGTCTCAGGTTTGGAAGGGGAAGGATTTGGATATCACATCTCATGTTATCGGAAGGATCTCACGTTTGGTATTAGAAGTATTGAGATATCATATCTCATGCTATAGGAAGGGTCTCAGGATTGGAATGGGAAAGAGTTGGATATCACATCTCATGCTATAGGGAGTGTCTCAGGATTGGAATGGGAAGGACTTAGATATCACATATCATGCTATAGGGGGGGTCTCAGTTTTGATATTAGAAGCATTGAGATATCACATCTCATGCTATCGGAAGTGTCTCAGGATTGGAATGGGAAGGAGCTGGATATCACATCTCATGCTAAAGGAAGGGTCTCAGGTTTGGAACGGGAAGGATTTGGATATCACATCTCATGTTATAGGAAGGGTCTCAGGTTTGGTATAAGCATTGAGATATCACATCTCTGCTATCGGAAGTGTCTCAGGATTGGAATGGGAAGGAGTTGGATATCCCATCTCATGTTATAGGACGGGTCTCAGGTTTGTTATTAGAATCATTGAGATATCATATTGCATGCTGTAGGAAGGGTCTAAGGGTTGGAATGGGAAGGACTTGGATATCACATCTCATGCTATAGATAGGCTCTTAGGTTTGGAAAGGGAAGGAGTTGGATATCACATTTCATGTTAGAGGAAGAATCTCAGGTTTGGTATTAGAAGCATTGAGATATCACATCTCATGCTATAGGAAGGGTCTCAGGATTGGAATGGGAAGTAGTTGGATATCACATCTCATGCTATAGGAAGGGTCTCAGGTTTGGTATAAGCATTGAGATATCACATCTAATGCTATAGGACGGGTCTCAGGATTGGAATGGAAGGAGTTGGATATCACATCTCATGTTATAGGAAGGATCTCAGGTTTGGTATTAGAAGCATTGAGACATCACATCTCATGCTATAGGAAGGGTCTCAGGGTTGGAATGGGAAGGACTTGGATATCACATCTCATGCTATAGGAAGGGTCTCAGGATTGGAATGGGAAGTAGTTGGATATCACATCTCATGCTATAGGAAGGGTCTCAGGTTTGGTATAAGCATTGAGATATCACATCTCATGCTATAGGACGGGTCTCAGGATTGGAATGGAAGGAGTTGGATATCACATCTCATGTTATAGGAAGGATCTCAGGTTTGGTATAAGAAGCATTGAGACATCACATCTCATGCTATAGGAAGGGTCTCAGGGTTGGAATGGGAAGGAGTTGGATATCACATCTCATCCAATAGGAAGGGTCTCAGGTTTGGAATGGGAAGGAATTGGATATCACATCTCATGTTATAGGAAGGATCTCAGGTTTGTTATTAGAAGCATTGAGATATCACATCTCATGCTATAGGAAGGGTCTCAGGATTGGAATGTGAAGGATTTGGATATCACATCTCACGCTAAAGGAAGGGTCTCAGGTTTGGTAGAAGCATTGAGATATCACGTCTCTGCTATCGGAAGGGTCTCAGGATTGGAATGGGAAGGAGTTGGATATCCCTTCTCATGCTATAGGAAGGGTCTCAGGATTTGAATGGCAAGGAGTTGGATATCACATCTCATGCCATAGGAAGGGTCTCAGGTTTGGTATAAGCATTGAGATATCACATCTCTGCTATCGGAAGGGTCTCAGGATTGGAATGGGAAGGAGTTGGATATTCCCATCTCATGTTATAGGAAGGGTCTCAGGTTTGGTATTAGAAGCATTGAGATATCACATCTCATGCTATAGGAAGGGTCTCAGGATTGGAATGGGAAGGACTTGGATATCACATCTCATGCTATAGGGAGGGTCTCAAGTTTGATATTAGAAGCTTTGAGATATCACATCTCATGATATCGGAAGGGTCTCAGGATTGGAATGGGAAGGAGTTGGATATCACATCTCATGATAAAGGAAGGGTCTAAGGTTTGGAAGGGGAAGGATTTGGATATCACATCTCATGTTATATTACGGGTCTCAGGTTTGGTATTAGAAGCATTGAGATATCAAGTCTCAGAGTATAGGAAGGGTCTCAGAATTGGAATGGGAAGGAGTTGGATATCACATCTCAAGCTATAGGAAGGGTCTCAGGATTGGAATGGGAAGGACTTGGATATCACATCTCATGCTATAGGAAGGCTCTCAGGTTTGGAAGGGGAAAGAGTTGGATATCACATTTCATGTTAGAGGTAGGATCTCAGGTTTGGTATTAGAGGCATTGAGATATCACATCTCATGCTATCAGAAGGGTCTCAGGAATGGAATGGGAAGGACTTGGATATCACATCTCATGCTAAAGGGAGGGTCTCAGGTTTGGAAGGGGAAGGATTTGGATATCACATCTCATGTTATAGGAAGGATCTCAGGTTTGGTATTAGAAGCATTGAGATATCACATCTCATGCTATCGGAAGGATCTCAGGTTTGGTATTAGAAGCATTGAGATATCACATCTCATGCTATCAGAAGGGTCTCAGGATTGGAATGTGAAGAAGTTGGATATCACATCTCATGCTAAAGGGAGGGTCTCAGGTTTGGAAGGGGAAGGATTTGGATATCACATCTCATGTTATCGGAAGGATCTCACGTTTGGTATTAGAAGTATTGAGATATCATATCTCATGCTATAGGAAGGGTCTCAGGATTGGAATGGGAAAGAGTTGGATATCACATCTCATGCTATAGGGAGTGTCTCAGGATTGGAATGGGAAGGACTTAGATATCACATATCATGCTATAGGGAGGGTCTCAGTTTTGATATTAGAAGCATTGAGATATCACATCTCATGCTATCGGAAGTGTCTCAGGATTGGAATGGGAAGGAGCTGGATATCACATCTCATGCTAAAGGAAGGGTCTCAGGTTTGGAACGGGAAGGATTTGGATATCACATCACATGTTATAGGAAGGGTCTCAGGTTTGGTATAAGCATTGAGATATCACATCTCTGCTATCGGAAGTGTCTCAGGATTGGAATGGGAAGGAGTTGGATATCCCATCTCATATTATAGGACGGGTCTCAGGTTTGTTATTAGAATCATTGAGATATCATATTGCATGCTGTAGGAAGGGTCTAAGGGTTGGAATGGGAAGGACTTGGATATCACATCTCATGCTATAGATATGCTCTTAGGTTTGGAAAGGGAAGGAGTTGGATATCACATTTCATGTTAGAGGAAGGATCTCAGGTTTGGTATTAGAAGCATTGAGATATCACATCTCATGCTATAGGAAGGGTCTCAGGATTGGAATGGGAAGTAGTTGGATATCACATCTCATGCTATAGGAAGGGTCTCAGGTTTGGTATAAGCATTGAGATATCACATCTAATGCTATAGGACGGGTCTCAGGATTGGAATGGAAGGAGTTGGATATCACATCTCATGTTATAGGAAGGATCTCATGTTTGGTATTAGAAGCATTGAGACATCACATCTCATGCTATAGGAAGGGTCTCAGGGTTGGAATGGGAAGGAGTTGGATATCACCTCTCATCCAATAGGAAGGGTCTCAGGTTTGGAATGGGAAGGAATTTGGATATCACATCTTATGTTATAGGAAGGATCTCAGGTTTGGTATTAGAAGCATTGAGATATCACATCTCATGCTATAGGAAGGGTCTCAGGATTGGAATGTGAAGGATTTGGATATCACATCTCATGCTAAAGGAAGGGTCTCAGGTTTGGTAGAAGCATTGAGATATCACGTCTCTGCTATCGGAAGGGTCTCAGGATTGGATTGGGCAGGAGTTGGATATCCCTTCTCATGCTATAGGAAGGGTCTCAGGATTTGAATGGCAAGGAGTTGGATATCACATCTCATGCCATAGGAAGGGTCTCAGGTTTGGTATAAGCATTGAGATATCACATCTCTGCTATCGGAAGGGTCTCAGGATTGGATTGGGAAGGAGTTGGATATCCCTTCTCATGCTATAGGAAGTGTCTCAGGTTGGAATGGGAAGGAGTTGGATATCACATCTCATGTTATAGGAAGGGTCTCAGGATTGGAATGGGAAGGATTTGGATATCACATCTCTTGCTATAGGAAGGGTCTCAGGATTGGAATGGGTAGGAGTTGGATATTACTTTCTTGCTATAGGAAGGGTCTCATGTTTGGAATGGGAAGGAGTTGGATATCACATATGCTATAGTTAGTGTCTCAGGTTTGGAACGGGAAGGAGTTGGATATCACATCTCATGTTATAGGAAGGGTCTCAGGTTTGGTATAAGCATTGACATATCACATCTCTGCTATCGGAAGCGGCTCAGGATTGGAATGGGAAGGAGTTGGATATCTCATCTCATGTTATAGTAAGAGTCTCTGGTTTGGTATTGGAATCATTGAGATATCACATCGCATGCTGTAGGAAGGGTCTAAGGATTGGAATGGGATGGACTTGGATATCACATCTCATGCTATAGGTAGGCTCTCAGGTTTGGTATAAGCATTGAGATATCACATCTCATGCTATAGGAAGGGTCTCAGGATTGGAATGGGAAGGATTTGGATATCACATCTCATACTATAGGAAGGGTCTCAGATTTGGTATAAGCATTGAGATATCACATCTCATGCTAAAGGAAGGGTCTCAGGATTGGAATGGGAAGGAGTTGTATATGACATCTCAGGCCATAGGAAGGGTCTCAGGTTTGGTATAAGCATTGAGATATCACATCTCTGCTATCGGAAGGGTCTCAGGATTGGAATGGGAAGGAGTTGGATATCCCATCTCATGTTATAGGAAGGGTCTCAGGTTTGGTATTAGAAGCATAGAGATATCACATCTCATGCTATAGGAAGGGTCTCAGGATTGGAATGGGAAGGACTTGGATGTCACATCTCATGCTATAGGGAGGGTCTCAAGTTTGATATTAGAAGCATTGAGATAACAAATCTCATGATATCGGAAGGGTCTCAGGATTGGAATGGGAAGGAGTTGGATACCACATCTCATGATAAAGGAAGGGTCTAAGGTTTGGAAGGGGAAGGATTTGGATATCACATCTCATTTTATAGGACGGGTCTCAGGTTTGGTATTAGAAGCATTGAGATATCAAGTCTCGTGGTATAAGAAGGGTCTCAGAATTGGAATGGGAAGGAGTTGGATATCACACCTCAAGTTATAGGAAGGGTCTCAGGATTGGAATGGGAAGGAGTTTGATATCACATCTCATGCCATAGTATGGGTCTCAGGTTTGGTAGAAGCATTGGGATATCACATCTCATGCTATCGGAAGGGTATCAGTATTGGATTTGGAAGAAGTTGGATATCCCATCTCATGCTATAGGAAGGGTCTCAGGTTGGAATGGGAAGGAGTTGGATATCACATTTCATGTTATAGGAAGGGTCTCAGGATTGGAATGGGAAGGACTTGGATATCATATCTCATGCTATAGGACGGGTCTCAGGTTTGTTATTAGAATCATTGAGATATCATATTGCATGCTGTAGGAAGGGTCTAAGGATTGGAATGGGAAGGACTTGGATATCACATCTCATGCTATAGATAGGCTCTTAGGTTTTGGAATGGGAAGGAGTTGGATATCACATTTCATGTTATAGGAAGGGTCTCAGGATTGGAATGGGAAGGACTTGGATATCATATCTCATGCTATAGGACGGGTCTCAGGTTTGTTATTAGAATCATTGAGATATCATATTGCATGCTGTAGGAAGGGTCTAAGGATTGGAATGGGAAGGACTTGGATATCACATCTCATGCTATAGATAGGCTCTTAGGTTTGGAAAGGGAAGGAGTTGGATATCACATTTCATGTTAGAGGAAGGATCGCAGGTTTGGTATTAGAAGCATTGAGATATCACATCTCATGCTATAGGAAGGGTCTCAGGATTGGAATGGGAAGTAGTTGGATATCACATCTCATGCTATAGGAAGGGTCTCAGGTTTGGTATAAGCATTGAGATATCACATCTCATGCTATAGGACGGGTCTCAGGATTGGAATGGAAGGAGTTGGATATCACATCTCATGTTATAGGAAGGATCTCAGGTTTGGTATTAGAAGCATTGAGACATCACATCTCATGCTATAGGAAGGGTCTCAGGGTTGGAATGGGAAGGAGTTGGATATCACATCTCATCCAATAGGAAGGGTCTCAGGTTTGGAATGGGAAGGAATTGGATATCACATCTCATGTTATAGGAAGGATCTCAGGTTTGGTATTAGAAGCATTGAGATATCACATCTCATGCTATAGGAAGGGTCTCATGATTGGAATGTGAAGGATTTGGATATCACATCTCATGCTAAAGGAAGGGTCTCAGGTTTGGTAGAAGCATTGAGATATCAGGTCTCTGCTATCGGAAGGGTCTCAGGATTGGATTGGGAAGGAGTTGGATATCCCTTCTCATGCTATAGGAAGGGTCTCAGGATTTGAATGGGAAGGAGTTGGATATCACATCTCATGTTATAGGAAGGGTCTCAGGATTGGAATGGGAAGGATTTGGATATCACATCTCTTGCTATAGGAAGGGTCTCAGGATTGGAATGGGTAGGAGTTGGATATTACTTTCTTGCTATAGGAAGGGTCTCATGTTTGGAATGGGAAGCAGTTGGATATCACATATGCTATAGTTAGTGTCTCAGGTTTGGAACGGGAAGGAGTTGGATATCACATCTCATGTTATAGGAAGGGTCTCAGGTTTGGTATAAGCATTGAGATATCACATCTTTGCTATCGGAAGCGGCTCAGGATTGGAATGGGAAGGAGTTGGATATCCCATCTCATGTTATAGGAGGAGTCTCTGGTTTGGTATTAGAATCATTGAAATATCACATCGCATGCTGTAGGAAGGGTCTAAGGATTGGAATGGGATGGACTTGGATATCACATCTCATGCTATAGGTAGGCTCTCAGGTTTGGTATAAGCATTGAGATATCACATCTCATGCTATAGGAAGGGTCTCAGGATTGGAATGGGAAGGAATTGGATATCACATCTCATGCTATAGGAAGGGTCTCAGATTTGGTATAAGCATTGAGATATCACATCTCATGCTAAAGGAAGGGTCTCAGGATTGGAATGGGAAGGAGTTGTATATGACATCTCAGGCCATAGGAAGGGTCTCAGGTTTGGTATAAGCATTGAGATATCACATCTCTGCTATCGGAAGGGTCTCAGGATTGGAATGGGAAGGAGTTGGATATCCCATCTCATGTTATAGGAATGGTCTCAGGTTTGGTATTAGAAGCATAGAGATATCACATCTCATGCTATAGGAAGGGTCTCAGGATTGGAATGGGAAGGACTTGGATGTCACATCTCATGCTATAGGGAGGGTCTCAAGTTTGATATTAGAAGCGTTGAGATAACAAATCTCATGATATCGGAAGGGTCTCAGGATTGGAATGGGAAGGAGTTGGATATCACATCTCATGATAAAGGAAGGGTCTAAGGTTTGGAAGGGGAAGGATTTGGATATCACATCTCATGTTATAGGACGGGTCTCAGGTTTGGTATTAGAAGCATTGAGATATCAAGTCTCATGGTATAAGAAGGGTCTCAGAATTGGAATGGGAAGGAGTTGGATATCACACCTCAAGCTATGGGAAGGGTCTCAGGATTGGAATGGGAAGGAGTTTGATATCACATCTCCTACCCATTCCAATCCTGAGACCCTTCCTATAGCAAGAGATGTGATATCCAAATCCTTCCCATTCCAATCCTGAGACCCTTCCTATAACAAGAGATGTGATATCCAACTCCTTCCCATTCAAATCCTGAGACCCTTCCTATAGCATGAGAAGGGATATCCAACTCCTTCCCAATCCAATCCTGAGACCCTTCCGATAGCAGAGACCTGATATCTCAATGCTTCTACCAAAACTGAGACCCTTCCTTTAGCATGAGATGTGATATCCAAATCCTTCACATTCCAATCCTGTGACCCTTCCTATAGCATGAGATGTGATATCTCAATGCTTCTAATACCAAACCTGAGATCCTTCCTATAACATGAGATGTGATATCCAATTCCTTCCCATTCCAAACCTGAGACCCTTCCTATTGGATGAGATGTGATATCCAACTCCTTCCCATTCCAACCCTGAGACCATTCCTATAGCATGAGATGTGATGTCTCAATGCTTCTAATACCAAACCTGAGATCCTTCCTATAACATGAGATGTGATATCCAACTCCTTCCATTCCAATCCTGAGACCCGTCCTATAGCATGAGATGTGATATCTTCATGCTTATACCAAACCTGAGACCCTTCCTATAGCATGAGATGTGATATCCAACTACTTACCATTCCAATCCTGAGACCCTTCCTATAGCATGAGATGTGATATCTCAATGCTTCTAATACCAAACTTGAGATCCTTCCTCTAACATGAAATGTGATATCCAACTCCTTCCCTTTCCAAACCTAAGAGCCTATCTATAGCATGAGATGTGATATCCAAGTCCTTCCCATTCCAATCCTTAGACCCTTCCTACGGCATGCAATATGATATCTCAATGATTCTAATAACAAACCTGAGACCCGTCCTATAGCATGAGATATGATATCCAAGTCCTTCCCATTCCAATCCTGAGACCCTTCCTATAACATGAAATGTGATATCCAACTCCTTCCCATTCCAACCTGAGACCCTTCCTATAGCATGAGATGGGATATCCAACTTCTTCCAAATCCAATACTGATACCCTTCCGATAGCATGAGATGTGATATCCCAATGCTTCTACCAAACCTGAGACCCATACTATGGCATGAGATGTGATATCAAACTCCTTCCCATTCCAATCCTGAGACCCTTCCTATAACTTGAGGTGTGATATCCAACTCCTTCCCATTCCAATTCTGAGACCCTTCTTATACCATGAGACTTGATATCTCAATGCTTCTAATACCAAACCTGAGACCCGTCCTATAACATGAGATGTGATATCCAAATCCTTCCCCTTCCAAACCTTAGACCCTTCCTTTATCATGAGATGTGGTATCCAACTCCTTCCCATTCCAATCCTGAGACCCTTCCGATATCATGAGATTTGTTATCTCAATGCTTCTAATATCAAACTTGAGACCCTCCCTATAGCATGAGATGTGACATCCAAGTCCTTCCCATTCCAATCCTGAGACCCTTCCTATAGCATGAGATGTGATATCTCTATGCTTCTAATACCAAACCTGAGACCCTTCCTATAACATGAGATGGGATATCCAACTCCTTCCCATTCCAATCCTGAGACCCTTCCGATAGCAGAGATGTGATATCTCAATGCTTATACCAAACCTGAGACCCTTCCTATGGCCTGAGATGTCATATACAACTCCTTCCCATTCCAATCCTGAGACCCTTCCTTTAGCATGAGATGTGATATCTCAATGCTTATACCAAATCTGAGACCCTTCCTATAGCATGAGATGTGATATCCAAATCCTTCCCATTCCAATCCTGAGACCCTTCCTATAGCATGAGATGTGATATCTCAATGCTTATACCAAACCTGAGAGCCTACCTATAGCATGAGATGTGATATCCAAGTCCATCCCATTCCAATCCTTAGACCCTTCCTACAGCATGCGATGTGATATCTCAATGATTCCAATACCAAACCAGAGACTCTTACTATAACATGAGATGGGATATCCAACTCCTTCCCATTCCAATCCTGAGCCGCTTCCGATAGCAGAGATGTGATATCTCAATGCTTATACCAAACCTGAGACCCTTCCTATAACATGAGATGTGATATCCAACTCCTTCCCGTTCCAAACCTGAGACACTAACTATAACATATGTGATATCCAACTCCTTCCCATTCCAAACATGAGACCCTTCCTATAGCAAGAAAGTAATATCCAACTCCTACCCATTCCAATCCTGAGACCCTTCCTATAGCAAGAGATGTGATATCCAAATCCTTCCCATTCCAATCCTGAGACCCTTCCTATAACATGAGATGTGATATCCAACTCCTTCCCATTCCAACCTGAGACACTTCCTATAGCATGAGAAGGGATATCCAACTCCTTCCCAATCCAATCCTGAGACCCTTCCGATAGCAGAGATGTGATATCTCAATGCTTATACCAAACCTGAGACCCTTCCTATGGCATGAGATGTGATATCCAACTCCTTCCCGTTCCAAACCTGAGACACTAACTATAGCATATGTGATATCCAACTCCTTCCCATTCCAAACATGAGACCCTTCCTATAGCAAGAAAGTAATATCCAACTCCTACCCATTCCAATCCTGAGACCCTTCCTATAGCAAGAGATGTGATATCCAAATCCTTCCCATTCCAATCCTGAGACCCTTCCTATAACATGAGATGTGATATCCAACTCCTTCCCATTCCAACCTGAGACACTTCCTATAGCATTAGAAGGGATATCCAACTCCTTCCCAATCCAATCCTGAGACCCTTCCGATAGCAGAGATGTGATATCTCAATGCTTATACCAAACCTGAGACCCTTCCTATGGCATGAGATGTGATATCCAACTCCTTGCCATTCAAATCCTGAGACCCTTCCTATAGCTTGAGAAGGGATATCCAACTCCTGCCCAATCCAATCCTGAGACCCTTCCGATAGCAGAGACGTGATATCTCAATGCTTCTACCAAACCTGAGACCCTTCCTTTAGCATGAAATGTGATATCCAAATCCTTCACATTCCAATCCTGAGACCCTTCCTATAGCATGAGATGTGATATCTCAATGCTTCTAATACCAAACCTGAGATCCTTCCTATAACATGAGATGTGATATCCAATTCCTTCCCATTCCAAACCTGAGACCCTTCCTATTGGATGAGATGTGATATCCAACTCCTTCCCATTCCAACCCTGAGACCCTTCCTATAGCATGAGATGTGATGTCTCAATGCTTCTAATACCAAACCTGAGATCCTTCCTATAACATGAGATGTGATATCCAACTCCTTCCATTCCAATCCTGAGACCCGTCCTATAGCATTAGATGTGATATCTCAATGCTTATACCAAACCTGAGACCCTTCCTATAGCATGAGATGTGATATCCAACTACTTCCCATTCCAATCCTGAGACCCTTCCTATAGCATGAGATGTGATATCTCAATGCTTCTAATACCAAACCTGAGATCCTTCCTCTAACATGAAATGTGATATCCAACTCCTTCCCTTTCCAAACCTAAGAGCCTATCTATAGCATGAGATGTGATATCCAAGTCCTTCCCATTCCAACCCTTAGACCCTTCCTACAGCATGCAATATGATATCTCAATGATTCTAATAACAAACCTGAGACCCGTCCTATAACATGAGATGGGATATCCAACTCCTTCCCATTCCAATCCTGAGACACTTCCGATAGCAGAGATGTGATATCTCAATGCTTATACCAAACCTGAGACCCTTCCTATAACATGAGATGTGATATCCAAATCCTTCCCGTTCCAAACCTGAGACCCTTCCTTTAGCATGAGATGTGATATCCAGCTCCTTCCCATTCCAATCCTGAGACACTTCCGATAGCATGAGATGTGATATCTCAATGCTTCTAATATCAAAACTGAGACCCCCCCTATAGCATGATATGTGATATCTAAGTCCTTCCCATTCCAATCCTGAGACACTCCCTATAGCATGAGATGTGATATCCAACTCTTTCCCATTCCAATCCTGAGACCCTTCCTATAGCATGAGATATGATATCTCAATACTTCTAATACCAAACGTGAGATCCTTCTGATAACATGAGATGTGATATCCAAATCCTTCCCCTTCCAAACCTGAGACCCTCCCTTTAGCATGAGATGTGATATCCAACTCCTTCCCATTCCAATCCTGAGACCCTTCTGATAGCATGAGATGTGATATCTCAATGCTTCTAATACCAAACCTGAGATCCTTCCGATAGCATGAGATGTGATATCTCAATGCTTCTAATACCAAACCTGAGATCCTTCCTATAACATGAGATGTGATATCCAAATCCTTCCCCTTCCAAACCTGAGACCCTCCCTTTAGCATGAGATGTGATATCCAACTCCTTCCCATTCCATTCTTGAGACCCTTCTGATAGCATGAGATGTGATATCTCAATGCCTCTAATACCAAACCTGAGATCCTACCTCTAACATGAAATGTGATATCCAACTCTTTCCCCTTCCAAACCTGAGAGCCTTCCTATAGCATGAGATGTGATATCCAAGTCCTTCCCATTCCAATCCTGAGACCCTTCCTATAGCTTGAGATGTGATATCCAACTCCTTCCCATTCCAATTCTGAGACCCTTCCTATACTCTGAGACTTGATATCTCAATGCTTCTAATACCAAACCTGAGACCCGTAATATAACATGAGATGTGATATCCAAATCCTTCCCCTTCCAAACCTTAGACCCTTCCTTTATCATGAGATGTGATATCCAACTCCTTCCCATTCCAATCCTGAGACCCTTCCGATATCATGAGATGTGATATCTCAAAGCTTCTAATATCAAACTTGAGACCCTCCCTATAGCATGAGATGTGATATCCAAGTCCTTCCCATTCCAATCCTGAGACCCTTCCTATAGCATGAGATGTGATATCTCAATGCTTCTAATACCAAACCTGAGACCCTTCCTATAACATGAGATGGGAATATCCAACTCCTTCCCATTCCAATCCTGAGACCCTTCCGATAGCAGAGATGTGATATCTCAATGCTTATACCAAACCAGAGACCCTTCCTATGGCATGAGATGTGATATCCAACTCCTTGCCATTCAAATCCTGAGACCCTTCCTATAGCATGAGAAGGGATATCCAACTCCTTCCCATTCCAATCCTGAGACCCTTCCGATAGCAGAGACGTGATATCTCAATGCTTCTACCAAACCTGAGACCCTTCCTTTAGCATGAGATGTGATATCCAAATCCTTCACATTCCAATCCTGAGACCCTTCCTATAGCATGAGATGTGATATCTCAATGCTTCTAATACCAAACCTGAGATCCTTCCTATAACATGAGATGTGATATCCAATTCCTTCCCATTCCAAACCTGAGACCCTTCCTATTGGATGAGATGTGATATCCAACTCCTTCCCATTCCAACCCTGAGACCCTTCCTATAGCATGAGATGTGATGTCTCAATGCTTCTAATACCAAACCTGAGATCCTTCCTATAACATGAGATGTGATATCCAACTCCTTCCATTCCAATCCTGAGACCCGTCCTATAGCATGAGATGTGATATCTCAATGCTTATACCAAACCTGAGACCCTTCCTATAGCATGAGAAGGGATATCCAACTCCTTCCCAATCCAATCCTGAGACCCTTCCGATAGCAGAGATGTGATATCTCAATGCTTATACCAAACCTGAGACCCTTCCTATGGCATGAGATGTGATATCCAACTCCTTGCCATTCAAATCCTGAGACCCTTCCTATAGCATGAGAAGGGATATCCAACTCCTGCCCAATCCAATCCTGAGACCCTTCCGATAGCAGAGACGTGATATCTCAATGCTTCTACCAAACCTGAGACCCTTCCTTTAGCATGAGATGTGATATCCAAATCCTTCACATTCCAATCCTGAGACCCTTCCTATAGCATGAGATGTGATATCTCAATGCTTCTAATACCAAACCTGAGATCCTTCCTATAACATAAGATGTGATATCCAAATTCCTTCCCATTCCAAACCTGAGACCCTTCCTATTGGATGAGAGGTGATATCCAACTCCTTCCCATTCCAACCCTGAGACCCTTCCTATAGCATGAGATGTGATGTCTCAATGCTTCTAATACCAAACCTGAGATCCTTCCTATAACATGAGATGTGATATCCAACTCCTTCCATTCCAATCCTGAGACCCGTCCTATAGCATTAGATGTGATATCTCAATGCTTATACCAAACCTGAGACCCTTCCTATAGCATGAGATGTGATATCCAACTACTTCCCATTCCAATCCTGAGACCCTTCCTATAGCATGAGATGTGATATCTCAATGCTTCTAATACCAAACCTGAGATCCTTCCTCTAACATGAAATGTGATATCCAACTCCTTCCCTTTCCAAACCTAAGAGCATATCTATAGCATGAGATGTGATATCCAAGTCCTTCCCATTCCAACCCTTAGACCCTTCCTACAGCATGCAATATGATATCTCAATGATTCTAATAACAAACCTGAGACCCGTCCTATAATATGAGATGGGATATCCAACTCCTTCCCATTCCAATCCTGAGACACTTCCGATAGCAGAGATGTGATATCTCAATGCTTATACCAAACCTGAGACCCTTCCTAAAACATGTGATGTGATATCCAAATCCTTCCCGTTCCAAACCTGAGACCCTTCCTTTAGCATGAGATGTGATATCCAGCTCCTTCCCATTCCAATCCTGAGACACTTCCGATAGCATGAGATGTGATATCTCAATGCTTCTAATATCAAAACTGAGACCCTCCCTATAGCATGATATGTGATATCTAAGTCCTTCCCATTCCAATCCTGAGACACTCCCTATAGCATGAGATGTGATATCCAACTCTTTCCCATTCCAATCCTGAGACCCTTCCTATAGCATGAGATGTGATATCTCAATGCTTCTAATACCAAACCTGAGATCCTTCCTATAACATGAGATGTGATATCCAAATCCTTCCCCCTCCAAACCTGAGACCCTCCCTTTAGCATGAGATGTGATATCCAACTCCTTCCCATTCCATTCCTGAGACCCTTCTGATAGCATGAGATGTGATATCTCAATGCCTCTAATACCAAACCTGAGATCCTACCTCTAACATGAAATGTGATATCCAACTCTTTCCCCTTCCAAACCTGAGAGCCTTCCTATAGCATGAGATGTGATATCCAAGTCCTTCCCATTCCAATCCTGAGACCCTTCCTATAGCTTGAGATGTGATATCCAACTCCTTCCCATTCCAATTCTGAGACCCTTCCTATACTCTGAGACTTGATATCTCAATGCTTCTAATACCAAACCTGAGACCCGTAATATAACATGAGATGTGATATCCAAATCCTTCCCCTTCCAAACCTTAGACCCTTCCTTTATCATGAGATGTGATATCCAACTCCTTCCCATTCCAATCCTGAGACCCTTCCGATATCATGAGATGTGATATCTCAAAGCTTCTAATATCAAACTTGAGACCCTCCCTATAGCATGAGATGTGATATCCAAGTCCTTCCCATTCCAATCCTGAGACCCTTCCTATAGCATGAGATGTGATATCTCAATGCTTCTAATACCAAACCTGAGACCCTTCCTATAACATGAGATGGGAATATCCAACTCCTTCCCATTCCAATCCTGAGACCCTTCCGATAGCAGAGATGTGATATCTCAATGCTTATACCAAACCTGAGACCCTTCCTATGGCATGAGATGTGATATCCAACTCCTTGCCATTCAAATCCTGAGACCCTTCCTATAGCATGAGAAGGGATATCCAACTCCTTCCCATTCCAATCCTGAGACCCTTCCGATAGCAGAGACGTGATATCTCAATGCTTCTACCAAACCTGAGACCCTTCCTTTAGCATGAGATGTGATATCCAAATCCTTCACATTCCAATCCTGAGACCCTTCCTATAGCATGAGATGTGATATCTCAATGCTTCTAATACCAAACCTGAGATCCTTCCTATAACATGAGATGTGATATCCAATTCCTTCCCATTCCAAACCTGAGACCCTTCCTATTGGATGAGATGTGATATCCAACTCCTTCCCATTCCAACCCTGAGACCCTTCCTATAGCATGAGATGTGATGTCTCAATGCTTCTAATACCAAACCTGAGATCCTTCCTATAACATGAGATGTGATATCCAACTCCTTCCATTCCAATCCTGAGACCCATCCTATAGCATGAGATGTGATATCTCAATGCTTATACCAAACCTGAGACCCTTCCTATAGCATGAGATGTGATATCCAACTACTTCCCATTCCAATCCTGAGACCCTTCCTATAGCATGAGATGTGATATCCAAGTCCTTCCCATTCCAACCCTGAGACCCTTCCTATAGCATGAGATGTGATGTCTCAATGCTTCTAATACCAAACCTGAGATCCTTCCTATAACATGAGATGTGATATCCAACTCCTTCCATTCCAATCCTGAGACCCGTCCTATAGCATTAGATGTGATATCTCAATGCTTATACCAAACCTGAGACCCTTCCTATAGCATGAGATGTGATATCCAACTACTTCCCATTCCAATCCTGAGACCCTTCCTCTAACATGAAATGTGATATCCAACTCCTTCCCTTTCCAAACCTAAGAGCCTATCTATAGCATGAGATGTGATATCCAAGTCCTTCCCATTCCAACCCTTAGACCCTTCCTACAGCATGCAATATGATATCTCAATGATTCTAATAACAAACCTGAGACCCGTCCTATAACATGAGATGGGATATCCAACTCCTTCCCATTCCAATCCTGAGACACTTCCGATAGCAGAGATGTGATATCTCAGTGCTTATACCAAACCTGAGACCCTTCCTATAACATGAGATGTGATATCCAAATCCTTCCCGTTCCAAACCTGAGACCCTTCCTTTAGCATGAGATGTGATATCCAGCTCCTTCTCATTCCAATCCTGAGACACTTCCGATAGCATGAGATGTGATATCTCAATGCTTCTAATATCAAAACTGAGACCCCCCCTATAGCATGATATGTGATATCTAAGTCCTTCCCATTCCAATCCTGAGACACTCCCTATAGCATGAGATGTGATATCCAACTCTTTCCCATTCCAATCCTGAGACCCTTCCTATAGCATGAGATATGATATCTCAATACTTCTAATACCAAACGTGAGATCCTTCCGATAACATGAGATGTGATATCCAAATCCTTCCCCTTCCAAACCTGAGACCCTCCCTTTAGCATGAGATGTGATATCCAACTCCTTCCCATTCCAATCCTGAGACCCTTCTGATAGCATGAGATGTGATATCTCAATGCTTCTAATACCAAACCTGAGATCCTTCCGATAGCATGAGATGTGATATCTCAATGCTTCTAATACCAAACCTGAGATCCTTCCTATAACATGAGATGTGATATCCAAATCCTTCCCCTTCCAAACCTGAGACCCTCCCTTTAGCATGAGATGTGATATCCAACTCCTTCCCATTCCATTCCTGAGACCCTTCTGATAGCATGAGATGTGATATCTCAATGCCTCTAATACCAAACCTGAGATCCTACCTCTAACATGAAATGTGATATCCAACTCTTTCCCCTTCCAAACCTGAGAGCCTTCCTATAGCATGAGATGTGATATCCAAGTCCTTCCCATTCCAATCCTGAGACCCTTCCTATAGCTTGAGATGTGATATCCAACTCCTTCCCATTCCAATTCTGAGACCCTTCCTATACTCTGAGACTTGATATCTCAATGCTTCTAATACCAAACCTGAGACCCGTAATATAACATGAGATGTGATATCCAAATCCTTCCCCTTCCAAACCTTAGACCCTTCCTTTATCATGAGATGTGATATCCAACTCCTTCCCATTCCAATCCTGAGACCCTTCCGATATCATGAGATGTGATATCTCAAAGCTTCTAATATCAAACTTGAGACCCTCCCTATAGCATGAGATGTGATATCCAAGTCCTTCCCATTCCAATCCTGAGACCCTTCCTATAGCATGAGATGTGATATCTCAATGCTTCTAATACCAAACCTGAGACCCTTCCTATAACATGAGATGGGAATATCCAACTCCTTCCCATTCCAATCCTGAGACCCTTCCGATAGCAGAGATGTGATATCTCAATGCTTATACCAAACCTGAGACCCTTCCTATGGCATGAGATGTGATATCCAACTCCTTGCCATTCAAATCCTGAGACCCTTCCTATAGCATGAGAAGGGATATCCAACTCCTTCCCAATCCAATCCTGAGACCCTTCCGATAGCAGAGACGTGATATCTCAATGCTTCTACCAAACCTGAGACCCTTCCTTTAGCATGAGATGTGATATCCAAATCCTTCACATTCCAATCCTGAGACCCTTCCTATAGCATGAGATGTGATATCTCAATGCTTCTAATACCAAACCTGAGATCCTTCCTATAACATGAGATGTGATATCCAATTCCTTCCCATTCCAAACCTGAGACCCTTCCTATTGGATGAGATGTGATATCCAACTCCTTCCCATTCCAACCCTGAGACCCTTCCTATAGCATGAGATGTGATGTCTCAATGCTTCTAATACCAAACCTGAGATCCTTCCTATAACATGAGATGTGATATCCAACTCCTTCCATTCCAATCCTGAGACCCGTCCTATAGCATGAGATGTGATATCTCAATGCTTATACCAAACCTGAGACCCTTCCTATAGCATGAGATGTGATATCCAACTACTTCCCATTCCAATCCTGAGACCCTTCCTATAGCATGAGATGTGATATCTCAATGCTTCTAATACCAAACCTGAGATCCTTCCTCTAACATGAAATGTGATATCCAACTCCTTCCCTTTCCAAACCTAAGAGCCTATCTATACCATGAGATTTGATATCCAAGTCCTTCCCATTCCAATCCTTAGACCCTTCCTACAGCATGCAATATGATATCTCAATGATTCTAATAACAAACCTGAGACCCGTCCTATAGCATGAGATATGATATCCAAGTCCTTCCCATTCCAATCCTGAGACCCTTCCTATAACATGAAATGTGGTATCCAACTCCTTCCCATTCCAACCTGAGACCCTTCCTATAGCATGAGATGGGATATCCAACTTCTTCCAAATCCAATACTGATACCCTTCCGATAGCATGAGATGTGATATCCCAATGCTTCTACCAAACCTGAGACCCATACTATGGCATGAGATGTGATATCAAACTCCATTCCAATCCTGAGACCCTTCCTATAGCTTGAGGTGTGATATCCAACTCCTTCCCATTCCAATTCTGAGACCCTTCTTATACCATGAGACTTGATATCTCAATGCTTCTAATACCAAACCTGAGACCCGTCCTATAACATGAGATGTGATATCCAAATCCTTCCCCTTCCAAACCTTAGACCCTTCCTTTATCATGAGATGTGGTATCCAACTCCTTCCCATTCCAATCCTGAGACCCTTCTGATAGCATGAGATGTGATATCTCAATGCTTCTAATACCAAACCTGAGATCCTTCCGATAGCATGAGATGTGATATCTCAATGCTTCTAATACCAAACCTGAGATCCTTCCTATACCATGAGATGTGATATCCAAATCCTTCCCCTTCCAAACCTGAGACCCTCCCTTTAGCATGAGATGTGATATCCAACTCCTTCCCATTCCATTCCTGAGACCCTTCTGATAGCATGAGATGTGATATCTCAATGCCTCTAACACCAAACCTGAGATCCTACCTCTAACATGAAATGTGATATCCAACTCTTTCCCCTTCCAAACCTGAGAGCCTTCCTATAGCATGAGATGTTATATCCAGGTCCTTCCCATTCCAATCCTGAGACCCTTCCTATAGCTTGAGATGTGATATCCAACTCCTTCCCATTCCAATTCTGAGACCCTTCCTATACTCTGAGACTTGATATCTCAATGCTTCTAATACCAAACCTGAGACCCGTAATATAACATGAGATGTGATATCCAAATCCTTCCCCTTCCAAACCTTAGACCCTTCCTTTATCATGAGATGTGATATCCAACTCCTTCCCATTCCAATCCTGAGACCCTTCCGATATCATGAGATGTGATATCTCTAAGCTTCTAATATCAAACTTGAGACCCTCCCTATAGCATGAGATGTGATATCCAAGTCCTTCCCATTCCAATCCTGAGACCCTTCCTATAGCATGAGATGTGATATCTCAATGCTTCTAATACCAAACCTGAGACCCTTCCTATAACATGAGATGGGAATATCCAACTCCTTCCCATTCCAATCCTGAGACCCTTCCGATAGCAGAGATGTGATATCTCAATGCTTATACCAAACCTGAGACCCTTCCTATGGCATGAGATGTGATATCCAACTCCTTGCCATTCAAATCCTGAGACCCTTCCTATAGCATGAGAAGGGATATCCAACTCCTTCCCAATCCAATCCTGAGACCCTTCCGATAGCAGAGACGTGATATCTCAATGCTTCTACCAAACCTGAGACCCTTCCTTTAGCATGAGATGTGATATCCAAATCCTTCACATTCCAATCCTGAGACCCTTCCTATAGCATGAGATGTGATATCTCAATGCTTCTAATACCAAACCTGAGATCCTTCCTATAACATGAGATGTGATATCCAATTCCTTCCCATTCCAAACCTGAGACCCTTCCTATTGGATGAGATGTGATATCCAACTCCTTCCCATTCCAACCCTGAGACCCTTCCTATAGCATGAGATGTGATGTCTCAATGCTTCTAATACCAAACCTGAGATCCTTCCTATAACATGAGATGTGATATCCAACTCCTTCCATTCCAATCCTGAGACCCGTCCTATAGCATGAGAAGTGATATCCAACTACTTCCCATTCCAATCCTGAGACCCTTCCTATAGCATGAGATGTGATATCTCAATGCTTCTAATACCAAACCTGAGATCCTTCCTCTAACATGAAATCTGATATCCAACTCCTTCCCTTTCCAAACCTAAGAGCCTATCTATAGCATGAGATGTGATATCCAAGTCCTTCCCATTCCAATCCTTAGACCCTTCCTACAGCATGCAATATGATATCTCAATGATTCTAATAACAAACCTGAGACCCGTCCTATAGCATGAGATATGATATCCAAGTCCTTCCCATTCCAATCCTGAGACCCTTCCTATAACATGAAATGTGATATCCAACTCCTTCCCATTCCAACCTGAGACCCTTCCTATAGCATGAGATGGGATATCCAACTTCTTCCAAATCCAATACTGATACCCTTCCGATAGCATGAGATGTGATATCCCAATGCTTCTACCAAACCTGAGACCCATACTATGGCATGAGATGTGATATCAAACTCCTTTCCATTCCAATCCTGAGACCCTTCCTATAGCTTGAGGTGTGATATCCAACTCCTTCCCATTCCAATTCTGAGACCCTTCTTATACCATGAGACTTGATATCTCAATGCTTCTAATACCAAACCTGAGACCCGTCCTATAACATGAGATGTGATATCCAAATCCTTCCCCTTCCAAACCTTAGACCCTTCCTTTATCATGAGATGTGGTATCCAACTCCTTCCCATTCCAATCCTGAGACCCTTCCGATATCATGAGATTTGTTATCTCAATGCTTCTAATATCAAACTTGAGACCCTCCCTATAGCATGAGATGTGACATCCAAGTCCTTCCCATTCCAATCCTGAGACCCTTCCTATAGCATGAGATGTGCTATCTCTATGCTTCTAATACCAAACCTGAGACCCTTCCTATAACATGAGATGGGATATCCAACTCCTTCCCATTCCAATCCTGAGACCCTTCCGATAGCAGAGATGTGATATCTCAATGCTTATACCAAACCTGAGACCCTTCCTATGGCCTGAGATGTCATATACAACTCCTTCCCATTCCAATCCTGAGACCCTTCCTTTAGCATGAGATGTGATATCTCAATGCTTATACCAAATCTGAGACCCTTCCTATGAGATGTGATATCCAAATCCTTCCCATTCCAATCCTGAGACCCTTCCTATAGCATGAGATGTGATATCTCAATGCTTATACCAAACCTGAGAGCCTACCTATAGCATGAGATGTGATATCCAAGTCCATCCCATTCCAATCCTTAGACCCTTCCTACAGCATGCAATGTGATATCTCAATGATTCTAATACCAAACCAGAGACTCTTACTATAACATGAGATGGGATATCCAACTCCTTCCCATTCCAATCCTGAGCCGCTTCCGATAGCAGAGATGTGATATCTCAATGCTTATACCAAACCTGAGACCCTTCCTATAACATGAGATGTGATATCCAACTCCTTCCCGTTCCAAACCTGAGACACTAACTATAGCATATGTGATATCCAACTCCTTCCCATTCCAAACATGAGACCCTTCCTATAGCAAGAAAGTAATATCCAACTCCTACCCATTCCAATCCTGAGACCCTTCCTATAGCAAGAGATGTGATATCCAAATCCTTCCCATTCCAATCCTGAGACCCTTCCTATAACATGAGATGTGATATCCAACTCCTTCCCATTCCAACCTGAGACACTTCCTATAGCATTAGAAGGGATATCCAACTCCTTCCCAATCCAATCCTGAGACCCTTCCGATAGCAGAGATGTGATATCTCAATGCTTATACCAAACCTGAGACCCTTCCTATGGCATGAGATGTGATATCCAACTCCTTGCCATTCAAATCCTGAGACCCTTCCTATAGCATGAGAAGGGACATCCAACTCCTTCCCAATCCAATCCTGAGACCCTTCCGATAGCAGAGACGTGATATCTCAATGCTTCTACCAAACCTGAGACCCTTCCTTTAGCATGAGATGTGATATCCAAATCCTTCACATTCCAATCCTGAGACCCTTCCTATAGCATGAGATGTGATATCTCAATGCTTCTAATACCAAACCTGAGATCCTTCCTATAACATGAGATGTGATATCCAATTCCTTCCCATTCCAAACCTGAGACCCTTCCTATTGGATGAGATGTGATATCCAACTCCTTCCCATTCCAACCCTGAGACCCTTCCTATAGCATGAGATGTGATGTCTCAATGCTTCTAATACCAAACCTGAGATCCTTCCTATAACATGAGATGTGATATCCAACTCCTTCCATTCCAATCCTGAGACCCGTCCTATAGCATGAGATGTGATATCTCAATGCTTATACCAAACCTGAAACCCTTCCTATAGCATGAGATGTGATATCCAACTACTTCCCATTCCAATCCTGAGACCCTTCCTATAGCATGAGATGTGATATCTCAATGCTTCTAATAACAAACCTGAGATCCTTCCTCTAACATGAAATGTGATATCCAACTCCTTCGCTTCCCAAACCTAAGAGCCTATCTATAGCATGAGATGTGATATCCAAGTCATTCCCATTCCAACCCTTAGACCCTTCCTACAGCATGCAATATGATATCTCAATGATTCTAATAACAAACCTGAGACCCGTCGTATAACATGAGATGGGATATCCAACTCCTTCCCATTCCAATCCTGAGACACTTCCGATAGCAGAGATGTGATATCTCAATGCTTATACCAAACCTGAGACCCTTCCTATAACATGAGATGTGATATCCAAATCCTTCCCGTTCCAAACCTGAGACCCTTCCTTTAGCATGAGATGTGATATCCAAATCCTTCCCGTTCCAAACCTGAGACCCTTCCTTTAGCATGAGATGTGATATCCAGCCCCTTCCCATTCCAATCCTGAGACACTTCCGATAGCATGAGATGTGATATTTCAATGCTTCTAATATCAAAACTGAGACCCTCCCTATAGCATGATATGTGATATCTAAGTCCTTCCCATTCCAATCCTGAGACACTCCCTAAAGCATGAGATGTGATATCCAACTCTTTCCCATTCCAATCCTGAGACCCTTCATATAGCATGAGATATGATATCTCAATACTTCTAATACCAAACGTGAGATCCTTCCGATAACATGAGATGTGATATCCAACTCCTTCCATTCCAATCCTGAGACCCGTCCTATAGCATGAGATGTGATATCTCAATGCTTATACCAAACCTGAGACCCTTCCTATAGCATGAGATGTGATATCCAACTACTTCCCATTCCAATCCTGAGACCCTTCCTATAGCATGAGATGTGATATCTCAATGCTTCTAATACCAAACCTGAGATCCTTCCTCTAACATGAAATGTGATATCCAACTCCTTCCCTTTCCAAACCTAAGAGCCTATCTATAGCATGAGATGTGATATCCAAGTCCTTCCCATTCCAATCCTTAGACCCTTCCTACAGCATGCAATATGATATCTCAATGATTCTAATAGCAAACCTGAGACCCGTCCTATAGCATGAGATATGATATCCAAGTCCTTCCCATTCCAATCCTGAGACCCTTCCTATAACATGAAATGTGATATCCAACTCCTTCCCATTCCAACCTGAGACCCCTCCTATAGCATGAGATGGGATATCCAACTTCTTCCAAATCCAATACTGATACCCTTCCGATAGCATGAGATGTGATATCCCAATGCTTCTACCAAACCTGAGACCCATACTATGGCATGAGATGTGATATCAAACTCCTTTCCATTCCAATCCTGAGACCCTTCCTATAGCTTGAGGTGTGATATCCAACTCCTTCCCATTCCAATTCTGAGACCCTTCTTATACCATGAGACTTGATATCTCAATGCTTCTAATACCAAACCTGAGACCCGTCCTATAACATGAGATGTGATATCCAAATCCTTCCCCTTCCAAACCTTAGACCCTTCCTTTATCATGAGATGTGGTATCCAACTCCTTCCCATTCCAATCCTGAGACCCTTCCGATATCATGAGATGTGTTATCTCAATGCTTCTAATATCAAACTTGAGACCCTCCCTATAGCATGAGATGTGACATCCAAGTCCTTCCCATTCCAATCCTGAGACCCTTCCTATAGCATGAGATGTGATATCTCTATGCTTCTAATACCAAACCTGAGACCCTTCCTATAACATGAGATGGGATATCCAACTCCTTCCCATTCCAATCCTGAGACCCTTCCGATAGCAGAGATGTGATATCTCAATGCTTATACCAAACCTGAGACCCTTCCTATGGCCTGAGATGTCATATACAACTCCTTCCCATTCCAATCCTGAGACCCTTCCTTTAGCATGAGATGTGATATCTCAATGCTTATACCAAATCTGAGACCCTTCCTATAGCATGAGATGTGATATCCAAATCCTTCCCATTCCAATCCTGAGACCCTTCCTATAGCATGAGATGTGATATCTCAATGCTTATACCAAACCTGAGAGCCTACCTATAGCATGAGATGTGATATCCAAGTCCATCCCATTCCAATCCTTAGACCCTTCCTACAGTATGCAATGTGATATCTCAATGATTCTAATACCAAACCAGAGACTCTTACTATAACATGAGATGGGATATCCAACTCCTTCCCATTCCAATCCTGAGCCGCTTCCGATAGCAGAGATGTGATATCTCAATGCTTATACCAAACCTGAGACCCTTCCTATAACATGAGATGTGATATCCAACTCCTTCCCGTTCCAAACCTGAGACACTAACTATAGCATATGTGATATCCAACTCCTTCCCATTCCAATCCTGAGACCCTTCCTATAGCAAGAGATGTGATATCCAAATCCTTCCCATTCCAATCGTGAGACCCTTCCTATAACATGAGATGTGATATCCAACTCCTTCCCATTCCAACCTGAGACACTTCCTATAGCATGAGAAGGGATATCCAACTCCTTCCCAATCCAATCCTGAGACCCTTCCGATAGCAGAGATGTGATATCTCAATGCTTATACCAAACCTGAGACCCTTCCTATGGCATGAGATGTGATATCCAACTCCTTGCCATTCAAATCCTGAGACCCTTCCGATAGCATGAGAAGGGATATCCAACTCCTTCCCAATCCAATCCTGAGACCCTTCCGATAGCAGAGACGTGATATCTCAATGCTTCTACCAAACCTGAGACCCTTCCTTTAGCATGAGATGTGATATCCAAATCCTTCACATTCCAATCCTGAGACCCTTCCTATAGCATGAGATGTGATATCTCAATGCTTCTAATACCAAACCTGAGATCCTTCCTATAACATGAGATGTGATATCCAATTCCTTCCCATTCCAAACCTGAGACCCTTCCTATTGGATGAGATGTGATATCCAACTCCTTCCCATTCCAACCCTGAGACCCTTCCTATAGCATGAGATGTGATGTCTCAATGCTTCTAATACCAAACCTGAGATCCGTCCTATAACATGAGATGTGATATCCAACTCCTTCCATTCCAATCCTGAGACCCGTCCTATAGCATGAGATGTGATATCTCAATGCTTATATCAAACCTGAGACCCTTCCTATAGCATGAGATGTGATATCCAACTACTTCCCATTCCAATCCTGAGACCCTTCCTATAGCATGAGATGTGATATCTCAATGCTTCTAATAACAAACCTGAGATCCTTCCTCTAACATGAAATGTGATATCCAACTCCTTCCCTTTCCAAACCTAAGAGCCTATCTATAGCATGAAGTGTGATATCTAAGTCCTTCCCATTCCAACCCTTAGACCCTTCCTACAGCATGCAATATGATATCTCAATGATTCTAATAACAAACCTGAGACCCGTCCTATAACATGAGATGGGATATCCAACTCCTTCCCATTCCAATCCTGAGACACTTCCGATAGCAGAGATGTGATATCTCAATGCTTATACCAAACCTGAGACCCTTCCTATAACATGAGATGTGATATCCAAATCCTTCCCATTCCAAACCTGAGACCCTTCCTTTAGCATGAGATGTGATATCCAAATCCTTCCCGTTCCAAACCTGAGACCCTTCCTTTAGCATGAGATGTGATATCCAGCTCCTTCCCATTCCAATCCTGAGACACTTCCGATAGCATGAGATGTGATATTTCAATGCTTCTAATATCAAAACTGAGACCCTCCCTATAGCATGATATGTGATATCTAAGTCCTTCCCATTCCAATCCTGAGACACTCCCTAAAGCATGAGATGTGATATCCAACTCTTTCCCATTCCAATCCTGAGACCCTTCATATAGCATGAGATATGATATCTCAATACTTCTAATACCAAACGTGAGATCCTTCCGATAACATGAGATGTGATATCCAAATCCTTCCCCTTCCAAACCTGAGACCCTCCCTTTAGCATGAGATGTGATATCCAACTCCTTCCCATTCCAATCCTGAGACCCTTCTGATAGCATGAGATGTGATATCTCAATGCTTCTAATACCAAACCTGAGATCCTTCCGATAGCATGAGATGTGATATCTCAATGCTTCTAATACCAAACCTGAGATCCTTCCTATAACATGAGATGTGATATCCAAATCCTTCCCCTTCCAAACCTGAGACCCTCCCTTTAGCATGAGATGTGATATCCAACTCCTTCCCATTCCATTCCTGAGACCCTTCTGATAGCATGAGATGTGATATCTCAATGCCTCTAATACCAAACCTGAGATCCTACCTCTAACATGAAATGTGATATCCAGCTCTTTCCCCTTCCAAACCTGAGAGCCTTCCTATAGCATGAGATGTGATATCCAAGTCCTTCCCATTCCAATCCTGAGACCCTTCCTATAGCTTGAGATGTGATATCCAACTCCTTCCCATTCCAATTCTGAGACCCTTCCCATACTCTGAGACTTGATATCTCAATGCTTCTAATACCAAACCTGAGACCCATAATATAACATGAATTGTGATATCCAAATCCTTCCCCTTCCAAACCTTAGACCCTTCCTTTATCATGAGATGTGATATCCAACTCCTTCCCATTCCAATCCTGAGACCCTTCCGATATCATGAGATGTGATATCTCAAAGCTTCTAATATCAAACTTGAGACCCTCCCTATAGCATGAGATGTGATATCCAAGTCCTTCCCATTCCAATCCTGAGACCCTTCCTATAGCATGAGATGTGATATCTCAATGCTTCTAATACCAAACCTGAGACCCTTCCTATAACATGAGATGGGAATATCCAACTCCCTCCCATTCCAATCCTGAGACCCTTCCGATAGCAGAGATGTGATATCTCAATGCTTATACCAAACCTGAGACCCTTCCTATGGCATGAGATGTGATATCCAACTCCTTGCCATTCAAATCCCGAGACCCTTCCTATAGCATGAGAAGGGATATCCAACTCCTTCCCAATCCAATCCTGAGACCCTTCCGAAAGCAGAGACGTGATATCTCAATGCTTCTACCAAACCTGAGACCCTTCCTTTAGCATGAGATGTGATATCCAAATCCTTCACATTCCAATCCTGAGACCCTTCCTATAGCATGAGATGTGATATCTCAATGCTTCTAATACCAAACCTGAGATCCTTCCTATAACATGAGATGTGATATCCAATTCCTTCCCATTCCAAACCTGAGACCCTTCCTATTGGATGAGATGTGATATCCAACTCCTTCCCATTCCAACCCTGAGACCCTTCCTATAGCATGAGATGTGATGTCTCAATGCTTCTAATACCAAACCTGAGATCCTTCCTATAACATGAGATGTGATATCCAACTCCTTCCATTCCAATCCTGAGACCCGTCCTATAGCATGAGATGTGATATCTCAATGCTTATACCAAACCTGAGACCCTTCCTATAGCATGAGATGTGATATCCAACTACTTCCCATTCCAATCCTGAGACCCTTCCTATAGCATGAGATGTGATATCTCAATGCTTCTAATACCAAACCTGAGATCCTTCCTCTAACATGAAATGTGATATCCAACTCCTTCCCTTTCCAAACCTAAGAGCCTATCTATAGCATGAGATGTGATATCCAAGTCCTTCCCATTCCAATCCTTAGACCCTTCCTACAGCATGCAATATGATATCTCAATGATTCTAATAACAAACCTGAGACCCGTCCTATAGCATGAGATATGATATCCAAGTCCTTCCCATTCCAATCCTGAGACCCTTCCTATAACATGAAATGTGATATCCAACTCCTTCCCATTCCAACCTGAGACCCTTCCTATAGCATGAGATGGGATATCCAACTTCTTCCAAATCCAATACTGATACCCTTCCGATAGCATGAGATGTGATATCCCTCTGCTTCTACCAAACCTGAGACCCATACTATGGCATGAGATGTGATATCAAACTCCTTCCCATTCCAATCCTGAGACCCTTCCTATAGCTTGAGGTGTGATATCCAACTCCTTCCCATTCCAACCTGAGACACTTCCTATAGCATGAGAAGGGATATCCAACTCCTTCCCAATCCAATCCTGAGACCCTTCCGATAGCAGAGATGTGATATCTCAATGCTTATACCAAACCTGAGACCCTTCCTATGGCATGAGATGTGATATCCAACTCCTTGCCATTCAAATCCTGAGACCCTTCCTATAGCATGAGAAGGGATATCCAACTCCTTCCCAATCCAATCCTGAGACCCTTCCGATAGCAGAGACGTGATATCTCAATGCTTCTACCAAACCTGAGACCCTTCCTTTAGCATGAGATGTGATATCCAAATCCTTCACATTCCAATCCTGAGACCCTTCCTATAGCATGAGATGTGATATCTCAATGCTTCTAATACCAAACCTGAGATCCTTCCTATAACATGAGATGTGATATCCAATTCCTTCGCATTCCAAACCTGAGACCCTTCCTATTGGATGAGATGTGATATCCAACTCCTTCCCATTCCAACCCTGAGACCCTTCCTATAGCATGAGATGTGATGTCTCAATGCTTCTAATACCAAACCTGAGATCCTTCCTATAACATGAGATGTGATATCCAACTCCTTCGCTTCCCAAACCTAAGAGCCTATCTATAGCATGAGATGTGATATCCAAGTCCTTCCCATTCCAACCCTTAGACCCTTCCTACAGCATGCAATATGATATCTCAATGATTCTAATAACAAACCTGAGACCCGTCCTATAACATGAGATGGGATATCCAACTCCTTCCCATTCCAATCCTGAGACACTTCCGATAGCAGAGATGTGATATCTCAATGCTTATACCAAACCTGAGACCCTTCCTATAACATGAGATGTGATATCCAAATCCTTCCCGTTCCAAACCTGAGACCCTTCCTTTAGCATGAGATGTGATATCCAAATCCTTCCCGTTCCAAACCTGATACCCTTCCTTTAGCATGAGATGTGATATCCAGCTCCTTCCCATTCCAATCCTGAGACACTTCCGATAGCATGAGATGTGATATTTCAATGCTTCTAATATCAAAACTGAGACCCTCCCTATAGCATGATATGTGATATCTAAGTCCTTCCCATTCCAATCCTGAGACACTCCCTAAAGCATGAGATGTGATATCCAACTCTTTCCCATTCCAATCCTGAGACCCTTCATATAGCATGAGATATGATATCTCAATACTTCTAATACCAAACGTGAGATCCTTCCGATAACATGAGATGTGATATCCAACTCCTTCCATTCCAATCCTGAGACCCGTCCTATAGCATGAGATGTGATATCTCAATGCTTATACCAAACCTGAGACCCTTCCTATAGCATGAGATGTGATATCCAACTACTTCCCATTCCAATCCTGAGACCCTTCCTATAGCATGAGATGTGATATCTCAATGCTTCTAATACCAAACCTGAGATCCTTCCTCTAACATGAAATGTGATATCCAACTCCTTCCCTTTCCAATCCTTAGACCCTTCCTACAGCATGCAATATGATATCTCAATGATTCTAATAGCAAACCTGAGACCCGTCCTATAGCATGAGATATGATATCCAAGTCCTTCCCATTCCAATCCTGAGACCCTTCCTATAACATGAAATGTGATATCCAACTCCTTCCCATTCCAACCTGAGACCCCTCCTATAGCATGAGATGGGATATCCAACTTCTTCCAAATCCAATACTGATACCCTTCCGATAGCATGAGATGTGATATCCCAATGCTTCTACCAAACCTGAGACCCATACTATGGCATGAGATGTGATATCAAACTCCTTTCCATTCCAATCCTGAGACCCTTCCTATAGCTTGAGGTGTGATATCCAACTCCTTCCCATTCCAATTCTGAGACCCTTCTTATACCATGAGACTTGATATCTCAATGCTTCTAATACCAAACCTGAGACCCGTCCTATAACATGAGATGTGATATCCAAATCCTTCCCCTTCCAAACCTTAGACCCTTCCTTTATCATGAGATGTGGTATCCAACTCCTTCCCATTCCAATCCTGAGACCCTTCCGATATCATGAGATGTGTTATCTCAATGCTTCTAATATCAAACTTGAGACCCTCCCTATAGCATGAGATGTCACATCCAAGTCCTTCCCATTCCAATCCTGAGACCCTTCCTATAGCATGAGATGTGATATCTCTATGCTTCTAATACCAAACCTGAGACCCTTCCTATAACATGAGATGGGATATCCAACTCCTTCCCATTCCAATCCTGAGACCCTTCCGATAGCAGAGATGTGATATCTTAATGCTTATACCAAACCTGAGACCCTTCCTATGGCCTGAGATGTCATATACAACTCCTTCCCATTCCAATCCTGAGACCCTTCCTTTAGCATGAGATGTGATATCTCAATGCTTATACCAAATCTGAGACCCTTCCTATAGCATGAGATGTGATATCCAAATCCTTCCAATTCCAATCCTGAGACCCTTCCTATAGCATGAGATGTGATATCTCAATGCTTATACCAAACCTGAGAGCCTACCTATAGCATGAGATGTGATATCCAAGTCCATCCCATTCCAATCCTTAGACCCTTCGACAGTATGCAATGTGATATCTCAATGATTCTAATACCAAACCAGAGACTCTTACTATAACATGAGATGGGATATCCAACTCCTTCCCATTCCAATCCTGAGCCGCTTCCGATAGCAGAGATGTGATATCTCAATGCTTATACCAAACCTGAGACCCTTCCTATAACATGAGATGTGATATCCAACTCCTTCCCGTTCCAAACCTGAGACACTAACTATAGCATATGTGATATCCAACTCCTTCCCATTCCAAACATGAGACCCTTCCTATAGCAAGAAAGTAATATCCAACTCCTACCCATTCCAATCCTGAGACCCTTCCTATAGCAAGAGATGTGATATCCAAATCCTTCCCATTCCAATTCTGAGACCCTTCCTATAACATGAGATGTGATATCCAACTCCTTCCCATTCCAACCTGAGACACTTCCTATAGCATGAGAAGGGATATCCAACTCCTTCCCAATCCAATCCTGAGACCCTTCCGATAGCAGAGATGTGATATCTCAATGCTTATACCAAACCTGAGACCCTTCCTATGGCATGAGACGTGATATCCAACTCCTTGCCATTCAAATCCTGAGACCCTTCCTATAGCATGAGAAGGGATATCCAACTCCTTCCCAATCCAATCCTGAGACCCTTCCGATAGCAGAGACGTGATATCTCAATGCTTCTACCAAACCTGAGACCCTTCCTTTAGCATGAGATGTGATATCCAAATCCTTCACATTCCAATCCTGAGACCCTTCCTATAGCATGAGATGTGATATCTCAATGCTTCTAATACCAAACCTGAGATCCTTCCTATAACATGAGATGTGATATCCAATTCCTTCCCATTCCAAACCTGAGACCCTTCCTATTGGATGAGATGTGATATCCAACTCCTTCCCATTCCAACCCTGAGACCCTTCCTATAGCATGAGATGTGATGTCTCAATGCTTCTAATACCAAACCTGAGATCCTTCCTATAACATGAGATGTGATATCCAACTCCTTCCATTCCAATCCTGAGACCCGTCCTATAGCATGAGATGTGATATCTCAATGCTTATATCAAACCTGAGACCCTTCCTATAGCATGAGATTTGATATCCAACTACTTCCCATTCCAATCCTGAGACCCTTCCTATAGCATGAGATGTGATATCTCAATGCTTCTAATAACAAACCTGAGATCCTTCCTCTAACATGAAATGTGATATCCAACTCCTTCACTTTCCAAACCTAAGAGCCTATCTATAGCATGAGATGTGATATCCAAGTCCTTCCCATTCCAACCCTTAGACCCTTCCTACAGCATGCAATATGATATCTCAATGATTCTAATAACAAACCTGAGACCCGTCCTATAACATGAGATGGGATATCCAACTCCTTCCCATTCCAATCCTGAGACACTTCCGATAGCAGAGATGTGATATCTCAATGCTTATACCAAACCTGAGACCCTTCCTATAACATGAGATGTGATATCCAAATCCTTCCCATTCCAAACCTGAGACCCTTCCTTTAGCATGAGATGTGATATCCAAATCCTTCCCGTTCCAAACCTGAGACCCTTCCTTTAGCATGAGATGTGATATCCAGCTCCTTCCCATTCCAATCCTGAGACACTTCCGATAGCATGAGATGTGATATTTCAATGCTTCTAATATCAAAACTGAGACCCTCCCTATAGCATGATATGTGATATCTAAGTCCTTCCCATTCCAATCCTGAGACACTCCCTAAAGCATGAGATGTGATATCCAACTCTTTCCCATTCCAATCCTGAGACCCTTCATATAGCATGAGATATGATATCTCAATACTTCTAATACCAAACGTGAGATCCTTCCGATAACATGAGATGTGATATCCAAATCCTTCCCCTTCCAAACCTGAGACCCTCCCTTTAGCATGAGATGTGATATCCAACTCCTTCCCATTCCAATCCTGAGACCCTTCTGATAGCATGAGATGTGATATCTCAATGCTTCTAATACCAAACCTGAGATCCTTCCGATAGCATGAGATGTGATATCTCAATGCTTCTAATACCAAACCTGAGATCCTTCCTATAACATGAGATGTGATATCCAAATCCTTCCCCTTCCAAACCTGAGACCCTCCCTTTAGCATGAGATGTGATATCCAACTCCTTCCCATTCCATTCCTGAGACCCTTCTGATAGCATGAGATGTGATATCTCAATGCCTCTAATACCAAACCTGAGATCCTACCTCTAACATGAAATGTGATATCCAACTCCTTCCCTTTCCAAACCTAAGAGCCTATCTATAGCATGAGATGTGATATCCAAGTCCTTCCCATTCCAATCCTTAGACCCTTCCTACAGCATGCAATATGATATCTCAATGATTCTAATAACAAACCTGAGACCCGTCCTATAGCATGAGATATGATATCCAAGTCCTTCCCATTCCAATCCTGAGACCCTTCCTATAACATGAAATGTGATATCCAACTCCTTCCCATTCCAACCTGAGACCTTTCCTATAGCATGAGATGGGATATCCAACTTCTTCCAAATCCAATACTGATACCCTTCCGATAGCATGAGATGTGATATCCCTCTGCTTCTACCAAACCTGAGACCCATACTATGGCATGAGATGTGATATCAAACTCCTTCCCATTCCAATCCTGAGACCCTTCCTATAGCTTGAGGTGTGATATCCAACTCCTTCCCATTCCAATTCTGAGACCCTTCTTATACCATGAGACTTGATATCTCAATGCTTCTAATACCAAACCTGAGACCCTTCCTATAACATGAGATGTGATATCCAACTCCTTCCCTTTCCAAACCTAAGAGCCTATCTATAGCATGAGATGTGATATCCAAGTCCTTCCCATTCCAACCCTTAGACCCTTCCTACAGCATGCAATATGATATCTCAATGATTCTAATAACAAACCTGAGACCCGTCCTATAACATGAGATGGGATATCCAACTCCTTCCCATTCCAATCCTGAGACACTTCCGATAGCAGAGATGTGATATCTCAATGCTTATACCAAACCTGAGACCCTTCCTATAACATGAGATGTGATATCCAAATCCTTCCCGTTCCAAACCTGAGACCCTTCCTTTAGCATGAGATGTGATATCCAGCTCCTTCCCGTTCCAATCCTGAGACACTTCCGATAGCATGAGATGTGATATCTCAATGCTTCTAATATCAAAACTGAGACCCTCCCTATAGCATGATATGTGATATCTAAGTCCTTCCCATTCCAATCCTGAGACACTCCCTATAGCATGAGATGTGATATCCAACTCTTTCCCATTCCAATCCTGAGACCCTTCCTATAGCATGAGATATGATATCTCAATACTTCTAATACCAAACGTGAGATCCTTCCGATAACATGAGATGTGATATCCAAATCCTTCCCCTTCTAAACCTGAGACCCTCCCTTTAGCATGAGATGTGATATCCAACTCCTTCCCATTCCAATCCTGAGACCCTTCTGATAGCATGAGATGTGATATCTCAATGCTTCTAATACCAAACCTGAGATCCTTCCGATAGCATGAGATGTGATATCTCAATGCTTCTAATACCAAACCTGAGATCCTTCCTATAACATGAGATGTGATATCCAAATCCTTCCCCTTCCAAACCTGAGACCCTCCCTTTACCATGAGATGTGATATCCAACTCCTTCCCATTCCATTCCTGAGACCCTTCTGATAGCATGAGATGTGATATCTCAATGCCTCTAATACCAAACCTGAGATCCTACCTCTAACATGAAATGTGATATCCAACTCTTTCCCCTTCCAAACCTGAGAGCCTTCCTATAGCATGAGATGTGATATCCAAGTCCTTCCCATTCCAATCCTGAGACCCTTCCTATAGCTTGAGATGTGATATCCAACTCCTTCCCATTCCAATTCTGAGACCCTTCCTATACTCTGAGACTTGATATCTCAATGCTTCTAATACCAAACCTGAGACCCGTAATATAACATGAGATGTGATATCCAAATCCTTCCCCTTCCAAACCTTAGACCCTTCCTTTATCATGAGATGTGATATCCAACTCCTTCCCATTCCAATCCTGAGACCCTTCCGATATCATGAGATGTGATATCTCAAAGCTTCTAATATCAAACTTGAGACCCTCCCTATAGCATGAGATGTGATATCCAAGTCCTTCCCATTCCAATCCTGAGACCCTTCCTATAGCATGAGATGTGATATCTCAATGCTTCTAATACCAAACCTGAGACCCTTCCTATAACATGAGATTGGAATATCCAACTCCTTCCCATTCCAATCCAGAGACCCTTCCGATAGCAGAGATGTGATATCTCAATGCTTATACCAAACCTGAGACCCTTCCTATGGCATGAGATGTGATATCCAACTCCTTGGCATTCAAATCCTGAGACCCTTCCTATAGCATGAGAAGGGATATCCAACTCCTTCCCAATCCAATCCTGAGACTCTTCCGATAGCAGAGACGTGATATCTCAATGCTTCTACCAAACCTGAGAACCTTCCTTTAGCATGAGATGTGATATCCAAATCCTTCACATTCCAATCCTGAGACCCTTCCTATAGCATGAGATGTGATATCTCAATGCTTCTAATACCAAACCTGAGATCCTTCCTATAACATGAGATGTGATATCCAATTCCTTCCCATTCCAAACCTGAGACCCTTCCTATTGGATGAGATGTGATATCCAACTCCTTCCCATTCCAACCCTGAGACCCTTCCTATAGCATGAGATGTGATGTCTCAATGCTTCTAATACCAAACCTGAGATCCTTCCTATAACATGAGATGTGATATCCAACTCCTTCCATTCCAATCCTGAGACCCGTCCTATAGCATGAGATGTGATATCTCAATGCTTATACCAAACCTGAGACCCTTCCTATAGCATGAGATGTGATATCTCAATGCTTCTAATACCAAACCTGAGATCCTTCCTCTAACATGAAATGTGATATCCAACTCCTTCCCTTTCCAAACCTAAGAGCCTATCTATAGCATGAGATGTGATATCCAAGTCCTTCCCATTCCAATCCTTAGACCCTTCCTACAGCATGCAATATGATATCTCAATGATTCTAATAACAAACCTGAGACCCGTCCTATAGCATGAGATATGATATCCAAGTCCTTCCCATTCCAATCCTGAGACCCTTCCTATAACATGAAATGTGATATCCAACTCCTTCCCATTCCAACCTGAGACCCTTCCTATAGCATGAGATGGGATATCCAACTTCTTCCAAATCCAATACTGATACCCTTCTGATAGCATGAGATGTGATATCCCAATGCTTCTACCAAACCTGAGACCCATACTATGGCATGAGATGTGATATCAAACTCCTTCCCATTCCAATCCTGAGACCCTTCCTATAGCTTGAGGTGTGATATCCAACTCCTTCCCATTCCAATTCTGAGACCCTTCTTATACCATGAGACTTGATATCTCAATGCTTCTAATACCAAACCTGAGACCCGTCCTATAACATGAGATGTGATATCCAAATCCTTCCCCTTCCAAACCTTAGACCCTTCCTTTATCATGAGATGTGGTATCCAACTCCTTCCCATTCCAATCCTGAGACCCTTCCGATATCATGAGATTTGTTATCTCAATGCTTCTAATATCAAACTTGAGACCCTCCCTATAGCATGAAATGTGACATCCAAGTCCTTCTCATTCCAATCCTGAGACCCTTCCTATAGCATGAGATGTGATATCTCTATGCTTCTAATATCAAACCTGAGACCCTTCCTATAACATGAGATGGGATATCCAACTCCTTCCCATTCCAATCCTGAGACCCTTCCTTTAGCATGAGATGTGATATCTCAATGTTTATACCAAATCTGAGACACTTTCTATAGCATGAGATGTGATATCCAAATCCTTCCCATTCCAATCCTGAGACCCTTCCTATAGCATGAGATGTGATATCTCAATGCTTATACCAAACCTGAGAGCCTACCTATAGCATGAGATGTGATATCCAAGTCCATCCCATTCCAATCCTTAGACCCTTCCTACAGCATGCAATGTGATATCTCAATGATTCTAATACCAAACCAGAGACTCTTACTATAACATGAGATGGGATATCCAACTCCTTCCCATTCCAATCCTGAGCCGCTTCCGATAGCAGAGATGTGATATCTCAATGCTTATACCAAACCTGAGACCCTTCCTATAACATGAGATGTGATATCCAACTCCTTCCCGTTCCAAACCTGAGACACTAACTATAGCATATGTCATATCCAACTCCTTCCCATTCCAAACATGAGACCCTTCCTATAGCAAGAAAGTAATATCCAACTCCTACCCATTCCAATCCTGAGACCCTTCCTATAGCAAGAGATGTGATATCCAAATCCTTCCCATTCCAATCCTGAGACCCTTCCTATAACATGAGATGTGATATCCAACTCCTTCCCATTCCAACCTTAGACACTTCCTATAGCATGAGAAGGGATATCCAACTCCTTCCCAATCCAATCCTGAGACCCTTTCCGATAGCAGAGATGTGATATCTCAATGCTTATACCAAACCCGAGACCCTTCCTATGGCATGAGATGTGATATCCAACTCCTTGCCATTCAAATCCTGAGACCCTTCCTATAGCATGAGAAGGGATATCCAACTCCTTCCCAATCCAATCCTGAGACCCTTCCGATAGCAGAGACGTGATATCTCAATGCTTCTACCAAACCTGAGACCCTTCCTTTAGCATGAGATGTGATATCCAAATCCTTCACATTCCAATCCTGAGACCCTTCCTATAGCATGAGATGTGATATCTCAATGCTTCTAATACCAAACCTGAGATCCTTCCTATAACATGAGATGTGATATCCAATTCCTTCCCATTCCAAACCTGAGACCCTTCCTATTGGATGAGATGTGATATCCAACTCCTTCCCATTCCATTCCTGAGACCCTTCCTATAGCATGAGATGTGATGTCTCAATGCTTCTAATACCAAACCTGAGATCCTTCCTATAACATGAGATGTGATATCCAACTCCTTCCATTCCAATCCTGAGACCCGTCCTATAGCATGAGATGTGATATCTCAATGCTTATACCAAACCTGAGACCCTTCCTATAGCATGAGATGTGATATCCAACTACTTCCCATTCCAATCCTGAGACCCTTCCTATAGCATGAGATGTGATATCTCAATGCTTCTAATACCAAACCTGAGATCCTTCCTCTAACATGAAATGTGATATCCAACTCCTTCCCTTTCCAAACCTAAGAGCCTATCTATAGCATGAGATGTGATATCCAAGTCCTTCCCATTCCAACCCTTAGACCCTTCCGATAGCAGAGATGTGATATCTCAATGCTTATACCAAACCTGAGACCCTTCCTATAACATGAGATGTGATATCCAAATCCTTCCCGTTCCAAACCTGAGACCCTTCCTTTAGCATGAGATGTGATATCCAAATCCTTCCCGTTCCAAACCTGAGACCCTTCCTTTAGCATGAGATGTGATATCCAGCTCCTTCCCATTCCAATCCTGAGACACTTCCGATAGCATGAGATGTGATATCTCAATGCTTCTAATATCAAACGTGAGATCCTTCCGATAACATGAGATGTGATATCCAAATCCTTCCCCTTCCAAACCTGAGACCCTCCCTTTAGCATGAGATGTGATATCCAACTCCTTCCCATTCCAATCCTGAGACCCTTCTGATAGCATGAGATGTGATATCTCAATGCTTCTAATACCAAACCTGAGATCCTTCCGATAGCATGAGATGTGATATCTCAATGCTTCTAATACCAAACCTGAGATCCTTCCTATAACATGAGATGTGATATCCAAATCCTTCCCCTTCCAAACCTGAGACCCTCCCTTTAGCATGAGATGTGATATCCAACTCCTTCCCATTCCATTCCTGAGACCCTTCTGATAGCATGAGATGTGATATCTCAAATCCTCTAATACCAAACCTGAGATCCTACCTCTAACATGAAATGTGATATCCAACTCTTTCCCCTTCCAAACCTGAGAGCCTTCCTATAGCATGAGATGTGATATCCAAGTCCTTCCCATTCCAATCCTGAGACCCTTCCTATAGCTTGAGATGTGATATCCAACTCCTTCCCATTGCAATTCTGAGACCCTTCCTATACTCTGAGACTTGATATCTCAATGCTTCTAATACCAAACCTGAGACCCGTAATATAACATGAGATGTGATATCCAAATCCTTCCCCTTCCAAACCTTAGACCCTTCCTTTATCATGAGATGTGATATCCAACTCCTTCCCATTCCAATCCTGAGACCCTTCCGATATCATGAGATGTGATATCTCAAAGCTTCTAATATCAAACTTGAGACCCTCCCTATAGCATGAGATGTGATATCCAAGTCCTTCCCATTCCAATCCTGAGACCCTTCCTATAGCATGAGATGTGATATCTCAATGCTTCTAATACCAAACCTGAGACCCTTCCTATAACATGAGATGGGAATATCCAACTCCTTCCCATTCCAATCCTGAGACCCTTCCGATAGCAGAGATGTGATATCTCAATGCTTATACCAAACCTGAGACCCTTCCTATGGCATGAGATGTGATATCCAACTCCTTGCCATTCAAATCCTGAGACCCTTCCTATAGCATGAGAAGGGATATCCAACTCCTTCCAAATCCAATCCTGAGACCCTTCCGATAGCAGAGACGTGATATCTCAATGCTTCTACCAAACCTGAGACCCTTCCTTTAGCATGAGATGTGATATCCAAATCCTTCACATTCCAATCCTGAGACCCTTCCTATAGCATGAGATGTGATATCTCAATGCTTCTAATACCAAACCTGAGATCCTTCCTATAACATGAGATGTGATATCCAATTCCTTCCCATTCCAAACCTGAGACCCTTCCTATTGGATGAGATGTGATATCCAACTCCTTCCCATTCCAACCCTGAGACCCTTCCTATAGCATGAGATGTGATGTCTCAATGCTTCTAATACCAAACCTGAGATCCTTCCTATAACATGAGATGTGATATCCAACTCCTTCCATTCCAATCCTGAGACCCGTCCTATAGCATGAGATGTGATATCTCAATGCTTATACCAAACCTGAGACCCTTCCTATAGCATGAGATGTGATATCCAACTACTTCCCATTCCAATCCTGAGACTCTTCCCATAGCATGAGATGTGATATCTCAATGCTTCTAATACCAAACCTGAGATCCTTCCTCTAACATGAAATGTGATATTCAACTCTTTCCCTTTCCAAACCTAAGAGCCTATCTATAGCATGAGATGTGATATCCAAGTCCTTCCCATTCCAATCCTTAGACCCTTCCTACAGCATGCAATATGATATCTCAATGATTCTAATAACAAACCTGAGACCCGTCCTATAGCATGAGATATGATATCCAAGTCCTTCCCATTCCAATCCTGAGACCCTTCCTATAACATGAAATGTGATATCCAACTCCTTCCCATTCCAACCTGAGACCCTTCCTATAGCATGAGATGGGATATCCAACTTCTTCCAAATCCAATACTGATACCCTTCCGATAGCATGAGATGTGATATCCCAATGCTTCTACCAAACCTGAGACCCATACTATGGCATGAGATGTGATATCAAACTCCTTCCCATTCCAATCATGAGACCCTTCCTATAGCTTGAGGTGTGATATCCAACTCCTTTCCATTCCAATTCTGAGACCCTTCTTATACCATGAGACTTGATATCTCAATGCTTCTAATACCAAACCTGAGACCCTTCCTATAACATGAGATGTGATATCCAACTCCTTCCCATTCCAACCTGAGACACTTCCTATAGCATGAGAAGGGATATCCAACTCCTTCCCAATCCAATCCTGAGACCCTTCCGATAGCAGAGATGTAATATCTCAATGCTTATACCAAACCTGAGACCCTTCCTATGGCATGAGATGTGATATCCAACTCCTTGCCATTCAAATCCTGAGACCCTTCCTATAGCATGAGAAGGGATATCCAACTCCTTCCCAATCCAATCCTGAGACCCTTCCGATAGCAGAGACGTGATATCTCAATGCTTATACCAAACCTGAGACCCTTCCTTTAGCATGAGATGTGATATCCAAATCCTTCACATTCCAATCCTGAGACCCTTCCTATAGCATGAGATGTGATATCTCAATGCTTCTAATACCAAATCTGAGATCCTTCCCATAACATAAGATGTGATATCCAATTCCTTCCCATTCCAAACCTGAGACCCTTCCTATTGGATGAGAGGTGATATCCAACTCCTTCCCATTCCAACCCTGAGACCCTTCCTATAGCATGAGATGTGATGTCTCAATGCTTGTAATACCAAACCTGAGATCTTTCCTATAACATGAGATGTGATATCCAACTCCTTCCATTCCAATCCTGAGACCCGTTCTATAGCATTAGATGTGATATCTCAATGCTTATACCAAACCTGAGGCCCTTCCTATAGCATGAGATGTGATATCCAACTACTTCCCATTCCAATCCTGAGACCCTTCCTATAGCATGAGATGTGATATCTCAATGCTTCTAATACCAAACCTGAGATCCTTCCTCTAACATGAAATGTGATATCCAACTCCTTCCCTTTCCAAACCTAAGAGCCTATCTATAGCATGAGATGTGATATCCAAGTCCTTCCCATTCCAACACTTAGACCCTTCCTACAGCATGCAATATGATATCTCAATGATTCTAATAACAAACCTGAGACCCGTCCTATAACATGAGATGGGATATCCAACTCCTTCCCATTCCAATCCTGAGACACTTCCGATAGCAGAGATGTGATATCTCAATGCTTATACCAAACCTGAGACCCTTCCTATAACATGAGATGTGATATCCAAATCCTTCCCGTTCCAAACCTGAGACCCTTCCATTAGCATGAGATGTGATATCCAGCTCCTTCCCATTCCAATCCTGAGACACTTCCGATAGCATGAGATGTGATATCTCAATGCTTCTAAAATCAAAACTGAGACCCTCCCTATAGCATGATATGTGATATCTAAGTCCTTCCCATTCCAATCCTGAGACACTCCCTATAGCATGAGATGTGATATCCAACTCTTTCCCATTCCAATCCTGAGACCCTTCCTATAGCATGAGATATGATATCTCAATACTTCTAATACCAAACGTGAGATCCTTCCGAAAACATGAGATGTGATATCCAAATCCTTCCCCTTCCAAACCTGAGACCCTCCCTTTAGCATGAGATGTGATATCCAACTCCTTCCCATTCCAATCCTGAGACCCTTCTGATAGCATGAGATGTGATATCTCAATGCTTCTAATACCAAACCTGAGATCCTTCCGATAGCATGAAATGTGATATCTCAATCCTTCTAATACCAAACCTGAGATCCTTCCTATAACATGAGATGTGATATCCAAATCCTTCCCCTTCCAAACCTGAGACCCTCCCTTTAGCATGAGATGTGATATCCAACTCCTTCCCATTCCATTCCTGAGACCCTTCTGATAGCATGAGATGTGATATCTCAATGCCTCTAATACCAAACCTGAGATCCTACCTCTAACATGAAATGTGATATCCAACTCTTTCCCCTTCCAAACCTGAGAGCCTTCCTATAGCATGAGAGGTGATATCCAAGTCCTTCCCATTCCAATCCTGAGACCCTTCCTATAGCTTGAGATGTGATATCCAACTCCTTACCATTCCAATTTTGAGACCCTTCCTATACTCTGAGACTTGATATCTCAATGCTTCTAATACCAAACCTGAGACCCGTAATATAACATGAGATGTGATATCCAAATCCTTCCCCTTCCAAACCTTAGACCCTTCCTTTATCATGAGATGTGATATCCAAGTCCTTCCCATTCCAATCCTGAGACCCTTCCTATAGCATGAGATGTGATATCTCAATGCTTCTAATACCAAACCTGAGACCCTTCCTATAACATGAGATGGGAATATCCAACTCCTTCCCATTCCAATCCTGAGACCCTTCCGATAGCAGAGATGTGATATCTCAATGCTTATACCAAACCTGAGACCCTTCCTATGTCATGAGATGTGATATCCAACTCCTTGCCATTCAAATCCTGAGACCCTTCCTATAGCATGAGAAGGGATATCCAACTCCTTCCCAATCCAATCCTGAGACCCTTCCGATAGCAGAGACGTGATATCTCAATGCTTCTACCAAACCTGAGACCCTTCCTTTAGCATGAGATGTGATATCCAAATCCTTCCCCTTCCAAACCTGAGACCCTCCCTTTAGCATGAGATGTGATATCCAACTCCTTCCCATTCCATTCCTGAGACCCTTCTGATAGCATGAGATGTGATATCTCAATGCCTCTAATACCAAACCTGAGATCCTACCTCTAACATGAAATGTGATATCCAACTCTTTCCCCTTCCAAACCTGAGAGCCTTCCTATAGCATGAGATGTGATATCCAAGTCCTTCCCATTCCAATCCTGAGACCCTTCCTATAGCTTGAGATGTGATATCCAACTCCTTCCCATTCCAATTCTGAGACCCTTCCTATACTCTGAGACTTGATATCTCAATGCTTCTAATACCAAACCTGAGACCCGTAATATAACATGAGATGTGATATCCAAATCCTTCCCCTTCCAAACCTTAGACCCTTCCTTTATCATGAGATGTGATATCCAACTCCTTCCCATTCCAATCCTGAGACCCTTCCGATATCATGAGATGTGATATCTCAAAGCTTCTAATATCAAACTTGAGACCCTCCCTATAGCATGAGATGTGATATCCAAGTCCTTCCCATTCCAATCCTGAGACCCTTCCTATAGCATGAGATGTGATATCTCAATGCTTCTAATACCAAACCTGAGACCCTTCCTATAACATGAGATGGGAATATCCAACTCCTTCCCATTCCAATCCTGAGACCCTTCCGATAGCAGAGATGTGATATCTCAATGCTTATACCAAACCTGAGACCCTTCCTATGTCATGAGATGTGATATCCAACTCCTTGCCATTCAAATCCTGAGACCCTTCCTATAGCATGAGAAGGGATATCCAACTCCTTCCCAATCCAATCCTGAGACCCTTCCGATAGCAGAGACGTGATATCTCAATGCTTCTACCAAACCTGAGACCCTTCCTTTAGCATGAGATGTGATATCCAAATCCTTCACATTCCAATCCTGAGACCCTTCCTATAGCATGAGATGTGATATCTCAATGCTTCTAATACCAAACCTGAGATCCTTCCTATAACATGAGATGTGATATCCAATTCCTTCCCATTCCAAACCTGAGACCCTTCCTATTGGATGAGATGTGATATCCAACTCCTTCCCATTCCAACCCTGAGACCCTTCCTATAGCATGAGATGTGATGTCTCAATGCTTCTAATACCAAACCTGAGATCCTTCCTATAACATGAGATGTGATATCCAACTCCTTCCATTCCAATCCTGAGACCCGTCCTATAGCATGAGATGTGATATCTCAATGCTTATACCAAACCTGAGACCCTTCCTATAGCATGAGATGTGATATCCAACTACTTCCCATTCCAATCCTGAGACCCTTCCCATAGCATGAGATGTGATATCTCAATGCTTCTAATACCAAACCTGAGATCCTTCCTCTAACATGAAATGTGATATTCAACTCCTTCCCTTTCCAAACCTAAGAGCCTATCTATAGCATGAGATGTGATATCCAAGTCCTTCCCATTCCAATCCTTAGACCCTTCCTACAGCATGCAATATGATATCTCAATGATTCTAATAACAAACCTGAGACCCGTCCTATAGCATGAGACATGATATCCAAGTCCTTCCCATTCCAATCCTGAGACCCTTCCTATAACATGAAATGTGATATCCAACTCCTTCCCATTCCAACCTGAGACCCTTCCTATAGCATGAGATGGGATATCCAACTTCTTCCAAATCCAATACTGATACCCTTCCGATAGCATGAGATGTGATATCCCAATGCTTCTACCAAACCTGAGACCCATACTATGGCATGAGATGTGATATCAAACTCCTTCCCATTCCAATCATGAGACCCTTCCTATAGCTTGAGGTGTGATATCCAACTCCTTCCCATTCCAATTCTGAGACCCTTCTTATACCATGAGACTTGATATCTCAATGCTTCTAATACCAAACCTGAGACCCTTCCTATAACATGAGATGTGATATCCAACTCCTTCCCATTCCAACCTGAGACACTTCCTATAGCATGAGAAGGGATATCCAACTCCTTCCCAATCCAATCCTGAGACCCTTCCGATAGCAGAGATGTGATATCTCAATGCTTATACCAAACCTGAGACCCTTCCTATGGCATGAGATGTGATATCCAACTCCTTGCCATTCAAATCCTGAGACCCTTCCTATAGCATGAGAAGGGATATCCAACTCCTTCCCAATCCAATCCTGAGACCCTTCCGATAGCAGAGACGTGATATCTCAATGCTTCTACCAAACCTGAGACCCTTCCTTTAGCATGAGATGTGATATCCAAATCCTTCACATTCCAATCCTGAGACCCTTCCTATAGCATGAGATGTGATATCTCAATGCTTCTAATACCAAACCTGAGATCCTTCCTATAACATAAGATATGATATGCAATTCCTTCCCATTCCAAACCTGAGACCCTTCCTATTGGATGAGAGGTGATATCCAACTCCTTCCCATTCCAACCCTGAGACCCTTCCTATAGCATGAGATGTGATGTCTCAATGCTTGTAATACCAAACCTGAGATCCTTCCTATAACATGAGATGTGATATCCAACTCCTTCCATTCCAATCCTGAGACCCGTCCTATAGCATTAGATGTGATATCTCAATGCATATACCAAACCTGAGGCCCTTCCTATAGCATGAGATGTGATATCCAACTCCTTCCCATTCCAATCCTGAGACCCTTCCTATAGCATGAGATGTGATATCTCAATGCTTCTAATACCAAACCTGAGATCCTTCCTCTAACATGAAATGTGATATCCAACTCCTTCCCTTTCCAAACCTAAGAGCCTATCTATAGCATGAGATGTGATATCCAAGTCCTTCCCATTCCAACACTTAGACCCTTCCTACAGCATGCAATATGATATCTCAATGATTCTAATAACAAACCTGAGACCCGTCCTATAACATGAGATGTGATATCCAACTCCTTCCCATTCCAATCCTGAGACACTTCCGATAGCAGAGATGTGATATCTCAATGCTTATACCAAACCTGAGACCCTTCCTATAACATGAGATGTGATATCCAAATCCTTCCCGTTCCAAACCTGAGACCCTTCCTTTAGCATGAGATGTGATATCCAGCTCCTTCCCATTCCAATCCTGAGACACTTCCGATAGCATGAGATGTGATATCTCAATGCTTCTAATATCAAAACTGAGACCCTCCCTATAGCATGATATGTGATATCTAAGTCCTTCCCATTCCAATCCTGAGACCCTTCCTATAGCATGAGATATGATATCTCAATACTTCTAATACCAAACGTGAGATCCTTCCGATAACATGAGATGTGATATCCAAATCCTTCCCCTTCCAAACCTGAGACCCTCCCTTTAGCATGAGATGTGATATCCAACTCCTTCCCATTCCAATCCTGAGACCCTTCTGATAGCATGAGATGTGATATCTCAATGCTTCTAATACCAAACCTGAGATCCTTCTGATAGCATGAGATGTGATATCTCAATGGTTCTAATACCAAACCTGAGATCCTTCCTATAACATGAGATGTGATATCCAAATCCTTCCCCTTCCAAACCTGAGACCCTCCCTTTAGCATGAGATGTGATATCCAACTCCTTCCCATTCCATTCCTGAGACCCTTCTGATAGCATGAGATGTGATATCTCAATGGTTCTAATACCAAACCTGAGATCCTTCCTATAACATGAGATGTGATATCCAAATCCTTCCCATTCCAATCCTGAGACCCTTCCTATAGCTTGAGATGTGATATCCAACTCCTTCCCATTCCAATTCTGAGACCCTTCCTATACTCTGAGACTTGATATCTCAATGCTTCTAATACCAAACCTGAGACCCGTAATATAACATGAGATGTGATATCCAAATCCTTCCGCTTCCAAACCTTAGACCCTTCCTTTATCATGAGATGTGATATCCAACTCCTTCCCATTCCAATCCTGAGACCCTTCCGATATCATGAGATGTGATATCTCAAAGCTTCTAATATCAAACTTGAGACCCTCCCTATAGCATGAGATGTGATATCCAAGTCCTTCCCATTCCAATCCTGAGACCCTTCCTATAGCATGAGATGTGATATCTCAATGCTTCTAATACCAAACCTGAGACCCTTTCTATAACATGAGATGGGAATATCCAACTCCTTCCCATTCCAATCCTGAGACCCTTCCGATAGCAGAGATGTGATATCTCAATGCTTATACCAAACCTGAGACCCTTCCTATGGCATGAGATGTGATATCCAACTCCTTGCCATTCAAATCCTGAGACCCTTCCTATAGCATGAGAAGGGATATCCAACTCCTTCCCAATCCAATCCTGAGACCCTCCGATAGCAGAGACGTGATATCTCAATGCTTCTACCAATCCTGAGACCCTTCCTTTAGCATGAGATGTGATATCCAAATCCTTCACATTCCAATCCTGAGACCCTTCCTATAGCATGAGATGTGATATCTCAATGCTTCTAATACCAAACCTGAGATCCTTCCTATAACATGAGATGTGATATCCAATTCCTTCCCATTCCAAACCTGAGACCCTTCCTATTGGATGAGATGTGATATCCAACTCCTTCCCAGTCCAACCCTGAGACCCTTCCTATAGCATGAGATGTGATGTCTCAATGCTTCTAATACCAAACCTGAGATCCTTCCTATAACATGAGATGTGATATCCAACTCCTTCCATTCCAATCCTGAGACCCGTCCTATAGCATGAGATGTGATATCTCAATGCTTATACCAAACCTGAGACCCTTCCTATAGCATGAGATGTGATATCCAACTACTTCCCATTCCAATCCTGAGACCCTTCCTATAGCATGAGATGTGATATCTCAATGCTTCTAATACCAAACCTGAGATCCTTCCTCTAACATGAAATGTGATATCCAACTCCTTCCCTTTCCAAACCTAAGAGCCTATCTATAGCATGAGATGTGATATCCAAGTCCTTTCCGTTCCAATCCTTAGACCCTTCCTACAGCATGCAATATGATATCTCAATGATTCTAATAACAAACCTGAGACCTGTCCTATAGCATGAGATATGATATCCAAGTCCTTCCCATTCCAATCCTGAGACCCTTCCTATAACATGAAATGTGATATCCAACTCCTTCCCATTCCAACCTGAGACCCTTCCTATAGCATGAGATGGGATATCCAACTTCTTCCAAATCCAATACTGATACCCTTCCGATAGCATGAGATGTGATATCCCAATGCTTCTACCAAACCTGAGACCCATACTATGGCATGAGATGTGATATGCATGAGATGTGATATCCAAATCCTTCACATTCCAATCCTGAGACCCTTCCTATAGCATGAGATGTGATATCTCAATGCTTCTAATACCAAACCTGAGATCCTTCCTATAACATGAGATGTGATATCCAATTCCTTCCCATTCCAAACCTGAGACCCTTCCTATTGGATGAGATGTGATATCCAACTCCTTCCCATTCCAACCCTGAGACCCTTCCTATAGCATGAGATGTGATGTCTCAATGCTTCTAATACCAAACCTGAGATCCTTCCTATAACATGAGATGTGATATCCAACTCCTTCCATTCCAATCCTGAGACCCGTCCTATAGCATGAGATGTGATATCTCAATGCTTATACCAAACCTGAGACCCTTCCTATAGCATGAGATGTGATATCCAACTGCTTCCCATTCCAATCCTGAGACCCTTCCTATAGCATGAGATGTGATATCTCAATGCTTCTAATACCAAACCTGAGATCCTTCTTCTAACATGAAATGTGATATCCAACTCCTTCCCTTTCCAAACCTAAGAGCCTATCTATAGCATGAGATGTGATATCCAAGTCCTTCAGATTCCAACCCTTAGACCCTTCCTACAGCATGCAATATGATATCTCAATATGTGATATCTCAATGCTTCTAATACCAAACCTGAGACTCTTCCTATAACATGAGATGGGATATCCAACTCCTTCCAATTCCAATCCTGAGACCCTTTTGATAGCAGAGATGTGATATTTCAATGTTTATACCAAACCTGAGACCCTTCCTACGGCATGAGATGTCATATTCAACTCCTTCCCATTCCAATCCTGAGACCCTTCCTATAGCATGAGATTTGATATCCAACTCCTTCCCATTCCAATCCTGAGACCCTTCCTATAGCATGAGATGTGATGTCTCAATGCTTCTAATACCAAACCTGAGATCCTTCATATAACATGAGATGTGATATCCAACTCCTTCCATTCCAATCCTGAGACCCTTCCTATAGCATGAGATGTGATATCTCAATGCTTATACCAAACCTGAGACCCTTCCTATAGCATGAGATGTGATATCCAACTCCTTCCCATTCCAATCCTGAGACCCTTCCTATAGCCTGAGATGTGATATCCAATTCCTTCCCATTCCAATCCTGAGACCCTTCCTATAGCATGAGATGTGATATCTCAATGCTTATACCAAACCTGAGAGCCTACCTATAACATGAGATGTGATATCCAAGTCCATCCCATTCCAATCCTTAGACCCTTCCTACAGCATGCGATGTGATATCTCAATGATTCTAATACCAAACCAGAGACTCTTCCTATAACATGAGATGGGATATCCAACTCCTTCCCATTCCAACCTGAGACACTTCCTATAGCATGAGAAGGGATATCCAACTCCTTCCCAATCCAATCCTGAGACCCTTCCGATAGCAGAGATGTGATATCTCAATGCTTATACCAAACCTGAGACCCTTCCTATAACATGAGATGTGATATCCAACTCCTTCCCGTTCCAAACCTGAGACACTAACTATAGCATATGTGATATCCAACTCCTTCCCATTCCAAACATGAGACCCTTCCTATAGCAAGAAAGTAATATCCAACTCCTACCCATTCCAATCCTGAGACCCTTCCTATAGCAAGAGATGTGATATCCAAATCCTTCCCATTCCAATCCTGAGACCCTTCCTATAGCATGAGATGTGATGTCTCAATGCTTCTAATACCAAACCTGAGATCCTTCATATAACATGAGATGTGATATCCAACTCCTTCCATTCCAATCCTGAGACCCTTCCTATAGCATGAGATGTGATATCTCAATGCTTATACCAAACCTGAGACCCTTCCTATAGCATGAGATGTGATATCCAACTCCTTCCCATTCCAATCCTGAGACCCTTCCTATAGCCTGAGATGTGATATCCAATTCCTTCCCATTCCAATCCTGAGACCCTTCCTATAGCAGAGACGTGATATCTCAATGCTTCTACCAAACCTGAGACCCTTCCTTTAGCATGAGATGTGATATCCAAATCCTTCACATTCCAATCCTGAGACCCTTCCTATAGCATGAGATGTGATATCTCAATGCTTCTAATACCAAACCTGAGATCCTTCCTATAACATAAGATATGATATGCAATTCCTTCCCATTCCAAACCTGAGACCCTTCCTATTGGATGAGAGGTGATATCCAACTCCTTCCCATTCCAACCCTGAGACCCTTCCTATAGCATGAGATGTGATGTCTCAATGCTTGTAATACCAAACCTGAGATCCTTCCTATAACATGAGATGTGATATCCAACTCCTTCCATTCCAATCCTGAGACCCGTCCTATAGCATTAGATGTGATATCTCAATGCATATACCAAACCTGAGGCCCTTCCTATAGCATGAGATGTGATATCCAACTCCTTCCCATTCCAATCCTGAGACCCTTCCTATAGCATGAGATGTGATATCTCAATGCTTCTAATACCAAACCTGAGATCCTTCCTCTAACATGAAATGTGGTATCCAACTCCTTCCCTTTCCAAACCTAAGAGCCTATCTATAGCATGAGATGTGATATCCAAGTCCTTCCCATTCCAACACTTAGACCCTTCCTACAGCATGCAATATGATATCTCAATGATTCTAATAACAAACCTGAGACCCGTCCTATAACATGAGATGTGATATCCAACTCCTTCCCATTCCAATCCTGAGACACTTCCGATAGCAGAGATGTGATATCTCAATGCTTATACCAAACCTGAGACCCTTCCTATAACATGAGATGTGATATCCAAATCCTTCCCGTTCCAAACCTGAGACCCTTCCTTTAGCATGAGATGTGATATCCAGCTCCTTCCCATTCCAATCCTGAGACACTTCCGATAGCATGAGATGTGATATCTCAATGCTTCTAATATCAAAACTGAGACCCTCCCTATAGCATGATATGTGATATCTAAGTCCTTCCCATTCCAATCCTGAGACCCTTCCTATAGCATGAGATATGATATCTCAATACTTCTAATACCAAACGTGAGATCCTTCCGATAACATGAGATGTGATATCCAAATCCTTCCCCTTCCAAACCTGAGACCCTCCCTTTAGCATGAGATGTGATATCCAACTCCTTCCCATTCCAATCCTGAGACCCTTCTGATAGCATGAGATGTGATATCTCAATGCTTCTAATACCAAACCTGAGATCCTTCTGATAGCATGAGATGTGATATCTCAATGGTTCTAATACCAAACCTGAGATCCTTCCTATAACATGAGATGTGATATCCAAATCCTTCCCCTTCCAAACCTGAGACCCTCCCTTTAGCATGAGATGTGATATCCAACTCCTTCCCATTCCATTCCTGAGACCCTTCTGATAGCATGAGATGTGATATCTCAATGGTTCTAATACCAAACCTGAGATCCTTCCTATAACATGAGATGTGATATCCAAATCCTTCCCATTCCAATCCTGAGACCCTTCCTATAGCTTGAGATGTGATATCCAACTCCTTCCCATTCCAATTCTGAGACCCTTCCTATACTCTGAGACTTGATATCTCAATGCTTCTAATACCAAACCTGAGACCCGTAATATAACATGAGATGTGATATCCAAATCCTTCCGCTTCCAAACCTTAGACCCTTCCTTTATCATGAGATGTGATATCCAACTCCTTCCCATTCCAATCCTGAGACCCTTCCGATATCATGAGATGTGATATCTCAAAGCTTCTAATATCAAACTTGAGACCCTCCCTATAGCATGAGATGTGATATCCAAGTCCTTCCCATTCCAATCCTGAGACCCTTCCTATAGCATGAGATGTGATATCTCAATGCTTCTAATACCAAACCTGAGACCCTTTCTATAACATGAGATGGGAATATCCAACTCCTTCCCATTCCAATCCTGAGACCCTTCCGATAGCAGAGATGTGATATCTCAATGCTTATACCAAACCTGAGACCCTTCCTATGGCATGAGATGTGATATCCAACTCCTTGCCATTCAAATCCTGAGACCCTTCCTATAGCATGAGAAGGGATATCCAACTCCTTCCCAATCCAATCCTGAGACCCTCCGATAGCAGAGACGTGATATCTCAATGCTTCTACCAATCCTGAGACCCTTCCTTTAGCATGAGATGTGATATCCAAATCCTTCACATTCCAATCCTGAGACCCTTCCTATAGCATGAGATGTGATATCTCAATGCTTCTAATACCAAACCTGAGATCCTTCCTATAACATGAGATGTGATATCCAATTCCTTCCCATTCCAAACCTGAGACCCTTCCTATTGGATGAGATGTGATATCCAACTCCTTCCCAGTCCAACCCTGAGACCCTTCCTATAGCATGAGATGTGATGTCTCAATGCTTCTAATACCAAACCTGAGATCCTTCCTATAACATGAGATGTGATATCCAACTCCTTCCATTCCAATCCTGAGACCCGTCCTATAGCATGAGATGTGATATCTCAATGCTTATACCAAACCTGAGACCCTTCCTATAGCATGAGATGTGATATCCAACTACTTCCCATTCCAATCCTGAGACCCTTCCTATAGCATGAGATGTGATATCTCAATGCTTCTAATACCAAACCTGAGATCCTTCCTCTAACATGAAATGTGATATCCAACTCCTTCCCTTTCCAAACCTAAGAGCCTATCTATAGCATGAGATGTGATATCCAAGTCCTTTCCGTTCCAATCCTTAGACCCTTCCTACAGCATGCAATATGATATCTCAATGATTCTAATAACAAACCTGAGACCTGTCCTATAGCATGAGATATGATATCCAAGTCCTTCCCATTCCAATCCTGAGACCCTTCCTATAACATGAAATGTGATATCCAACTCCTTCCCATTCCAACCTGAGACCCTTCCTATAGCATGAGATGGGATATCCAACTTCTTCCAAATCCAATACTGATACCCTTCCGATAGCATGAGATGTGATATCCCAATGCTTCTACCAAACCTGAGACCCATACTATGGCATGAGATGTGATATGCATGAGATGTGATATCCAAATCCTTCACATTCCAATCCTGAGACCCTTCCTATAGCATGAGATGTGATATCTCAATGCTTCTAATACCAAACCTGAGATCCTTCCTATAACATGAGATGTGATATCCAATTCCTTCCCATTCCAAACCTGAGACCCTTCCTATTGGATGAGATGTGATATCCAACTCCTTCCCATTCCAACCCTGAGACCCTTCCTATAGCATGAGATGTGATGTCTCAATGCTTCTAATACCAAACCTGAGATCCTTCCTATAACATGAGATGTGATATCCAACTCCTTCCATTCCAATCCTGAGACCCGTCCTATAGCATGAGATGTGATATCTCAATGCTTATACCAAACCTGAGACCCTTCCTATAGCATGAGATGTGATATCCAACTGCTTCCCATTCCAATCCTGAGACCCTTCCTATAGCATGAGATGTGATATCTCAATGCTTCTAATACCAAACCTGAGATCCTTCTTCTAACATGAAATGTGATATCCAACTCCTTCCCTTTCCAAACCTAAGAGCCTATCTATAGCATGAGATGTGATATCCAAGTCCTTCAGATTCCAACCCTTAGACCCTTCCTACAGCATGCAATATGATATCTCAATGATTCTAATAACAAACCTGAGACCCGTCCTATAACATGAGATGGGATATCCAACTCCTTCCCATTCCAATCCTGAGACACTTCCGATAGCAGAGATGTGATATCTCAATGCTTATACCAAACCTGAGACCCTTCCTATAACATGAGATGTGATATCCAAATCGTTCTCGTTCCAAACCTGAGACCCTTCCTTTAGCATGAGATGTGATATCCAGCTCCTTCCCATTCCAATCCTGAGACACTTCCGATAGCATGAGATGTGATATCTCAATGCTTCTAATATCAAAACTGAGACCCTCCCTATAGCATGATATGTGATATCTAAGTCCTTCCCATTCCAATCCTGAGACCCTCCCTATATCATGAGATGTGATATCCAACTCCTTCCCATTCCAATCCTGAGACCCTTCCTATAGCATGAGATATGATATCTCAATACTTCTAATACCAAACGTGAGATCCTTCCGATAACATGAGATGTGATATCCAAATCCTTCCCCTTCCAAACCTGAGACCCTCCCTTTAGCATGAAATGTGATATCCAACTCCTTCCTATTCCAATCCTGAGACTCTACTGATAGCATGAGATGTGATATCTCAATGCTTCTAATACCAAACCTGAGATCCTTCCGATAGCATGAGATGTGATATCTCAATGCTTCTAATACCAAACCTGAGATCCTTCCTATAACATGAGATGTGATATCCAAATCCTTCCCCTTCCAAACCTGAGACCCTCCCTTTAGCATGAGATGTGATATCTAACTCCTTCCCATTCCATTCCTGAGACCCTTCTGATAGCATGAGATGTGATATCTCAATGCCTCTAATACCAAACCTGAGATCCTACCTCTAACATGAAATGAGATATCCAACTCTTTCCCCTTCCAAACCTGAGAGCCTTCATATAGCATGAGATGTGATATCCAAGTCCTTCCCATTCCAATACTGAGACCCTTCCTATAGCTTGAGATGTGATATCCAACTCCTTCCCATTCCAATTCTGAGACCCTTCCTATAGCATGAGATGTGATATCTCAATGCTTATACCAAACCTGAGAGCCTACCTATAGCATGAGATGTGATATCCAAGTCCATCCCATTCCAATCCTTAGACCCTTCCTACAGCATGCGATGTGAATATCTCAATGATTCTAATACCAAACCAGAGACTCTTCCTATAACATGAGATGGGATATCCAACTCCTTCCCATTCCAATTCTGAGACCCTTCCTATACTATGAGACTTGATATCTCAATGCTTCTAATACCAAACCTGAGACCCGTAATATAACATGAGATGTGATATCCAAATCCTTCCCCTTCCAAACCTTAGACCCGTCCTTTATCATGAGATGTGATATCCAACTCCTTCCCATTCCAATCCTGAGACCCTTCCGATATCATGAGATGTGATATCTCAAAGCTTCTAATATCAAACTTGAGACCCTCCCTATAGCATGAGATGTGATATCCAAGTCCTTCCCATTCCAATCCTGAGACCCTTCCTATAGCATGAGATGTGATATCTCAATGCTTCTAATACCAAACCTGAGACCCTTCCTATAACATGAGATGGGAATATCCAACTCCTTCCCATTCCAATCTTGAGACCCTTCCGATAGCAGAGATGTGATATCTCAATGCTTATACCACACCTGAGATCCTTCCTATAACATGAGATGTGATATCCAACTCCTTCCCATTCCAATCCTGAGACACTTCCTATAGCATGAGATGTGATATCTCACTGCTTATACCAAACCTGAGACCCTTCCCATAGCAGGAGATATGATATCCAACTCCTTCCCATTCCAATCCTCAGACCCTTCCTATAGCATGAGATGTGATATCTCAATGCTTCTAATGTCAAACTTGAGACCCTACCTATAGCATGAGATGTGATATCCAAGTCCTTCCCATTCCAATCCTGAGACACTTCCTATAGCATGAGATGTGATATCTCAATGCTTCTAATACCAAACCTGAGACTCTTCCTATAACATGAGATGGGATATCCAACTCCTTCCAATTCCAATCCTGAGACCCTTTTGATAGCAGAGATGTGATATTTCAATGTTTATACCAAACCTGAGACCCTTCCTACGGCATGAGATGTCATATTCAACTCCTTCCCATTCCAATCCTGAGACCCTTCCTATAGCATGAGATTTGATATCCAACTCCTTCCCATTCCAATCCTGAGACCCTTCCTATAGCATGAGATGTGATGTCTCAATGCTTCTAATACCAAACCTGAGATCCTTCATATAACATGAGATGTGATATCCAACTCCTTCCATTCCAATCCTGAGACCCTTCCTATAGCATGAGATGTGATATCTCAATGCTTATACCAAACCTGAGACCCTTCCTATAGCATGAGATGTGATATCCAACTCCTTCCCATTCCAATCCTGAGACCCTTCCTATAGCCTGAGATGTGATATCCAATTCCTTCCCATTCCAATCCTGAGACCCTTCCTATAGCATGAGATGTGATATCTCAATGCTTATACCAAACCTGAGAGCCTACCTATAACATGAGATGTGATATCCAAGTCCATCCCATTCCAATCCTTAGACCCTTCCTACAGCATGCGATGTGATATCTCAATGATTCTAATACCAAACCAGAGACTCTTCCTATAACATGAGATGGGATATCCAACTCCTTCCCATTCCAACCTGAGACACTTCCTATAGCATGAGAAGGGATATCCAACTCCTTCCCAATCCAATCCTGAGACCCTTCCGATAGCAGAGATGTGATATCTCAATGCTTATACCAAACCTGAGACCCTTCCTATAACATGAGATGTGATATCCAACTCCTTCCCGTTCCAAACCTGAGACACTAACTATAGCATATGTGATATCCAACTCCTTCCCATTCCAAACATGAGACCCTTCCTATAGCAAGAAAGTAATATCCAACTCCTACCCATTCCAATCCTGAGACCCTTCCTATAGCAAGAGATGTGATATCCAAATCCTTCCCATTCCAATCCTGAGACCCTTCCTATAACATGAGATGTGATATCCAACTCCTTCCCATTCCAACCTGAGACACTTCCTATAGCATGAGAAGGGATATCCAACTCCTTCCCAATCCAATCCTGAGACCCTTCCGATAGCAGAGATGTGATATCTCAATGCTTATACCAAACCTGAGACCCTTCCTATGGCATGAGATGTGATATCCAACTCCTTGCCATTCAAATCCTGACACCCTTCCTATAGCATGAGAAGGGATATCCAACTCCTTCCCAATCCAATCCTGAGACCCTTCCGATAGCAGCGACGTGATATCTCAATGCTTCTACCAAACCTGAGACCCTTCCTTTAGCATGAGATGTGATATCCAAATCCTTCACATTCCAATCCTGAGACCCTTCCTATAGCATGAGATGTGATATCTCAATGCTTCTAATACCAAACCTGAGATCCTTCCTATAACATGAGATGTGATATCCAATTCCTTCCCATTCCAAACCTGAGACCCTTCCTATTGGATGAGATGTGATATCCAACTCCTTCCCATTCCAACCCTGAGACCCTTCCTATAGCATGAGATGTGATGTCTCAATGCTTCTAATACCAAACCTGAGATCCTTCCTATAACATGAGATGTGATATCCAACTCCTTCCATTCCAATCCTGAGACCCGTCCTATAGCATGAGATGTGATATCTCAATGCTTATACCAAACCTGAGACCCTTCCTATAGCATGAGATGTCATATCCAACTGCTTCCCATTCCAATCCTGAGACCCTTCCTATAGCATGAGATGTGATATCTCAATGCTTCTAATACCAAACCTGAGATCCTTCCTCTAACATGAAATGTGATATCCAACTCCTTCCCTTTCCAAACCTAAGAGCCTATCTATAGCATGAGATGTGATATCCAAGTCCTTCACATTCCAACCCTTAGACCCTTCCTACAGCATGCAATATGATATCTCAATGATTCTAATAACAAACCTGAGACCCGTCCTATAACATGAGATGGGATATCCAACTCCTTCCCATTCCAATCCTGAGACACTTCCGATAGCAGAGATGTGATATCTCAATGCTTATACCAAACCTGAGACCCTTCCTATAACATGAGATGTGATATCCAAATCCTTCTCATTCCAAACCTGAGACCCTTCCTTTAGCATGAGATGTGATATCCAGCTCCTTCCCATTCCAATCCTGAGACACTTCCGATAGCATGAGATGTGATATCTCAATGCTTCTAATATCAAAACTGAGACCCTCCCTATAGCATGATATGTGATATCTAAGTCCTTCCCATTCCAATCCTGAGACCCTCCCTATAGCATGAGATGTGATATCCAACTCCTTCCCATTCCAATCCTGAGACCCTTCCTATAGCATGAGATATGATATCTCAATACTTCTAATACCAAACGTGAGATCCTTCCGATAACATGAGATGTGATATCCAAATCCTTCCCCTTCCAAACCTGAGACCCTCCCTTTAGCATGAAATGTGATATCCAACTCCTTCCTATTCCAATCCTGAGACTCTTCTGATAGCATGAGATGTGATATCTCAATGCTTCTAATACCAAACCTGAGATTCTTCCGATAGCATGAGATGTGATATCTCAATGCTTCTAATACCAAACCTGAGATCCTTCCTATAACATGAGATGTGATATCCAAATCCTTCCCCTTCCAAACCTGAGACCCTCCCTTTAGCATGAGATGTGATATCTAACTCCTTCCCATTCCATTCCTGAGACCCTTCTGATAGCATGAGATGTGATATCTCAATGCCTCTAATACCAAACCTGAGATCCTACCTCTAACATGAAATGAGATATCCAACTCTTTCCCCTTCCAAACCTGAGAGCCTTCCTATAGCATGAGATGTGATATCCAAGTCCTTCCCATTCCAATACTGAGACCCTTCCTATAGCTTGAGATGTGATATCCAACTCCTTCCCATTCCAATTCTGAGACCCTTCCTATAGCATGAGATGTGATATCTCAATGCTTATACCAAACCTGAGAGCCTACCTATAGCATGAGATGTGATATCCAAGTCCATCCCATTCCAATCCTTAGACCCTTCCTACAGCATGCGATGTGAATATCTCAATGATTCTAATACCAAACCAGAGACTCTTCCTATAACATGAGATGGGATATCCAACTCCTTCCCATTCCAATTCTGAGACCCTTCCTATACTATGAGACTTGATATCTCAATGCTTCTAATACCAAACCTGAGACCCGTAATATAACATGAGATGTGATATCCAAATCCTTCCCCTTCCAAACCTTAGACCCTTCCTTTATCATGAGATGTGATATCCAACTCCTTCCCATTCCAATCCTGAGACCCTTCCGATATCATGAGATGTGATATCTCAAAGCTTCTAATATCAAACTTGAGACCCTCCCTATAGCATGAGATGTGATATCCAAGTCCTTCCCATTCCAATCCTGAGACCCTTCCTATAGCATGAGATGTGATATCTCAATGCTTCTAATACCAAACCTGAGACCCTTCCTATAACATGAGATGGGAATATCCAACTCCTTCCCATTCCAATCTTGAGACCCTTCCGATAGCATGAGATGTGATATCTCACTGCTTATACCAAACCTGAGACCCTTCCCATAGCAGGAGATGTGATATCCAACTCCTTCCCATTCCAATCCTCAGACCCTTCCTATAGCATGAGATGTGATATCTCAATGCTTCTAATGTCAAACTTAAGACCCTACATATAGCATGAGATGTGATATCCAAGTCCTTCCCATTCCAATCCTGAGACACTTCCTATAGCATGAGATGTGATATCTCAATGCTTCTAATACCAAACCTGAGACTCTTCCTATAACATGAGATGGGATATCCAACTCCTTCCAATTCCAATCCTGAGACCCTTTTGATAGCAGAGATGTGATATCTCAATGTTTATACCAAACCTGAGACCCTTCCTACGGCATGAGATGTCATATTCAACTCCTTCCCATTCCAATCCTGAGACCCTTCCTATAGCATGAGATTTGATATCCAACTCCTTCCCATTCCAATCCTGAGACCCTTCCTATAGCATGAGATGTGATGTCTCAATGCTTCTAATACCAAACCTGAGATCCTTCCTATAACATGAGATGTGATATCCAACTCCTTCCATTCCAATCCTGAGATCCTTCCTATAGCATGAGATGTGATATATCAATGCTTATACCAAACCTGAGACCCTTCCTATAGCATGAGATGTGATATCCAACTCCTTCCCATTCCAATCCTGAGACCCTTCCTATAGCCTGAGATGTGATATCCAATTCCTTCCCATTCCAATCCTGAGACCCTTCCTATAGCATGAGATGTGATATCTCAATGCTTATACCAAACCTGAGAGCCTACCTATAACATGAGATGTGATATCCAAGTCCATCCCATTCCAATCCTTAGACCCTTCCTACAGCATGCGATGTGATATCTCAATGATTCTAATACCAAACCAGAGACTCTTCCTATAACATGAGATGGGATATCCAACTCCTTCCCATTCCAATCCTGAGCCGCTTCCGATAGCAGAGATGTGATATCTCAATGCTTATACCAAACCTGAGACCCTTCCTATAACATGAGATGTGATATCCAACTCCTTCCCGTTCCAAACCTGAGACACTAACTATAGCATATGTGATATCCAACTCCTTCCCATTCCAAACATGAGACCCTTCCTATAGCAAGAAAGTAATATCCAACTCCTACCCATTCCAATCCTGAGACCCTTCCTATAGCAAGAGATGTGATATCCAAATCCTTCCCATTCCAATCCTGAGACCCTTCCTATAACATGAGATGTGATATCCAACTCCTTCCCATTCCAACCTGAGACACTTCCTATAGCATGAGAAGGGATATCCAACTCCTTCCCAATCCAATCCTGAGACCCTTCCGATAGCAGAGATGTGATATCTCAATGCTTATACCAAACCTGAGACCCTTCCTATGGCATGAGATGTGATATCCAACTCCTTGCCATTCAAATCCTGAGACCCTTCCTATAGCATGAGAAGGGATATCCAACTCCTTCCCAATCCAATCCTGAGACCCTTCCGATAGCAGCGACGTGATATCTCAATGCTTCTACCAAACCTGAGACCCTTCCTTTAGCATGAGATGTGATATCCAAATCCTTCACATTCCAATCCTGAGACCCTTCCTATAGCATGAGATGTGATATCTCAATGCTTCTAATACCAAACCTGAGATCCTTCCTATAACATGAGATGTGATATCCAACTCCTTCCATTCCAATCCTGAGACCCGTCCTATAGCATGAGATGTGATATCTCAATGCTTATACCAAACCTGAGACCCTTCCTATAGCATGAGATGTGATATCCAACTGCTTCCCATTCCAATCCTGAGACCCTTCCTATAGCATGAGATGTGATATCTCAATGCTTCTAATACCAAACCTGAGATCCTTCCTCTAACATGAAATGTGATATCCAACTCCTTCCCTTTCCAAACCTAAGAGCCTATCTATAGCATGAGATGTGATATCCAAGTCCTTCACATTCCAACCCTTAGACCCTTCCTACAGCATGCAATATGATATCTCAATGATTCTAATAACAAACCTGAGACCCGTCCTATAACATGAGATGGGATATCCAACTCCTTCCCATTCCAATCCTGAGACACTTCCGATAGCAGAGATGTGATATCTCAATGCTTATACCAAACCTGAGACCCTTCCTATAACATGAGATGTGATATCCAAATCCTTCTCGTTCCAAACCTGAGACCCTTCCTTTAGCATGAGATGTGATATCCAGCTCCTTCCCATTCCAATCCTGAGACACTTCCGATAGCATGAGATGTGATATCTCAATGCTTCTAATATCAAAACTGAGACCCTCCCTATAGCATGATATGTGATATCTAAGTCCTTCCCATTCCAATCCTGAGACCCTCCCTATATCATGAGATGTGATATCCAACTCCTTCCCATTCCAATCCTGAGACCCTTCCTATAGCATGAGATATGATATCTCAATACTTCTAATACCAAACGTGAGATCCTTCCGATAACATGAGATGTGATATCCAAATCCTTCCCCTTCCAAACCTGAGACCCTCCCTTTAGCATGAAATGTGATATCCAACTCCTTCCTATTCCAATCCTGAGACTCTTCTGATAGCATGAGATGTGATATCTCAATGCTTCTAATACCAAACCTGAGATCCTTCCGATAGCATGAGATGTGATATCTCAATGCTTCTAATACCAAACCTGAGATCCTTCCTATAACATGAGATGTGATATCCAAATCCTTCCCCTTCCAAACCTGAGACCCTCCCTTTAGCATGAGATGTGATATCTAACTCCTTCCCATTCCATTCCTGAGACCCTTCTGATAGCATGAGATGTGATATCTCAATGCCTCTAATACCAAACCTGAGATCCTACCTCTAACATGAAATGAGATATCCAACTCTTTCCCCTTCCAAACCTGAGAGCCTTCCTCTAGCATGAGATGTGATATCCAAGTCCTTCCCATTCCAATACTGAGACCCTTCCTATAGCTTGAGATGTGATATCCAACTCCTTCCCATTCCAATTCTGAGACCCTTCCTATAGCATGAGATGTGATATCTCAATGCTTATACCAAACCTGAGAGCCTACCTATAGCATGAGATGTGATATCCAAGTCCATCCCATTCCAATCCTTAGACCCTTCCTACAGCATGCGATGTGAATATCTCAATGATTCTAATACCAAACCAGAGACTCTTCCTATAACATGAGATGGGATATCCAACTCCTTCCCATTCCAATTCTGAGACCCTTCCTATACTATGAGACTTGATATCTCAATGCTTCTAATACCAAACCTGAGACCCGTAATATAACATGAGATGTGATATCCAAATCCTTCCCCTTCCAAACCTTAGACCCGTCCTTTATCATGAGATGTGATATCCAACTCCTTCCCATTCCAATCCTGAGACCCTTCCGATATCATGAGATGTGATATCTCAAAGCTTCTAATATCAAACTTGAGACCCTCCCTATAGCATGAGATGTGATATCCAAGTCCTTCCCATTCCAATCCTGAGACCCTTCCTATAGCATGAGATGTGATATCTCAATGCTTCTAATACCAAACCTGAGACCCTTCCTATAACATGAGATGGGAATATCCAACTCCTTCCCATTCCAATCTTGAGACCCTTCCGATAGCAGAGATGTGATATCTCAATGCTTATACCACACCTGAGATCCATCCTATAACATGAGATGTGATATCCAACTCCTTCCCATTCCAATCCTGAGACACTTCCTATAGCATGAGATGTGATATCTCACTGCTTATACCAAACCTGAGACCCTTCCCATAGCAGGAGATGTGATATCCAACTCCTTCCCATTCCAATCCTCAGACCCTTCCTATAGCATGAGATGTGATATCTCAATGCTTCTAATGTCAAACTTGAGACCCTACCTATAGCATGAGATGTGATATCCAAGTCCTTCCCATTCCAATCCTGAGACACTTCCTATAGCATGAGATGTGATATCTCAATGCTTCTAATACCAAACCTGAGACTCTTCCTATAACATGAGATGGGATATCCAACTCCTTCCAATTCCAATCCTGAGACCCTTTTGATAGCAGAGATGTGATATCTCAATGTTTATACCAAACCTGAGACCCTTCCTACGGCATGAGATGTCATATTCAACTCCTTCCCATTCCAATCCTGAGACCCTTCCTATAGCATGAGATTTGATATCCAACTCCTTCCCATTCCAATCCTGAGACCCTTCCTATAGCATGAGATGTGATGTCTCAATGCTTCTAATACCAAACCTGAGATCCTTCCTATAACATGAGATGTGATATCCAACTCCTTCCATTCCAATCCTGAGACCCTTCCTATAGCATGAGATGTGATATCTCAATGCTTATACCAAACCTGAGACCCTTCCTATAGCATGAGATGTGATATCCAACTCCTTCCCATTCCAATCCTGAGACCCTTCCTATAGCCTGAGATGTGATATCCAATTCCTTCCCATTCCAATCCTGAGACCCTTCCTATAGCATGAGATGTGATATCTCAATGCTTATACCAAACCTGAGAGCCTACCTATAACATGAGATGTGATATCCAAGTCCATCCCATTCCAATCCTTAGACCCTTCCTACAGCATGCGATGTGATATCTCAATGATTCTAATACCAAACCAGAGACTCTTCCTATAACATGAGATGGGATATCCAACTCCTTCCCATTCCAATCCTGAGCCGCTTCCGATAGCAGAGATGTGATATCTCAATGCTTATACCAAACCTGAGACCCTTCCTATAACATGAGATGTGATATCCAACTCCTTCCCGTTCCAAACCTGAGACACTAACTATAGCATATGTGATATCCAACTCCTTCCCATTCCAAACATGAGACCCTTCCTATAGCAAGAAAGTAATATCCAACTCCTACCCATTCCAATCCTGAGACCCTTCCTATAGCAAGAGATGTGATATCCAAATCCTTCCCATTCCAATCCTGAGACCCTTCCTATAACATGAGATGTGATATCCGACTCCTTCCCATTCCAACCTGAGACACTTCCTATAGCATGAGAAGGGATATCCAACTCCTTCCCAATCCAATCCTGAGACCCTTCCGATAGCAGAGATGTGATATCTCAATGCTTATACCAAACCTGAGACCCTTCCTATGGCATGAGATGTGATATCCAACTCCTTGCCATTCAAATCCTGAGACCCTTCCTATAGCATGAGAAGGGATATCCAACTCCTTCCCAATCCAATCCTGAGACCCTTCCGATAGCAGCGACGTGATATCTCAATGCTTCTACCAAACCTGAGACCCTTCCTTTAGCATGAGATGTGATATCCAAATCCTTCACATTCCAATCCTGAGATCCTTCCTATAGCATGAGATGTGATATCTCAATGCTTCTAATACCAAACCTGAGATCCTTCCTATAACATGAGATGTGATATCCAATTCCTTCCCATTCCAAACCTGAGACCCTTCCTATTGGATGAGATGTGATATCCAACTCCTTCCTATTCCAACCCTGACACCCTTCCTATAGCATGAGATGTTATGTCTCAATGCTTCTAATACCAAACCTGAGATCCTTCCTATAACATGAGATGTGATATCCAACTCCTTCCATTCCAATCCTGAGACCCGTCCTATAGCATGAGATGTGATATCTCAATGCTTATACCAAACCTGAGACCCTTCCTATAGCATGAGATGTCATATCCAACTGCTTCCCATTCCAATCCTGAGACCCTTCCTATAGCATGAGATGTGATATCTCAATGCTTCTAATACCAAACCTGAGATCCTTCCTCTAACATGAAATGTGATATCCAACTCCTTCCCTTTCCAAACCTAAGAGTTAATGAAGGAAGGGTCTCAGGTTTGGTAGAAGCATTGAGATATCACGTCTCTGCTATCGGAAGGGTCTCAGGATTGGATTGGGAAGGAGTTGGATATCCCTTCTCATGCTATAGGAAGAGTCTCAGGATTTGAATGGCAAGGAGTTGGATATCACATCTCATGCCATAGGAAGGGTCTCAGGTTTGTTATAAGCATTGAGATATCACATCTCTGCTATCGGAAGGGTCTCAGGATTGGATTGGGAAGGAGTTGGATATCCCTTCTCATGCTATAGGAAGTGTCTCAGGTTGGAATGGGAAGGAGTTGGATATCACATCTCATGTTATAGGAAGGGTCTCAGGATTGGAATGGGAAGGATTTGGATATCACATCTCTTGCTATAGGAAGGGTCTCAGGATTGGAATGGGTAGGAGTTGGATATTACTTTCTTTCTATAGGAAGGGTCTCATATTTGGAATGGGAAGGAGTTGGATATCACTTATGCTATAGTTAGTGTCTCAGGTTTGGAACGGGAAGGAGTTGGATATCACATCTCATGTTATAGGAAGGGTCTCAGGTTTGGTATAAGCATTGAGATATCACATCTCTGCTATCGGAAGCGGCTCAGGATTGGAATGGGAAGGAGTTGGATATCCCATCTAATGTTATAGGAAGAGTCTCTGGTTTGGTATTAGAATCATTGAGATATCACATCGCATGCTGTAGGAAGGGTCTAAGGATTGGAATGGGATGGACTTGGATATCACATCTCATGCTATAGGTAGGCTCTCAGGTTTGGTATAAGCATTGAGATATCACATCTCATGCTATAGGAAGGGTCTCAGGATTGGAATGGGAAGGAATTGGATATCACATCATGCTATAGGAAGGGTCTCAGATTTGGTATAAGCATTGAGATATCACATCTCATGCTAAAGGAAGGGTCTCAGGATTGGAATGGGAAGGAGTTGTATATGACATCTCAGGCCATAGGAAGGTTCTCAGGTTTGGTATAAGCATTGAGATATCACATCTCTGCTATCGGAAGTGTCTCAGGATTGGAATGGGAAGGAGTTGGATATCCCATCTCATGTTATAGGACGGGTCTCAGGTTTGTTATTAGAATCATTGAGATATCATATTGCATGCTGTTGGAAGGGTCTAAGGGTTGGAATGGGAAGGACTTGGATATCACATCTCATGCTATACATAGGCTCTTAGGTTTGGAAAGGGAAGGAGTTGGATATCACATTTCATGTTAGAGGAAGGATCTCAGGTTTGGTATTAGAAGCATTGAGATATCACATCTCATGCTATAGGAAGGGTCTCAGGATTGGAATGGGAAGCAGTTGGATATCACATCTCATGCTATAGGAAGGGTCTCAGGTTTGGTATAAGCATTGAGATATCACATCTCATGCTATAGGACGGGTCTCAGGATTGGAATGGAAGGAGTTGGATATCACATCTCATGTTATAGGAAGGATCTCAGGTTTGGTATTAGAAGCATTGAGACATCACATCTCATGCTATAGGAAGGGTCTCAGGGTTGGAATGGGAAGGAGTTGGATATCACATCTCATCCAATAGGAAGGGTCTCAGGTTTGGAATGGGAAGGAATTGGATATCACATCTCATGTTATAGGAAGGATCTCAGGTTTGGTATTAGAAGCATTGAGATATCACATCTCATGCTATAGGAAGGGTCTCAGGATTGGAATGTGAAGGATTTGGATATCACATCTCATGCTAAAGGAAGGGTCTCAGGTTTGGTAGAAGCATTGAGATATCACACCTCTGCTATCGGAAGGGTCTCAGGATTGGATTGGGAAGGAGTTGGATATCACATCTCATGCCATAGTAAGGGTCTCAGGTTTGGTATAAGCATTGAGATATCACATCTCTGCTATCGGAAGGGTCTCAGGATTGGATTGGGAAGGAGTTGGATATCCCTTTTCATGCTATAGGAAGTGTCTCAGGTTGGAATGGGAAGGAGTTGGATATCACATCTCATTCATGTTATAGGAAGGGTCTCAGGATTGGAATGGGAAGGATTTGGATATCACATCTCTTGCTATAGGAAGGGTCTCAGGATTGGAATGGGTAGGAGTTGGATATTACTTTCTTGCTATAGGAGGGGTCTCATGTTTGGAATGGGAAGGAGTTGGATATCACATATGCTATAGTTAGTGTCTCAGGTTTGGAACGGGAAGGAGTTGGATATCACATCTCATGTTATAGGAAGGGTCTCAGGTTTGGTATAAGCATTGAGATATCACATCTCTGCTATCGGAAGCGGCTCAGGATTGGAATGGGAAGGAGTTGGATATCCCATCTCATGTTATAGGAAGAGTCTCTGGTTTGGTATTAGAATCATTGAGATATCACATCGCATGCTGTAGGAAGGGTCTAAGGATTGGAATGGGATGGACTTGGATATCACATCTCATGCTATAGGTAGGCTCTCAGGTGGTTTGGTATAAGCATTGAGATATCACATCTCATGCTATAGGAAGAGTCTCAGGATTGGAATGGGAAGGAATTGGATATCACATCTCATGCTATAGGAAGGGTCTCAGATTTGGTATAAGCATTGAGATATCACATCTCATGCTAAAGGAAGGGTCTCAGGATTGGAATGGGAAGGAGTTGTATATGACATCTCAGGCCATAGGAAGGTTCTCGGGTTTGGTATAAGCATTGAGATATCACATCTCTGCTATCGGAAGGGTCTCAGGATTGGAATGGGAAGGAGTTGGATATCCCATCTCATGTTATAGGAAGGGTCTCAGGTTTGGTATTAGAAGCATAGAGATATCACATCTCATGCTATAGGAAGGGTCTCAGGATTTGAATGGCAAGGAGTTGGATATCACATCTCATGCCATAGGAAGGGTCTCAGGTTTGGTATAAGCATTGAGATATCACATCTCTGCTATCGGAAGGGTCTCAGGATTGGATTGGGAAGGAGTTGGATATCCCTTCTCATGCTATAGGAAGTGTCTCAGGATTTGAATGGCAAGGAGTTGGATATCACATCTCATGCCATAGGAAGGGTCTCAGGTTTGGTATAAGCATTGAGATATCACATCTCTGCTATCGGAAGGGTCTCAGGATTGGATTGGGAAGGAGTTGGATATCCCTTCTCATGCTATAGGAAGGGTCTCAGGATTGGAATGGGAAGGATTTGGATATCACATCTCTTGCTATAGGAAGGGTCTCAGGATTGGAATGGGTAGGAGTTGGATATTACTTTCTTGCTATAGGAAGGGTCTCATGTTTGGAATGGGAAGGAGTTGGATATCACATATGCTATAGTTAGTGTCTCAGGTTTGGAACGGGAAGGAGTTGGATATCACATCTCATGTTATAGGAAGGGTCTCAGGTTTGGCATAAGCATTGAGATATCACATCTCTGCTATCGGAAGCGGCTCAGATTGGAATGGGAAGGAGTTGGATATCCCATCTCATGTTATAGGAAGAGTCTATGGTTTGGTAAAAGAATCATTGAGATATCACATCGCATGCTGTAGGAAGGGTCTAAGGATTGGAATGGGATGGACTTGGATATCACATCTCATGCTATAGGTAGGCTCTCAGGTTTGGTATAAGCATTGAGATATCACATCTCATGCTATAGGAAGGGTCTCAGGATTGGAATGGGAAGGAATTGGATATCACATCTCATGCTATAGGAAGGGTCTCAGATTTGGTATAAGCATTGAGATATCACATCTCATGCTAAAGGAAGGGTCTCAGGATTGGAATGGGAAGGAGTTGTATATGACATCTCAGGCCATAGGAAGGTTCTCAGGTTTGGTATAAGCATTGAGATATCACATCTCTGCTATCGGAAGGGTCTCAGGATTGGAATGGGAAGGAGTTGGATATCCCATCTCATGTTATAGGAAGGGTCTCAGGTTTGGTATTAGAAGCATAGAGATATCACATCTCATGCTATAGGAAGGGTCTCAGGATTTGAATGGCAAGGAGTTGGATATCACATCTCATGCCATAGGAAGGGTCTCAGGTTTGGTATAAGCATTGAGATATCACATCTCTGCTATCGGAAGGGTCTCAGGATTGGATTGGGAAGGAGTTGGATATCCCTTCTCATGCTATAGGAAGTGTCTCAGGTTGGAATGGGAAGGAGTTGGATATCACATCTCATGTTATGGGAAGGGTCTCAGGATTGGAATGGGAAGGATTTGGATATCACATCTCTTGCTATAGGAAGGGTCTCAGGATTGGAATGGGAAGGAGTTGTATATGACATCTCAGGCCATAGGAAGGTTCTCAGGTTTGGTATAAGCATTGAGATATCACATCTCTGCTATCGGAAAGGTCTCAGGATTGGAATGGGAAGGAGTTGGATATCCCATCTCATGTTATAGGAAGGGTCTCAGGTTTGGTATTAGAAGCATAGAGATATCACATCTCATGCTATAGGAAGGGTCTCAGGATTGGAATGGGAAGGACTTGGATGTCACATCTCATGCTATAGGGAGGGTCTCAAGTTTGATATTAGAAGCATTGAGATAACAAATCTCATGATATCGGAAGGGTCTCAGGATTGGAATGGGAAGGAGTTGGATATCACATCTCATGATAAAGGAAGGGTCTAAGGTTTGGAAGGGGAAGGATTTGGATATCACATCTCATGTTATAGGACGGGTCTCAGGTTTGGTATTAGAAGCATTGAGATATCAAGTCTCATGGTATAAGAAGGGTCTCAGGATTGGAATGGGAAGGAGTTTGATATCACATCTCATGCCATAGTATGGGTCTCAGGTTTGGTAGAAGCATTGGGTTATCACATCTCATGCTATCGGAAGGGTATCAGTATTGGAATGGGAAGGAGTTGGATATTCCCATCTCATGTTATAGGAAGGGTCTCAGGTTTGGTATTAGAAGCATTGAGATATCATATCTCACGCTATATGAAGGGTCTCAGGATTGGAATGGGAAAGAGTTGGATATCACATCTCATGCTTTAGGGAGTGTCTCAGGATTGGAATGGGAAGGACTTAGATATCACATATCATGCTATAGGGAGGGTCTCAGTTTTGATATTAGAAGCATTGAGATATCACATCTCATGCTATCGGAAGTGTCTCAGGATTGGAATGGGAAGGAGCTGGATATCACATCTCATGCTAAAGGAAGGGTCTCAGGTTTGGAACGGGAAGGATTTGGATATCACATCTCATGCTAAAGGAAGGGTCTCAGGTTTGGAACGGGAAGGATTTGGATATCACATCTCATGTTATAGGAAGGGTCTCAGGTTTGGTATAAGCATTGAGATATCACATCTCTGCTATCGGAAGGGTCTAAGGGTTGGAATGGGAAGGACTTGGATATCACATCTCATGCTATAGATAGGCTCTTAGGTTTGGAAAGGGAAGGAGTTGGATATCACATTTCATGTTAGAGGAAGGATCTCAGGTTTGGTATTAGAAGCATTGAGATATCACATCTCATGCTATAGGAAGGGTCTCAGGATTGGAATGGGAAGTAGTTGGATATCACATCTCATGCTATAGGAAGGGTCTCAGGTTTGGTATAAGCATTGAGATATCACATCTCATGCTATAGGACGGGTCTCAGGATTGGAATGTAAGGAGTTGGATATCACATCTCATGTTATAGGAAGGATCTCAGGTTTGGTATTAGAAGCATTGAGACATCACATCTCATGCTATAGGAAGGGTCTCAGGGTTGGAATGGGAAGGAGTTGGATATCACATCTCATCCAATAGGAAGGGTCTCAGGTTTGGAATGGGAAGGAATTGGATATCACATCTCATGTTATAGGAAGGATCTCAGGTTTGGTATTAGAAGCATTGAGATATCACATCTCATGCTATAGGAAGGGTCTCAGGATTGGAATGTGAAGGATTTGGATATCACATCTCATGCTAAAGGAAGGGTCTCAGGTTTGGTAGAATCATTGAGATATCACGTCTCTGCTATCGGAAGGGTCTCAGGATTGGATTGGGAAGGAGTTGGATATCCCTTCTCATGCTATAGGAAGGGTCTCAGGATTTGAATGGCAAGGAGTTGGATATCACATCTCATGCCATAGGAAGGGTCTCGGGTTTGGTATAAGCATTGAGATATCACATCTCTGCTATCGGAAAGGGTCTCAGGATTGGATTGGGAAGGAGTTGGATATCCCTTCTCATGCTATAGGAAGTGTCTCAGGTTGGAATGGGAAGGAGTTGGATATCACATCTCATGTTATAGGAAGGGTCTCAGGATTGGAATGGGAAGGATCTGGATATCACATCTCTTGCTATAGGAAGGGTCTCAGGATTGGAATGGGTAGGAGTTGGATATTACTTTCTTGCTATAGGAAGGGTCTCATGTTTGGAATGGGAAGGAGTTGGATATCACATATGCTATAGTTAGTGTCTCAGGTTTGGAACGGGAAGGAGTTGGATATCACATCTCATGTTATAGGAAGGGTCTCAGGTTTGGTATAAGCATTGAGATATCACATCTCTGCTATCGGAAGCGGCTCAGGATTGGAATGGGAAGGAGTTGGATATCCCATCTCATGTTATAGTAAGAGTCTCTGGTTTGGTATTAGAATCATTGAGATATCACATCGCATGCTGTAGGAAGGGTCTAAGGATTGGAATGGGATGGACTTGGATATCACATCTCATGCTATAGGTAGGCTCTCAGGTTTGGTATAAGCATTGAGATATCACATCTCATGCTATAGGAAGGGTCTCAGGATTGGAATGGGAAGGAATTGGATATCACATCTCATGCTATAGGAAGGGTCTCAGATTTGGTATAAGCATTGAGATATCACATCTCATGCTAAAGGAAGGGTCTCAGGATTGGAATGGGAAGGAGTTGTATATGACATCTCAGGCCATAGGAAGGTTCTCAGGTTTGGTATAAGCATTGAGATATCACATCTCTGCTATCGGAAGGGTCTCAGGATTGGAATGGGAAGGAGTTGGATATCCCATCTCATGTTATAGGAAGGGTCTCAGGTTTGGTATTAGAAGCATAGAGATATCACATCTCATGCTATAGGAAGGGTCTCAGGATTTGAATGGCAAGGAGTTGGATATCACATCTCATGCCATAGGAAGGGTCTCAGGTTTGGTATAAGCATTGAGATATCACATCTCTGCTATCGGAAGGGTCTCAGGATTGGATTGGGAAGGAGTTGGATATCCCTTCTCATGCTATAGGAAGTGTCTCAGGTTGGAATGGGAAGGAGTTGGATATCACATCTCATGTTATGGGAAGGGTCTCAGGATTGGAATGGGAAGGATTTGGATATCACATCTCTTGCTATAGGAAGGGTCTCAGGATTGGAATGGGAAGGAGTTGTATATGACATCTCAGGCCATAGGAAGGTTCTCAGGTTTGGTATAAGCATTGAGATATCACATCTCTGCTATCGGAAAGGTCTCAGGATTGGAATGGGAAGGAGTTGGATATCCCATCTCATGTTATAGGAAGGGTCTCAGGTTTGGTATTAGAAGCATAGAGATATCACATCTCATGCTATCGGAAGGGTCTCAGGATTGGAATGGGAAGGAGTTGGATATCACATCTCATGATAAAGGAAGGGTCTAAGGTTTGGAAGGGGAAGGATTTGGATATCACATCTCATGTTATAGGACGGGTCTCAGGTTTGGTATTAGAAGCATTGAGATATCAAGTCTCATGGTATAAGAAGGGTCTCAGAATTGGAATGGGAAGGAGTTGGATATCACACCTCAAGCTATAGGAAGGGTCTCAGGATTGGAATGGGAAGGAGTTTGATATCACATCTCATGCCATAGTATGGGTCTCAGGTTTGGTAGAAGCATTGGGTTATCACATCTCATGCTATCGGAAGGGTATCAGTATTGGAATGGGAAGGAGTTGGATATTCCCATCTCATGTTATAGGAAGGGTCTCAGGTTTGGTATTAGAAGCATTGAGATATCATATCTCACGCTATATGAAGGGTCTCAGGATTGGAATGGGAAAGAGTTGGATATCACATCTCATGCTTTAGGGAGTGTCTCAGGATTGGAATGGGAAGGACTTAGATATCACATATCATGCTATAGGGAGGGTCTCAGTTTTGATATTAGAAGCATTGAGATATCACATCTCATGCTATCGGAAGTGTCTCAGGATTGGAATGGGAAGGAGCTGGATATCACATCTCATGCTAAAGGAAGGGTCTCAGGTTTGGAACGGGAAGGATTTGGATATCACATCTCATGCTAAAGGAAGGGTCTCAGGTTTGGAACGGGAAGGATTTGGATATCACATCTCATGTTATAGGAAGGGTCTCAGGTTTGGTATAAGCATTGAGATATCACATCTCTGCTATCGGAAGGGTCTAAGGGTTGGAATGGGAAGGACTTGGATATCACATCTCATGCTATAGATAGGCTCTTAGGTTTGGAAAGGGAAGGAGTTGGATATCACATTTCATGTTAGAGGAAGGATCTCAGGTTTGGTATTAGAAGCATTGAGATATCACATCTCATGCTATAGGAAGGGTCTCAGGATTGGAATGGGAAGTAGTTGGATATCACATCTCATGCTATAGGAAGGGTCTCAGGTTTGGTATAAGCATTGAGATATCACATCTCATGCTATAGGACGGGTCTCAGGATTGGAATGGAAGGAGTTGGATATCACATCTCATGTTATAGGAAGGATCTCAGGTTTGGTATTAGAAGCATTGAGACATCACATCTCATGCTATAGGAAGGGTCTCAGGGTTGGAATGGGAAGGAGTTGGATATCACATCTCATCCAATAGGAAGGGTCTCAGGTTTGGAATGGGAAGGAATTGGATATCACATCTCATGTTATAGGAAGGATCTCAGGTTTGGTATTAGAAGCATTGAGATATCACATCTCATGCTATAGGAAGGGTCTCAGGATTGGAATGTGAAGGATTTGGATATCACATCTCATGCTAAAGGAAGGGTCTCAGGTTTGGTAGAAGCATTGAGATATCACGTCTCTGCTATCGGAAGGGTCTCAGGATTGGATTGGGAAGGAGTTGGATATCCCTTCTCATGCTATAGGAAGGGTCTCAGGATTTGAATGGCAAGGAGTTGGATATCACATCTCATGCCATAGGAAGGGTCTCGGGTTTGGTATAAGCATTGAGATATCACATCTCTGCTATCGGAAAGGGTCTCAGGATTGGATTGGGAAGGAGTTGGATATCCCTTCTCATGCTATAGGAAGTGTCTCAGGTTGGAATGGGAAGGAGTTGGATATCACATCTCATGTTATAGGAAGGGTCTCAGGATTGGAATGGGAAGGATTTGGATATCACATCTCTTGCTATAGGAAGGGTCTCAGGATTGGAATGGGTAGGAGTTGGATATTACTTTCTTGCTATAGGAAGGGTCTCATGTTTGGAATGGGAAGGAGTTGGATATCACATATGCTATAGTTAGTGTCTCAGGTTTGGAACGGGAAGGAGTTGGATATCACATCTCATGTTATAGGAAGGGTCTCAGGTTTGGTATAAGCATTGAGATATCACATCTCTGCTATCGGAAGCGGCTCAGGATTGGAATGGGAAGGAGTTGGATATCCCATCTCATGTTATAGTAAGAATCTCTGGTTTGGTATTAGAATCATTGAGATATCACATTGCATGCTGTAGGAAGGGTCTAAGGATTGGAATGGGATGGACTTGGATATCACATCTCATGCTATAGGTAGGCTCTCAGGTTTGGTATAAGCATTGAGATATCACATCTCATGCTATAGGAAGGGTCTCAGGATTGGAATGGGAAGGATTTGGATATCACATCTCATGCTATAGGAAGGGTCTCAGATTTGGTATAAGCATTGAGATATCACATCTCATGCTAAAGGAAGGGTCTCAGGATTGGAATGGGAAGGAGTTGGATATCCCATCTCATGTTATAGGAAGGGTCTCAGGTTTGGTATTAGAAGCATTGAGATATCACATCTCATGCTATAGGAAGGGTCTCAGGATTGGAATGAGAAGGACTTGGATGTCACATTTCATGCTATAGGGAGGGTCTCAAGTTTGATATTAGAAGCATTGAGATAACAAATCTCATGATATCGGAAGGGTCTCAGGATTGGAATGGGAAGGAGTTGGATACCACATCTCATGATAAAGGAAGGGTCTAAGGTTTGGAAGGGCAAGGATTTGGATATCACATCTCATGTTATAGGACGGGTCTCAGGTTTGGTATTAGAAGCATTGAGATATCAAGTCTCATGGTATAAGAAGGGTCTCAGAATTGGAATGGGAAGGAGTTGGATATCACACCTCAAGCTATAGGAAGGGTCTCAGGATTGGAATGGGAAGGAGTTTGATATCACATCTCATGCCATAGTATGGGTCTCAGGTTTGGTAGAAGCATTGGGATATCACATCTCATGCTATCGGAAGGGTATCAGTATTGGATTTGGAAGAAGTTGGATATCCCATCTCATGCTATAGGAAGGGTCTCAGGTTGGAATGGGAAGGAGTTGGATATCACATTTCATGTTATAGGAAGGGTCTCAGGATTGGAATGGGAAGGACTTGGATATCATATCTCATGCTATAGGACGGGTCTCAGGTTTGTTATTAGAATCATTGAGATATCATATTGCATGCTGTAGGAAGGGTCTAAGGATTGGAATGGGAAGGACTTGGATATCACATCTCATGCTATAGATAGGCTCTTAGGTTTGGAAAGGGAAGGAGTTGGATATCACATTTCATGTTAGAGGAAGGATCTCAGGTTTGGTATTAGAAGCATTGAGATATCACATCTCATGCTATAGGAAGGGTCTCAGGTTTGGTATAAGCATTGAGATATCACATCTCATGCTATAGGACGGGTCTCAGGATTGGAATGGAAGGAGTTGGATATCACATCTCATGTTATAGGAAGGATCTCAGGTTTGGTATTAGAAGCATTGAGACATCACATCTCATGCTATAGGAAGGGTCTCAGGGTTGGAATGGGAAGGAGTTGGATATCACATCTCATCCAATAGGAAGGGTCTCAGGTTTGGAATGGGAAGGAATTGGATATCACATCTCATGTTATAGGAAGGATCTCAGGTTTGGTATTAGAAGCATTGAGATATCACATCTCATGCTATAGGAAGGGTCTCAGGATTGGAATGTGAAGGATTTGGATATCACATCTCATGCTAAAGGAAGGTTCTCAGGTTTGGTAGAAGCATTGAGATATCACGTCTCTGCTATCGGAAGAGTCTCAGGATTGGATTGGGAAGGAGTTGGATATCCCTTCTCATGCTATAGGAAGGGTCTCAGGATTTGAATGGCAAGGAGTTGGATATCACATCTCATGCCATAGGAAGGGTCTCAGGTTTGGTATTAGAAGCATTGAGATATCACATCTCTGCTATAGGAAGGGTCTCAGGATTGGAATGGGAAGGACTTGGATATCACATCTCATGCTATAGGGAGGGTCTCAAGTTTGATATTAGAAGCTTTGAGATATCACATCTCATGATATCGGAAGGGTCTCAGGATTGGAATGGGAAGGAGTTGGATATCACATCTCATGATAAAGGAAGGGTCTAAGGTTTGGAAGGGGAAGGATTTGGATATCACATCTCATGTTATATTACGGGTCTCAGGTTTGGTATTAGAAGCATTGAGATATCAAGTCTCAGAGTATAGGAAGGGTCTCAGAATTGGAATGGGAAGGAGTTGGATATCACATCTCAAGCTATAGGAAGGGTCTCGGGATTGGAATGGGAAGGACTTGGATATCACATCTCATGCTATAGGAAGGCTCTCAGGTTTGGAAGGGGAAAGAGTTGGATATCACATTTCATGTTAGAGGTAGGATCTCAGGTTTGGTATTAGAGGCATTGAGATATCACATCTCATGCTATCAGAAGGGTCTCAGGAATGGAATGGGAAGGAGTTGGATATCACATCTCATGCTAAAGGGAGGGTCTCAGGTTTGGAAGGGGAAGGATTTGGATATCACATCTCATGTTATAGGAAGGATCTCAGGTTTGGTATTAGAAGCATTGAGATATCACATCTCATGCTATCGGAAGGATCTCAGGTTTAGTATTAGAAGCATTGAGATATCACATCTCATGCTATCAGAAGGGTCTCAGGATTGGAATGGGAAGGAGTTGGATATCACATCTCATGCTAAAGGGAGGGTCTCAGGTTTAGAAGGGGAAGGATTTGGATATCACATCTCATGTTATCGGAAGGATCTCACGTTTGGTATTAGAAGTATTGAGATATCATATCTCATGCTATAGGAAGGGTCTCAGGATTGGAATGGGAAAGAGTTGGATATCACATCTCATGCTATAGGGAGTGTCTCAGGATTGGAATGGGAAGGACTTAGATATCACATATCATGCTATAGGGAGGGTCTCAGTTTTGATATTAGAAGCATTGAGATATCACATCTCATGCTATCGGAAGTGTCTCAGGATTGGAATGGGAAGGAGCTGGATATCACATCTCATGCTAAAGGAAGGGTCTCAGGTTTGGAACGGGAAGGATTTGGATATCACATCTCATGTTATAGGAAGGGTCTCAGGTTTGGTATAAGCATTGAGATATCACATCTCTACTATCGGAAGTGTCTCAGGATTGGAATGGGAAGGAGTTGGATATCCCATCTCATGTTATAGGACGGGTCTCAGGTTTGTTATTAGAATCATTGAGATATCATATTGCATGCTGTAGGAAGGGTCTAAGGGATGGAATGGGAAGGACTTGGATATCACATCTCATGCTATAGATAGGCTCTTAGGTTTGGAAAGGGAAGGAGTTGGATATCACATTTCATGTTAGAGGAAGGATCTCAGGTTTGGTATTAGAAGCATTGAGATATCACATCTCATGCTATAGGAAGGGTCTCAGGATTGGAATGGGAAGTAGTTGGATATCACATCTCATGCTATAGGAAGGATCTCAGGTTTGGTATAAGCATTGAGATATCACATCTAATGCTATAGGACGGGTCTCAGGATTGGAATGGAAGGAGTTGGATATCACATCTCATGTTATAGGAAGGATCTCAGGTTTGGTATTAGAAGCATTGAGACATCACATCTCATGCTATAGGAAGGGTCTCAGGGTTGGAATGGGAAGGAGTTGGATATCACCTCTCATCCAATAGGAAGGGTCTCAGGTTTGGAATGGGAAGGAATTGGATATCACATCTTATGTTATAGGAAGGATCTCAGGTTTGGTATTAGAAGCATTGAGATATCACATCTCATGCTATAGGAAGGGTCTCAGGATTGGAATGTGAAGGATTTGGATATCACATCTCATGCTAAAGGAAGGGTCTCAGGTTTGGTAGAAGCATTGAGATATCACGTCTCTGCTATCGGAAGGGTCTCGGGATTGGATTGGGAAGGAGTTGGATATCCCTTCTCATGCTATAGGAAGGGTCTCAGGATTTGAATGGCAAGGAGTTGGATATCACATCTCATGCCATAGGAAGGGTCTCAGGTTTGGTATAAGCATTGAGATATCACATCTCTGCTATCGGAAGGGTCTCAGGATTGGATTGGGAAGGAGTTGGATATCCCTTCTCATGCTATAGGAAGTGTCTCAGGTTGGAATGGGAAGGAGTTGGATATCACATCTCATGTTATAGGAAGGGTCTCAGGTTTGGTATTAGAAGCATTGAGATATCAAGTCTCATGGTATAAGAAGGGTCTCAGAATTGGAATGGGAAGGAGTTGGATATCACACCTCAAGCTATAGGAAGGGTCTCAGGATTGGAATGGGAAGGAGTTTGATATCACATCTCATGCCATAGTATGGGTCTCAGGTTTGGTAGAAGCAGAGGGATATCACATCTCATGCTATCGGAAGGGTATCAGTATTGGATTTGGAAGAAGTTGGATATCCCATCTCATGCTATAGGAAGGGTCTCAGGTTGGAATGGGAAGGAGTTGGATATCACATTTCATGTTATAGGAAGGGTCTCAGGATTGGAATGGGAAGGACTTGGATATCATATCTCATGCTATAGGACGGGTCTCAGGTTTGTTATTAGAATCATTGAGATATCATATTGCATGCTGTAGGAAGGGTCTAAGGATTGGAATGGGAAGGACTTGGATATCACATCTCATGCTATAGATAGGCTCTTAGGTTTGGAAAGGGAAGGAGTTGGATATCACATTTCATGTTAGAGGAAGGATCTCAGGTTTGGTATTAGAAGCATTGAGATATCACATCTCATGCTATAGGAAGGGTCTCAGGATTGGAATGGGAAGTAGTTGGATATCACATCTCATGCTATAGGAAGGGTCTCAGGTTTGGTATAAGCATTGAGATATCACATCTCATGTTATAGGACGGGTCTCAGGATTGGAATGGAAGGAGTTGGATATCACATCTCATGTTATAGGAAGGATCTCAGGTTTGGTATTAGAAGCATTGAGACATCACATCTCATGCTATAGGAAGGGTCTCAGGGTTGGAATGGGAAGGAGTTGGATATCACATCTCATCCAATAGGAAGGGTCTCAGGTTTGGAATGGGAAGGAATTGGATATCACATCTCATGTTATAGGAAGGATCTCAGGTTTGGTATTAGAAGCATTGAGATATCACATCTCATGCTATAGGAAGGGTCTCAGGATTGGAATGTGAAGGATTTGGATATCACATCTCATGCTAAAGGAAGGGTCTCAGGTTTGGTAGAAGCATTGAGATATCACGTCTCTGCTATCGGAAGGGTCTCAGGATTGGATTGGGAAGGATTTGGATATCCCTTCTCATGCTATAGGAAGGGTCTCGGGATTTGAATGGCAAGGAGTTGGATATCACATCTCATGCCATAGGAAGGGTCTCAGGTTTGGTATAAGCATTGAGATATCACATCTCTGCTATCGGAAGGGTCTCAGGATTGGAATGGGAAGGAGTTGGATATTCCCATCTCATGTTATAGGAAGGGTCTCAGGTTTGGTATTAGAAGCATTGAGATATCACATCTCATGCTATAGGAAGGGTCTCAGGATTGGAATGGGAAGGACTTGGATATCACATCTCATGCTATAGGGAGGGTCTCAAGTTTGATATTAGAAGCTTTGAGATATCACATCTCATGATATCGGAAGGGTCTCAGGATTGGAATGGGAAGGAGTTGGATATCACATCTCATGATAAAGGAAGGGTCTAAGGTTTGGAAGGGGAAGGATTTGGATATCACAATTCATGTTATATTACGGGTCTCAGGTTTGGTATTAGAAGCATTGAGATATCAAGTCTCAGAGTATAGGAAGGGTCTCAGAATTGGAATGGGAAGGAGTTGGATATCACATCTCAAGCTATAGGAAGGGTCTCAGGATTGGAATGGGAAGGACTTGGATATCACATCTCATGCTATAGGAAGGCTCTCAGGTTTGGAAGGGGAAAGAGCTGGATATCACATTTCATGTTAGAGGTAGGATCTCAGGTTTGGTATTAGAGGCATTGAGATATCACATCTCATGCTATCAGAAGGGTCTCAGGAATGGAATGGGAAGGAGTTGGATATCACATCTCATGCTAAAGGGAGGGTCTCAGGTTTGGAAGGGGAAGGATTTGGATATCACATCTCATGTTATAGGAAGGATCTCAGGTTTGGTATTAGAAGCATTGAGATATCACATCTCATGCTATCGGAAGGATCTCAGGTTTGGTATTAGAAGCATTGAAATATCACATCTCATGCTATCAGAAGGGTCTCAGGATTGGAATGGGAAGGAGTTGGATATCACATCTCATGCTAAAGGGAGGGTCTCAGGTTTGGAAGGGGAAGGATTTGGATATCACATCTCATGTTATCGGAAGGATCTCACGTTTGGTATTAGAAGTATTGAGATATCATATCTCATGCTATATGAAGGGTCTCAGGATTGGAATGGGAAAGAGTTGGATATCACATCTCATGCTTTAGGGAGTGTCTCAGGATTGGAATGGGAAGGACTTAGATATCACATATCATGCTATAGGGAGGGTCTCAGTTTTGATATTAGAAGCATTGAAATATCACATCTCATGCTATCGGAAGTGTCTCAGGATTGGAATGGGAAGGAGCTGGATATCACATCTCATGCTAAAGGAAGGGTCTCAGGTTTGGAACGGGAAGGATTTGGATATCACATCTCATGCTAAAGGAAGGGTCTCAGGTTTGGAATGGGAAGGATTTGGATATCACATCTCATGTTATAGGAAGGGTCTCAGGTTTGGTATAAGCATTGAGATATCACATCTCTGCTATCGGAAGTGTCTCAGGATTGGAATGGGAAGGAGTTGGATATCCCATCTCATGTCATAGGACGGGTCTCAGGTTTGTTATTAGAATCATTGAGATATCATATTGCATGCTGTAGGAAGGGTCTAAGGGTTGGAATGGGAAGGACTTGGATATCACATCTCATGCTATAGATAGGCTCTTAGGTTTGGAAAGGGAAGGAGTTGGATATCACATTTCATGTTAGAGGAAGGATCTCAGGTTTGTTATTAGAAGCATTGAGATATCACATCTCATGCTATAGGAAGGGTCTCAGGATTGGAATGGGAAGTAGTTGGATATCACATCTCATGCTATAGGAAGGGTCTCAGGTTTGATATAAGCATTGAGATATCACATCTCATGCTATAGGACGGGTCTCAGGATTGGAATGGAAGGAGTTGGATATCACATCTCATGTTATAGGAAGGATCTCAGGTTTGGTATTAGAAGCATTGAGACATCCCATCTCATGCTATAGGAAGGGTCTCAGGGTTGGAATGGGAAGGAGTTGGATATCACATCTCATCCAATAGGAAGGGTCTCAGGTTTGGAATGGGAAGGAATCGGATATCACATCTCATGTTATAGGAAGGATCTCAGGTTTGGTATTAGAAGTATTGAGATATCACATCTCATGCTATAGGAAGGGTCTCAGGATTGGAATGTGAAGGATTTGGATATCACATCTCATGCTAAAGGAAGGGTCTCAGGTTTGGTAGAAGCATTGCGATATCACGTCTCTGCTATCGGAAGGGTCTCAGGATTGGATTGGGAAGGATTTGGATATCCCTTCTCATGCTATAGGAAGGGTCTCGGGATTTGAATGGCAAGGAGTTGGATATCACATCTCATGCCATAGGAAGGGTCTCAGGTTTGGTATAAGCATTGAGATATCACATCTCTGCTATCGGAAGGGTCTCAGGATTGGAATGGGAAGGAGTTGGATATTCCCATCTCATGTTATAGGAAGGGTCTCAGGTTTGGTATTAGAAGCATTGAGATATCACATCTCATGCTATAGGAAGGGTCTCAGGATTGGAATGGGAAGGACTTGGATATCACATCTCATGCTATAGGGAGGGTCTCAAGTTTGATATTAGAAGCTTTGAGATATCACATCTCATGATATCGGAAGGGTCTCAGGATTGGAATGGGAAGGAGTTGGATATCACATCTCATGATAAAGGAAGGGTCTAAGGTTTGGAAGGGGAAGGATTTGGATATCACAATTCATGTTATATTAGGGGTCTCAGGTTTGGTATTAGAAGCATTGAGATATCAAGTCTCAGAGTATAGGAAGGGTCTCAGAATTGGAATGGGAAGGAGTTGGATATCACATCTCAAGCTATAGGAAGGGTCTCAGGATTGGAATGGGAAGGACTTGGATATCACATCTCATGCTATAGGAAGGCTCTCAGGTTTGGAAGGGGAAAGAGCTGGATATCACATTTCATGTTAGAGGTAGGATCTCAGGTTTGGTATTAGAGGCATTGAGATATCACATCTCATGCTATCAGAAGGGTCTCAGGAATGGAATGGGAAGGAGTTGGATATCACATCTCATGCTAAAGGGAGGGTCTCAGGTTTGGAAGGGGAAGGATTTGGATATCACATCTCATGTTATAGGAAGGATCTCAGGTTTGGTATTAGAAGCATTGAGATATCACATCTCATGCTATCGGAAGGATCTCAGGTTTGGTATTAGAAGCATTGAAATATCACATCTCATGCTATCAGAAGGGTCTCAGGATTGGAATGGGAAGGAGTTGGATATCACATCTCATGCTAAAGGGAGGGTCTCAGGTTTGGAAGGGGAAGGATTTGGATATCACATCTCATGTTATCGGAAGGATCTCACGTTTGGTATTAGAAGTATTGAGATATCATATCTCATGCTATATGAAGGGTCTCAGGATTGGAATGGGAAAGAGTTGGATATCACATCTCATGCTTTAGGGAGTGTCTCAGGATTGAATGGGAAGGACTTAGATATCACATATCATGCTATAGGGAGGGTCTCAGTTTTGATATTAGAAGCATTGAAATATCACATCTCATGCTATCGGAAGTGTCTCAGGATTGGAATGGGAAGGAGCTGGATATCACATCTCATGCTAAAGGAAGGGTCTCAGGTTTGGAACGGGAAGGATTTGGATATCACATCTCATGCTAAAGGAAGGGTCTCAGGTTTGGAATGGGAAGGATTTGGATATCACATCTCATGTTATAGGAAGGGTCTCAGGTTTGGTATAAGCATTGAGATATCACATCTCTGCTATCGGAAGTGTCTCAGGATTGGAATGGGAAGGAGTTGGATATCCCATCTCATGTTATAGGACGGGTCTCAGGTTTGTTATTAGAATCATTGAGATATCATATTGCATGCTGTAGGAAGGGTCTAAGGGTTGGAATGGGAAGGACTTGGATATCACATCTCATGCTATAGATAGGCTCTTAGGTTTGGAAAGGGAAGGAGTTGGATATCACATTTCATGTTAGAGGAAGGATCTCAGGTTTGTTATTAGAAGCATTGAGATATCACATCTCATGCTATAGGAAGGGTCTCAGGATTGGAATGGGAAGTAGTTGGATATCACATCTCATGCTATAGGAAGGGTCTCAGGTTTGATATAAGCATTGAGATATCACATCTCATGCTATAGGACGGGTCTCAGGATTGGAATGGAAGGAGTTGGATATCACATCTCATGTTATAGGAAGGATCTCAGGTTTGGTATTAGAAGCATTGAGAATGTGATATCCAAATCCTTCACATTCCAATCCTGAGACCCTTCCTATAGCATGAGATGTGATATCTCAATGCTTCTAATACCAAACCTGAGATCCTTCCTATAACATGAGATGTGATATCAAATTCCTTCCCATTCCAAACCTGAGACCCTTCCTATTGGATGAGATGTGATATCCAACTCCTTCCCATTCCAACCCTGAGACCCTTCCTATAGCATGAGATGTGATGTCTCAATGCTTCTAATACCAAACCTGAGATCCTTCCTATAACATGAGATGTGATATCCAACTCCTTCCATTCCAATCCTGAGACCCGTCCTGTAGCATGAGATGTGATATCTCAATGCTTATACCAAACCTGAGACCCTTCCTATAGCATGAGATGTGATATCCAACTACTTCCCATTCCAATCCTGAGACCCTTCCTATAGCATGAGATGTGATATCCAAGTCCTTCCCATTCCAACCTTGAGACCCTTCCTATAGCATGAGATGTGATGTCTCAATGCTTCTAATACCAAACCTGAGATCCTTCCTATAACATGAGATGTGATATCCAACTCCTTCCATTCCAATCCTGAGACCCGTCCTATAGCATTAGATGTGATATCTCAATGCTTATACCAAACCTGAGACCCTTCCTATAGCATGAGATGTGATATCCAACTACTTCCCATTCCAATCCTGAGACTCTTCCTATAGCATGAGATGTGATATCTCAATGCTTCTAATACCAAACCTGAGATCCTTCCTCTAACATGAAATGTGATATCCAACTCCTTCCCTTTCCAAACCTAAGAGCCTATCTATAGCATGAGATGTGATATCCAAGTCCTTCCCATTCCAACCCTTAGACCCTTCCTACAGCATGCAATATGATATCTCAATGATTCTAATAACAAACCTGAGACCCGTCCTATAACATGAGATGGGATATCCAACTCCTTCCCATTCCAATCCTGAGACACTTCCGATAGCAGAGATGTGATATCTCAATGCTTATACCAAACCTGAGACCCTTCCTATAACATGAGATGTGATATCCAAATCCTTCCCGTTCCAAACCTGAGACCCTTCCTTTAGCATGAGATGTGATATCCAGCTCCTTCCCATTCCAATCCTGAGACACTTCCGATAGCATGAGATGTGATATCTCAATGCTTCTAATATCAAAACTGAGACCCCCCCTATAGCATGATATGTGATATCTAAGTCCTTCCCATTCCAATCCTGAGACACTCCCTATAGCATGAGATGTGATATCCAACTCTTTCCCATTCCAATCCTGAGACCCTTCCTATAGCATGAGATATGATATCTCAATACTTCCAATACCAAACGTGAGATCCTTCCGATAACATGAGATGTGATATCCAAATCCTTCCCCTTCCAAACCTGAGACCCTCCCTTTAGCATGAGATGTGATATCCAACTCCTTCCCATTCCAATCCTGAGACCCTTCTGATAGCATGAGATGTGATATCTCAATGCTTCTAATACCAAACCTGAGATCCTTCCGATAGCATGAGATGTGATATCTCAATGCTTCTAATACCAAACCTGAGATCCTTCCTATAACATGAGATGTGATATCCAAATCCTTCCCCTTCCAAACCTGAGACCCTCCCTTTAGCATGAGATGTGATATCCAACTCCTTCCCATTCCATTCCTGAGACCCTTCTGATAGCATGAGATGTGATATCTCAATGCCTCTAATACCAAACCTGAGACCTCTAACATGAAATGTGATATCCAACTCTTTCCCCTTCCAAACCTGAGAGCCTTCCTATAGCATGAGATGTGATATCCAAGTCCTTCCCATTCCAATCCTGAGACCCTTCCTATAGCTTGAGATGTGATATCCAACTCCTTCCCATTCCAATTCTGAGACCCTTCCTATACTCTGAGACTTGATATCTCAATGCTTCTAATACCAAACCTGAGACCCGTAATATAACATGAGATGTGATATCCAAATCCTTCCCCTTCCAAACCTTAGACCCTTCCTTTATCATGAGATGTGATATCCAACTCCTTCCCATTCCAATCCTGAGACCCTTCCGATATCATGAGATGTGATATCTCAAAGCTTCTAATATCAAACTTGAGACCCTCCCTATAGCATGAGATGTGATATCCAAGTCCTTCCCATTCCAATCCTGAGACACTTCCTATAGCATGAGATGTGATATCTCAATGCTTCTAATACCAAACCTGAGACCCTTCCTATAACATGAGATGGGAATATTCAACTCCTTCCCATTCCAATCCTGAGACCCTTCCGATAGCATGAGATATGATATCTCAATACTTCCAATACCAAACGTGAGATCCTTCCGATAACATGAGATGTGATATCCAAATCCTTCCCCTTCCAAACCTGAGACCCTCCCTTTAGCATGAGATGTGATATCCAACTCCTTCCCATTCCAATCCTGAGACCCTTCTGATAGCATGAGATGTGATATCTCAATGCTTCTAATACCAAACCTGAGATCCTTCCGATAGCATGAGATGTGATATCTCAATGCTTCTAATACCAAACCTGAGATCCTTCCTATAACATGAGATGTGATATCCAAATCCTTCCCCTTCCAAACCTGAGACCCTCCCTTTAGCATGAGATGTGATATCCAACTCCTTCCCATTCCATTCCTGAGACCCTTCTGATAGCATGAGATGTGATATCTCAATGCCTCTAATACCAAACCTGAGACCTCTAACATGAAATGTGATATCCAACTCTTTCCCCTTCCAAACCTGAGAGCCTTCCTATAGCATGAGATGTGATATCCAAGTCCTTCCCATTCCAATCCTGAGACCCTTCCTATAGCTTGAGATGTGATATCCAACTCCTTCCCATTCCAATTCTGAGACCCTTCCTATACTCTGAGACTTGATATCTCAATGCTTCTAATACCAAACCTGAGACCCGTAATATAACATGAGATGTGATATCCAAATCCTTCCCCTTCCAAACCTTAGACCCTTCCTTTATCATGAGATGTGATATCCAACTCCTTCCCATTCCAATCCTGAGACCCTTCCGATATCATGAGATGTGATATCTCAAAGCTTCTAATATCAAACTTGAGACCCTCCCTATAGCATGAGATGTGATATCCAAGTCCTTCCCATTCCAATCCTGAGACACTTCCTATAGCATGAGATGTGATATCTCAATGCTTCTAATACCAAACCTGAGACCCTTCCTATAACATGAGATGGGAATATTCAACTCCTTCCCATTCCAATCCTGAGACCCTTCCGATAGCAGAGATGTGATATCTCAATGCTTATACCAAACCTGAGACCCTTCCTGTGGCATGAGATGTGATATCCAACTCCTTGCCATTCAAATCCTGAGACCCTTCCTATAGCATGAGAAGGGATATCCAACTCCTTCCCAATCCAATCCTGAGACCCTTCCGATAGCAGAGACGTGATATCTCAATGCTTCTACCAAACCTGAGACCCTTCCTTTAGCATGAGATGTGATATCCAAATCCTTCACATTCCAATCCTGAGACCCTTCCTATAGCATGAGATGTGATATCTCAATGCTTCTAATACCAAACCTGAGATCCTTCCTATAACATAAGATGTGATATCCAATTCCTTCCCATTCCAAACCTGAGACCCTTCCTATTGGATGAGATGTGATATCCAACTCCTTCCCATTCCAACCCTGAGACCCTTCCTATAGCATGAGATGTGATGTCTCAATGCTTCTAATACCAAACCTGAGATCCTTCCTATAACATGAGATGTGATATCCAACTCCTTCCATTCCAATCCTGAGACCCGTCCTATAGCATGAGATGTGATATCTCAATGCTTATACCAAACCTGAGACCCTTCCTATAGCATGAGATGTGATATCCAACTACTTCCCATTCCAATCCTGAGACCCTTCCTATAGCATGAGATGTGATATCTCAATGCTTCTAATACCAAACATGAGATCCTTCCTCTAACATGAAATGTGATATCCAACTCCTTCCCTTTCCAAACCTAAGAGCCTATCTATAGCATGAGATGTGATATCCAAGTCCTTCCCATTCCAATCCTTAGACCCTTCCTACAGCATGCAATATGATATCTCAATGATTCTAATAACAAACCTGAGACCCGTCCTATAGCATGAGATATGATATCCAAGTCCTTCCCATTCCAATCCTGAGACCCTTCCTATAACATGAAATGTGATATCCAACTCCTTCCCATTCCAACCTGAGACCCTTCCTATAGCATGAGATGGGATATCCAACTTCTTCCAAATCCAATACTGATACCCTTCCGATAGCAAGAGATGTGATATCCCAATGCTTCTACCAAACCTGAGACCCATACTATGGCATGAGATGTGATATCAAACTCCTTTCCATTCCAATCCTGAGACCCTTCCTATAGCTTGAGGTGTGATATCCAACTCCTTCCCATTCCAATTCTGAGACCCTTCTTATACCATGAGACTTGATATCTCAATACTTCTAATACCAAACCTGAGACCCGTCCTATAACATGAGATGTGATATCCAAATCCTTCCCCTTCCAAACCTTAGACCCTTCCTTTATCATGAGATGTGGTATCCAACTCCTTCCCATTCCAATCCTGAGACCCTTCTGATAGCATGAGATGTGATATCTCAATGCTTCTAATACCAAACCTGAGATCCTTCCGATAGCATGAGATGTGATATCTCAATGCTTCTAATACCAAACCTGAGATCCTTCCTATAACATGAGATGTGATATCCAAATCCTTCCCCTTCCAAACCTGAGACCCTCCCTATAACATGAAATGTGATATCCAACTCCTTCCCATTCCAACCTGAGACCCTTCCTATAGCATGAGATGGGATATCCAACTTCTTCCAAATCCAATACTGATACCCTTCCGATAGCAAGAGATGTGATATCCCAATGCTTCTACCAAACCTGAGACCCATACTATGGCATGAGATGTGATATCAAACTCCTTTCCATTCCAATCCTGAGACCCTTCCTATAGCTTGAGGTGTGATATCCAACTCCTTCCCATTCCAATTCTGAGACCCTTCTTATACCATGAGACTTGATATCTCAATACTTCTAATACCAAACCTGAGACCCGTCCTATAACATGAGATGTGATATCCAAATCCTTCCCCTTCCAAACCTTAGACCCTTCCTTTATCATGAGATGTGGTATCCAACTCCTTCCCATTCCAATCCTGAGACCCTTCTGATAGCATGAGATGTGATATCTCAATGCTTCTAATACCAAACCTGAGATCCTTCCGATAGCATGAGATGTGATATCTCAATGCTTCTAATATCAAACTTGAGACCCTCCCTATAGCATGAGATGTGATATCCAAGTCCTTCCCATTCCAATCCTGAGACCCTTCCTATAGCATGAGATGTGATATCTCAATGCTTCTAATACCAAACCTGAGACCCTTCCTATAACATGAGATGGGAATATCCAACTCCTTCCCATTCCAATCCTGAGACCCTTCCGATAGCAGAGATGTGATATCTCAATGCTTATACCAAACCTGAGACCCTTCCTATGGCATGAGATGTGATATCCAACTCCTTGCCATTCAAATCCTGAGACCCTTCCTATAGCATGAGAAGGGATATCCAACTCCTTCCCAATCCAATCCTGAGACCCTTCCGATAGCAGAGACGTGATATCTCAATGCTTCTACCAAACCTGAGACCCTTCCTTTAGCATGAGATGTGATATCCAAATCCTTCACATTCCAATCCTGAGACCCTTCCTATAGCATGAGATGTGATATCTCAATGCTTCTAATACCAAACCTGAGATCCTTCCTATAACATGAGATGTGATATCCAATTCCTTCCCATTCCAAACCTGAGACCCTTCCTATTGGATGAGATGTGATATCCAACTCCTTCCCATTCCAACCCTGAGACCCTTCCTATAGCATGAGATGTGATGTCTCAATGCTTCTAATACCAAACCTGAGATCCTTCCTATAACATGAGATGTGATATCCAACTCCTTCCATTCCAATCCTGAGACCCGTCCTATAGCATGAGATGTGATATCTCAATGCTTATACCAAACCTGAGACCCTTCCTATAGCATGAGATGTGATATCCAACTACTTCCCATTCCAATCCTGAGACCCTTCCTATAGCATGAGATGTGATATCTCAATGCTTCTAATACCAAACCTGAGATCCTTCCTCTAACATGAAATGTGATATCCAACTCCTTCCCTTTCCAAACCTAAGAGCCTATCTATAGCATGAGATGTGATATCCAAGTCCTTCCCATTCCAATCCTTAGACCCTTCCTACAGCATGCAATATGATATCTCAATGATTCTAATAACAAACCTGAGACCCGTCCTATAGCATGAGATATGATATCCAAGTCCTTCCCATTCCAATCCTGAGACCCTTCCTATAACATGAAATGTGATTTCCAACTCCTTCCCATTCCAACCTGAGACCCTTCCTATAGCATGAGATGGGATATCCAACTTCTTCCAAATCCAATACTGATACCCTTCCGATAGCATGAGATGTGATATCCCAATGCTTCTACCAAACCTGAGACCCATACTATGGCATGAGATGTGATATCAAACTCCTTTCCATTCCAATCCTGAGACCCTTCCTATAGCTTGAGGTGTGATATCCAACTCCTTCCCATTCCAATTCTGAGACCCTTCTTATACCATGAGACTTGATATCTCAATGCTTCTAATACCAAACCTGAGACCCGTCCTATAACATGAGATGTGATATCCAAATCCTTCCCCTTCCAAACCTTAGACCCTTCCTTTATCATGAGATGTGGTATCCAACTCCTTCCCATTCCAATCCTGAGACCCTTCTGATAGCATGAGGTGTGATATCTCAATGCTTCTAATACCAAACCTGAGATCCTTCCGATAGCATGAGATGTGATATCTCAATGCTTCTAATACCAAACCTGAGATCCTTCCTATAACATGAGATGTGATATCCAAATCCTTCCCCTTCCAAACCTGAGACCCTCCCTTTAGCATGAGATGTGATATCCAACTCCTTCCCATTCCATTCCTGAGACCCTTCTGATAGCATGAGATGTGATATCTCAATGCCTCTAACACCAAACCTGAGATCCTACCTCTAACATGAAATGTGATATCCAACTCTTTCCCCTTCCAAACCTGAGAGCCTTCCTATAGCATGAGATGTGATATCCAGGTCCTTCCCATTCCAATCCAGAGACCCTTCCTATAGCTTGAGATGTGATATCCAACTCCTTCCCATTCCAATTCTGAGACCCTTCCTATACTCTGAGACTTGATATCTCAATGCTTCTAATACCAAACCTGAGACCCGTAATATAACATGAGATGTGATATCCAAATCCTTCCCCTTCCAAACCTTAGACCCTTCCTTTATCATGAGATGTGATATCCAACTCCTTCCCATTCCAATCCTGAGACCCTTCCGATATCATGAGATGTGATATCTCAAAGCTTCTAATATCAAACTTGAGACCCTCCCTATAGCATGAGATGTGATATCCAAGTCCTTCCCATTCCAATCCTGAGACCCTTCCTATAGCATGAGATGTGATATCTCAATGCTTCTAATACCAAACCTGAGACCCTTCCTATAACATGAGATGGGAATATCCAACTCCTTCCCATTCCAATCCTGAGACCCTTCCGATAGCAGAGATGTGATATCTCATTGCTTATACCAAACCTGAGACCCTTCCTATGGCATGAGATGTGATATCCAACTCCTTGCCATTCAAATCCTGAGACCCTTCCTATAGCATGAGAAGGGATATCCAACTCCTTCCCAATCCAATCCTGAGACCCTTCCGATAGCAGAGACGTGATATCTCAATGCTTCTACCAAACCTGAGACCCTTCCTTTAGCATGAGATGTGATATCCAAATCCTTCACATTCCAATCCTGAGACCCTTCCTATAGCATGAGATGTGATATCTCAATGCTTCTAATACCAAACCTGAGATCCTTCCTATAACATGAGATGTGATATCCAATTCCTTCCCATTCCAAACCTGAGACCCTTCCTATTGGATGAGATGTGATATCCAACTCCTTCCCATTCCAACCCTGAGACCCTTCCTATAGCATGAGATGTGATGTCTCAATGCTTCTAATACCAAACATGAGATCCTTCCTATAACATGAGATGTGATATCCAACTCCTTCCATTCCAATCCTGAGACCCGTCCTATAGCATGAGATGTGATATCTCAATGCTTATACCAAACCTGAGACCCTTCCTATAGCATGAGATGTGATATCCAACTACTTCCCATTCCAATCCTGAGACCCTTCCTATAGCATGAGATGTGATATTCTCAATGCTTCTAATACCAAACCTGAGATCCTTCCTCTAACATGAAATGTGATATCCAACTCCTTCCCTTTCCAAACCTAAGAGCCTATCTATAGCATGAGATGTGATATCCAAGTCCTTCCCATTCCAATCCTTAGACCCTTCCTACAGCATGCAATATGATATCTCAATGATTCTAATAACAAACCTGAGACCCGTCCTATAGCATGAGATATGATATCCAAGTCCTTCCCATTCCAATCCTGAGACCCTTCCTATAACATGAAATGTGATATCCAACTCCTTCCCATTCCAACCTGAGACCCTTCCTATAGCATGAGATGGGATATCCAACTTCTTCCAAATCCAATACTGATACCCTTCCGATAGCATGAGATGTGATATCCCAATGCTTCTACCAAACCTGAGACCCATACTATGGCATGAGATGTGATATCAAACTCCTTTCCATTCCAATCCTGAGACCCTTCCTATAGCTTGAGGTGTGATATCCAACTCCTCCCCATTCCAATTCTGAGACCCTTCTTATACCAGGAGACTTGATATCTCAATGCTTCTAATACCAAACCTGAGACCCGTCCTATAACATGAGATGTGATATCCAAATCCTTCCCCTTCCAAACCTTAGACCCTTCCTTTATCATGAGATGTGGTATCCAACTCCTTCCCATTCCAATCCTGAGACCCTTCCGATATCATGAGATTTGTTATCTCAATGCTTCTAATATCAAACTTGAGACCCTCCCTATAGCATGAGATGTGACATCCAAGTCCTTCCCATTCCAATCCTGAGACCCTTCCTATAGCATGAGATGTGATATCTCTATGCTTCTAATACCAAACCTGAGACCCTTCCTATAACATGAGATGGGATATCCAACTCCTTCCCATTCCAATCCTGAGACCCTTCCGATAGCAGAGATGTGATATCTCAATGCTTATACCAAACCTGAGACCCTTCCTATGGCCTGAGATGTCATATACAACTCCTTCCCATTCCAATCCTGAGACCCTTCCTTTAGCATGAGATGTGATATCTCAATGCTTATACCAAATCTGAGACCCTTCCTATAGCATGAGATGTGATATCCAAATCCTTCCCATTCCAATCCTGAGACCCTTCCTATAGCATGAGATGTGATATCTCAATGCTTATACCAAACCTGAGAGCCTACCTATAGCATGAGATGTGATATCCAAGTCCATCCCATTCCAATCCTTAGACCCTTCCTACAGCATGCAATGTGATATCTCAATGATTCTAATACCAAACCAGAGACTCTTACTATAACATGAGATGGGATATCCAACTCCTTCCCATTCCAATCCTGAGCCGCTTCCGATAGCAGAGATGTGATATCTCAATGCTTATACCAAACCTGAGACCCTTCCTATAACATGAGATGTGATATCCAACTCCTTCCCGTTCCAAACCTGAGACACTAACTATAGCATATGTGATATCCAACTCCTTCCCGTTCCAAACATGAGACCCTTCCTATAGCAAGAAAGTAATATCCAACTCCTACCCATTCCAATCCTGAGACCCTTCCTATAGCAAGAGATGTGATATCCAAATCCTTCCCATTCCAATCCTGAGACCCTTCCTATAACATGAGATGTGATATCCAACTCCTTCCCATTCCAACCTGAGACACTTCCTATAGCATGAGAAGGGATATCCAACTCCTTCCCAATCCAATCCTGAGACCCTTCCGATAGCAGAGATGTGATATCTCAATGCTTATGCCAAACCTGAGACGCTTCCTATGGCATGAGATGTGATATCCAACTCCTTGCCATTCAAATCCTGAGACCCTTCCTATAGCATGAGAAGGGATATCCAACTCCTTCCCAATCCAATCCTGAGACCCTTCTGTTAAGACAGATTTCTGAACTCTGTCCTGGTGGCGCAGAAGTTCAGAAGGCCAACCTAATTACTTGGAACAGGGTAACCTCTGGACAAGCCAGACCAATCAAGGTAGCGATCGCGGCGGTCAAGACTAGGTCTCAAGAGGGGTGAGGGTGACTGAAAGCCCGCAATGAGCACACAAAGCAAGAGCGCTTACAAACTACTCCAAACAGTTGTTATATGAAAAATAGATACACATTTATTTTAAGGCCTTTAAAATAATGACCGTAGCGAGAAAATCACAATATCACAATATTAAACCAACACATACCATATCAACACAATATATATACAAATACACAGTCGCAAGCGTTTAAAGCACGAAATATGTAGTCCCCCTGAAAGGAAAGGAAAACAGGCAGTGCGATAACGCTTTAGACTCAGTTCGCCTTCAGAGGCACCTAACTAGATGGAAGTCCGAGCCCTGCGAAGAGTGGAGCCTTGTGCTCAAAGTACCTGCCACGCCGGTGCCAACGGGCAAAAGGGGAAGCTCTTCGGAGGAAGTCAGGCAGTTCGGGTTAGTGCACAGCAGAAGGAGAACAGGTTCCGCAACTCAAGCGCAGCCTCCACAGCGGGCAGAAGCAGAGCGCGAGTACGGCCAAAAGGGGGCTGTTTTTACACAGCAGGGAAAAGCAATGGGATACTGCAGGAGGGCGACCAGATCCTAGCTAAACTACTCACCGGTCCCCGAAGCAAGCAGACCCAGGCTTCTCCACGTTAGTTTCAGCAGCTGGCAGGTTCAGAAGAGCAGGGAACGCCTCGTAGTCGTGTAGAGCAAAAAGACGTCCCAATCGACGAAACCAGCACAGGTTTGTTGCCGCAGCAGGACAACGGAGCGGCCGTGTGTATTCAAGCCAAATGTACACTCCTCCCTTCAGACTTGGGAACGCCAAGTGTACGAAGCGTGGGAGAGTGACAAGGACTCGAAATACAACACAACCTGGCGGCAGTTACAGAGCAGGACTCCCTTGTAAGCTGGTCAGTCAACTGGATGGCCCAGAGACACTTCCGAAGGCTTACTTGGCAGGAGAGGATGAAGTCGCCGGGAATAGCTGTTCCTGCTATTCCAAAGGTCGAAGCACCAGTACAGGCCTTCTGGTTCGATCCAAGGAGGAAAGGGCTTCACAGGACGACCGCAGTGCAAAGGAGGATTCCTTCAGCGGGTCACCAGCGATTCCTCGGTCCAGCCTCTTGGTTGCAGGATACTTGGCTCCTGTATTCCTTCATTCGTGAGAACTCAGGAGATCGACATGGTAGTGGTGTTTCCAGCTCCCTCTTATCCACGGTTCCCTTCGCGCCAAAACGGAGGGGAGCCAATGGGAGATCCGCTCATCAACACACATACCATACGTGGACCAATCACGGACCACGGTGGTCCCAGGCATTCACACCACCCTAGACTCTCTGGCACCCAGGATGTGTATTGGGACCAGACATCCCAGCCCACACCCTGGAGGCACACAAACGACATGTAGAAGCCCGCGAAAGCAACCACGTTTCGCGGGAAAGTACATGCCCAAATAAGGAAGGCCCCGGGTCGCCCGACCTGGGGAAGGTGAAGGGAGCAAGACGGTCAGTGGACAAGACAAAGGAGCCTCGTGGTCTGGCCATTTTGGGAGCCAGGCCACCATTTTGGGTTCAGTGCGAAAAACGTGCTCAGAACGCCAAAAGGAGCTCAAAATAAACAAAACGATCGCTGCCACCATTCGAGTCCCTGAATGACTTGCACCGATCAAATACCATCCTAAAAGAGTATCTAGGGTCTGTAGAAGGCTAGAGACCCAAGAGAGCTGTAACTTAGCTTACAGTGCCCTCTTGTGTCATGTTGCACTAAAGCCGCAACACGATAGAAGAAACTACGGGAAACAGCGTTCCCCGGTACTGACTGTCTTAAGGGCATGTCAGTTTCCCCGTAAGAAAAGAGCGAAAGCCCAGAGGAGTGCGGCAGAAGGCTGCACTTCTCTGGCAAAGTCAATAACAAGGTGAAAACAACAGCAAAAAGTTTAGGGGTTGTCACATGGAAGGAAAATTACCTGCAATCATGAAATCTTTCCTAACACTCGCCCCTCCCAGACTATGGACAGGGGGAACTAATCCACCCCTGGATGAGTCTCTTGTTCAGGTCGGTTAAACATTCTGGACAACCCATCAGCATTGCTATGTTGGACACCTGGCCTATGCTCAATAGTGAAGTCGAAGCCTTGTAGACTTATGGACCACCTAAGCAACTTTGGATTCTCCCCCTTCATGTTCATTAGCCACTTTAACGGCTTATGGTCAGTCTGCACAGTGAAGTGGGTCCCATAGAGGTAGGGCCTCAGCTTCCTTAGGGCCCACACAACAGAGAAACATTCTTTCTCTACCGTGGACCATCTGAGCTCTCTGTCCTTAAGCTGGCGACTAATAAAACCAATAGGGTGTTCCTTACCCTTCTCATCTACTTGTGATAGTACAGCTCCTATCCCAGTGTCAGAGGCATCCGTCTGCACGATAAAAGGTCTTTGATAATCAGGGGCCCTAAGCACAGGCGCTTAGCACAAGGAGTCTTTTAAGCCATTGAAGGCCTTCTCACACTCGTCGGTCCAAGTTACCTTCTTGGGTTTCTTCGGAGTTGTGAGGGCAGTCAGAGGAGCAGCTATGGTGATATCCAACTCCTTCCCGTTCCAAACCTGAGACACTAACTATAGCATATGTGATATCCAACTGCTTCCCATTCCAAACATGAGACCCTTCCTATAGCAAGAAAGTAATATCCAACTCCTACCCATTCCAATCCTGAGACCCTTCCTATAGCAAGAGATGTGATATCCAACTCCTTCCCATTCAAATCCTGAGACCCTTCTTATAGCATGAGAAGGGATATCCAACTCCTTCCCAATCCAATCCTGAGACCCTTCCGATAGCAGAGACGTGATATCTCAATGCTTCTACCACACCTGAGACCCTTCCTTTAGCATGAGATGTGATATCCAAATCCTTCACATTCCAATCCTGAGACCCTTCCTATAGCATGAGATGTGATATCTCAATGCTTCTAATACCAAACCTGAGATCCTTCCTATAACATGAGATGTGATATCCAATTCCTTCCCATTCCAATCCTGAGACCCTTCCTATTGGATGAGATGCGATATCCAACTCCTTCCCATTCCAACCCTGAGACCCTTCCTATAGCATGAGATGTGATGTCTCAATGCTTCTAATACCAAACCTGAGATCCTTCCTATAACATGAGATGTGATATCCAACTCCTTCCATTCCAATCCTGAGACCCGTCCTATAACATGAGATGTGATATCCAACTCCTTCCCATTCCAACCTGAGACACTTCCTATAGCATGAGAAGGGATATCCAACTCCTTCCCAATCCAATCCTGAGACCCTTCCGATAGTAGAGATGTGATATCTCAATGCTTATACCAAACCTGAGACCCTTCCTATGGCATGAGATGTGATATCCAACTTCTTGCCATTCAAATCCTGAGACCCTTCCTATAGCAAGAGATGAGATATCCAAATCCTTCCCATTCCAATCCTGAGACCCTTCCTATAACATGAGATGTGATATCCAACTCCTTCCCATTCCAACCTGAGACACTTCCTATAGCATGAGAAGGGATATCCAACTCCTTCCCAATCCAATCCTGAGACCCTTCCGATAGTAGAGATGTGATATCTCAATGCTTATACCAAACCTGAGACCCTTCCTATGGCATGAGATGTGATATCCAACTCCTTGCCATTCAAATCCTGAGACACTTCCTATAGCATGAGAAGGGATATCCAACTCCTTCCCAATCCAATCCTGAGACCCTTCTGATAGCAGAGACGTGATATTTCAATGCTTCTACCAAACCTGAGACCCTTCCTTTAGCATGAGATGTGATATCCAAATCCTTCACATTCCAATCCTGAGACCCTTCCTATAGCATGAGATGTGATATCTCAATGCTTCTAATACCAAACCTGAGATCCTTCCTATAACATGAAATGTGATATCCAATTCCTTCCCATTCCAAACCTGAGACCCTTCCTATTGGATGAGATGTGATATCCAACTCCTTCCCATTCCAACCCTGAGACCCTTCCTATAGCATGAGATGTGATGTCTCAATGCTTCTAATACCAAACCTGAGATCCTTCCTATAACATGAGATGTGATATCCAACTCCTTCCATTCCAATCCTGAGACCCGTCCTATAGCATGAGATGTGATATCTCAATGCTTATACCAAACCTGAGACCCTTCCTATAGCATGAGATGTGATATTCAACTACTTCCCATTCCAATCCTGAGACCCTTCCTATAGCATGAGATGTGATATCTCAATGCTTCTAATACCAAACCTGAGATCCTTCCTCTAACATGAAATGTGATATCCAACTCCTTCCCTTTCCAAACCTAAGAGCCTATCTATAGCATGAGATGTGATATCCAAGTCCTTCCCATTCCAACCCTTAGACCATTCCTACAGCATGCAATATGATATCTCAATGATTCTAATAACAAACCTGAGACCCGTCCTATAACATGAGATGGGATATCCAACTCCTTCCCATTCCAAACCTGAGACCCTTCCTTTAGCATGAGATGTGATATCCAGCTCCTTCCCATTCCAATCCTGAGACATTTCCGATAGCATGAGATGTGATATCTCAATGCTTCTAATATCAAAACTGAGACCCTCCCTATAGCATGATATGTGATATCTAAGTCCTTCCCATTCCAATCCTGAGACACTCCCTATAGCATGAGATGTGATATCCAACTCTTTCCCATTCCAATCCTGAGACCCTTCCTATAGCATGAGATATGATATCTCAATACTTCTAATACCAAACGTGAGATCCTTCCGATAACATGAGATGTGATATCCAAATCCTTCCCCTTCCAAACCTGAGACCCTCCCTTTAGCATGAGATGTGATATCCAACTCCTTCCCATTCCAATCCTGAGACCCTTCTGATAGCATGAGATGTGATATCTCAATGCTTCTAATACCAAACCTGAGATTCTTCCGATAGCATGAGATGAGATATCTCAATGCTTCTAATACCAAACCTGAGATCCTTCCTATAACATGAGATGTGATATCCAAATCCTTCCCCTTCCAAACCTGAGACCCTCCCTTTAGCATGAGATGTGATATCCAACTCCTTCCCATTCCATTCCTGAGACCCTTCTGATAGCATGAGATGTGATATCTCAATGCCTCTAATACCAAACCTGAGATCCTACCTCTAATATGAAATGTGATATCCAACTCTTTCCCCTTCCAAACCTGAGACATTTCCGATAGCATGAGATGTGATATCTCAATGCTTCTAATATCAAAACTGAGACCCTCCCTATAGCATAATATGTGATATCTAAGTCCTTCCCATTCCAATCCTGAGACACTCCCTATAGCATGAGATGTGATATCCAACTCTTTCCCATTCCAATCCTGAGACCCTTCCTATAGCATGAGATATATCTCAATACTTCTAATACCAAACGTGAGATCCTTCCGATAACATGAGATGTGATATCCAAATCCTTCCCCTTCCAAACCTGAGACCCTCCCTTTAGCATGAGATGTGATATCCAACTCCTTCCCATCCCAATCCTGAGACCCTTCTGATAGCATGAGATGTGATATCTCAATGCTTCTAATACCAAACCTGAGATTCTTCCGATAGCATGAGATGAGATATCTCAATGCTTCTAATACCAAACCTGAGACCCTTCCTATAACATGAGATGGGATATCCAACTCCTTCCCATTCCAATCCTGAGACCCTTCCGATAGCAGAGATGTGATATCTCAATGCTTATACCAAACCTGAGACCCTTCCTATGGCCTGAGATGTCATATACAACTCCTTCCCATTCCAATCCTGAGACCCTTCCTTTAGCATGAGATGTGATATCTCAATGCTTATACCAAATCTGAGACCCTTCCTATAGCATGAGATGTGATATCCAAATCCTTCCCATTCCAATCCTGAGACCCTTCCTATAGCATGAGATGTGATATCTCAATGCTTATACCAAACCTGAGAGCCTACCTATAGCATGAGATGTGATATCCAAGTCCATCCCATTCCAATCCTTAGACCCTTCCTACAGCATGCAATGTGATATCTCAATGATTCTAATACCAAACCAGAGACTCTTACTATAACATGAGATGGGATATCCAACTCCTTCCCATTCCAATCCTGAGCCGCTTCCGATAGCAGAGATGTGATATCTCAATGCTTATACCAAACCTGAGACCCTTCCTATAACATGAGATGTGATATCCAACTCCTTCCCGTTCCAAACCTGAGACACTAACTATAGCATATGTGATATCCAACTCCTTCCCGTTCCAAACATGAGACCCTTCCTATAGCAAGAAAGTAATATCCAACTCCTACCCATTCCAATCCTGAGACCCTTCCTATAGCAAGAGATGTGATATCCAAATCCTTCCCATTCCAATCCTGAGACCCTTCCTATAACATGAGATGTGATATCCAACTCCTTCCCATTCCAACCTGAGACACTTCCTATAGCATGAGAAGGGATATCCAACTCCTTCCCAATCCAATCCTGAGACCCTTCCGATAGCAGAGATGTGATATCTCAATGCTTATGCCAAACCTGAGACGCTTCCTATGGCATGAGATGTGATATCCAACTCCTTGCCATTCAAATCCTGAGACCCTTCCTATAGCATGAGAAGGGATATCCAACTCCTTCCCAATCCAATCCTGAGACCCTTCTGTTAAGACAGATTTCTGAACTCTGTCCTGGTGGCGCAGAAGTTCAGAAGGCCAACCTAATTACTTGGAACAGGGTAACCTCTGGACAAGCCAGACCAATCAAGGTAGCGATCGCGGCGGTCAAGACTAGGTCTCAAGAGGGGTGAGGGTGACTGAAAGCCCGCAATGAGCACACAAAGCAAGAGCGCTTACAAACTACTCCAAACAGTTGTTATATGAAAAATAGATACACATTTATTTTAAGGCCTTTAAAATAATGACCGTAGCGAGAAAATCACAATATCACAATATTAAACCAACACATACCATATCAACACAATATATATACAAATACACAGTCGCAAGCGTTTAAAGCACGAAATATGTAGTCCCCCTGAAAGGAAAGGAAAACAGGCAGTGCGATAACGCTTTAGACTCAGTTCGCCTTCAGAGGCACCTAACTAGATGGAAGTCCGAGCCCTGCGAAGAGTGGAGCCTTGTGCTCAAAGTACCTGCCACGCCGGTGCCAACGGGCAAAAGGGGAAGCTCTTCGGAGGAAGTCAGGCAGTTCGGGTTAGTGCACAGCAGAAGGAGAACAGGTTCCGCAACTCAAGCGCAGCCTCCACAGCGGGCAGAAGCAGAGCGCGAGTACGGCCAAAAGGGGGCTGTTTTTACACAGCAGGGAAAAGCAATGGGATACTGCAGGAGGGCGACCAGATCCTAGCTAAACTACTCACCGGTCCCCGAAGCAAGCAGACCCAGGCTTCTCCACGTTAGTTTCAGCAGCTGGCAGGTTCAGAAGAGCAGGGAACGCCTCGTAGTCGTGTAGAGCAAAAAGACGTCCCAATCGACGAAACCAGCACAGGTTTGTTGCCGCAGCAGGACAACGGAGCGGCCGTGTGTATTCAAGCCAAATGTACACTCCTCCCTTCAGACTTGGGAACGCCAAGTGTACGAAGCGTGGGAGAGTGACAAGGACTCGAAATACAACACAACCTGGCGGCAGTTACAGAGCAGGACTCCCTTGTAAGCTGGTCAGTCAACTGGATGGCCCAGAGACACTTCCGAAGGCTTACTTGGCAGGAGAGGATGAAGTCGCCGGGAATAGCTGTTCCTGCTATTCCAAAGGTCGAAGCACCAGTACAGGCCTTCTGGTTCGATCCAAGGAGGAAAGGGCTTCACAGGACGACCGCAGTGCAAAGGAGGATTCCTTCAGCGGGTCACCAGCGATTCCTCGGTCCAGCCTCTTGGTTGCAGGATACTTGGCTCCTGTATTCCTTCATTCGTGAGAACTCAGGAGATCGACATGGTAGTGGTGTTTCCAGCTCCCTCTTATCCACGGTTCCCTTCGCGCCAAAACGGAGGGGAGCCAATGGGAGATCCGCTCATCAACACACATACCATACGTGGACCAATCACGGACCACGGTGGTCCCAGGCATTCACACCACCCTAGACTCTCTGGCACCCAGGATGTGTATTGGGACCAGACATCCCAGCCCACACCCTGGAGGCACACAAACGACATGTAGAAGCCCGCGAAAGCAACCACGTTTCGCGGGAAAGTACATGCCCAAATAAGGAAGGCCCCGGGTCGCCCGACCTGGGGAAGGTGAAGGGAGCAAGACGGTCAGTGGACAAGACAAAGGAGCCTCGTGGTCTGGCCATTTTGGGAGCCAGGCCACCATTTTGGGTTCAGTGCGAAAAACGTGCTCAGAACGCCAAAAGGAGCTCAAAATAAACAAAACGATCGCTGCCACCATTCGAGTCCCTGAATGACTTGCACCGATCAAATACCATCCTAAAAGAGTATCTAGGGTCTGTAGAAGGCTAGAGACCCAAGAGAGCTGTAACTTAGCTTACAGTGCCCTCTTGTGTCATGTTGCACTAAAGCCGCAACACGATAGAAGAAACTACGGGAAACAGCGTTCCCCGGTACTGACTGTCTTAAGGGCATGTCAGTTTCCCCGTAAGAAAAGAGCGAAAGCCCAGAGGAGTGCGGCAGAAGGCTGCACTTCTCTGGCAAAGTCAATAACAAGGTGAAAACAACAGCAAAAAGTTTAGGGGTTGTCACATGGAAGGAAAATTACCTGCAATCATGAAATCTTTCCTAACACTCGCCCCTCCCAGACTATGGACAGGGGGAACTAATCCACCCCTGGATGAGTCTCTTGTTCAGGTCGGTTAAACATTCTGGACAACCCATCAGCATTGCTATGTTGGACACCTGGCCTATGCTCAATAGTGAAGTCGAAGCCTTGTAGACTTATGGACCACCTAAGCAACTTTGGATTCTCCCCCTTCATGTTCATTAGCCACTTTAACGGCTTATGGTCAGTCTGCACAGTGAAGTGGGTCCCATAGAGGTAGGGCCTCAGCTTCCTTAGGGCCCACACAACAGAGAAACATTCTTTCTCTACCGTGGACCATCTGAGCTCTCTGTCCTTAAGCTGGCGACTAATAAAACCAATAGGGTGTTCCTTACCCTTCTCATCTACTTGTGATAGTACAGCTCCTATCCCAGTGTCAGAGGCATCCGTCTGCACGATAAAAGGTCTTTGATAATCAGGGGCCCTAAGCACAGGCGCTTAGCACAAGGAGTCTTTTAAGCCATTGAAGGCCTTCTCACACTCGTCGGTCCAAGTTACCTTCTTGGGTTTCTTCGGAGTTGTGAGGGCAGTCAGAGGAGCAGCTATGGTGATATCCAACTCCTTCCCGTTCCAAACCTGAGACACTAACTATAGCATATGTGATATCCAACTGCTTCCCATTCCAAACATGAGACCCTTCCTATAGCAAGAAAGTAATATCCAACTCCTACCCATTCCAATCCTGAGACCCTTCCTATAGCAAGAGATGTGATATCCAACTCCTTCCCATTCAAATCCTGAGACCCTTCCTATAGCATGAGAAGGGATATCCAACTCCTTCCCAATCCAATCCTGAGACCCTTCCGATAGCAGAGACGTGATATCTCAATGCTTCTACCACACCTGAGACCCTTCCTTTAGCATGAGATGTGATATCCAAATCCTTCACATTCCAATCCTGAGACCCTTCCTATAGCATGAGATGTGATATCTCAATGCTTCTAATACCAAACCTGAGATCCTTCCTATAACATGAGATGTGATATCCAATTCCTTCCCATTCCAATCCTGAGACCCTTCCTATTGGATGAGATGCGATATCCAACTCCTTCCCATTCCAACCCTGAGACCCTTCCTATAGCATGAGATGTGATGTCTCAATGCTTCTAATACCAAACCTGAGATCCTTCCTATAACATGAGATGTGATATCCAACTCCTTCCATTCCAATCCTGAGACCCGTCCTATAACATGAGATGTGATATCCAACTCCTTCCCATTCCAACCTGAGACACTTCCTATAGCATGAGAAGGGATATCCAACTCCTTCCCAATCCAATCCTGAGACCCTTCCGATAGTAGAGATGTGATATCTCAATGCTTATACCAAACCTGAGACCCTTCCTATGGCATGAGATGTGATATCCAACTTCTTGCCATTCAAATCCTGAGACCCTTCCTATAGCAAGAGATGAGATATCCAAATCCTTCCCATTCCAATCCTGAGACCCTTCCTATAACATGAGATGTGATATCCAACTCCTTCCCATTCCAACCTGAGACACTTCCTATAGCATGAGAAGGGATATCCAACTCCTTCCCAATCCAATCCTGAGACCCTTCCGATAGTAGAGATGTGATATCTCAATGCTTATACCAAACCTGAGACCCTTCCTATGGCATGAGATGTGATATCCAACTCCTTGCCATTCAAATCCTGAGACACTTCCTATAGCATGAGAAGGGATATCCAACTCCTTCCCAATCCAATCCTGAGACCCTTCTGATAGCAGAGACGTGATATTTCAATGCTTCTACCAAACCTGAGACCCTTCCTTTAGCATGAGATGTGATATCCAAATCCTTCACATTCCAATCCTGAGACCCTTCCTATAGCATGAGATGTGATATCTCAATGCTTCTAATACCAAACCTGAGATCCTTCCTATAACATGAAATGTGATATCCAATTCCTTCCCATTCCAAACCTGAGACCCTTCCTATTGGATGAGATGTGATATCCAACTCCTTCCCATTCCAACCCTGAGACCCTTCCTATAGCATGAGATGTGATGTCTCAATGCTTCTAATACCAAACCTGAGATCCTTCCTATAACATGAGATGTGATATCCAACTCCTTCCATTCCAATCCTGAGACCCGTCCTATAGCATGAGATGTGATATCTCAATGCTTATACCAAACCTGAGACCCTTCCTATAGCATGAGATGTGATATTCAACTACTTCCCATTCCAATCCTGAGACCCTTCCTATAGCATGAGATGTGATATCTCAATGCTTCTAATACCAAACCTGAGATCCTTCCTCTAACATGAAATGTGATATCCAACTCCTTCCCTTTCCAAACCTAAGAGCCTATCTATAGCATGAGATGTGATATCCAAGTCCTTCCCATTCCAACCCTTAGACCATTCCTACAGCATGCAATATGATATCTCAATGATTCTAATAACAAACCTGAGACCCGTCCTATAACATGAGATGGGATATCCAACTCCTTCCCATTCCAAACCTGAGACCCTTCCTTTAGCATGAGATGTGATATCCAGCTCCTTCCCATTCCAATCCTGAGACATTTCCGATAGCATGAGATGTGATATCTCAATGCTTCTAATATCAAAACTGAGACCCTCCCTATAGCATGATATGTGATATCTAAGTCCTTCCCATTCCAATCCTGAGACACTCCCTATAGCATGAGATGTGATATCCAACTCTTTCCCATTCCAATCCTGAGACCCTTCCTATAGCATGAGATATGATATCTCAATACTTCTAATACCAAACGTGAGATCCTTCCGATAACATGAGATGTGATATCCAAATCCTTCCCCTTCCAAACCTGAGACCCTCCCTTTAGCATGAGATGTGATATCCAACTCCTTCCCATTCCAATCCTGAGACCCTTCTGATAGCATGAGATGTGATATCTCAATGCTTCTAATACCAAACCTGAGATTCTTCCGATAGCATGAGATGAGATATCTCAATGCTTCTAATACCAAACCTGAGATCCTTCCTATAACATGAGATGTGATATCCAAATCCTTCCCCTTCCAAACCTGAGACCCTCCCTTTAGCATGAGATGTGATATCCAACTCCTTCCCATTCCATTCCTGAGACCCTTCTGATAGCATGAGATGTGATATCTCAATGCCTCTAATACCAAACCTGAGATCCTACCTCTAATATGAAATGTGATATCCAACTCTTTCCCCTTCCAAACCTGAGACATTTCCGATAGCATGAGATGTGATATCTCAATGCTTCTAATATCAAAACTGAGACCCTCCCTATAGCATGATATGTGATATCTAAGTCCTTCCCATTCCAATCCTGAGACACTCCCTATAGCATGAGATGTGATATCCAACTCTTTCCCATTCCAATCCTGAGACCCTTCCTATAGCATGAGATATGATATCTCAATACTTCTAATACCAAACGTGAGATCCTTCCGATAACATGAGATGTGATATCCAAATCCTTCCCCTTCCAAACCTGAGACCCTCCCTTTAGCATGAGATGTGATATCCAACTCCTTCCCATCCCAATCCTGAGACCCTTCTGATAGCATGAGATGTGATATCTCAATGCTTCTAATACCAAACCTGAGATTCTTCCGATAGCATGAGATGAGATATCTCAATGCTTCTAATACCAAACCTGAGATCCTTCCTATAACATGAGATGTGATATCCAAATCCTTCCCCTTCCAAACCTGAGACCCTCCCTTTAGCATGAGATGTGATATCCAACTCCTTCCCATTCCATTCCTGAGACCCTTCTGATAGCATGAGATGTGATATCTCAATGCCTCTAATACCAAACCTGAGATCCTACCTCTAATATGAAATGTGATATCCAACTCTTTCCCCTTCCAAACCTGAGAGCCTTCCTATAGCATGAGATGTGATATCCAAGTCCTTCCCATTCCAATCCTGAGACCCTTCCTATAGCTTGAGATGTGATATCCAACTCCTTCCCATTCCAATTCTGAGACCCTTCCTATACTCTGAGACTTGATATCTCAATGCTTCTAATACCAAACCTGAGACCCGTAATATAACATGAGATGTGATATCCAAATCCTTCCCCTTCCAAACCTTAGACCCTTCCTTTATCATGAGATGTGATATCCAACTCCTTCCCATTCCAATCCTGAGACCCTTCCGATATCATGAGATGTGATATCTCAAAGCTTCTAATATCAAACTTGAGACCCTCCCTATAGCATGAGATGTGATATCCAAGTCCTTCCCATTCCAATCCTGAGACCCTTCCTATAGCATGAGATGTGATATCTCAATGCTTCTAATACCAAACCTGAGACCCTTCCTATAACATGAGATGGGAATATCCAACTCCTTCCCATTCCAATCCTGAGACCCTTCCGATAGCAGAGATGTGATATCTCAATGCTTATACCAAACCTGAGACCCTTCCTATGGCATGAGATGTGATATCCAACTCCTTGCCATTCAAATCCTGAGACCCTTCCTATAGCATGAGAAGGGATATCCAACTCCTTCCCAATCCAATCCTGAGACCCTTCCGATAGCAGAGACGTGATATCTCAATGCTTCTACCAAACCTGAGACCCTTCCTTTAGCATGAGATGTGATATCCAAATCTTTCACATTCCAATCCTGAGACCCTTCCTATAGCATGAGATGTGATATCTCAATGCTTCTAATACCAAACCTGAGATCCTTCCTATAACATGAGATGTGATATCCAATTCCTTCCCATTCCAAACCTGAGACCCTTCCTATTGGATGAGATGTGATATCCAACTCCTTCCCATTCCAACCCTGAGACCCTTCCTATAGCATGAGATGTGATGTCTCAATGCTTCTAATACCAAACCTGAGATCCTTCCTATAACATGAGATGTGATATCCAACTCCTTCCATTCCAATCCTGAGACCCGTCCTATAGCATGAGATGTGATATCTCAATGCTTATACCAAACCTGAGACCCTTCGTATAGCATGAGATGTGATATCCAACTACTTCCCATTCCAATCCTGAGACCCTTCCTATAGCATGAGATGTGATATCTCAATGCTTCTAATACCAAACCTGAGATCCTTCCTCTAACATGAAATGTGATATCCAACTCCTTCCCTTTCCAAACCTAAGAGCCTATCTATAGCATGAGATGTGATATCCAAGTCCTTCCCATTCCAATCCTTAGACCCTTCCTACAGCATGCAATATGATATCTCAATGATTCTAATAACAAACCTGAGACCCGTCCTATAGAATGAGATATGATATCCATGTCCTTCCCATTCCAATCCTGAGACCCTTCCTATAACATGAAATGTGATATCCAACTCCTTCCCATTCCAACCTGAGACCCTTCCTATAGCATGAGATGGGATATCCAACTTCTTCCAAATCCAATACTGATACCCTTCCGATAGCATGAGATGTGATATCCCAATGCTTCTACCAAACCTGAGACCCATACTATGGCATGAGATGTGATATCAAACTCCTTCCCATTCCAATCCTGAGACCCTTCCTATAGCTTGAGGTGTGATATCCAACTTCTTCCCATTCCAATTCTGAGACCCTTCTTATACCATGAGACTTGATATCTCAATGCTTCCAATACCAAACCTGAGACCCGTCCTATAACATGAGATGTGATATCCAAATCCATCCCCTTCCAAACCTTAGACCCTTCCTTTATCATGAGATGTGGTATCCAACTCCTTCCCATTCCAATCCTGAGACCCTTCCGATATCATGAGATTTTTTATCTCAATGCTTCTAATATCAAACTTGAGACCCTCCCTATAGCATGAGATGTGACATCCAAGTCCTTCCCATTCCAATCCTGAGACCCTTCCTATAGCATGAAATGTGATATCTCTATGCTTCTAATACCAAACCTGAGACCCTTCCCATAACATGAGATGGGATATCCAACTCCTTCCCATTCCAATCCTGAGACCCTTCCGATAGCAGAGATGTGATATCTCAATGCTTATACCAAACCTGAGACCCTTCCTATGGCCTGAGATGTCATATACAACTCCTTCCCATTCCAATCCTGAGACCCTTCCTTTAGCATGAGATGTGATATCTCAATGCTTATACCAAATCTGAGACCCTTCCTATAGCATGAGATGTGATATCCAAATCCTTCCCATTCCAATCCTGAGACCCTTCCTAAAGCATGAGATGTGATATCTCAATGCTTATACCAAACCTGAGAGCCTACCTATAGCATGAGATGTGATATCCAAATCCATCCCATTGCAATCCTTAGACCCTTCCTACAGCATGCGATGTGATATCTCAATGATTCTAATACCAAACCAGAGACTCTTACTATAACATGAGATGTGATATCCAACTCCTTCCCGTTCCAAACCTGAGACACTAACTATAGCATATGTGATATCCAACTCCTTCCCATTCCAAACATGAGACCCTTCCTATAGCAAGAAAGTAATATCCAACTCCTTCCCAATCCAATCCTGAGACCCTTCCGATAGCAGAGATGTGATATCTCAATGCTTATACCAAACCTGAGACCCTTCCTATGGCATGAGATGTGATATCCAACTCCTTGCCATTCAAATCCTGAGACCCTTCCTATAGCATGAGAAGGGATATCCAACTCCTTCCCAATCCAATCCTGAGACCCTTCCGATAGCAGAGACATGATATCTCAATGCTTCTACCAAACCTGAGACCCTTCCTTTAGCATGAGATGTGATATCCAAATCCTTCACATTCCAATCCTGAGACCCTTCCTATAGCATGAGATGTGATATCTCAATGCTTCTAATACCAAACCTGAGATCCTTCCTATAACATGAGATGTGATATCCAATTCCTTCCCATTCCAAACCTGAGACCCTTCCTATTGGATGAGATGTGATATCCAACTCCTTCCCATTCCAACCCTGAGACCCTTCCTATAGCATGAGATGTGATGTCTCAATGCTTCTAATACCAAACCTGAGATCCTTCCTATAACATGAGATGTGATATCCAACTCCTTCCATTCCAATCCTGAGACCCGTCCTATAGCATGAGATGTGATATCTCAATGCTTCTAATACCAAACCTGAGATCCTTCCTCTAACATGAAATGTGATATCCAACTCCTTCCCTTTCCAAACCTAAGAGCCTATCTATAGCATGAGATGTGATATCCAAGTCCTTCCCATTCCAACCCTTAGACCCTTCCTACAGCATGCAATATGATATCTCAATGATTCTAATAACAAACTTGAGACCCGTCCTATAACATGAGATGGGATATCCAACTCCTTCCCATTCCAATCCTGAGACACTTCCGATAGCAGAGATGTGATATCTCAATGCTTATACCAAACCTGAGACTCTTCCTATAACATGAGATGTGATATCCAAATCCTTCCCGTTCCAAACCTGAGACCGTTCCTTTAGCATGAGATGTGATATCCAGCTCTTCCCATTCCAATCCTGAGACACTTCCGATAGCATGAGATGTGATATCCAAATCCTTCCCCTTCCAAACCTGAGACCCTCCCTTTAGCATGAGATGTGATATCCAACTCCTTCCCATTCCATTCCTGAGACCCTTCTGATAGCATGAGATGTGATATATCAATGCCTCTAATACCAAACCTGAGATCCTTCCTATAGCATGAGATGTGATATCCAACTACTTCCCATTCCAATCCTGAGACCCTTCCTACAGCATGAGATGTGATATCTCAATGCTTCTAATACCAAACCTGAGATCCTTCCTCTAACATGAAATGTGATATCCAACTCCTTCCCTTTCCAAACCTAAGAGCCTATCTATAGCATGAGATGTGATATCCAAGTCCTTCCCATTCCAACCCTTAGACCCTTCCTACAGCATGCAATATGATATCTCAATGATTCTAATAACAAACCTGAGACCCGTCCTATAACATAAGATGGGATATCCAACTCCTTCCCATTCCAATCCTGAGACACTTCCGATAGCAGAGATGTGATATCTCAATGCTTATACCAAACCTGAGACCCTTCCTATAACATGAGATGTGATATCCAAATCCTTCCCGTTCCAAACCTGAGACCGTTCCTTTAGCATGAGATGTGGTATCCAGCTCCTTCCCATTCCAATCCTGAGACACTTCCGATAGCATGAGATGTGATATCCAGCTCCTTCCCATTCCAATCCCGAGACACTTCCGATAGCATGAGATGTGATATCTCAATGCTTCTAATATCAAAACTGAGACCCTCCCTATAGCATGATATGTGATATCTAAGGCCTTCCCATTCCAATCCTGAGACACTCCCTATAGCATGAGATGTGATATCCAACTCTTTCCCATTCCAATCCTGAGACCCTTCCTATAGCATGATATATGATATCTCAATACTTCTAATACCAAACGTGAGATCCTTCCGATAACATGAGATGTGATATCCAAATCCTTCCCCTTCCAAACCTGAGACCCTCCCTTTAGCATGAGATGTGATATCCAACTCCTTCCCATTCCAATCCTGAGACCCTTCTGATAGCATGAGATGTGATATCTCAATGCTTCTAATACCAAACCTGAGATCCTTCCGATAGCATGAGATGTGATATCTCAATGCTTCTAATACCAAACCTGAGATCCTTCCTATAACATGAGATTGATATCCAAATCCTTCCCCTTCCAAACCTGAGACCCTCCCTTTAGCATGAGATGTGATATCCAACTCCTTCCCATTCCATTCCTGAGACCCTTCTGATAGCATGAGATGTGATATATCAATGCCTCTAATACCAAACCTGAGATCCTACCTCTAACATGAAATGTGATATCCAACTCTTTCCCCTTCCAAACCTGAGAGCCTTCCTATAGCATGAGATGTGATATCCAAGTCCTTCCCATTCCAATCCTGAGACCCTTCCTATAGCTTGAGATGTGATAACCAACTCCTTCCCATTCCAATTCTGAGACCCGATGTCTCAATGCTTCTAATACCAAACCTGAGACCCGTAATATAACATGAGATGTGATATCCAAATCCTTCCCCTTCCAAACCTTAGACCCTTCCTGTTAGGACGGATTTCTGAACTCTGTCCTGGTGGCGCAGAAGTTCAGAAGGCCAACCTAATTACTTGGAACAGGGTAACCTCTGGACGAGCCAGACCAATCAAGGTAGCGATCGCGGCGGTCAAGACTAGGTCTCAAGAGGGGTGAGGGTGACTGAAAGCCCGCAATGAGCACACAAAGCAAGAGCGCTTACAAACTACTCCAAACAGGTGTTATATCAAAAATATAAACACATTTATTTTAAGGCCTTTAAAACAACGACCGTAGCGAGAAAATCACAATATCACAATATTAAGCCAACACATACCATATCAACACAATATATATACAAACACGACAGTCTCAAGCATTAGAGGCACGAAATGTGTAGTCCACCTGCAAGGGAAGGAAAACAGGCAGTGCGATAATGCTTTAGACTCAGTTCGCCTTCAGAGGCACCTAACTAGATGGAAGTCCGAGCCCTGCGAAGAGTGGAGCCTTGTGCTCAAAGTACCTGCCCACGCTGGTGCCAACGGGCAAAAGGAGAAGCTCTTCGGAGGAAGTCAGGCAGTTCGGGTTAGTGCACCACAGAAGAAGAACAGGTTCCGCGACTCAAGCGCAGCCTCCACAGCGAGCAGAAGCAGAGCGCGAGTACGGACAAAAGGGTGCTGTTTTTACACAGCGGGGAAAAGCAATGGGATACTGCAGGAGGGCGACCAGATCCTAGCTAAACTACTCACCGGTCCCCGATGCAAGCAGACCCAGGCTTCTCCACGTTAGTTTCAGCAGCTGGCAGGTTCAGAAGAGTCGGGAAATGCCTCGTCGTCGTGTAGAGCAAAAAGACGTCCCAATCGAAGAAACCTGCACAGTTTTGTCACCACCGCAGGGCAACGGAGCGGCCGTGTGTATCCGAGCCAAATGTACACTCCTCCCTTCAGACCTGGGAACGCCAAGTGCACGAAGCGTGGGAGAGTGGCAAGGACTCGGGATACAACACAACCTGGCGGCGGTTACAGAGCAGGACTCCCTTGTAAGCTGGTCAGTCAACTTAATGGCCCAGAGACACTTCCGAAGGCTTACTTGGCAGGAGATGATGAAGTCGCCGGGAATAGCTGTTCCTGCTATTCCAAAGGTCGAAGCACCAGTACAGGCCTTCTGGTTCGATCAAAGGAGGAAAGGGTTTCACAGGACGACAGCAGTGCAAAGGAGGAGTCCTTCAGCGGGTCACCAGCGATTCCTCGGTCCAGCCTCTTGGTTGCAGGATACTTGGCTCCTGTATTCCTTCGTTCGTGAGAACTCAGGAGATCGACATGGTAGTGGTGTTTCCAGCCCCCTCTTATCCACGGTTCCCTTCGCGCCAAAACGGAGGGGAGCCAATGGGAGATCCGCTCATCAACACACATACCATACGTGGACCAATCACGGACCACGGTGGTCCCAGGCATTCACACTACCCTAGACTCTCTGGCACCCAGGATGTGTATTGGGACCAGACATCCCAGCCCACACCCTGGAGGCACACAAAAGACATGTAGAAGCCTGCGAAAGCATCTGTGTTTCGCGGGAAAGTACATGCCCAAATAAGGAAGGCCCCGGGTCGCTCGACCTGGGGAAGGTGAAGGGAGCAAGACGGTCAGTGGACAGGACAAAGGAGCCTCGTGGTCTGGCCATTTTGGGAGCCAGGCCACCATTTTGGGTTCAGCGCGAAAAATGTGCTCAGAACGCCAAAAGGAGCTCAAAATACACAAAACGATCGCTGCCACCATTCCAGTCCCTGAATGACTTGCACCGATCAAATACAATCCTAAACGAGTATCTAGGGCCTGTAGAAGGCTAGAGACCCAAGAGAGCTGTAACTTAGCTTACAGTGCCCTCTTGTGTCATGTTGCACTAAAGCCGCAACACGATAAAAGAAACTACGGGAAACAGCGTTCCCCGGTACTGACTGTCTTAAGGGCATGTCAGTTTCCCCATAAGAAAAGGAGCGAAAGCCCAGAGGAGTGCAGCAGAAGCCTGCACTTCGCTGGCAAAGTCAAGAACAAGGTGAAAAACAACAGCAAAAAGTTTAGGGGTTGCCACATGGAAGGAAAATTGCCTACGATTACGAAATCTTTCCTAACACTCGCCCCTCCCAGACTATGGACAGGGGGAACTAATCCACCCCTGGATGAGTCTCTTGTTCAGGTCGGTTAAACATTCTGGACAACCCATCAGCATTGCTATGTTGGACACCTGGCCTATGCTCAATAGTGAAGTCGAAGCCTTGTAGACTTATGGACCACCTAAGCAACTTTGGATTCTCCCCTTCATGTTCATTAGCCACTTTAACGGCTTATGGTCAGTTTGCACAGTGAAGTGGGTCCCATAGAGGTAGGGCCTCAGCTTCCTTAGGGCCCACACAACAGAGAAACATTCTTTCTCTACCGTGGACCATCTGAGCTCTCTGTCCTTAAGCTGGCGACTAATAAAACCGATAGGGTGTTCCTTACCCTTCTCATCTACTTGTGATAGTACAGCTCCTATCCCAGTGTCAGAGGCGTCCGTCTGCACGATAAAAGGTCTTTGATAATCAGGTGCCCTAAGGACAGGGGCCTGGCACAAGGAATCTTTTAAGCCATTGAAGGCCTTCTCACACTCGTCGGTCCAAGTTACCTTCTTGGGTTTCTTCGGAGTTGTGAGGGCAGTCAGAGGAGCAGCTATGGTGCCATAGTCTGCCACAAAATTGCGGTAATACCCCGTGAGTCCTAAGAAGGCTCTCACTTGGGTTTGCGTAGTGGGGGTAGGCCAGTCTTGTACTGCTTGTACTTTACTGGGTAGAGGCTGTCTCCTCCCTCCACCTACTTCATGTCCAAGGTAAACCACTGAGCCTTGTCCATTTTGGTGAGGGGCCACTCGGACACCCTCAAAAGAGCTATCTGAAGGACTGCTTGGGAACAGGTCGGGGAGAGGTTCAGACTCCTCTCCCGCAACGTCTGAAGCCAGTAGCAGTGCTGCGATTTCGACGCTTGGGCCGAAAGCCTTCAGCCTATTCACGTGAAACACTTTTGGAGCCTGTCCAGTCCTTCCAAGGTCCACTGAATAGTTAACCTCACCCAGGGGCTCCACCACTGGGTAAGGGCCTGACCATTTGTCCGGTAAAGCTCGAGGCCTTATGGGATTCATGATCAGGACTTGCTGACCAAGTGTAAAGTTGATGAGGGAAGCTTTCTGGTCGTACCAAGGTTTCACCAGCGCTTGTCCTGCCTTCAATTTATCACTAGCCAAGCCCATCAGAAGTACCATCCGTTTTCTGAGCCCTAGCACATAATCAACTACATTGGTAGTAACAGGGGGAGTGGGCATCTCCCATCCCTCTTTGACGATGGCTAAAGGTCCCCGTACGAGATGACCGAACAGAAGTTCGAAGGGGCTGAAGCCAACACCCTCCTGTGGTACCTCTCGGTAGGCAAACAGTAAGCATGAAACAAGAAGATCCCATTTTCTTCTCTGAGGCTCCTCCAGAGCCCCAATCACGCTCTTTAACGTCCTGTTGAAACGCCCCCCCAGACCATTGGTCTGAGGGTGGTATGCAGAAGAGAACCTGTAGGTGACCCCACATTCTTTCCACATAGCCTGCCTATACTTCGACATAAAGTTGCTGCCATGATCCGACACAACTTCTTTAGGGAAGCCAACCCTAGTAAATATGCCAAGTAAAGCTTCTGCAACTGACTTGGCAGTTACAGTTTTCAATGGGATGGCCTCAGGATACCGGGTTGCATGGTCGACCAGCACCAGGATAAACCTATTGCCCGAGGATGTTTGCGGGTCAAGGGGACCAACGATGTCGATCCCTACCCTTTCAAATGGTACCCCCACAACTGGGAGCGGTACCAACGGAGCTTGGATTGTCGCGCCAACCTTACCAGACAACTGGCAGGCGGCACAACTCCTGCAGTGACTTTCTACTTGCTCCCCCATCTTGGGCCAGTAGAAGTGCATGGATAACCTTTGCTTGGTCCTCCTCATACCAAGGTGACCAGCAAGGGGAACGTCATGCGCCAACTGCAGGAGGAAGGGCCTAACAGCAAGGGGAACCACCAACCTCCTATGGTCTCTTTCTGTAGACTCTGTGGGCTCACTATACAGGAGTCCACCTTCCCAATAAATCCTATGCTTCCCAGGAGGTTCACCCTCAAGCTGGGAGCAGGCCTGTCTCCTTAGGCCTTCCAGAGATGGGCACTCAGTTTGGCCTTTACTGAATTCGTCCCTATCAGGACCTCCTTCAACTAACAAGTCTTTTAGTTCAGGATGATCGTTGGGGTCGAATACTTCAGGCATCGCCACCTCCTCGTCAGGCCCGGGCGATTGACCAACTTCCTCCACCGCAGTGGTAGGCGAGCTCGGGGGAATATTCTCTTTCCCTCATCGTGACTTGTTGACTCCTTTCGCCTTGGGTTTCCCCTTTGGCTGGGGCGGCGTATTGGACTTGGCCAATGCTGCCCGAGCTTGAGACTGTGTGTAGGGTCTTTCGGCAGTGTCTCCTACGAGCCCTAAAGCTCTGAGATCATTACCTAACCAGACCTTTCCCGGGACGTTTCTCTGAATGCTCACTGGAATCCTGACTGCTGTACCATTTAAAGTAAGATTTACAGGTATTACGGGAAACATACGGAGGGGGCCGTCAGCCAACTTAGTGGGCATCAGAGTAGCTCTGGCAACTTCCTCTGAGTCTACCAAGGTAGAATCCACTACAGTGCGACTGCACCCACTATCCCTAAGAGCTGGAGTATCCACTCCATTGATCAGCACACTGTCTTTAAAGTAGTGCTTGGTATTATCCGGAATCCTAGCATAAGCCTCTGCGACTTTAGGCTCCCAGGAACCCAGGGACACTAAAACTACCTCAGCCTCTATCCCGCTGGGAAATGAGTCTGAGGAGAAGGATGCTCCTGTAATCTCTTCTTCCTCGTAGGAGGAGAAGGCCAGATTAGCGGAGTGGACCCCCAAAGGTCTAACCTTACAACGGGGATCCCCCTTCACGTGGTCAGTTGCTCCACAAGAAAAACAAGCCCCAGTGGGTCTGTTTACGTAGGGAGGCTTATTGTAACCAGAGTTCTGTTTCGGAGGCTGACCTCCACTACCCTGTGAGTTCTCTTGTGTCTTACCCTTGTTTTTCTTTTTGTGGCCCTTATGGGAAGAAGATTTAGCAGATTCTCCACCCTCCATATCTTTGGACTTTTTCCCTTCCTCCTGCTTACCAGGATGAGTTTTGTCCTTATGGGACACTCGATGTGACACCCATAAATCTGCTGCAATGGCCAGCTTCTTAGGATCTATCTCCTTCGAATCGGCCAAATGCTGCTTAAGCTCCGGGGAAGAAGAAGCAAAACTGTGTTCCAGCATGACAAGATTTATCATGCCTTCGAAGGTAGAAACCTTATAACCTTCGACCCAGCCAGTTAAGTTTTTCAAGGATTCAGCGACATAAGATACCCAAGTACCACCTTCCTTTTTCTTATACTCTCGAAAACGCTTTAAATATTGGGCCGGAGTCTTCCCAAACTTTAAAATGAGAGTTTGCTTTAACAGTGCGAAATCAGCTCGCTCAGCCTTCGACATTTCCATGATGGCACTACAGCCAGAATGGGGCAGTCTACTGAGCAACCACGCAATCTTATCAGCATTGTCAACTTCTTGAACTTCGCATGCATACTCAAACGCATTCAGCCAGTCCATAATGTCATTCCTTTCTTCATACACACTGAGCAGATCTTTCGGAAATCATGGATGAGAGGAGGCCCCAGACCCATGTCCAGGACCCTTGGACCCATTTGCAAACTGAAGCTTGGCCAGTTCCAACTGGTGATCCCTGTCTTTTTGTTTTTCTGCCTGTTCGATTTTTAGTTTGGCTATGCTGAATTCAAGCTCCTGCTGCCTAAACCGCAGCTCTTGCTTCTTGAATTCAAGCATAGCCTCCCCATCAGCACTGGCAGAGGAAACATTAGACATCTGGTCCTCCCTGTCCTTGTGGTCGCGATGGATCAGTGCGGCGGCAGAACCGTCGGTTCTACCAGTGAGAGCAGCCCCACCACCTTCCGCACTGTCCTCAGAAGTTATAGCGTCAAGCTGCGCTTCTTGCCACGCCACGATTCTTTGGATCATTTCCAATTTCGTGCCTTGAGAGGAAACACCTCTCTCCGCACACATCTTCTTCAATGTTTCTGATTTGGAAGCATTTAAAGTTAAGAAGGTATTTGTATCCATACTGTTAGATAGGACTATGGCCTTTTTAAAGTTATACTACAACAATTCACTACGTGTCCTGGTTGGAATAACCTGAAATGCCTTAGTTTGTGCGCAACACTGGATACCTTCAGTCGTATCCCACCGCTGTACACCAATTTGTTAAGACGGATTTCTGAACTCTGTCCTGGTGGCGCAGAAGTTCAGAAGGCCAACCTAATTACTTGGAACAGGGTAACCTCTGGACGAGCCAGACCAATCAAGGTAGCGATCGCGGCGGTCAAGACTAGGTCTCAAGAGGGGTGAGGGTGACTGAAAGCCCGCAATGAGCACACAAAGCAAGAGCGCTTACAAACTACTCCAAACAGGTGTTACATCAAAAATATAAACACATTTATTTTAAGGCCTTTAAAACAACGACCGTAGCGAGAAAATCACAATATCACAATATTAAGCCAACACATACCATATCAACACAATATATATACAAACACGACAGTCTCAAGCATTAGAGGCACGAAATGTGTAGTCCACCTGCAAGGGAAGGAAAACAGGCAGTGCGATAATGCTTTAGACTCAGTTCGCCTTCAGAGGCACCTAACTAGATGGAAGTCCGAGCCCTGCGAAGAGTGGAGCCTTGTGCTCAAAGTACCTGCCCACGCTGGTGCCAACGGGCAAAAGGAGAAGCTCTTCGGAGGAAGTCAGGCAGTTCGGGTTAGTGCACCACAGAAGAAGAACAGGTTCCGCGACTCAAGCGCAGCCTCCACAGCGAGCAGAAGCAGAGCGTGAGTACGGACAAAAGGGTGCTGTTTTTACACAGCGGGGAAAAGCAATGGGCTACTGCAGGAGGGCGACCAGATCCTAGCTAAACTACTCACCGGTCCCCGATGGAAGCAGACCCAGGCTTCTCCACGTCAGTTTCAGCAGCTGGCAGGTTCAGAAGAGTCGGGAAATGCCTCGTCGTCGTGTAGAGCAAAAAGACGTCCCAATCGAAGAAACCTGCACAGTTTTGTCACCACCGCAGGGCAACGGAGCGGCCGTGTGTATCCGAGCCAAATGTACACTCCTCCCTTCAGACCTGGGAACGCCAAGTGCACGAAGCGTGGGAGAGTGGCAAGGACTCGGGATACAACACAACCTGGTGGCGGTTACAGAGCAGGACTCCCTTGTAAGCTGGTCAGTCAACTGGATGGCCCAGAGACACTTTCGAAGGCTTACTTGGCAGGAGATGATGAAGTCGCCGGGAATAGCTGTTCCTGCTATTCCAAAGGTCGAAGCACCAGTACAGGCCTTCTGGTTCGATCAAAGGAGGAAAGGGTTTCACAGGAAGACAGCAGTGCAAAGGAGGAGTCCTTCAGCGGGTCACCAGCGATTCCTCGGTCCAGCCTCTTGGTTGCAGGATACTTGGCTCCTGTATTCCTTCGTTCGTGAGAACTCAGGAGATCGACATGGTAGTGGTGTTTCCAGCCCCCTCTTATCCACGGTTCCCTTCGCGCCAAAACGGAGGGGAGCCAATGGGAGATCCGCTCATCAACACACATACCATACGTGGACCAATCACGGACCACGGTGGTCCCAGGCATTCACACTACCCTAGACTCTCTGGCACCCAGGATGTGTATTGGGACCAGACATCCCAGCCCACACCCTGGAGGCACACAAAAGACATGTAGAAGCCTGCGAAAGCATCCGTGTTTCGCTGGAAAGTACATGCCCAAATAAGGAAGGCCCCGGGTCGCTCGACCTGGGGAAGGTGAAGGGAGCAAGACGGTCAGTGGACAGGACAAAGGAGCCTCGTGGTCTGGCCATTTTGGGAGCCAGGCCACCATTTTGGGTTCAGCGCGAAAAATGCGCTCAGAACGCCAAAAGGAGCTCAAAATACACAAAACGATTGCTGCCACCATTCCAGTCCCTGAATGACTTGCACCGATCAAATACAATCCTAAATGAGTATCTAGGGCCTGTAGAAGGCTAGAGACCCAAGAGAGCTGTAACTTAGCTTACAGTGCCCTCTTGTGTCATGTTGCACTAAAGCCGCAACACGATAAAAGAAACTACGGGAAACAGCGTTCCCCGGTACTGACTGTCTTAAGGGCATGTCAGTTTCCCCATAAGAAAAGGAGCGAAAGCCCAGAGGAGTGCAGCAGAAGGCTGCACTTCTCTGGCAAAGTCAAGAACAAGGTGAAAAACGACAGCAAAAAGTTTAGGGGTTGCCACATGGAAGGAAAATTGCCTACAATTACGAAATCTTTCCTAACACTTCCTTTATCATGAGATGTGATATCCAACTCCTTCCCATTCCAATCCTGAGACCCTTCCGATATCATGAGATGTGATATCTCAAAGCTTCTAATATCAAACTTGAGACCATCCCTATAGCATGAGATGTGATATCCAAGTCCTTCCCATTCCAATCCTGAGACCCTTCCTATAGCATGAGATGTGATATCTCAATGCTTCTAATACCAAACCTGAGACCCTTCCTATAACATGAGATGGGAATATCCAACTCCTTCCCCTTCCAAACCTGAGACCCTCCCTTTAGCATGAGATGTGATATCCAACTCCTTCCATTCCAATCCTGAGACCCTTCCTATAGCATGAGATGTGATATCTCAATGCTTCTACCAAACCTGAGACCCTTCCTATAGCATGAGATGTGATATCTAAGTCCTTCCCATTCCAATCCTGAGACACTCCCTATAGCATGAGATGTGATATCCAACTCTTTCCCATTCCAATCCTGAGACCCTTCCTATAGCATGAGATGTGATATCTCAATGCTTCTAATACCAAACCTGAGATCCTTCCTATAACATGAGATGTGATATCCAAATCCTTCCCCTTCCAAACCTGAGACCCTCCCTTTAGCATGAGATGTGATATCCAACTCCTTCCCATTCCATTCCTGAGACCCTTCTGATAGCATGAGATGTGATATCTCAATGCCTCTAATACCAAACCTGAGATCCTACCTCTAACATGAAATGTGATATCCAACTCTTTCCCCTTCCAAACCTGAGAGCCTTCCTATAGCATGAGATGTGATATCCAAGTCCTTCCCATTCCAATCCTGAGACCCTTCCTATAGCTTGAGATGTGATATCCAACTCCTTCCCATTCCAATTCTGAGACCCTTCCTATACTCTGAGACTTGATATCTCAATGCTTCTAATACCAAACCTGAGACCCGTAATATAACATGAGATGTGATATCCAAATCCTTCCCCTTCCAAACCTTAGACCCTTCCTTTATCATGAGATGTGATATCCAACTCCTTCCCATTCCAATCCTGAGACCCTTCCGATATCATGAGATGTGATATCTCAAAGCTTCTAATATCAAACTTGAGACCCTCCCTATAGCATGAGATGTGATATCCAAGTCCTTCCCATTCCAATCCTGAGACCCTTCCTATAGCATGAGATGTGATATCTCAATGCTTCTAATACCAAACCTGAGACCCTTCCTATAACATGAGATGGGAATATCCAACTCCTTCCCATTCCAATCCTGAGACCCTTCCGATAGCAGAGATGTGATATCTCAATGCTTATACCAAACCTGAGACCCTTCCTATGGCATGAGATGTGATATCCAACTCCTTGCCATTCAAATCCTGAGACCCTTCCTATAGCATGAGAAGGGATATCCAACTCCTTCCCATTCCAATCCTGAGACCCTTCCGATAGCAGAGACGTGATATCTCAATGCTTCTACCAAACCTGAGACCCTTCCTTTAGCATGAGATGTGATATCCAAATCCTTCACATTCCAATCCTGAGACCCTTCCTATAGCATGAGATGTGATATCTCAATGCTTCTAATACCAAACCTGAGATCCTTCCTATAACATGAGATGTGATATCCAATTCCTTCCCATTCCAAACCTGAGACCCTTCCTATTGGATGAGATGTGATATCCAACTCCTTCCCATTCCAACCCTGAGACCCTTCCTATAGCATGAGATGTGATGTCTCAATGCTTCTAATACCAAACCTGAGATCCTTCCTATAACATGAGATGTGATATCCAACTCCTTCCATTCCAATCCTGAGACCCATCCTATAGCATGAGATGTGATATCTCAATGCTTATACCAAACCTGAGACCCTTCCTATAGCATGAGATGTGATATCCAACTACTTCCCATTCCAATCCTGAGACCCTTCCTATAGCATGAGATGTGATATCCAAGTCCTTCCCATTCCAACCCTGAGACCCTTCCTATAGCATGAGATGTGATGTCTCAATGCTTCTAATACCAAACCTGAGATCCTTCCTATAACATGAGATGTGATATCCAACTCCTTCCATTCCAATCCTGAGACCCGTCCTATAGCATTAGATGTGATATCTCAATGCTTATACCAAACCTGAGACCCTTCCTATAGCATGAGATGTGATATCCAACTACTTCCCATTCCAATCCTGAGACCCTTCCTCTAACATGAAATGTGATATCCAACTCCTTCCCTTTCCAAACCTAAGAGCCTATCTATAGCATGAGATGTGATATCCAAGTCCTTCCCATTCCAACCCTTAGACCCTTCCTACAGCATGCAATATGATATCTCAATGATTCTAATAACAAACCTGAGACCCGTCCTATAACATGAGATGGGATATCCAACTCCTTCCCATTCCAATCCTGAGACACTTCCGATAGCAGAGATGTGATATCTCAGTGCTTATACCAAACCTGAGACCCTTCCTATAACATGAGATGTGATATCCAAATCCTTCCCGTTCCAAACCTGAGACCCTTCCTTTAGCATGAGATGTGATATCCAGCTCCTTCTCATTCCAATCCTGAGACACTTCCGATAGCATGAGATGTGATATCTCAATGCTTCTAATATCAAAACTGAGACCCCCCCTATAGCATGATATGTGATATCTAAGTCCTTCCCATTCCAATCCTGAGACACTCCCTATAGCATGAGATGTGATATCCAACTCTTTCCCATTCCAATCCTGAGACCCTTCCTATAGCATGAGATATGATATCTCAATACTTCTAATACCAAACGTGAGATCCTTCCGATAACATGAGATGTGATATCCAAATCCTTCCCCTTCCAAACCTGAGACCCTCCCTTTAGCATGAGATGTGATATCCAACTCCTTCCCATTCCAATCCTGAGACCCTTCTGATAGCATGAGATGTGATATCTCAATGCTTCTAATACCAAACCTGAGATCCTTCCGATAGCATGAGATGTGATATCTCAATGCTTCTAATACCAAACCTGAGATCCTTCCTATAACATGAGATGTGATATCCAAATCCTTCCCCTTCCAAACCTGAGACCCTCCCTTTAGCATGAGATGTGATATCCAACTCCTTCCCATTCCATTCCTGAGACCCTTCTGATAGCATGAGATGTGATATCTCAATGCCTCTAATACCAAACCTGAGATCCTACCTCTAACATGAAATGTGATATCCAACTCTTTCCCCTTCCAAACCTGAGAGCCTTCCTATAGCATGAGATGTGATATCCAAGTCCTTCCCATTCCAATCCTGAGACCCTTCCTATAGCTTGAGATGTGATATCCAACTCCTTCCCATTCCAATTCTGAGACCCTTCCTATACTCTGAGACTTGATATCTCAATGCTTCTAATACCAAACCTGAGACCCGTAATATAACATGAGATGTGATATCCAAATCCTTCCCCTTCCAAACCTTAGACCCTTCCTTTATCATGAGATGTGATATCCAACTCCTTCCCATTCCAATCCTGAGACCCTTCCGATATCATGAGATGTGATATCTCAAAGCTTCTAATATCAAACTTGAGACCCTCCCTATAGCATGAGATGTGATATCCAAGTCCTTCCCATTCCAATCCTGAGACCCTTCCTATAGCATGAGATGTGATATCTCAATGCTTCTAATACCAAACCTGAGACCCTTCCTATAACATGAGATGGGAATATCCAACTCCTTCCCATTCCAATCCTGAGACCCTTCCGATAGCAGAGATGTGATATCTCAATGCTTATACCAAACCTGAGACCCTTCCTATGGCATGAGATGTGATATCCAACTCCTTGCCATTCAAATCCTGAGACCCTTCCTATAGCATGAGAAGGGATATCCAACTCCTTCCCAATCCAATCCTGAGACCCTTCCGATAGCAGAGACGTGATATCTCAATGCTTCTACCAAACCTGAGACCCTTCCTTTAGCATGAGATGTGATATCCAAATCCTTCACATTCCAATCCTGAGACCCTTCCTATAGCATGAGATGTGATATCTCAATGCTTCTAATACCAAACCTGAGATCCTTCCTATAACATGAGATGTGATATCCAATTCCTTCCCATTCCAAACCTGAGACCCTTCCTATTGGATGAGATGTGATATCCAACTCCTTCCCATTCCAACCCTGAGACCCTTCCTATAGCATGAGATGTGATGTCTCAATGCTTCTAATACCAAACCTGAGATCCTTCCTATAACATGAGATGTGATATCCAACTCCTTCCATTCCAATCCTGAGACCCGTCCTATAGCATGAGATGTGATATCTCAATGCTTATACCAAACCTGAGACCCTTCCTATAGCATGAGATGTGATATCCAACTACTTCCCATTCCAATCCTGAGACCCTTCCTATAGCATGAGATGTGATATCTCAATGCTTCTAATACCAAACCTGAGATCCTTCCTCTAACATGAAATGTGATATCCAACTCCTTCCCTTTCCAAACCTAAGAGCCTATCTATACCATGAGATGTGATATCCAAGTCCTTCCCATTCCAATCCTTAGACCCTTCCTACAGCATGCAATATGATATCTCAATGATTCTAATAACAAACCTGAGACCCGTCCTATAGCATGAGATATGATATCCAAGTCCTTCCCATTCCAATCCTGAGACCCTTCCTATAACATGAAATGTGGTATCCAACTCCTTCCCATTCCAACCTGAGACCCTTCCTATAGCATGAGATGGGATATCCAACTTCTTCCAAATCCAATACTGATACCCTTCCGATAGCATGAGATGTGATATCCCAATGCTTCTACCAAACCTGAGACCCATACTATGGCATGAGATGTGATATCAAACTCCATTCCAATCCTGAGACCCTTCCTATAGCTTGAGGTGTGATATCCAACTCCTTCCCATTCCAATTCTGAGACCCTTCTTATACCATGAGACTTGATATCTCAATGCTTCTAATACCAAACCTGAGACCCGTCCTATAACATGAGATGTGATATCCAAATCCTTCCCCTTCCAAACCTTAGACCCTTCCTTTATCATGAGATGTGGTATCCAACTCCTTCCCATTCCAATCCTGAGACCCTTCTGATAGCATGAGATGTGATATCTCAATGCTTCTAATACCAAACCTGAGATCCTTCCGATAGCATGAGATGTGATATCTCAATGCTTCTAATACCAAACCTGAGATCCTTCCTATACCATGAGATGTGATATCCAAATCCTTCCCCTTCCAAACCTGAGACCCTCCCTTTAGCATGAGATGTGATATCCAACTCCTTCCCATTCCATTCCTGAGACCCTTCTGATAGCATGAGATGTGATATCTCAATGCCTCTAACACCAAACCTGAGATCCTACCTCTAACATGAAATGTGATATCCAACTCTTTCCCCTTCCAAACCTGAGAGCCTTCCTATAGCATGAGATGTGATATCCAGGTCCTTCCCATTCCAATCCTGAGACCCTTCCTATAGCTTGAGATGTGATATCCAACTCCTTCCCATTCCAATTCTGAGACCCTTCCTATACTCTGAGACTTGATATCTCAATGCTTCTAATACCAAACCTGAGACCCGTAATATAACATGAGATGTGATATCCAAATCCTTCCCCTTCCAAACCTTAGACCCTTCCTTTATCATGAGATGTGATATCCAACTCCTTCCCATTCCAATCCTGAGACCCTTCCGATATCATGAGATGTGATATCTCTAAGCTTCTAATATCAAACTTGAGACCCTCCCTATAGCATGAGATGTGATATCCAAGTCCTTCCCATTCCAATCCTGAGACCCTTCCTATAGCATGAGATGTGATATCTCAATGCTTCTAATACCAAACCTGAGACCCTTCCTATAACATGAGATGGGAATATCCAACTCCTTCCCATTCCAATCCTGAGACCCTTCCGATAGCAGAGATGTGATATCTCAATGCTTATACCAAACCTGAGACCCTTCCTATGGCATGAGATGTGATATCCAACTCCTTGCCATTCAAATCCTGAGACCCTTCCTATAGCATGAGAAGGGATATCCAACTCCTTCCCAATCCAATCCTGAGACCCTTCCGATAGCAGAGACGTGATATCTCAATGCTTCTACCAAACCTGAGACCCTTCCTTTAGCATGAAATGTGATATCCAAATCCTTCACATTCCAATCCTGAGACCCTTCCTATAGCATGAGATGTGATATCTCAATGCTTCTAATACCAAACCTGAGATCCTTCCTATAACATGAGATGTGATATCCAATTCCTTCCCATTCCAAACCTGAGACCCTTCCTATTGGATGAGATGTGATATCCAACTCCTTCCCATTCCAACCCTGAGACCCTTCCTATAGCATGAGATGTGATGTCTCAATGCTTCTAATACCAAACCTGAGATCCTTCCTATAACATGAGATGTGATATCCAACTCCTTCCATTCCAATCCTGAGACCCGTCCTATAGCATGAGATGTGATATCCAACTACTTCCCATTCCAATCCTGAGACCCTTCCTATAGCATGAGATGTGATATCTCAATGCTTCTAATACCAAACCTGAGATCCTTCCTCTAACATGAAATCTGATATCCAACTCCTTCCCTTTCCAAACCTAAGAGCCTATCTATAGCATGAGATGTGATATCCAAGTCCTTCCCATTCCAATCCTTAGACCCTTCCTACAGCATGCAATATGATATCTCAATGATTCTAATAACAAACCTGAGACCCGTCCTATAGCATGAGATATGATATCCAAGTCCTTCCCATTCCAATCCTGAGACCCTTCCTATAACATGAAATGTGATATCCAACTCCTTCCCATTCCAACCTGAGACCCTTCCTATAGCATGAGATGGGATATCCAACTTCTTCCAAATCCAATACTGATACCCTTCCGATAGCATGAGATGTGATATCCCAATGCTTCTACCAAACCTGAGACCCATACTATGGCATGAGATGTGATATCAAACTCCTTTCCATTCCAATCCTGAGACCCTTCCTATAGCTTGAGGTGTGATATCCAACTCCTTCCCATTCCAATTCTGAGACCCTTCTTATACCATGAGACTTGATATCTCAATGCTTCTAATACCAAACCTGAGACCCGTCCTATAACATGAGATGTGATATCCAAATCCTTCCCCTTCCAAACCTTAGACCCTTCCTTTATCATGAGATGTGGTATCCAACTCCTTCCCATTCCAATCCTGAGACCCTTCCGATATCATGAGATTTGTTATCTCAATGCTTCTAATATCAAACTTGAGACCCTCCCTATAGCATGAGATGTGACATCCAAGTCCTTCCCATTCCAATCCTGAGACCCTTCCTATAGCATGAGATGTGCTATCTCTATGCTTCTAATACCAAACCTGAGACCCTTCCTATAACATGAGATGGGATATCCAACTCCTTCCCATTCCAATCCTGAGACCCTTCCGATAGCAGAGATGTGATATCTCAATGCTTATACCAAACCTGAGACCCTTCCTATGGCCTGAGATGTCATATACAACTCCTTCCCATTCCAATCCTGAGACCCTTCCTTTAGCATGAGATGTGATATCTCAATGCTTATACCAAATCTGAGACCCTTCCTATGAGATGTGATATCCAAATCCTTCCCATTCCAATCCTGAGACCCTTCCTATAGCATGAGATGTGATATCTCAATGCTTATACCAAACCTGAGAGCCTACCTATAGCATGAGATGTGATATCCAAGTCCATCCCATTCCAATCCTTAGACCCTTCCTACAGCATGCAATGTGATATCTCAATGATTCTAATACCAAACCAGAGACTCTTACTATAACATGAGATGGGATATCCAACTCCTTCCCATTCCAATCCTGAGCCGCTTCCGATAGCAGAGATGTGATATCTCAATGCTTATACCAAACCTGAGACCCTTCCTATAACATGAGATGTGATATCCAACTCCTTCCCGTTCCAAACCTGAGACACTAACTATAGCATATGTGATATCCAACTCCTTCCCATTCCAAACATGAGACCCTTCCTATAGCAAGAAAGTAATATCCAACTCCTACCCATTCCAATCCTGAGACCCTTCCTATAGCAAGAGATGTGATATCCAAATCCTTCCCATTCCAATCCTGAGACCCTTCCTATAACATGAGATGTGATATCCAACTCCTTCCCATTCCAACCTGAGACACTTCCTATAGCATTAGAAGGGATATCCAACTCCTTCCCAATCCAATCCTGAGACCCTTCCGATAGCAGAGATGTGATATCTCAATGCTTATACCAAACCTGAGACCCTTCCTATGGCGTGAGATGTGATATCCAACTCCTTGCCATTCAAATCCTGAGACCCTTCCTATAGCATGAGAAGGGACATCCAACTCCTTCCCAATCCAATCCTGAGACCCTTCCGATAGCAGAGACGTGATATCTCAATGCTTCTACCAAACCTGAGACCCTTCCTTTAGCATGAGATGTGATATCCAAATCCTTCACATTCCAATCCTGAGACCCTTCCTATAGCATGAGATGTGATATCTCAATGCTTCTAATACCAAACCTGAGATCCTTCCTATAACATGAGATGTGATATCCAATTCCTTCCCATTCCAAACCTGAGACCCTTCCTATTGGATGAGATGTGATATCCAACTCCTTCCCATTCCAACCCTGAGACCCTTCCTATAGCATGAGATGTGATGTCTCAATGCTTCTAATACCAAACCTGAGATCCTTCCTATAACATGAGATGTGATATCCAACTCCTTCCATTCCAATCCTGAGACCCGTCCTATAGCATGAGATGTGATATCTCAATGCTTATACCAAACCTGAAACCCTTCCTATAGCATGAGATGTGATATCCAACTACTTCCCATTCCAATCCTGAGACCCTTCCTATAGCATGAGATGTGATATCTCAATGCTTCTAATAACAAACCTGAGATCCTTCCTCTAACATGAAATGTGATATCCAACTCCTTCGCTTCCCAAACCTAAGAGCCTATCTATAGCATGAGATGTGATATCCAAGTCATTCCCATTCCAACCCTTAGACCCTTCCTACAGCATGCAATATGATATCTCAATGATTCTAATAACAAACCTGAGACCCGTCGTATAACATGAGATGGGATATCCAACTCCTTCCCATTCCAATCCTGAGACACTTCCGATAGCATGAGATGTGATATCCCAATGCTTCTACCAAACCTGAGACCCATACTATGGCATGAGATGTGATATCCAAATCCTTCCCGTTCCAAACCTGAGACCCTTCCTATAGCTTGAGGTGTGATATCCAACTCCTTCCCATTCCAATTCTGAGACCCTTCTTATACCATGAGACTTGATATCTCAATGCTTCTAATACCAAACCTGAGACCCGTCCTATAACATGAGATGTGATATCCAAATCCTTCCCCTTCCAAACCTTAGACCCTTCCTTTATCATGAGATGTGGTATCCAACTCCTTCCCATTCCAATCCTGAGACCCTTCCGATATCATGAGATGTGTTATCTCAATGCTTCTAATATCAAACTTGAGACCCTCCCTATAGCATGAGATGTGACATCCAAGTCCTTCCCATTCCAATCCTGAGACCCTTCCTATAGCATGAGATGTGATATCTCTATGCTTCTAATACCAAACCTGAGACCCTTCCTATAACATGAGATGGGATATCCAACTCCTTCCCATTCCAATCCTGAGACCCTTCCGATAGCAGAGATGTGATATCTCAATGCTTATACCAAACCTGAGACCCTTCCTATGGCCTGAGATGTCATATACAACTCCTTCCCATTCCAATCCTGAGACCCTTCCTTTAGCATGAGATGTGATATCTCAATGCTTATACCAAATCTGAGACCCTTCCTATAGCATGAGATGTGATATCCAAATCCTTCCCATTCCAATCCTGAGACCCTTCCTATAGCATGAGATGTGATATCTCAATGCTTATACCAAACCTGAGAGCCCACCTATAGCATGAGATGTGATATCCAAGTCCATCCCATTCCAATCCTTAGACCCTTCCTACAGTATGCAATGTGATATCTCAATGATTCTAATACCAAACCAGAGACTCTTACTATAACATGAGATGGGATATCCAACTCCTTCCCATTCCAATCCTGAGCCGCTTCCGATAGCAGAGATGTGATATCTCAATGCTTATACCAAACCTGAGACCCTTCCTATAACATGAGATGTGATATCCAACTCCTTCCCGTTCCAAACCTGAGACACTAACTATAGCATATGTGATATCCAACTCCTTCCCATTCCAATCCTGAGACCCTTCCTATAGCAAGAGATGTGATATCCAAATCCTTCCCATTCCAATCGTGAGACCCTTCCTATAACATGAGATGTGATATCCAACTCCTTCCCATTCCAACCTGAGACACTTCCTATAGCATGAGAAGGGATATCCAACTCCTTCCCAATCCAATCCTGAGACCCTTCCGATAGCAGAGATGTGATATCTCAATGCTTATACCAAACCTGAGACCCTTCCTATGGCATGAGATGTGATATCCAACTCCTTGCCATTCAAATCCTGAGACCCTTCCTATAGCATGAGAAGGGATATCCAACTCCTTCCCAATCCAATCCTGAGACCCTTCCGATAGCAGAGACGTGATATCTCAATGCTTCTACCAAACCTGAGACCCTTCCTTTAGCATGAGATGTGATATCCAAATCCTTCACATTCCAATCCTGAGACCCTTCCTATAGCATGAGATGTGATATCTCAATGCTTCTAATACCAAACCTGAGATCCTTCCTATAACATGAGATGTGATATCCAATTCCTTCCCATTCCAAACCTGAGACCCTTCCTATTGGATGAGATGTGATATCCAACTCCTTCCCATTCCAACCCTGAGACCCTTCCTATAGCATGAGATGTGATGTCTCAATGCTTCTAATACCAAACCTGAGATCCGTCCTATAACATGAGATGTGATATCCAACTCCTTCCATTCCAATCCTGAGACCCGTCCTATAGCATGAGATGTGATATCTCAATGCTTATATCAAACCTGAGACCCTTCCTATAGCATGAGATGTGATATCCAACTACTTCCCATTCCAATCCTGAGACCCTTCCTATAGCATGAGATGTGATATCTCAATGCTTCTAATAACAAACCTGAGATCCTTCCTCTAACATGAAATGTGATATCCAACTCCTTCCCTTTCCAAACCTAAGAGCCTATCTATAGCATGAAGTGTGATATCTAAGTCCTTCCCATTCCAACCCTTAGACCCTTCCTACAGCATGCAATATGATATCTCAATGATTCTAATAACAAACCTGAGACCCGTCCTATAACATGAGATGGGATATCCAACTCCTTCCCATTCCAATCCTGAGACACTTCCGATAGCAGAGATGTGATATCTCAATGCTTATACCAAACCTGAGACCCTTCCTATAACATGAGATGTGATATCCAAATCCTTCCCATTCCAAACCTGAGACCCTTCCTTTAGCATGAGATGTGATATCCAAATCCTTCCCGTTCCAAACCTGAGACCCTTCCTTTAGCATGAGATGTGATATCCAGCTCCTTCCCATTCCAATCCTGAGACACTTCCGATAGCATGAGATGTGATATTTCAATGCTTCTAATATCAAAACTGAGACCCTCCCTATAGCATGATATGTGATATCTAAGTCCTTCCCATTCCAATCCTGAGACACTCCCTAAAGCATGAGATGTGATATCCAACTCTTTCCCATTCCAATCCTGAGACCCTTCATATAGCATGAGATATGATATCTCAATACTTCTAATACCAAACGTGAGATCCTTCCGATAACATGAGATGTGATATCCAAATCCTTCCCCTTCCAAACCTGAGACCCTCCCTTTAGCATGAGATGTGATATCCAACTCCTTCCCATTCCAATCCTGAGACCCTTCTGATAGCATGAGATGTGATATCTCAATGCTTCTAATACCAAACCTGAGATCCTTCCGATAGCATGAGATGTGATATCTCAATGCTTCTAATACCAAACCTGAGATCCTTCCTATAACATGAGATGTGATATCCAAATCCTTCCCCTTCCAAACCTGAGACCCTCCCTTTAGCATGAGATGTGATATCCAACTCCTTCCCATTCCATTCCTGAGACCCTTCTGATAGCATGAGATGTGATATCTCAATGCCTCTAATACCAAACCTGAGATCCTACCTCTAACATGAAATGTGATATCCAGCTCTTTCCCCTTCCAAACCTGAGAGCCTTCCTATAGCATGAGATGTGATATCCAAGTCCTTCCCATTCCAATCCTGAGACCCTTCCTATAGCTTGAGATGTGATATCCAACTCCTTCCCATTCCAATTCTGAGACCCTTCCCATACTCTGAGACTTGATATCTCAATGCTTCTAATACCAAACCTGAGACCCATAATATAACATGAATTGTGATATCCAAATCCTTCCCCTTCCAAACCTTAGACCCTTCCTTTATCATGAGATGTGATATCCAACTCCTTCCCATTCCAATCCTGAGACCCTTCCGATATCATGAGATGTGATATCTCAAAGCTTCTAATATCAAACTTGAGACCCTCCCTATAGCATGAGATGTGATATCCAAGTCCTTCCCATTCCAATCCTGAGACCCTTCCTATAGCATGAGATGTGATATCTCAATGCTTCTAATACCAAACCTGAGACCCTTCCTATAACATGAGATGGGAATATCCAACTCCTTCCCATTCCAATCCTGAGACCCTTCCGATAGCAGAGATGTGATATCTCAATGCTTATACCAAACCTGAGACCCTTCCTATGGCATGAGATGTGATATCCAACTCCTTGCCATTCAAATCCCGAGACCCTTCCTATAGCATGAGAAGGGATATCCAACTCCTTCCCAATCCAATCCTGAGACCCTTCCGAAAGCAGAGACGTGATATCTCAATGCTTCTACCAAACCTGAGACCCTTCCTTTAGCATGAGATGTGATATCCAAATCCTTCACATTCCAATCCTGAGACCCTTCCTATAGCATGAGATGTGATATCTCAATGCTTCTAATACCAAACCTGAGATCCTTCCTATAACATGAGATGTGATATCCAATTCCTTCCCATTCCAAACCTGAGACCCTTCCTATTGGATGAGATGTGATATCCAACTCCTTCCCATTCCAACCCTGAGACCCTTCCTATAGCATGAGATGTGATGTCTCAATGCTTCTAATACCAAACCTGAGATCCTTCCTATAACATGAGATGTGATATCCAACTCCTTCCATTCCAATCCTGAGACCCGTCCTATAGCATGAGATGTGATATCTCAATGCTTATACCAAACCTGAGACCCTTCCTATAGCATGAGATGTGATATCCAACTACTTCCCATTCCAATCCTGAGACCCTTCCTATAGCATGAGATGTGATATCTCAATGCTTCTAATACAAAACCTGAGATCCTTCCTCTAACATGAAATGTGATATCCAACTCCTTCCCTTTCCAAACCTAAGAGCCTATCTATAGCATGAGATGTGATATCCAAGTCCTTCCCATTCCAATCCTTAGACCCTTCCTACAGCATGCAATATGATATCTCAATGATTCTAATAACAAACCTGAGACCCGTCCTATAGCATGAGATATGATATCCAAGTCCTTCCCATTCCAATCCTGAGACCCTTCCTATAACATGAAATGTGATATCCAACTCCTTCCCATTCCAACCTGAGACCCTTCCTATAGCATGAGATGGGATATCCAACTTCTTCCAAATCCAATACTGATACCCTTCCGATAGCATGAGATGTGATATCCCTCTGCTTCTACCAAACCTGAGACCCATACTATGGCATGAGATGTGATATCAAACTCCTTCCCATTCCAATCCTGAGACCCTTCCTATAGCTTGAGGTGTGATATCCAACTCCTTCCCATTCCAACCTGAGACACTTCCTATAGCATGAGAAGGGATATCCAACTCCTTCCCAATCCAATCCTGAGACCCTTCCGATAGCAGAGATGTGATATCTCAATGCTTATACCAAACCTGAGACCCTTCCTATGGCATGAGATGTGATATCCAACTCCTTGCCATTCAAATCCTGAGACCCTTCCTATAGCATGAGAAGGGATATCCAACTCCTTCCCAATCCAATCCTGAGACCCTTCCGATAGCAGAGACGTGATATCTCAATGCTTCTACCAAACCTGAGACCCTTCCTTTAGCATGAGATGTGATATCCAAATCCTTCACATTCCAATCCTGAGACCCTTCCTATAGCATGAGATGTGATATCTCAATGCTTCTAATACCAAACCTGAGATCCTTCCTATAACATGAGATGTGATATCCAATTCCTTCGCATTCCAAACCTGAGACCCTTCCTATTGGATGAGATGTGATATCCAACTCCTTCCCATTCCAACCCTGAGACCCTTCCTATAGCATGAGATGTGATGTCTCAATGCTTCTAATACCAAACCTGAGATCCTTCCTATAACATGAGATGTGATATCCAACTCCTTCGCTTCCCAAACCTAAGAGCCTATCTATAGCATGAGATGTGATATCCAAGTCCTTCCCATTCCAACCCTTAGACCCTTCCTACAGCATGCAATATGATATCTCAATGATTCTAATAACAAACCTGAGACCCGTCCTATAACATGAGATGGGATATCCAACTCCTTCCCATTCCAATCCTGAGACACTTCCGATAGCAGAGATGTGATATCTCAATGCTTATACCAAACCTGAGACCCTTCCTATAACATGAGATGTGATATCCAAATCCTTCCCGTTCCAAACCTGAGACCCTTCCTTTAGCATGAGATGTGATATCCAAATCCTTCCCGTTCCAAACCTGAGACCCTTCCTTTAGCATGAGATGTGATATCCAGCTCCTTCCCATTCCAATCCTGAGACACTTCCGATAGCATGAGATGTGATATTTCAATGCTTCTAATATCAAAACTGAGACCCTCCCTATAGCATGATATGTGATATCTAAGTCCTTCCCATTCCAATCCTGAGACACTCCCTAAAGCATGAGATGTGATATCCAACTCTTTCCCATTCCAATCCTGAGACCCTTCATATAGCATGAGATATGATATCTCAATACTTCTAATACCAAACGTGAGATCCTTCCGATAACATGAGATGTGATATCCAACTCCTTCCATTCCAATCCTGAGACCCGTCCTATAGCATGAGATGTGATATCTCAATGCTTATACCAAACCTGAGACCCTTCCTATAGCATGAGATGTGATATCCAACTACTTCCCATTCCAATCCTGAGACCCTTCCTATAGCATGAGATGTGATATCTCAATGCTTCTAATACCAAACCTGAGATCCTTCCTCTAACATGAAATGTGATATCCAACTCCTTCCCTTTCCAATCCTTAGACCCTTCCTACAGCATGCAATATGATATCTCAATGATTCTAATAGCAAACCTGAGACCCGTCCTATAGCATGAGATATGATATCCAAGTCCTTCCCATTCCAATCCTGAGACCCTTCCTATAACATGAAATGTGATATCCAACTCCTTCCCATTCCAACCTGAGACCCCTCCTATAGCATGAGATGGGATATCCAACTTCTTCCAAATCCAATACTGATACCCTTCCGATAGCATGAGATGTGATATCCCAATGCTTCTACCAAACCTGAGACCCATACTATGGCATGAGATGTGATATCAAACTCCTTTCCATTCCAATCCTGAGACCCTTCCTATAGCTTGAGGTGTGATATCCAACTCCTTCCCATTCCAATTCTGAGACCCTTCTTATACCATGAGACTTGATATCTCAATGCTTCTAATACCAAACCTGAGACCCGTCCTATAACATGAGATGTGATATCCAAATCCTTCCCCTTCCAAACCTTAGACCCTTCCTTTATCATGAGATGTGGTATCCAACTCCTTCCCATTCCAATCCTGAGACCCTTCCGATATCATGAGATGTGTTATCTCAATGCTTCTAATATCAAACTTGAGACCCTCCCTATAGCATGAGATGTCACATCCAAGTCCTTCCCATTCCAATCCTGAGACCCTTCCTATAGCATGAGATGTGATATCTCTATGCTTCTAATACCAAACCTGAGACCCTTCCTATAACATGAGATGGGATATCCAACTCCTTCCCATTCCAATCCTGAGACCCTTCCGATAGCAGAGATGTGATATCTCAATGCTTATACCAAACCTGAGACCCTTCCTATGGCCTGAGATGTCATATACAACTCCTTCCCATTCCAATCCTGAGACCCTTCCTTTAGCATGAGATGTGATATCTCAATGCTTATACCAAATCTGAGACCCTTCCTATAGCATGAGATGTGATATCCAAATCCTTCCCATTCCAATCCTGAGACCCTTCCTATAGCATGAGATGTGATATCTCAATGCTTATACCAAACCTGAGAGCCTACCTATAGCATGAGATGTGATATCCAAGTCCATCCCATTCCAATCCTTAGACCCTTCGACAGTATGCAATGTGATATCTCAATGATTCTAATACCAAACCAGAGACTCTTACTATAACATGAGATGGGATATCCAACTCCTTCCCATTCCAATCCTGAGCCGCTTCCGATAGCAGAGATGTGATATCTCAATGCTTATACCAAACCTGAGACCCTTCCTATAACATGAGATGTGATATCCAACTCCTTCCCGTTCCAAACCTGAGACACTAACTATAGCATATGTGATATCCAACTCCTTCCCATTCCAAACATGAGACCCTTCCTATAGCAAGAAAGTAATATCCAACTCCTACCCATTCCAATCCTGAGACCCTTCCTATAGCAAGAGATGTGATATCCAAATCCTTCCCATTCCAATTCTGAGACCCTTCCTATAACATGAGATGTGATATCCAACTCCTTCCCATTCCAACCTGAGACACTTCCTATAGCATGAGAAGGGATATCCAACTCCTTCCCAATCCAATCCTGAGACCCTTCCGATAGCAGAGATGTGATATCTCAATGCTTATACCAAACCTGAGACCCTTCCTATGGCATGAGACGTGATATCCAACTCCTTGCCATTCAAATCCTGAGACCCTTCCTATAGCATGAGAAGGGATATCCAACTCCTTCCCAATCCAATCCTGAGACCCTTCCGATACCAGAGACGTGATATCTCAATGCTTCTACCAAACCTGAGACCCTTCCTTTAGCATGAGATGTGATATCCAAATCCTTCACATTCCAATCCTGAGACCCTTCCTATAGCATGAGATGTGATATCTCAATGCTTCTAATACCAAACCTGAGATCCTTCCTATAACATGAGATGTGATATCCAATTCCTTCCCATTCCAAACCTGAGACCCTTCCTATTGGATGAGATGTGATATCCAACTCCTTCCCATTCCAACCCTGAGACCCTTCCTATAGCATGAGATGTGATGTCTCAATGCTTCTAATACCAAACCTGAGATCCTTCCTATAACATGAGATGTGATATCCAACTCCTTCCATTCCAATCCTGAGACCCGTCCTATAGCATGCGATGTGATATCTCAATGCTTATATCAAACCTGAGACCCTTCCTATAGCATGAGATTTGATATCCAACTACTTCCCATTCCAATCCTGAGACCCTTCCTATAGCATGAGATGTGATATCTCAATGCTTCTAATAACAAACCTGAGATCCTTCCTCTAACATGAAATGTGATATCCAACTCCTTCACTTTCCAAACCTAAGAGCCTATCTATAGCATGAGATGTGATATCCAAGTCCTTCCCATTCCAACCCTTAGACCCTTCCTACAGCATGCAATATGATATCTCAATGATTCTAATAACAAACCTGAGACCCGTCCTATAACATGAGATGGGATATCCAACTCCTTCCCATTCCAATCCTGAGACCTTCCGATAGCAGAGATGTGATATCTCAATGCTTATACCAAACCTGAGACCCTTCCTATAACATGAGATGTGATATCCAAATCCTTCCCATTCCAAACCTGAGACCCTTCCTTTAGCATGAGATGTGATATCCAAATCCTTCCCGTTCCAAACCTGAGACCCTTCCTTTAGCATGAGATGTGATATCCAGCTCCTTCCCATTCCAATCCTGAGACACTTCCGATAGCATGAGATGTGATATTTCAATGCTTCTAATATCAAAACTGAGACCCTCCCTATAGCATGATATGTGATATCTAAGTCCTTCCCATTCCAATCCTGAGACACTCCCTAAAGCATGAGATGTGATATCCAACTCTTTCCCATTCCAATCCTGAGACCCTTCATATAGCATGAGATATGATATCTCAATACTTCTAATACCAAACGTGAGATCCTTCCGATAACATGAGATGTGATATCCAAATCCTTCCCCTTCCAAACCTGAGACCCTCCCTTTAGCATGAGATGTGATATCCAACTCCTTCCCATTCCAATCCTGAGACCCTTCTGATAGCATGAGATGTGATATCTCAATGCTTCTAATACCAAACCTGAGATCCTTCCGATAGCATGAGATGTGATATCTCAATGCTTCTAATACCAAACCTGAGATCCTTCCTATAACATGAGATGTGATATCCAAATCCTTCCCCTTCCAAACCTGAGACCCTCCCTTTAGCATGAGATGTGATATCCAACTCCTTCCCATTCCATTCCTGAGACCCTTCTGATAGCATGAGATGTGATATCTCAATGCCTCTAATACCAAACCTGAGATCCTACCTCTAACATGAAATGTGATATCCAACTCCTTCCCTTTCCAAACCTAAGAGCCTATCTATAGCATGAGATGTGATATCCAAGTCCTTCCCATTCCAATCCTTAGACCCTTCCTACAGCATGCAATATGATATCTCAATGATTCTAATAACAAACCTGAGACCCGTCCTATAGCATGAGATATGATATCCAAGTCCTTCCCATTCCAATCCTGAGACCCTTCCTATAACATGAAATGTGATATCCAACTCCTTCCCATTCCAACCTGAGACCCTTCCTATAGCATGAGATGGGATATCCAACTTCTTCCAAATCCAATACTGATACCCTTCCGATAGCATGAGATGTGATATCCCTCTGCTTCTACCAAACCTGAGACCCATACTATGGCATGAGATGTGATATCAAACTCCTTCCCATTCCAATCCTGAGACCCTTCCTATAGCTTGAGGTGTGATATCCAACTCCTTCCCATTCCAATTCTGAGACCCTTCTTATACCATGAGACTTGATATCTCAATGCTTCTAATACCAAACCTGAGACCCTTCCTATAACATGAGATGTGATATCCAACTCCTTCCCTTTCCAAACCTAAGAGCCTATCTATAGCATGAGATGTGATATCCAAGTCCTTCCCATTCCAACCCTTAGACCCTTCCTACAGCATGCAATATGATATCTCAATGATTCTAATAACAAACCTGAGACCCGTCCTATAACATGAGATGGGATATCCAACTCCTTCCCATTCCAATCCTGAGACACTTCCGATAGCAGAGATGTGATATCTCAATGCTTATACCAAACCTGAGACCCTTCCTATAACATGAGATGTGATATCCAAATCCTTCCCGTTCCAAACCTGAGACCCTTCCTTTAGCATGAGATGTGATATCCAGCTCCTTCCCATTCCAATCCTGAGACACTTCCGATAGCATGAGATGTGATATCTCAATGCTTCTAATATCAAAACTGAGACCCTCCCTATAGCATGATATGTGATATCTAAGTCCTTCCCATTCCAATCCTGAGACACTCCCTATAGCATGAGATGTGATATCCAACTCTTTCCCATTCCAATCCTGAGACCCTTCCTATAGCATGAGATATGATATCTCAATACTTCTAATACCAAACGTGAGATCCTTCCGATAACATGAGATGTGATATCCAAATCCTTCCCCTTCTAAACCTGAGACCCTCCCTTTAGCATGAGATGTGATATCCAACTCCTTCCCATTCCAATCCTGAGACCCTTCTGATAGCATGAGATGTGATATCTCAATGCTTCTAATACCAAACCTGAGATCCTTCCGATAGCATGAGATGTGATATCTCAATGCTTCTAATACCAAACCTGAGATCCTTCCTATAACATGAGATGTGATATCCAAATCCTTCCCCTTCCAAACCTGAGACCCTCCCTTTAGCATGAGATGTGATATCCAACTCCTTCCCATTCCATTCCTGAGACCCTTCTGATAGCATGAGATGTGATATCTCAATGCCTCTAATACCAAACCTGAGATCCTACCTCTAACATGAAATGTGATATCCAACTCTTTCCCCTTCCAAACCTGAGAGCCTTCCTATAGCATGAGATGTGATATCCAAGTCCTTCCCATTCCAATCCTGAGACCCTTCCTATAGCTTGAGATGTGATATCCAACTCCTTCCCATTCCAATTCTGAGACCCTTCCTATACTCTGAGACTTGATATCTCAATGCTTCTAATACCAAACCTGAGACCCGTAATATAACATGAGATGTGATATCCAAATCCTTCCCCTTCCAAACCTTAGACCCTTCCTTTATCATGAGATGTGATATCCAACTCCTTCCCATTCCAATCCTGAGACCCTTCCGATATCATGAGATGTGATATCTCAAAGCTTCTAATATCAAACTTGAGACCCTCCCTATAGCATGAGATGTGATATCCAAGTCCTTCCCATTCCAATCCTGAGACCCTTCCTATAGCATGAGATGTGATATCTCAATGCTTCTAATACCAAACCTGAGACCCTTCCTATAACATGAGATTGGAATATCCAACTCCTTCCCATTCCAATCCTGAGACCCTTCCGATAGCAGAGATGTGATATCTCAATGCTTATACCAAACCTGAGACCCTTCCTATGGCATGAGATGTGATATCCAACTCCTTGGCATTCAAATCCTGAGACCCTTCCTATAGCATGAGAAGGGATATCCAACTCCTTCCCAATCCAATCCTGAGACTCTTCCGATAGCAGAGACGTGATATCTCAATGCTTCTACCAAACCTGAGAACCTTCCTTTAGCATGAGATGTGATATCCAAATCCTTCACATTCCAATCCTGAGACCCTTCCTATAGCATGAGATGTGATATCTCAATGCTTCTAATACCAAACCTGAGATCCTTCCTATAACATGAGATGTGATATCCAATTCCTTCCCATTCCAAACCTGAGACCCTTCCTATTGGATGAGATGTGATATCCAACTCCTTCCCATTCCAACCCTGAGACCCTTCCTATAGCATGAGATGTGATGTCTCAATGCTTCTAATACCAAACCTGAGATCCTTCCTATAACATGAGATGTGATATCCAACTCCTTCCATTCCAATCCTGAGACCCGTCCTATAGCATGAGATGTGATATCTCAATGCTTATACCAAACCTGAGACCCTTCCTATAGCATGAGATGTGATATCTCAATGCTTCTAATACCAAACCTGAGATCCTTCCTCTAACATGAAATGTGATATCCAACTCCTTCCCTTTCCAAACCTAAGAGCCTATCTATAGCATGAGATGTGATATCCAAGTCCTTCCCATTCCAATCCTTAGACCCTTCCTACAGCATGCAATATGATATCTCAATGATTCTAATAACAAACCTGAGACCCGTCCTATAGCATGAGATATGATATCCAAGTCCTTCCCATTCCAATCCTGAGACCCTTCCTATAACATGAAATGTGATATCCAACTCCTTCCCATTCCAACCTGAGACCCTTCCTATAGCATGAGATGGGATATCCAACTTCTTCCAAATCCAATACTGATACCCTTCTGATAGCATGAGATGTGATATCCCAATGCTTCTACCAAACCTGAGACCCATACTATGGCATGAGATGTGATATCAAACTCCTTCCCATTCCAATCCTGAGACCCTTCCTATAGCTTGAGGTGTGATATCCAACTCCTTCCCATTCCAATTCTGAGACCCTTCTTATACCATGAGACTTGATATCTCAATGCTTCTAATACCAAACCTGAGACCCGTCCTATAACATGAGATGTGATATCCAAATCCTTCCCCTTCCAAACCTTAGACCCTTCCTTTATCATGAGATGTGGTATCCAACTCCTTCCCATTCCAATCCTGAGACCCTTCCGATATCATGAGATTTGTTATTTCAATGCTTCTAATATCAAACTTGAGACCCTCCCTATAGCATGAAATGTGACATCCAAGTCCTTCTCATTCCAATCCTGAGACCCTTCCTATAGCATGAGATGTGATATCTCTATGCTTCTAATATCAAACCTGAGACCCTTCCTATAACATGAGATGGGATATCCAACTCCTTCCCATTCCAATCCTGAGACCCTTCCTTTAGCATGAGATGTGATATCTCAATGTTTATACCAAATCTGAGACACTTTCTATAGCATGAGATGTGATATCCAAATCCTTCCCATTCCAATCCTGAGACCCTTCCTATAGCATGAGATGTGATATCTCAATGCTTATACCAAACCTGAGAGCCTACCTATAGCATGAGATGTGATATCCAAGTCCATCCCATTCCAATCCTTAGACCCTTCCTACAGCATGCAATGTGATATCTCAATGATTCTAATACCAAACCAGAGACTCTTACTATAACATGAGATGGGATATCCAACTTCTTCCCATTCCAATCCTGAGCCGCTTCCGATAGCAGAGATGTGATATCTCAATGCTTATACCAAACCTGAGACCCTTCCTATAACATGAGATGTGATATCCAACTCCTTCCCGTTCCAAACCTGAGACACTAACTATAGCATATGTCATATCCAACTCCTTCCCATTCCAAACATGAGACCCTTCCTATAGCAAGAAAGTAATATCCAACTCCTACCCATTCCAATCCTGAGACCCTTCCTATAGCAAGAGATGTGATATCCAAATCCTTCCCATTCCAATCCTGAGACCCTTCCTATAACATGAGATGTGATATCCAACTCCTTCCCATTCCAACCTGAGACACTTCCTATAGCATGAGAAGGGATATCCAACTCCTTCCCAATCCAATCCTGAGACCCTTTCCGATAGCAGAGATGTGATATCTCAATGCTTATACCAAACCCGAGACCCTTCCTATGGCATGAGATGTGATATCCAACTCCTTGCCATTCAAATCCTGAGACCCTTCCTATAGCATGAGAAGGGATATCCAACTCCTTCCCAATCCAATCCTGAGACCCTTCCGATAGCAGAGACGTGATATCTCAATGCTTCTACCAAACCTGAGACCCTTCCTTTAGCATGAGATGTGATATCCAAATCCTTCACATTCCAATCCTGAGACCCTTCCTATAGCATGAGATGTGATATCTCAATGCTTCTAATACCAAACCTGAGATCCTTCCTATAACATGAGATGTGATATCCAATTCCTTCCCATTCCAAACCTGAGACCCTTCCTATTGGATGAGATGTGATATCCAACTCCTTCCCATTCCATTCCTGAGACCCTTCCTATAGCATGAGATGTGATGTCTCAATGCTTCTAATACCAAACCTGAGATCCTTCCTATAACATGAGATGTGATATCCAACTCCTTCCATTCCAATCCTGAGACCCGTCCTATAGCATGAGATGTGATATCTCAATGCTTATACCAAACCTGAGACCCTTCCTATAGCATGAGATGTGATATCCAACTACTTCCCATTCCAATCCTGAGACCCTTCCTATAGCATGAGATGTGATATCTCAATGCTTCTAATACCAAACCTGAGATCCTTCCTCTAACATGAAATGTGATATCCAACTCCTTCCCTTTCCAAACCTAAGAGCCTATCTATAGCATGAGATGTGATATCCAAGTCCTTCCCATTCCAACCCTTAGACCCTTCCGATAGCAGAGATGTGATATCTCAATGCTTATACCAAACCTGAGACCCTTCCTATAACATGAGATGTGATATCCAAATCCTTCCCGTTCCAAACCTGAGACCCTTCCTTTAGCATGAGATGTGATATCCAAATCCTTCCCGTTCCAAACCTGAGACCCTTCCTTTAGCATGAGATGTGATATCCAGCTCCTTCCCATTCCAATCCTGAGACACTTCCGATAGCATGAGATGTGATATCTCAATGCTTCTAATATCAAACGTGAGATCCTTCCGATAACATGAGATGTGATATCCAAATCCTTCCCCTTCCAAACCTGAGACCCTCCCTTTAGCATGAGATGTGATATCCAACTCCTTCCCATTCCAATCCTGAGACCCTTCTGATAGCATGAGATGTGATATCTCAATGCTTCTAATACCAAACCTGAGATCCTTCCGATAGCATGAGATGTGATATCTCAATGCTTCTAATACCAAACCTGAGATCCTTCCTATAACATGAGATGTGATATCCAAATCCTTCCCCTTCCAAACCTGAGACCCTCCCTTTAGCATGAGATGTGATATCCAACTCCTTCCCATTCCATTCCTGAGACCCTTCTGATAGCATGAGATGTGATATCTCAAATCCTCTAATACCAAACCTGAGATCCTACCTCTAACATGAAATGTGATATCCAACTCTTTCCCCTTCCAAACCTGAGAGCCTTCCTATAGCATGAGATGTGATATCCAAGTCCTTCCCATTCCAATCCTGAGACCCTTCCTATAGCTTGAGATGTGATATCCAACTCCTTCCCATTGCAATTCTGAGACCCTTCCTATACTCTGAGACTTGATATCTCAATGCTTCTAATACCAAACCTGAGACCCGTAATATAACATGAGATGTGATATCCAAATCCTTCCCCTTCCAAACCTTAGACCCTTCCTTTATCATGAGATGTGATATCCAACTCCTTCCCATTCCAATCCTGAGACCCTTCCGATATCATGAGATGTGATATCTCAAAGCTTCTAATATCAAACTTGAGACCCTCCCTATAGCATGAGATGTGATATCCAAGTCCTTCCCATTCCAATCCTGAGACCCTTCCTATAGCATGAGATGTGATATCTCAATGCTTCTAATACCAAACCTGAGACCCTTCCTATAACATGAGATGGGAATATCCAACTCCTTCCCATTCCAATCCTGAGACCCTTCCGATAGCAGAGATGTGATATCTCAATGCTTATACCAAACCTGAGACCCTTCCTATGGCATGAGATGTGATATCCAACTCCTTGCCATTCAAATCCTGAGACCCTTCCTATAGCATGAGAAGGGATATCCAACTCCTTCCAAATCCAATCCTGAGACCCTTCCGATAGCAGAGACGTGATATCTCAATGCTTCTACCAAACCTGAGACCCTTCCTTTAGCATGAGATGTGATATCCAAATCCTTCACATTCCAATCCTGAGACCCTTCCTATAGCATGAGATGTGATATCTCAATGCTTCTAATACCAAACCTGAGATCCTTCCTATAACATGAGATGTGATATCCAATTCCTTCCCATTCCAAACCTGAGACCCTTCCTATTGGATGAGATGTGATATCCAACTCCTTCCCATTCCAACCCTGAGACCCTTCCTATAGCATGAGATGTGATGTCTCAATGCTTCTAATACCAAACCTGAGATCCTTCCTATAACATGAGATGTGATATCCAACTCCTTCCATTCCAATCCTGAGACCCGTCCTATAGCATGAGATGTGATATCTCAATGCTTATACCAAACCTGAGACCCTTCCTATAGCATGAGATGTGATATCCAACTACTTCCCATTCCAATCCTGAGACTCTTCCCATAGCATGAGATGTGATATCTCAATGCTTCTAATACCAAACCTGAGATCCTTCCTCTAACATGAAATGTGATATTCAACTCCTTCCCTTTCCAAACCTAAGAGCCTATCTATAGCATGAGATGTGATATCCAAGTCCTTCCCATTCCAATCCTTAGACCCTTCCTACAGCATGCAATATGATATCTCAATGATTCTAATAACAAACCTGAGACCCGTCCTATAGCATGAGATATGATATCCAAGTCCTTCCCATTCCAATCCTGAGACCCTTCCTATAACATGAAATGTGATATCCAACTCCTTCCCATACCAACCTGAGACCCTTCCTATAGCATGAGATGGGATATCCAACTTCTTCCAAATCCAATACTGATACCCTTCCGATAGCATGAGATGTGATATCCCAATGCTTCTACCAAACCTGAGACCCATACTATGGCATGAGATGTGATATCAAACTCCTTCCCATTCCAATCATGAGACCCTTCCTATAGCTTGAGGTGTGATATCCAACTCCTTTCCATTCCAATTCTGAGACCCTTCTTATACCATGAGACTTGATATCTCAATGCTTCTAATACCAAACCTGAGACCCTTCCTATAACATGAGATGTGATATCCAACTCCTTCCCATTCCAACCTGAGACACTTCCTATAGCATGAGAAGGGATATCCAACTCCTTCCCAATCCAATCCTGAGACCCTTCCGATAGCAGAGATGTAATATCTCAATGCTTATACCAAACCTGAGACCCTTCCTATGGCATGAGATGTGATATCCAACTCCTTGCCATTCAAATCCTGAGACCCTTCCTATAGCATGAGAAGGGATATCCAACTCCTTCCCAATCCAATCCTGAGACCCTTCTGATAGCAGAGACGTGATATCTCAATGCTTATACCAAACCTGAGACCCTTCCTTTAGCATGAGATGTGATATCCAAATCCTTCACATTCCAATCCTGAGACCCTTCCTATAGCATGAGATGTGATATCTCAATGCTTCTAATACCAAATCTGAGATCCTTCCCATAACATAAGATGTGATATCCAATTCCTTCCCATTCCAAACCTGAGACCCTTCCTATTGGATGAGAGGTGATATCCAACTCCTTCCCATTCCAACCCTGAGACCCTTCCTATAGCATGAGATGTGATGTCTCAATGCTTGTAATACCAAACCTGAGATCTTTCCTATAACATGAGATGTGATATCCAACTCCTTCCATTCCAATCCTGAGACCCGTTCTATAGCATTAGATGTGATATCTCAATGCTTATACCAAACCTGAGGCCCTTCCTATAGCATGAGATGTGATATCCAACTACTTCCCATTCCAATCCTGAGACCCTTCCTATAGCATGAGATGTGATATCTCAATGCTTCTAATACCAAACCTGAGATCCTTCCTCTAACATGAAATGTGATATCCAACTCCTTCCCTTTCCAAACCTAAGAGCCTATCTATAGCATGAGATGTGATATCCAAGTCCTTCCCATTCCAACACTTAGACCCTTCCTACAGCATGCAATATGATATCTCAATGATTCTAATAACAAACCTGAGACCCGTCCTATAACATGAGATGGGATATCCAACTCCTTCCCATTCCAATCCTGAGACACTTCCGATAGCAGAGATGTGATATCTCAATGCTTATACCAAACCTGAGACCCTTCCTATAACATGAGATGTGATATCCAAATCCTTCCCGTTCCAAACCTGAGACCCTTCCATTAGCATGAGATGTGATATCCAGCTCCTTCCCATTCCAATCCTGAGACACTTCCGATAGCATGAGATGTGATATCTCAATGCTTCTAAAATCAAAACTGAGACCCTCCCTATAGCATGATATGTGATATCTAAGTCCTTCCCATTCCAATCCTGAGACACTCCCTATAGCATGAGATGTGATATCCAACTCTTTCCCATTCCAATCCTGAGACCCTTCCTATAGCATGAGATATGATATCTCAATACTTCTAATACCAAACGTGAGATCCTTCCGAAAACATGAGATGTGATATCCAAATCCTTCCCCTTCCAAACCTGAGACCCTCCCTTTAGCATGAGATGTGATATCCAACTCCTTCCCATTCCAATCCTGAGACCCTTCTGATAGCATGAGATGTGATATCTCAATGCTTCTAATACCAAACCTGAGATCCTTCCGATAGCATGAAATGTGATATCTCAATGCTTCTAATACCAAACCTGAGATCCTTCCTATAACATGAGATGTGATATCCAAATCCTTCCCCTTCCAAACCTGAGACCCTCCCTTTAGCATGAGATGTGATATCCAACTCCTTCCCATTCCATTCCTGAGACCCTTCTGATAGCATGAGATGTGATATATCAATGCCTCTAATACCAAACCTGAGATCCTACCTCTAACATGAAATGTGATATCCAACTCTTTCCCCTTCCAAACCTGAGAGCCTTCCTATAGCATGAGATGTGATATCCAAGTCCTTCCCATTCCAATCCTGAGACCCTTCCTATAGCTTGAGATGTGATATCCAACTCCTTCCCATTCCAATTCTGAGACCCTTCCTATACTCTGAGACTTGATATCTCAATACTTCTAATACCAAACGTGAGATCCTTCCGAAAACATGATATGTGATATCCAAATCCTTCCCCTTCCAAACCTGAAACCCTCCCTTTAGCATGAGATGTGATATCCAACTCCTTCCCATTCCAATCCTGAGACCCTTCTGATAGCATGAGATGTAATATCTCAATGCTTCTAATACCAAACCTGAGATCCTTCCGATAGCATGAAATGTGATATCTCAATCCTTCTAATACCAAACCTGAGATCCTTCCTATAACATGAGATGTGATATCCAAATCCTTCCCCTTCCAAACCTGAGACCCTCCCTTTAGCATGAGATGTGATATCCAACTCCTTCCCATTCCATTCCTGAGACCCTTCTGATAGCATGAGATGTGATATCTCAATGCCTCTAATACCAAACCTGAGATCCTACCTCTAACATGAAATGTGATATCCAACTCTTTCCCCTTCCAAACCTGAGAGCCTTCCTATAGCATGAGAGGTGATATCCAAGTCCTTCCCATTCCAATCCTGAGACCCTTCCTATAGCTTGAGATGTGATATCCAACTCCTTACCATTCCAATTTTGAGACCCTTCCTATACTCTGAGACTTGATATCTCAATGCTTCTAATACCAAACCTGAGACCCGTAATATAACATGAGATGTGATATCCAAATCCTTCCCCTTCCAAACCTTAGACCCTTCCTTTATCATGAGATGTGATATCCAAGTCCTTCCCATTCCAATCCTGAGACCCTTCCTATAGCATGAGATGTGATATCTCAATGCTTCTAATACCAAACCTGAGACCCTTCCTATAACATGAGATGGGAACATCCAACTCCTTCCCATTCCAATCCTGAGACCCTTCCGATAGCAGAGATGTGATATCTCAATGCTTATACCAAACCTGAGACCCTTCCTATGTCATGAGATGTGATATCCAACTCCTTGCCATTCAAATCCTGAGACCCTTCCTATAGCATGAGAAGGGATATCCAACTCCTTCCCAATCCAATCCTGAGACCCTTCCGATAGCAGAGACGTGATATCTCAATGCTTCTACCAAACCTGAGACCCTTCCTTTAGCATGAGATGTGATATCCAAATCCTTCCCCTTCCAAACCTGAGACCCTCCCTTTAGCATGAGATGTGATATCCAACTCCTTCCCATTCCATTCCTGAGACCCTTCTGATAGCATGAGATGTGATATCTCAATGCCTCTAATACCAAACCTGAGATCCTACCTCTAACATGAAATGTGATATCCAACTCTTTCCCCTTCCAAACCTGAGAGCCTTCCTATAGCATGAGATGTGATATCCAAGTCCTTCCCATTCCAATCCTGAGACCCTTCCTATAGCTTGAGATGTGATATCCAACTCCTTCCCATTCCAATTCTGAGACCCTTCCTATACTCTGAGACTTGATATCTCAATGCTTCTAATACCAAACCTGAGACCCGTAATATAACATGAGATGTGATATCCAAATCCTTCCCCTTCCAAACCTTAGACCCTTCCTTTATCATGAGATGTGATATCCAACTCCTTCCCATTCCAATCCTGAGACCCTTCCGATATCATGAGATGTGATATCTCAAAGCTTCTAATATCAAACTTGAGACCCTCCCTATAGCATGAGATGTGATATCCAAGTCCTTCCCATTCCAATCCTGAGACCCTTCCTATAGCATGAGATGTGATATCTCAATGCTTCTAATACCAAACCTGAGACCCTTCCTATAACATGAGATGGGAATATCCAACTCCTTCCCATTCCAATCCTGAGACCCTTCCGATAGCAGAGATGTGATATCTCAATGCTTATACCAAACCTGAGACCCTTCCTATGTCATGAGATGTGATATCCAACTCCTTGCCATTCAAATCCTGAGACCCTTCCTATAGCATGAGAAGGGATATCCAACTCCTTCCCAATCCAATCCTGAGACCCTTCCGATAGCAGAGACGTGATATCTCAATGCTTCTACCAAACCTGAGACCCTTCCTTTAGCATGAGATGTGATATCCAAATCCTTCACATTCCAATCCTGAGACCCTTCCTATAGCATGAGATGTGATATCTCAATGCTTCTAATACCAAACCTGAGATCCTTCCTATAACATGAGATGTGATATCCAATTCCTTCCCATTCCAAACCTGAGACCCTTCCTATTGGATGAGATGTGATATCCAACTCCTTCCCATTCCAACCCTGAGACCCTTCCTATAGCATGAGATGTGATGTCTCAATGCTTCTAATACCAAACCTGAGATCCTTCCTATAACATGAGATGTGATATCCAACTCCTTCCATTCCAATCCTGAGACCCGTCCTATAGCATGAGATGTGATATCTCAATGCTTATACCAAACCTGAGACCCTTCCTATAGCATGAGATGTGATATCCAACTACTTCCCATTCCAATCCTGAGACCCTTCCCATAGCATGAGATGTGATATCTCAATGCTTCTAATACCAAACCTGAGATCCTTCCTCTAACATGAAATGTGATATTCAACTCCTTCCCTTTCCAAACCTAAGAGCCTATCTATAGCATGAGATGTGATATCCAAGTCCTTCCCATTCCAATCCTTAGACCCTTCCTACAGCATGCAATATGATATCTCAATGATTCTAATAACAAACCTGAGACCCGTCCTATAGCATGAGACATGATATCCAAGTCCTTCCCATTCCAATCCTGAGACCCTTCCTATAACATGAAATGTGATATCCAACTCCTTCCCATTCCAACCTGAGACCCTTCCTATAGCATGAGATGGGATATCCAACTTCTTCCAAATCCAATACTGATACCCTTCCGATAGCATGAGATGTGATATCCCAATGCTTCTACCAAACCTGAGACCCATACTATGGCATGAGATGTGATATCAAACTCCTTCCCATTCCAATCATGAGACCCTTCCTATAGCTTGAGGTGTGATATCCAACTCCTTCCCATTCCAATTCTGAGACCCTTCTTATACCATGAGACTTGATATCTCAATGCTTCTAATACCAAACCTGAGACCCTTCCTATAACATGAGATGTGATATCCAACTCCTTCCCATTCCAACCTGAGACACTTCCTATAGCATGAGAAGGGATATCCAACTCCTTCCCAATCCAATCCTGAGACCCTTCCGATAGCAGAGATGTGATATCTCAATGCTTATACCAAACCTGAGACCCTTCCTATGGCATGAGATGTGATATCCAACTCCTTGCCATTCAAATCCTGAGACCCTTCCTATAGCATGAGAAGGGATATCCAACTCCTTCCCAATCCAATCCTGAGACCCTTCCGATAGCAGAGACGTGATATCTCAATGCTTCTACCAAACCTGAGACCCTTCCTTTAGCATGAGATGTGATATCCAAATCCTTCACATTCCAATCCTGAGACCCTTCCTATAGCATGAGATGTGATATCTCAATGCTTCTAATACCAAACCTGAGATCCTTCCTATAACATAAGATATGATATGCAATTCCTTCCCATTCCAAACCTGAGACCCTTCCTATTGGATGAGAGGTGATATCCAACTCCTTCCCATTCCAACCCTGAGACCCTTCCTATAGCATGAGATGTGATGTCTCAATGCTTGTAATACCAAACCTGAGATCCTTCCTATAACATGAGATGTGATATCCAACTCCTTCCATTCCAATCCTGAGACCCGTCCTATAGCATTAGATGTGATATCTCAATGCATATACCAAACCTGAGGCCCTTCCTATAGCATGAGATGTGATATCCAACTCCTTCCCATTCCAATCCTGAGACCCTTCCTATAGCATGAGATGTGATATCTCAATGCTTCTAATACCAAACCTGAGATCCTTCCTCTAACATGAAATGTGATATCCAACTCCTTCCCTTTCCAAACCTAAGAGCCTATCTATAGCATGAGATGTGATATCCAAGTCCTTCCCATTCCAACACTTAGACCCTTCCTACAGCATGCAATATGATATCTCAATGATTCTAATAACAAACCTGAGACCCGTCCTATAACATGAGATGTGATATCCAACTCCTTCCCATTCCAATCCTGAGACACTTCCGATAGCAGAGATGTGATATCTCAATGCTTATACCAAACCTGAGACCCTTCCTATAACATGAGATGCGATATCCAAATCCTTCCCGTTCCAAACCTGAGACCCTTCCTTTAGCATGAGATGTGATATCCAGCTCCTTCCCATTCCAATCCTGAGACACTTCCGATAGCATGAGATGTGATATCTCAATGCTTCTAATATCAAAACTGAGACCCTCCCTATAGCATGATATGTGATATCTAAGTCCTTCCCATTCCAATCCTGAGACCCTTCCTATAGCATGAGATATGATATCTCAATACTTCTAATACCAAACGTGAGATCCTTCCGATAACATGAGATGTGATATCCAAATCCTTCCCCTTCCAAACCTGAGACCCTCCCTTTAGCATGAGATGTGATATCCAACTCCTTCCCATTCCAATCCTGAGACCCTTCTGATAGCATGAGATGTGATATCTCAATGCTTCTAATACCAAACCTGAGATCCTTCTGATAGCATGAGATGTGATATCTCAATGGTTCTAATACCAAACCTGAGATCCTTCCTATAACATGAGATGTGATATCCAAATCCTTCCCCTTCCAAACCTGAGACCCCCCCTTTAGCATGAGATGTGATATCCAACTCCTTCCCATTCCATTCCTGAGACCCTTCTGATAGCATGAGATGTGATATCTCAATGGTTCTAATACCAAACCTGAGATCCTTCCTATAACATGAGATGTGATATCCAAATCCTTCCCATTCCAATCCTGAGACCCTTCCTATAGCTTGAGATGTGATATCCAACTCCTTCCCATTCCAATTCTGAGACCCTTCCTATACTCTGAGACTTGATATCTCAATGCTTCTAATACCAAACCTGAGACCCGTAATATAACATGAGATGTGATATCCAAATCCTTCCGCTTCCAAACCTTAGACCCTTCCTTTATCATGAGATGTGATATCCAACTCCTTCCCATTCCAATCCTGAGACCCTTCCGATATCATGAGATGTGATATCTCAAAGCTTCTAATATCAAACTTGAGACCCTCCCTATAGCATGAGATGTGATATCCAAGTCCTTCCCATTCCAATCCTGAGACCCTTCCTATAGCATGAGATGTGATATCTCAATGCTTCTAATACCAAACCTGAGACCCTTTCTATAACATGAGATGGGAATATCCAACTCCTTCCCATTCCAATCCTGAGACCCTTCCGATAGCAGAGATGTGATATCTCAATGCTTATACCAAACCTGAGACCCTTCCTATGGCATGAGATGTGATATCCAACTCCTTGCCATTCAAATCCTGAGACCCTTCCTATAGCATGAGAAGGGATATCCAACTCCTTCCCAATCCAATCCTGAGACCCTCCGATAGCAGAGACGTGATATCTCAATGCTTCTACCAATCCTGAGACCCTTCCTTTAGCATGAGATGTGATATCCAAATCCTTCACATTCCAATCCTGAGACCCTTCCTATAGCATGAGATGTGATATCTCAATGCTTCTAATACCAAACCTGAGATCCTTCCTATAACATGAGATGTGATATCCAATTCCTTCCCATTCCAAACCTGAGACCCTTCCTATTGGATGAGATGTGATATCCAACTCCTTCCCAGTCCAACCCTGAGACCCTTCCTATAGCATGAGATGTGATGTCTCAATGCTTCTAATACCAAACCTGAGATCCTTCCTATAACATGAGATGTGATATCCAACTCCTTCCATTCCAATCCTGAGACCCGTCCTATAGCATGAGATGTGATATCTCAATGCTTATACCAAACCTGAGACCCTTCCTATAGCATGAGATGTGATATCCAACTACTTCCCATTCCAATCCTGAGACCCTTCCTATAGCATGAGATGTGATATCTCAATGCTTCTAATACCAAACCTGAGATCCTTCCTCTAACATGAAATGTGATATCCAACTCCTTCCCTTTCCAAACCTAAGAGCCTATCTATAGCATGAGATGTGATATCCAAGTCCTTTCCGTTCCAATCCTTAGACCCTTCCTACAGCATGCAATATGATATCTCAATGATTCTAATAACAAACCTGAGACCTGTCCTATAGCATGAGATATGATATCCAAGTCCTTCCCATTCCAATCCTGAGACCCTTCCTATAACATGAAATGTGATATCCAACTCCTTCCCATTCCAACCTGAGACCCTTCCTATAGCATGAGATGGGATATCCAACTTCTTCCAAATCCAATACTGATACCCTTCCGATAGCATGAGATGTGATATCCCAATGCTTCTACCAAACCTGAGACCCATACTATGGCATGAGATGTGATATGCATGAGATGTGATATCCAAATCCTTCACATTCCAATCCTGAGACCCTTCCTATAGCATGAGATGTGATATCTCAATGCTTCTAATACCAAACCTGAGATCCTTCCTATAACATGAGATGTGATATCCAATTCCTTCCCATTCCAAACCTGAGACCCTTCCTATTGGATGAGATGTGATATCCAACTCCTTCCCATTCCAACCCTGAGACCCTTCCTATAGCATGAGATGTGATGTCTCAATGCTTCTAATACCAAACCTGAGATCCTTCCTATAACATGAGATGTGATATCCAACTCCTTCCATTCCAATCCTGAGACCCGTCCTATAGCATGAGATGTGATATCTCAATGCTTATACCAAACCTGAGACCCTTCCTATAGCATGAGATGTGATATCCAACTGCTTCCCATTCCAATCCTGAGACCCTTCCTATAGCATGAGATGTGATATCTCAATGCTTCTAATACCAAACCTGAGATCCTTCCTCTAACATGAAATGTGATATCCAACTCCTTCCCTTTCCAAACCTAAGAGCCTATCTATAGCATGAGATGTGATATCCAAGTCCTTCAGATTCCAACCCTTAGACCCTTCCTACAGCATGCAATATGATATCTCAATGATTCTAATAACAAACCTGAGACCCGTCCTATAACATGAGATGGGATATCCAACTCCTTCCCATTCCAATCCTGAGACACTTCCGATAGCAGAGATGTGATATCTCAATGCTTATACCAAACCTGAGACCCTTCCTATAACATGAGATGTGATATCCAAATCGTTCTCGTTCCAAACCTGAGACCCTTCCTTTAGCATGAGATGTGATATCCAGCTCCTTCCCATTCCAATCCTGAGACACTTCCGATAGCATGAGATGTGATATCTCAATGCTTCTAATATCAAAACTGAGACCCTCCCTATAGCATGATATGTGATATCTAAGTCCTTCCCATTCCAATCCTGAGACCCTCCCTATATCATGAGATGTGATATCCAACTCCTTCCCATTCCAATCCTGAGACCCTTCCTATAGCATGAGATATGATATCTCAATACTTCTAATACCAAACGTGAGATCCTTCCGATAACATGAGATGTGATATCCAAATCCTTCCCCTTCCAAACCTGAGACCCTCCCTTTAGCATGAAATGTGATATCCAACTCCTTCCTATTCCAATCCTGAGACTCTACTGATAGCATGAGATGTGATATCTCAATGCTTCTAATACCAAACCTGAGATCCTTCCGATAGCATGAGATGTGATATCTCAATGCTTCTAATACCAAACCTGAGATCCTTCCTATAACATGAGATGTGATATCCAAATCCTTCCCCTTCCAAACCTGAGACCCTCCCTTTAGCATGAGATGTGATATCTAACTCCTTCCCATTCCATTCCTGAGACCCTTCTGATAGCATGAGATGTGATATCTCAATGCCTCTAATACCAAACCTGAGATCCTACCTCTAACATGAAATGAGATATCCAACTCTTTCCCCTTCCAAACCTGAGAGCCTTCATATAGCATGAGATGTGATATCCAAGTCCTTCCCATTCCAATACTGAGACCCTTCCTATAGCTTGAGATGTGATATCCAACTCCTTCCCATTCCAATTCTGAGACCCTTCCTATAGCATGAGATGTGATATCTCAATGCTTATACCAAACCTGAGAGCCTACCTATAGCATGAGATGTGATATCCAAGTCCATCCCATTCCAATCCTTAGACCCTTCCTACAGCATGCGATGTGAATATCTCAATGATTCTAATACCAAACCAGAGACTCTTCCTATAACATGAGATGGGATATCCAACTCCTTCCCATTCCAATTCTGAGACCCTTCCTATACTATGAGACTTGATATCTCAATGCTTCTAATACCAAACCTGAGACCCGTAATATAACATGAGATGTGATATCCAAATCCTTCCCCTTCCAAACCTTAGACCCGTCCTTTATCATGAGATGTGATATCCAACTCCTTCCCATTCCAATCCTGAGACCCTTCCGATATCATGAGATGTGATATCTCAAAGCTTCTAATATCAAACTTGAGACCCTCCCTATAGCATGAGATGTGATATCCAAGTCCTTCCCATTCCAATCCTGAGACCCTTCCTATAGCATGAGATGTGATATCTCAATGCTTCTAATACCAAACCTGAGACCCTTCCTATAACATGAGATGGGAATATCCAACTCCTTCCCATTCCAATCTTGAGACCCTTCCGATAGCAGAGATGTGATATCTCAATGCTTATACCACACCTGAGATCCTTCCTATAACATGAGATGTGATATCCAACTCCTTCCCATTCCAATCCTGAGACACTTCCTATAGCATGAGATGTGATATCTCACTGCTTATACCAAACCTGAGACCCTTCCCATAGCAGGAGATGTGATATCCAACTCCTTCCCATTCCAATCCTCAGACCCTTCCTATAGCATGAGATGTGATATCTCAATGCTTCTAATGTCAAACTTGAGACCCTACCTATAGCATGAGATGTGATATCCAAGTCCTTCCCATTCCAATCCTGAGACACTTCCTATAGCATGAGATGTGATATCTCAATGCTTCTAATACCAAACCTGAGACTCTTCCTATAACATGAGATGGGATATCCAACTCCTTCCAATTCCAATCCTGAGACCCTTTTGATAGCAGAGATGTGATATTTCAATGTTTATACCAAACCTGAGACCCTTCCTACGGCATGAGATGTCATATTCAACTCCTTCCCATTCCAATCCTGAGACCCTTCCTATAGCATGAGATTTGATATCCAACTCCTTCCCATTCCAATCCTGAGACCCTTCCTATAGCATGAGATGTGATGTCTCAATGCTTCTAATACCAAACCTGAGATCCTTCATATAACATGAGATGTGATATCCAACTCCTTCCATTCCAATCCTGAGACCCTTCCTATAGCATGAGATGTGATATCTCAATGCTTATACCAAACCTGAGACCCTTCCTATAGCATGAGATGTGATATCCAACTCCTTCCCATTCCAATCCTGAGACCCTTCCTATAGCCTGAGATGTGATATCCAATTCCTTCCCATTCCAATCCTGAGACCCTTCCTATAGCATGAGATGTGATATCTCAATGCTTATACCAAACCTGAGAGCCTACCTATAACATGAGATGTGATATCCAAGTCCATCCCATTCCAATCCTTAGACCCTTCCTACAGCATGCGATGTGATATCTCAATGATTCTAATACCAAACCAGAGACTCTTCCTATAACATGAGATGGGATATCCAACTCCTTCCCATTCCAACCTGAGACACTTCCTATAGCATGAGAAGGGATATCCAACTCCTTCCCAATCCAATCCTGAGACCCTTCCGATAGCAGAGATGTGATATCTCAATGCTTATACCAAACCTGAGACCCTTCCTATAACATGAGATGTGATATCCAACTCCTTCCCGTTCCAAACCTGAGACACTAACTATAGCATATGTGATATCCAACTCCTTCCCATTCCAAACATGAGACCCTTCCTATAGCAAGAAAGTAATATCCAACTCCTACCCATTCCAATCCTGAGACCCTTCCTATAGCAAGAGATGTGATATCCAAATCCTTCCCATTCCAATCCTGAGACCCTTCCTATAACATGAGATGTGATATCCAACTCCTTCCCATTCCAACCTGAGACACTTCCTATAGCATGAGAAGGGATATCCAACTCCTTCCCAATCCAATCCTGAGACCCTTCCGATAGCAGAGATGTGATATCTCAATGCTTATACCAAACCTGAGACCCTTCCTATGGCATGAGATGTGATATCCAACTCCTTGCCATTCAAATCCTGACACCCTTCCTATAGCATGAGAAGGGATATCCAACTCCTTCCCAATACAATCCTGAGACCCTTCCGATAGCAGCGACGTGATATCTCAATGCTTCTACCAAACCTGAGACCCTTCCTTTAGCATGAGATGTGATATCCAAATCCTTCACATTCCAATCCTGAGACCCTTCCTATAGCATGAGATGTGATATCTCAATGCTTCTAATACCAAACCTGAGATCCTTCCTATAACATGAGATGTGATATCCAATTCCTTCCCATTCCAAACCTGAGACCCTTCCTATTGGATGAGATGTGATATCCAACTCCTTCCCATTCCAACCCTGAGACCCTTCCTATAGCATGAGATGTGATGTCTCAATGCTTCTAATACCAAACCTGAGATCCTTCCTATAACATGAGATGTGATATCCAACTCCTTCCATTCCAATCCTGAGACCCGTCCTATAGCATGAGATGTGATATCTCAATGCTTATACCAAACCTGAGACCCTTCCTATAGCATGAGATGTCATATCCAACTGCTTCCCATTCCAATCCTGAGACCCTTCCTATAGCATGAGATGTGATATCTCAATGCTTCTAATACCAAACCTGAGATCCTTCCTCTAACATGAAATGTGATATCCAACTCCTTCCCTTTCCAAACCTAAGAGCCTATCTATAGCATGAGATGTGATATCCAAGTCCTTCACATTCCAACCCTTAGACCCTTCCTACAGCATGCAATATGATATCTCAATGATTCTAATAACAAACCTGAGACCCGTCCTATAACATGAGATGGGATATCCAACTCCTTCCCATTCCAATCCTGAGACACTTCCGATAGCAGAGATGTGATATCTCAATGCTTATACCAAACCTGAGACCCTTCCTATAACATGAGATGTGATATCCAAATCCTTCTCATTCCAAACCTGAGACCCTTCCTTTAGCATGAGATGTGATATCCAGCTCCTTCCCATTCCAATCCTGAGACACTTCCGATAGCATGAGATGTGATATCTCAATGCTTCTAATATCAAAACTGAGACCCTCCCTATAGCATGATATGTGATATCTAAGTCCTTCCCATTCCAATCCTGAGACCCTCCCTATAGCATGAGATGTGATATCCAACTCCTTCCCATTCCAATCCTGAGACCCTTCCTATAGCATGAGATATGATATCTCAATACTTCTAATACCAAACGTGAGATCCTTCCGATAACATGAGATGTGATATCCAAATCCTTCCCCTTCCAAACCTGAGACCCTCCCTTTAGCATGAAATGTGATATCCAACTCCTTCCTATTCCAATCCTGAGACTCTTCTGATAGCATGAGATGTGATATCTCAATGCTTCTAATACCAAACCTGAGATTCTTCCGATAGCATGAGATGTGATATCTCAATGCTTCTAATACCAAACCTGAGATCCTTCCTATAACATGAGATGTGATATCCAAATCCTTCCCCTTCCAAACCTGAGACCCTCCCTTTAGCATGAGATGTGATATCTAACTCCTTCCCATTCCATTCCTGAGACCCTTCTGATAGCATGAGATGTGATATCTCAATGCCTCTAATACCAAACCTGAGATCCTACCTCTAACATGAAATGAGATATCCAACTCTTTCCCCTTCCAAACCTGAGAGCCTTCCTATAGCATGAGATGTGATATCCAAGTCCTTCCCATTCCAATACTGAGACCCTTCCTATAGCTTGAGATGTGATATCCAACTCCTTCCCATTCCAATTCTGAGACCCTTCCTATAGCATGAGATGTGATATCTCAATGCTTATACCAAACCTGAGAGCCTACCTATAGCATGAGATGTGATATCCAAGTCCATCCCATTCCAATCCTTAGACCCTTCCTACAGCATGCGATGTGAATATCTCAATGATTCTAATACCAAACCAGAGACTCTTCCTATAACATGAGATGGGATATCCAACTCCTTCCCATTCCAATTCTGAGACCCTTCCTATACTATGAGACTTGATATCTCAATGCTTCTAATACCAAACCTGAGACCCGTAATATAACATGAGATGTGATATCCAAATCCTTCCCCTTCCAAACCTTAGACCCTTCCTTTATCATGAGATGTGATATCCAACTCCTTCCCATTCCAATCCTGAGACCCTTCCGATATCATGAGATGTGATATCTCAAAGCTTCTAATATCAAACTTGAGACCCTCCCTATAGCATGAGATGTGATATCCAAGTCCTTCCCATTCCAATCCTGAGACCCTTCCTATAGCATGAGATGTGATATCTCAATGCTTCTAATACCAAACCTGAGACCCTTCCTATAACATGAGATGGGAATATCCAACTCCTTCCCATTCCAATCTTGAGACCCTTCCGATAGCAGAGATGTGATATCTCAATGCTTATACCACACCTGAGATCCTTCCTATAACATGAGATGTGATATCCAACTCCTTCCCATTCCAATCCTGAGACACTTCCTATAGCATGAGATGTGATATCTCACTGCTTATACCAAACCTGAGACCCTTCCCATAGCAGGAGATGTGATATCCAACTCCTTCCCATTCCAATCCTCAGACCCTTCCTATAGCATGAGATGTGATATCTCAATGCTTCTAATGTCAAACTTAAGACCCTACATATAGCATGAGATGTGATATCCAAGTCCTTCCCATTCCAATCCTGAGACACTTCCTATAGCATGAGATGTGATATCTCAATGCTTCTAATACCAAACCTGAGACTCTTCCTATAACATGAGATGGGATATCCAACTCCTTCCAATTCCAATCCTGAGACCCTTTTGATAGCAGAGATGTGATATCTCAATGTTTATACCAAACCTGAGACCCTTCCTACGGCATGAGATGTCATATTCAACTCCTTCCCATTCCAATCCTGAGACCCTTCCTATAGCATGAGATTTGATATCCAACTCCTTCCCATTCCAATCCTGAGACCCTTCCTATAGCATGAGATGTGATGTCTCAATGCTTCTAATACCAAACCTGAGATCCTTCCTATAACATGAGATGTGATATCCAACTCCTTCCATTCCAATCCTGAGATCCTTCCTATAGCATGAGATGTGATATATCAATGCTTATACCAAACCTGAGACCATTCCTATAGCATGAGATGTGATATCCAACTCCTTCCCATTCCAATCCTGAGACCCTTCCTATAGCCTGAGATGTGATATCCAATTCCTTCCCATTCCAATCCTGAGACCCTTCCTATAGCATGAGATGTGATATCTCAATGCTTATACCAAACCTGAGAGCCTACCTATAACATGAGATGTGATATCCAAGTCCATCCCATTCCAATCCTTAGACCCTTCCTACAGCATGCGATGTGATATCTCAATGATTCTAATACCAAACCAGAGACTCTTCCTATAACATGAGATGGGATATCCAACTCCTTCCCATTCCAATCCTGAGCCGCTTCCGATAGCAGAGATGTGATATCTCAATGCTTATACCAAACCTGAGACCCTTCCTATAACATGAGATGTGATATCCAACTCCTTCCCGTTCCAAACCTGAGACACTAACTATAGCATATGTGATATCCAACTCCTTCCCATTCCAAACATGAGACCCTTCCTATAGCAAGAAAGTAATATCCAACTCCTACCCATTCCAATCCTGAGACCCTTCCTATAGCAAGAGATGTGATATCCAAATCCTTCCCATTCCAATCCTGAGACCCTTCCTATAACATGAGATGTGATATCCAACTCCTTCCCATTCCAACCTGAGACACTTCCTATAGCATGAGAAGGGATATCCAACTCCTTCCCAATCCAATCCTGAGACCCTTCCGATAGCAGAGATGTGATATCTCAATGCTTATACCAAACCTGAGACCCTTCCTATGGCATGAGATGTGATATCCAACTCCTTGCCATTCAAATCCTGAGACCCTTCCTATAGCATGAGAAGGGATATCCAACTCCTTCCCAATCCAATCCTGAGACCCTTCCGATAGCAGCGACGTGATATCTCAATGCTTCTACCAAACCTGAGACCCTTCCTTTAGCATGAGATGTGATATCCAAATCCTTCACATTCCAATCCTGAGACCCTTCCTATAGCATGAGATGTGATATCTCAATGCTTCTAATACCAAACCTGAGATCCTTCCTATAACATGAGATGTGATATCCAATTCCTTCCCATTCCAAACCTGAGACCCTTCCTATTGGATGAGATGTGATATCCAACTCCTTCCCATTCCAACCCTGAGACCCTTCCTATAGCATGAGATGTGATGTCTCAATGCTTCTAATACCAAACCTGAGATCCTTCCTATAACATGAGATGTGATATCCAACTCCTTCCATTCCAATCCTGAGACCCGTCCTATAGCATGAGATGTGATATCTCAATGCTTATACCAAACCTGAGACCCTTCCTATAGCATGAGATGTGATATCCAACTGCTTCCCATTCCAATCCTGAGACCCTTCCTATAGCATGAGATGTGATATCTCAATGCTTCTAATACCAAACCTGAGATCCTTCCTCTAACATGAAATGTGATATCCAACTCCTTCCCTTTCCAAACCTAAGAGCCTATCTATAGCATGAGATGTGATATCCAAGTCCTTCAGATTCCAACCCTTAGACCCTTCCTACAGCATGCAATATGATATCTCAATGATTCTAATAACAAACCTGAGACCCGTCCTATAACATGAGATGGGATATCCAACTCCTTCCCATTCCAATCCTGAGACACTTCCGATAGCAGAGATGTGATATCTCAATGCTTATACCAAACCTGAGACCCTTCCTATAACATGAGATGTGATATCCAAATCCTTCTCGTTCCAAACCTGAGACCCTTCCTTTAGCATGAGATGTGATTTCCAGCTCCTTCCCATTCCAATCCTGAGACACTTCCGATAGCATGAGATGTGATATCTCAATGCTTCTAATATCAAAACTGAGACCCTCCCTATAGCATGATATGTGATATCTAAGTCCTTCCCATTCCAATCCTGAGACCCTCCCTATATCATGAGATGTGATATCCAACTCCTTCCCATTCCAATCCTGAGACCCTTCCTATAGCATGAGATATGATATCTCAATACTTCTAATACCAAACGTGAGATCCTTCCGATAACATGAGATGTGATATCCAAATCCTTCCCCTTCCAAACCTGAGACCCTCCCTTTAGCATGAAATGTGATATCCAACTCCTTCCTATTCCAATCCTGAGACTCTTCTGATAGCATGAGATGTGATATCTCAATGCTTCTAATACCAAACCTGAGATCCTTCCGATAGCATGAGATGTGATATCTCAATGCTTCTAATACCAAACCTGAGATCCTTCCTATAACATGAGATGTGATATCCAAATCCTTCCCCTTCCAAACCTGAGACCCTCCCTTTAGCATGAGATGTGATATCTAACTCCTTCCCATTCCATTCCTGAGACCCTTCTGATAGCATGAGATGTGATATCTCAATGCCTCTAATACCAAACCTGAGATCCTACCTCTAACATGAAATGAGATATCCAACTCTTTCCCCTTCCAAACCTGAGAGCCTTCCTCTAGCATGAGATGTGATATCCAAGTCCTTCCCATTCCAATACTGAGACCCTTCCTATAGCTTGAGATGTGATATCCAACTCCTTCCCATTCCAATTCTGAGACCCTTCCTATAGCATGAGATGTGATATCTCAATGCTTATACCAAACCTGAGAGCCTACCTATAGCATGAGATGTGATATCCAAGTCCATCCCATTCCAATCCTTAGACCCTTCCTACAGCATGCGATGTGAATATCTCAATGATTCTAATACCAAACCAGAGACTCTTCCTATAACATGAGATGGGATATCCAACTCCTTCCCATTCCAATTCTGAGACCCTTCCTATACTATGAGACTTGATATCTCAATGCTTCTAATACCAAACCTGAGACCCGTAATATAACATGAGATGTGATATCCAAATCCTTCCCCTTCCAAACCTTAGACCCGTCCTTTATCATGAGATGTGATATCCAACTCCTTCCCATTCCAATCCTGAGACCCTTCCGATATCATGAGATGTGATATCTCAAAGCTTCTAATATCAAACTTGAGACCCTCCCTATAGCATGAGATGTGATATCCAAGTCCTTCCCATTCCAATCCTGAGACCCTTCCTATAGCATGAGATGTGATATCTCAATGCTTCTAATACCAAACCTGAGACCCTTCCTATAACATGAGATGGGAATATCCAACTCCTTCCCATTCCAATCTTGAGACCCTTCCGATAGCAGAGATGTGATATCTCAATGCTTATACCACACCTGAGATCCATCCTATAACATGAGATGTGATATCCAACTCCTTCCCATTCCAATCCTGAGACACTTCCTATAGCATGAGATGTGATATCTCACTGCTTATACCAAACCTGAGACCCTTCCCATAGCAGGAGATGTGATATCCAACTCCTTCCCATTCCAATCCTCAGACCCTTCCTATAGCATGAGATGTGATATCTCAATGCTTCTAATGTCAAACTTGAGACCCTACCTATAGCATGAGATGTGATATCCAAGTCCTTCCCATTCCAATCCTGAGACACTTCCTATAGCATGAGATGTGATATCTCAATGCTTCTAATACCAAACCTGAGACTCTCCCTATAACATGAGATGGGATATCCAACTCCTTCCAATTCCAATCCTGAGACCCTTTTGATAGCAGAGATGTGATATCTCAATGTTTATACCAAACCTGAGACCCTTCCTACGGCATGAGATGTCATATTCAACTCCTTCCCATTCCAATCCTGAGACCCTTCCTATAGCATGAGATTTGATATCCAACTCCTTCCCATTCCAATCCTGAGACCCTTCCTATAGCATGAGATGTGATGTCTCAATGCTTCTAATACCAAACCTGAGATCCTTCCTATAACATGAGATGTGATATCCAACTCCTTCCCATTCCAATCCTGAGACCCTTCCTATAGCCTGAGATGTGATATCCAATTCCTTCCCATTCCAATCCTGAGACCCTTCCTATAGCATGAGATGTGATATCTCAATGCTTATACCAAACCTGAGAGCCTACCTATAACATGAGATGTGATATCCAAGTCCATCCCATTCCAATCCTTAGACCCTTCCTACAGCATGCGATGTGATATCTCAATGATTCTAATACCAAACCAGAGACTCTTCCTATAACATGAGATGGGATATCCAACTCCTTCCCATTCCAATCCTGAGCCGCTTCCGATAGCAGAGATGTGATATCTCAATGCTTATACCAAACCTGAGACCCTTCCTATAACATGAGATGTGATATCCAACTCCTTCCCGTTCCAAACCTGAGACACTAACTATAGCATATGTGATATCCAACTCCTTCCCATTCCAAACATGAGACCCTTCCTATAGCAAGAAAGTAATATCCAACTCCTACCCATTCCAATCCTGAGACCCTTCCTATAGCAAGAGATGTGATATCCAAATCCTTCCCATTCCAATCCTGAGACCCTTCCTATAACATGAGATGTGATATCCGACTCCTTCCCATTCCAACCTGAGACACTTCCTATAGCATGAGAAGGGATATCCAACTCCTTCCCAATCCAATCCTGAGACCCTTCCGATAGCAGAGATGTGATATCTCAATGCTTATACCAAACCTGAGACCCTTCCTATGGCATGAGATGTGATATCCAACTCCTTGCCATTCAAATCCTGAGACCCTTCCTATAGCATGAGAAGGGATATCCAACTCCTTCCCAATCCAATCCTGAGACCCTTCCGATAGCAGCGACGTGATATCTCAATGCTTCTACCAAACCTGAGACCCTTCCTTTAGCATGAGATGTGATATCCAAATCCTTCACATTCCAATCCTGAGATCCTTCCTATAGCATGAGATGTGATATCTCAATGCTTCTAATACCAAACCTGAGATCCTTCCTATAACATGAGATGTGATATCCAATTCCTTCCCATTCCAAACCTGAGACCCTTCCTATTGGATGAGATGTGATATCCAACTCCTTCCTATTCCAACCCTGACACCCTTCCTATAGCATGAGATGTTATGTCTCAATGCTTCTAATACCAAACCTGAGATCCTTCCTATAACATGAGATGTGATATCCAACTCCTTCCATTCCAATCCTGAGACCCGTCCTATAGCATGAGATGTGATATCTCAATGCTTATACCAAACCTGAGACCCTTCCTATAGCATGAGATGTCATATCCAACTGCTTCCCATTCCAATCCTGAGACCCTTCCTATAGCATGAGATGTGATATCTCAATGCTTCTAATACCAAACCTGAGATCCTTCCTCTAACATGAAATGTGATATCCAACTCCTTCCCTTTCCAAACCTAAGAGTTAATGAAGGAAGGGTCTCAGGTTTGGTAGAAGCATTGAGATATCACGTCTCTGCTATCGGAAGGGTCTCAGGATTGGATTGGGAAGGAGTTGGATATCCCTTCTCATTCTATAGGAAGAGTCTCAGGATTTGAATGGCAAGGAGTTGGATATCACATCTCATTCCATAGGAAGGGTCTCAGGTTTGTTATAAGCATTGAGATATCACATCTCTGCTATCGGAAGGGTCTCAGGATTGGATTGGGAAGGAGTTGGATATCCCTTCTCATGCTATAGGAAGTGTCTCAGGTTGGAATGGGAAGGAGTTGGATATCACATCTCATGTTATGGGAAGGGTCTCAGGATTGGAATGGGAAGGATTTGGATATCACATCTCTTGCTATAGGAAGGGTCTCAGGATTGGAATGGGAAGGAGTTGTATATGACATCTCAGGCCATAGGAAGGTTCTCAGGTTTGGTATAAGCATTGAGATATCACATCTCTGCTATCGGAAACGTCTCAGGATTGGAATGGGAAGGAGTTGGATATCCCATCTCATGTTATAGGAAGGGTCTCAGGTTTGGTATTAGAAGCATAGAGATATCACATCTCATGCTATAGGAAGGGTCTCAGGATTGGAATGGGAAGGACTTGGATGTCACATCTCATGCTATAGGGAGGGTCTCAAGTTTGATATTAGAAGCATTGAGATAACAAATCTCATGATATCGGAAGGGTCTCAGGATTGGAATGGGAAGGAGTTGGATATCACATCTCATGATAAAGGAAGGGTCTAAGGTTTGGAAGGGGAAGGATTTGGATATCACATCTCATGTTATAGGACGGGTCTCAGGTTTGGTATTAGAAGCATTGAGATATCAAGTCTCATGGTATAAGAAGGGTCTCAGAATTGGAATGGGAAGGAGTTGGATATCACACCTCAAGCTATAGGAAGGGTCTCAGGATTGGAATGGGAAGGAGTTTGATATCACATCTCATGCCATAGTATGGGTCTCAGGTTTGGTAGAAGCATTGGGTTATCACATCTCATGCTATCGGAAGGGTATCAGTATTGGAATGGGAAGGAGTTGGATATTCCCATCTCATGTTATAGGAAGGGTCTCAGGTTTGGTATTAGAAGCATTGAGATATCATATCTCACGCTATATGAAGGGTCTCAGGATTGGAATGGGAAAGAGTTGGATATCACATCTCATGCTTTAGGGAGTGTCTCAGGATTGGAATGGGAAGGACTTAGATATCACATATCATGCTATAGGGAGGGTCTCAGTTTTGATATTAGAAGCATTGAGATATCACATCTCATGCTATCGGAAGTGTCTCAGGATTGGAATGGGAAGGAGCTGGATATCACATCTCATGCTAAAGGAAGGGTCTCAGGTTTGGAACGGGAAGGATTTGGATATCACATCTCATGCTAAAGGAAGGGTCTCAGGTTTGGAACGGGAAGGATTTGGATATCACATCTCATGTTATAGGAAGGGTCTCAGGTTTGGTATAAGCATTGAGATATCACATCTCTGCTATCGGAAGGGTCTAAGGGTTGGAATGGGAAGGACTTGGATATCACATCTCATGCTATAGATAGGCTCTTAGGTTTGGAAAGGGAAGGAGTTGGATATCACATTTCATGTTAGAGGAAGGATCTCAGGTTTGGTATTAGAAGCATTGAGATATCACATCTCATGCTATAGGAAGGGTCTCAGGATTGGAATGGGAAGTAGTTGGATATCACATCTCATGCTATAGGAAGGGTCTCAGGTTTGGTATAAGCATTGAGATATCACATCTCATGCTATAGGACGGGTCTCAGGATTGGAATGGAAGGAGTTGGATATCACATCTCATGTTATAGGAAGGATCTCAGGTTTGGTATTAGAAGCATTGAGACATCACATCTCATGCTATAGGAAGGGTCTCAGGGTTGGAATGGGAAGGAGTTGGATATCACATCTCATCCAATAGGAAGGGTCTCAGGTTTGGAATGGGAAGGAATTGGATATCACATCTCATGTTATAGGAAGGATCTCAGGTTTGGTATTAGAAGCATTGAGATATCACATCTCATGCTATAGGAAGGGTCTCAGGATTGGAATGTGAAGGATTTGGATATCACATCTCATGCTAAAGGAAGGGTCTCAGGTTTGGTAGAAGCATTGAGATATCACGTCTCTGCTATCGGAAGGGTCTCAGGATTGGATTGGGAAGGAGTTGGATATCCCTTCTCATGCTATAGGAAGGGTCTCAGGATTTGAATGGCAAGGAGTTGGATATCACATCTCATGCCATAGGAAGGGTCTCGGGTTTGGTATAAGCATTGAGATATCACATCTCTGCTATCGGAAAGGGTCTCAGGATTGGATTGGGAAGGAGTTGGATATCCCTTCTCATGCTATAGGAAGTGTCTCAGGTTGGAATGGGAAGGAGTTGGATATCACATCTCATGTTATAGGAAGGGTCTCAGGATTGGAATGGGAAGGATTTGGATATCACATCTCTTGCTATAGGAAGGGTCTCAGGATTGGAATGGGTAGGAGTTGGATATTACTTTCTTGCTATAGGAAGGGTCTCATGTTTGGAATGGGAAGGAGTTGGATATCACATATGCTATAGTTAGTGTCTCAGGTTTGGAACGGGAAGGAGTTGGATATCACATCTCATGTTATAGGAAGGGTCTCAGGTTTGGTATAAGCATTGAGATATCACATCTCTGCTATCGGAAGCGGCTCAGGATTGGAATGGGAAGGAGTTGGATATCCCATCTCATGTTATAGTAAGAGTCTCTGGTTTGGTATTAGAATCATTGAGATATCACATCGCATGCTGTAGGAAGGGTCTAAGGATTGGAATGGGATGGACTTGGATATCACATCTCATGCTATAGGTAGGCTCTCAGGTTTGGTATAAGCATTGAGATATCACATCTCATGCTATAGGAAGGGTCTCAGGATTGGAATGGGAAGGAATTGGATATCACATCTCATGCTATAGGAAGGGTCTCAGATTTGGTATAAGCATTGAGATATCACATCTCATGCTAAAGGAAGGGTCTCAGGATTGGAATGGGAAGGAGTTGTATATGACATCTCAGGCCATAGGAAGGTTCTCAGGTTTGGTATAAGCATTGAGATATCACATCTCTGCTATCGGAAGGGTCTCAGGATTGGAATGGGAAGGAGTTGGATATCCCATCTCATGTTATAGGAAGGGTCTCAGGTTTGGTATTAGAAGCATAGAGATATCACATCTCATGCTATAGGAAGGGTCTCAGGATTTGAATGGCAAGGAGTTGGATATCACATCTCATGCCATAGGAAGGGTCTCAGGTTTGGTATAAGCATTGAGATATCACATCTCTGCTATCGGAAGGGTCTCAGGATTGGATTGGGAAGGAGTTGGATATCCCTTCTCATGCTATAGGAAGTGTCTCAGGTTGGAATGGGAAGGAGTTGGATATCACATCTCATGTTATGGGAAGGGTCTCAGGATTGGAATGGGAAGGATTTGGATATCACATCTCTTGCTATAGGAAGGGTCTCAGGATTGGAATGGGAAGGAGTTGTATATGACATCTCAGGCCATAGGAAGGTTCTCAGGTTTGGTATAAGCATTGAGATATCACATCTCTGCTATCGGAAAGGTCTCAGGATTGGAATGGGAAGGAGTTGGATATCCCATCTCATGTTATAGGAAGGGTCTCAGGTTTGGTATTAGAAGCATAGAGATATCACATCTCATGCTATAGGAAGGGTCTCAGGATTGGAATGGGAAGGACTTGGATGTCACATCTCATGCTATAGGGAGGGTCTCAAGTTTGATATTAGAAGCATTGAGATAACAAATCTCATGATATCGGAAGGGTCTCAGGATTGGAATGGGAAGGAGTTGGATATCACATCTCATGATAAAGGAAGGGTCTAAGGTTTGGAAGGGGAAGGATTTGGATATCACATCTCATGTTATAGGACGGGTCTCAGGTTTGGTATTAGAAGCATTGAGATATCAAGTCTCATGGTATAAGAAGGGTCTCAGAATTGGAATGGGAAGGAGTTGGATATCACACCTCAAGCTATAGGAAGGGTCTCAGGATTGGAATGGGAAGGAGTTTGATATCACATCTCATGCCATAGTATGGGTCTCAGGTTTGGTAGAAGCATTGGGTTATCACATCTCATGCTATCGGAAGGGTATCAGTATTGGAATGGGAAGGAGTTGGATATTCCCATCTCATGTTATAGGAAGGGTCTCAGGTTTGGTATTAGAAGCATTGAGATATCATATCTCACGCTATATGAAGGGTCTCAGGATTGGAATGGGAAAGAGTTGGATATCACATCTCATGCTTTAGGGAGTGTCTCAGGATTGGAATGGGAAGGACTTAGATATCACATATCATGCTATAGGGAGGGTCTCAGTTTTGATATTAGAAGCATTGAGATATCACATCTCATGCTATCGGAAGTGTCTCAGGATTGGAATGGGAAGGAGCTGGATATCACATCTCATGCTAAAGGAAGGGTCTCAGGTTTGGAACGGGAAGGATTTGGATATCACATCTCATGCTAAAGGAAGGGTCTCAGGTTTGGAACGGGAAGGATTTGGATATCACATCTCATGTTATAGGAAGGGTCTCAGGTTTGGTATAAGCATTGAGATATCACATCTCTGCTATCGGAAGGGTCTAAGGGTTGGAATGGGAAGGACTTGGATATCACATCTCATGCTATAGATAGGCTCTTAGGTTTGGAAAGGGAAGGAGTTGGATATCACATTTCATGTTAGAGGAAGGATCTCAGGTTTGGTATTAGAAGCATTGAGATATCACATCTCATGCTATAGGAAGGGTCTCAGGATTGGAATGGGAAGTAGTTGGATATCACATCTCATGCTATAGGAAGGGTCTCAGGTTTGGTATAAGCATTGAGATATCACATCTCATGCTATAGGACGGGTCTCAGGATTGGAATGGAAGGAGTTGGATATCACATCTCATGTTATAGGAAGGATCTCAGGTTTGGTATTAGAAGCATTGAGACATCACATCTCATGCTATAGGAAGGGTCTCAGGGTTGGAATGGGAAGGAGTTGGATATCACATCTCATCCAATAGGAAGGGTCTCAGGTTTGGAATGGGAAGGAATTGGATATCACATCTCATGTTATAGGAAGGATCTCAGGTTTGGTATTAGAAGCATTGAGATATCACATCTCATGCTATAGGAAGGGTCTCAGGATTGGAATGTGAAGGATTTGGATATCACATCTCATGCTAAAGGAAGGGTCTCAGGTTTGGTAGAAGCATTGAGATATCACGTCTCTGCTATCGGAAGGGTCTCAGGATTGGATTGGGAAGGAGTTGGATATCCCTTCTCATGCTATAGGAAGGGTCTCAGGATTTGAATGGCAAGGAGTTGGATATCACATCTCATGCCATAGGAAGGGTCTCGGGTTTGGTATAAGCATTGAGATATCACATCTCTGCTATCGGAAAGGGTCTCAGGATTGGATTGGGAAGGAGTTGGATATCCCTTCTCATGCTATAGGAAGTGTCTCAGGTTGGAATGGGAAGGAGTTGGATATCACATCTCATGTTATAGGAAGGGTCTCAGGATTGGAATGGGAAGGATTTGGATATCACATCTCTTGCTATAGGAAGGGTCTCAGGATTGGAATGGGTAGGAGTTGGATATTACTTTCTTGCTATAGGAAGGGTCTCATGTTTGGAATGGGAAGGAGTTGGATATCACATATGCTATAGTTAGTGTCTCAGGTTTGGAACGGGAAGGAGTTGGATATCACATCTCATGTTATAGGAAGGGTCTCAGGTTTGGTATAAGCATTGAGATATCACATCTCTGCTATCGGAAGCGGCTCAGGATTGGAATGGGAAGGAGTTGGATATCCCATCTCATGTTATAGTAAGAGTCTCTGGTTTGGTATTAGAATCATTGAGATATCACATTGCATGCTGTAGGAAGGGTCTAAGGATTGGAATGGGATGGACTTGGATATCACATCTCATGCTATAGGTAGGCTCTCAGGTTTGGTATAAGCATTGAGATATCACATCTCATGCTATAGGAAGGGTCTCAGGATTGGAATGGGAAGGATTTGGATATCACATCTCATGCTATAGGAAGGGTCTCAGATTTGGTATAAGCATTGAGATATCACATCTCATGCTAAAGGAAGGGTCTCAGGATTGGAATGGGAAGGAGTTGGATATCCCATCTCATGTTATAGGAAGGGTCTCAGGTTTGGTATTAGAAGCATTGAGATATCACATCTCATGCTATAGGAAGGGTCTCAGGATTGGAATGAGAAGGACTTGGATGTCACATTTCATGCTATAGGGAGGGTCTCAAGTTTGATATTAGAAGCATTGAGATAACAAATCTCATGATATCGGAAGGGTCTCAGGATTGGAATGGGAAGGAGTTGGATACCACATCTCATGATAAAGGAAGGGTCTAAGGTTTGGAAGGGCAAGGATTTGGATATCACATCTCATGTTATAGGACGGGTCTCAGGTTTGGTATTAGAAGCATTGAGATATCAAGTCTCATGGTATAAGAAGGGTCTCAGAATTGGAATGGGAAGGAGTTGGATATCACACCTCAAGCTATAGGAAGGGTCTCAGGATTGGAATGGGAAGGAGTTTGATATCACATCTCATGCCATAGTATGGGTCTCAGGTTTGGTAGAAGCATTGGGATATCACATCTCATGCTATCGGAAGGGTATCAGTATTGGATTTGGAAGAAGTTGGATATCCCATCTCATGCTATAGGAAGGGTCTCAGGTTGGAATGGGAAGGAGTTGGATATCACATTTCATGTTATAGGAAGGGTCTCAGGATTGGAATGGGAAGGACTTGGATATCATATCTCATGCTATAGGACGGGTCTCAGGTTTGTTATTAGAATCATTGAGATATCATATTGCATGCTGTAGGAAGGGTCTAAGGATTGGAATGGGAAGGACTTGGATATCACATCTCATGCTATAGATAGGCTCTTAGGTTTGGAAAGGGAAGGAGTTGGATATCACATTTCATGTTAGAGGAAGGATCTCAGGTTTGGTATTAGAAGCATTGAGATATCACATCTCATGCTATAGGAAGGGTCTCAGGTTTGGTATAAGCATTGAGATATCACATCTCATGCTATAGGACGGGTCTCAGGATTGGAATGGAAGGAGTTGGATATCACATCTCATGTTATAGGAAGGATCTCAGGTTTGGTATTAGAAGCATTGAGACATCACATCTCATGCTATAGGAAGGGTCTCAGGGTTGGAATGGGAAGGAGTTGGATATCACATCTCATCCAATAGGAAGGGTCTCAGGTTTGGAATGGGAAGGAATTGGATATCACATCTCATGTTATAGGAAGGATCTCAGGTTTGGTATTAGAAGCATTGAGATATCACATCTCATGCTATAGGAAGGGTCTCAGGATTGGAATGTGAAGGATTTGGATATCACATCTCATGCTAAAGGAAGGTTCTCAGGTTTGGTAGAAGCATTGAGATATCACGTCTCTGCTATCGGAAGAGTCTCAGGATTGGATTGGGAAGGAGTTGGATATCCCTTCTCATGCTATAGGAAGGGTCTCAGGATTTGAATGGCAAGGAGTTGGATATCACATCTCATGCCATAGGAAGGGTCTCAGGTTTGGTATAAGCATTGAGATATCACATCTCTGCTATCGGAAGGGTCTCAGGATTGGAATGGGAAGGAGTTGGATATTCCCATCTCATGTTATAGGAAGGGTCTCAGGTTTGGTATTAGAAGCATTGAGATATCACATCTCATGCTATAGGAAGGGTCTCAGGATTGGAATGGGAAGGACTTGGATATCACATCTCATGCTATAGGGAGGGTCTCAAGTTTGATATTAGAAGCTTTGAGATATCACATCTCATGATATCGGAAGGGTCTCAGGATTGGAATGGGAAGGAGTTGGATATCACATCTCATGATAAAGGAAGGGTCTAAGGTTTGGAAGGGGAAGGATTTGGATATCACATCTCATGTTATATTACGGGTCTCAGGTTTGGTATTAGAAGCATTGAGATATCAAGTCTCAGAGTATAGGAAGGGTCTCAGAATTGGAATGGGAAGGAGTTGGATATCACATCTCAAGCTATAGGAAGGGTCTCGGGATTGGAATGGGAAGGACTTGGATATCACATCTCATGCTATAGGAAGGCTCTCAGGTTTGGAAGGGGAAAGAGTTGGATATCACATTTCATGTTAGAGGTAGGATCTCAGGTTTGGTATTAGAGGCATTGAGATATCACATCTCATGCTATCAGAAGGGTCTCAGGAATGGAATGGGAAGGAGTTGGATATCACATCTCATGCTAAAGGGAGGGTCTCAGGTTTGGAAGGGGAAGGATTTGGATATCACATCTCATGTTATAGGAAGGATCTCAGGTTTGGTATTAGAAGCATTGAGATATCACATCTCATGCTATCGGAAGGATCTCAGGTTTAGTATTAGAAGCATTGAGATATCACATCTCATGCTATCAGAAGGGTCTCAGGATTGGAATGGGAAGGAGTTGGATATCACATCTCATGCTAAAGGGAGGGTCTCAGGTTTAGAAGGGGAAGGATTTGGATATCACATCTCATGTTATCGGAAGGATCTCACGTTTGGTATTAGAAGTATTGAGATATCATATCTCATGCTATAGGAAGGGTCTCAGGATTGGAATGGGAAAGAGTTGGATATCACATCTCATGCTATAGGGAGTGTCTCAGGATTGGAATGGGAAGGACTTAGATATCACATATCATGCTATAGGGAGGGTCTCAGTTTTGATATTAGAAGCATTGAGATATCACATCTCATGCTATCGGAAGTGTCTCAGGATTGGAATGGGAAGGAGCTGGATATCACATCTCATGCTAAAGGAAGGGTCTCAGGTTTGGAACGGGAAGGATTTGGATATCACATCTCATGTTATAGGAAGGGTCTCAGGTTTGGTATAAGCATTGAGATATCACATCTCTACTATCGGAAGTGTCTCAGGATTGGAATGGGAAGGAGTTGGATATCCCATCTCATGTTATAGGACGGGTCTCAGGTTTGTTATTAGAATCATTGAGATATCATATTGCATGCTGTAGGAAGGGTCTAAGGGATGGAATGGGAAGGACTTGGATATCACATCTCATGCTATAGATAGGCTCTTAGGTTTGGAAAGGGAAGGAGTTGGATATCACATTTCATGTTAGAGGAAGGATCTCAGGTTTGGTATTAGAATCATTGAGATATCACATCTCATGCTATAGGAAGGGTCTCAGGATTGGAATGGGAAGTAGTTGGATATCACATCTCATGCTATAGGAAGGATCTCAGGTTTGGTATAAGCATTGAGATATCACATCTAATGCTATAGGACGGGTCTCAGGATTGGAATGGAAGGAGTTGGATATCACATCTCATGTTATAGGAAGGATCTCAGGTTTGGTATTAGAAGCATTGAGACATCACATCTCATGCTATAGGAAGGGTCTCAGGGTTGGAATGGGAAGGAGTTGGATATCACCTCTCATCCAATAGGAAGGGTCTCAGGTTTGGAATGGGAAGGAATTGGATATCACATCTTATGTTATAGGAAGGATCTCAGGTTTGGTATTAGAAGCATTGAGATATCACATCTCATGCTATAGGAAGGGTCTCAGGATTGGAATGTGAAGGATTTGGATATCACATCTCATGCTAAAGGAAGGGTCTCAGGTTTGGTAGAAGCATTGAGATATCACGTCTCTGCTATCGGAAGGGTCTCGGGATTGGATTGGGAAGGAGTTGGATATCCCTTCTCATGCTATAGGAAGGGTCTCAGGATTTGAATGGCAAGGAGTTGGATATCACATCTCATGCCATAGGAAGGGTCTCAGGTTTGGTATAAGCATTGAGATATCACATCTCTGCTATCGGAAGGGTCTCAGGATTGGATTGGGAAGGAGTTGGATATCCCTTCTCATGCTATAGGAAGTGTCTCAGGTTGGAATGGGAAGGAGTTGGATATCACATCTCATGTTATAGGAAGGGTCTCAGGTTTGGTATTAGAAGCATTGAGATATCAAGTCTCATGGTATAAGAAGGGTCTCAGAATTGGAATGGGAAGGAGTTGGATATCACACCTCAAGCTATAGGAAGGGTCTCAGGATTGGAATGGGAAGGAGTTTGATATCACATCTCATGCCCTAGTATGGGTCTCAGGTTTGGTAGAAGCAGAGGGATATCACATCTCATGCTATCGGAAGGGTATCAGTATTGGATTTGGAAGAAGTTGGATATCCCATCTCATGCTATAGGAAGGGTCTCAGGTTGGAATGGGAAGGAGTTGGATATCACATTTCATGTTATAGGAAGGGTCTCAGGATTGGAATGGGAAGGACTTGGATATCATATCTCATGCTATAGGACGGGTTTCAGGTTTGTTATTAGAATCATTGAGATATCATATTGCATGCTGTAGGAAGGGTCTAAGGATTGGAATGGGAAGGACTTGGATATCACATCTCATGCTATAGATAGGCTCTTAGGTTTGGAAAGGGAAGGAGTTGGATATCACATTTCATGTTAGAGGAAGGATCTCAGGTTTGGTATTAGAAGCATTGAGATATCACATCTCATGCTATAGGAAGGGTCTCAGGATTGGAATGGGAAGTAGTTGGATATCACATCTCATGCTATAGGAAGGGTCTCAGGTTTGGTATAAGCATTGAGATATCACATCTCATGTTATAGGACGGGTCTCAGGATTGGAATGGAAGGAGTTGGATATCACATCTCATGTTATAGGAAGGATCTCAGGTTTGGTATTAGAAGCATTGAGACATCACATCTCATGCTATAGGAAGGGTCTCAGGGTTGGAATGGGAAGGAGTTGGATATCACATCTCATCCAATAGGAAGGGTCTCAGGTTTGGAATGGGAAGGAATTGGATATCACATCTCATGTTATAGGAAGGATCTCAGGTTTGGTATTAGAAGCATTGAGATATCACATCTCATGCTATAGGAAGGGTCTCAGGATTGGAATGTGAAGGATTTGGATATCACATCTCATGCTAAAGGAAGGGTCTCAGGTTTGGTAGAAGCATTGAGATATCACGTCTCTGCTATCGGAAGGGTCTCAGGATTGGATTGGGAAGGATTTGGATATCCCTTCTCATGCTATAGGAAGGGTCTCGGGATTTGAATGGCAAGGAGTTGGATATCACATCTCATGCCATAGGAAGGGTCTCAGGTTTGGTATAAGCATTGAGATATCACATCTCTGCTATCGGAAGGGTCTCAGGATTGGAATGGGAAGGAGTTGGATATTCCCATCTCATGTTATAGGAAGGGTCTCAGGTTTGGTATTAGAAGCATTGAGATATCACATCTCATGCTATAGGAAGGGTCTCAGGATTGGAATGGGAAGGACTTGGATATCACATCTCATGCTATAGGGAGGGTCTCAAGTTTGATATTAGAAGCTTTGAGATATCACATCTCATGATATCGGAAGGGTCTCAGGATTGGAATGGGAAGGAGTTGGATATCACATCTCATGATAAAGGAAGGGTCTAAGGTTTGGAAGGGGAAGGATTTGGATATCACAATTCATGTTATATTACGGGTCTCAGGTTTGGTATTAGAAGCATTGAGATATCAAGTCTCAGAGTATAGGAAGGGTCTCAGAATTGGAATGGGAAGGAGTTGGATATCACATCTCAAGCTATAGGAAGGGTCTCAGGATTGGAATGGGAAGGACTTGGATATCACATCTCATGCTATAGGAAGGCTCTCAGGTTTGGAAGGGGAAAGAGCTGGATATCACATTTCATGTTAGAGGTAGGATCTCAGGTTTGGTATTAGAGGCATTGAGATATCACATCTCATGCTATCAGAAGGGTCTCAGGAATGGAATGGGAAGGAGTTGGATATCACATCTCATGCTAAAGGGAGGGTCTCAGGTTTGGAAGGGGAAGGATTTGGATATCACATCTCATGTTATAGGAAGGATCTCAGGTTTGGTATTAGAAGCATTGAGATATCACATCTCATGCTATCGGAAGGATCTCAGGTTTGGTATTAGAAGCATTGAAATATCACATCTCATGCTATCAGAAGGGTCTCAGGATTGGAATGGGAAGGAGTTGGATATCACATCTCATGCTAAAGGGAGGGTCTCAGGTTTGGAAGGGGAAGGATTTGGATATCACATCTCATGTTATCGGAAGGATCTCACGTTTGGTATTAGAAGTATTGAGATATCATATCTCATGCTATATGAAGGGTCTCAGGATTGGAATGGGAAAGAGTTGGATATCACATCTCATGCTTTAGGGAGTGTCTCAGGATTGGAATGGGAAGGACTTAGATATCACATATCATGCTATAGGGAGGGTCTCAGTTTTGATATTAGAAGCATTGAAATATCACATCTCATGCTATCGGAAGTGTCTCAGGATTGGAATGGGAAGGAGCTGGATATCACATCTCATGCTAAAGGAAGGGTCTCAGGTTTGGAACGGGAAGGATTTGGATATCACATCTCATGCTAAAGGAAGGGTCTCAGGTTTGGAATGGGAAGGATTTGGATATCACATCTCATGTTATAGGAAGGGTCTCAGGTTTGGTATAAGCATTGAGATATCACATCTCTGCTATCGGAAGTGTCTCAGGATTGGAATGGGAAGGAGTTGGATATCCCATCTCATGTTATAGGACGGGTCTCAGGTTTGTTATTAGAATCATTGAGATATCATATTGCATGCTGTAGGAAGGGTCTAAGGGTTGGAATGGGAAGGACTTGGATATCACATCTCATGCTATAGATAGGCTCTTAGGTTTGGAAAGGGAAGGAGTTGGATATCACATTTCATGTTAGAGGAAGGATCTCAGGTTTGTTATTAGAAGCATTGAGATATCACATCTCATGCTATAGGAAGGGTCTCAGGATTGGAATGGGAAGTAGTTGGATATCACATCTCATGCTATAGGAAGGGTCTCAGGTTTGATATAAGCATTGAGATATCACATCTCATGCTATAGGACGGGTCTCAGGATTGGAATGGAAGGAGTTGGATATCACATCTCATGTTATAGGAAGGATCTCAGGTTTGGTATTAGAAGCATTGAGACATCCCATCTCATGCTATAGGAAGGGTCTCAGGGTTGGAATGGGAAGGAGTTGGATATCACATCTCATCCAATAGGAAGGGTCTCAGGTTTGGAATGGGAAGGAATCGGATATCACATCTCATGTTATAGGAAGGATCTCAGGTTTGGTATTAGAAGTATTGAGATATCACATCTCATGCTATAGGAAGGGTCTCAGGATTGGAATGTGAAGGATTTGGATATCACATCTCATGCTAAAGGAAGGGTCTCAGGTTTGGTAGAAGCATTGCGATATCACGTCTCTGCTATCGGAAGGGTCTCAGGATTGGATTGGGAAGGATTTGGATATCCCTTCTCATGCTATAGGAAGGGTCTCGGGATTTGAATGGCAAGGAGTTGGATATCACATCTCATGCCATAGGAAGGGTCTCAGGTTTGGTATAAGCATTGAGATATCACATCTCTGCTATCGGAAGGGTCTCAGGATTGGAATGGGAAGGAGTTGGATATTCCCATCTCATGTTATAGGAAGGGTCTCAGGTTTGGTATTAGAAGCATTGAGATATCACATCTCATGCTATAGGAAGGGTCTCAGGATTGGAATGGGAAGGACTTGGATATCACATCTCATGCTATAGGGAGGGTCTCAAGTTTGATATTAGAAGCTTTGAGATATCACATCTCATGATATCGGAAGGGTCTCAGGATTGGAATGGGAAGGAGTTGGATATCACATCTCATGATAAAGGAAGGGTCTAAGGTTTGGAAGGGGAAGGATTTGGATATCACAATTCATGTTATATTACGGGTCTCAGGTTTGGTATTAGAAGCATTGAGATATCAAGTCTCAGAGTATAGGAAGGGTCTCAGAATTGGAATGGGAAGGAGTTGGATATCACATCTCAAGCTATAGGAAGGGTCTCAGGATTGGAATGGGAAGGACTTGGATATCACATCTCATGCTATAGGAAGGCTCTCAGGTTTGGAAGGGGAAAGAGCTGGATATCACATTTCATGTTAGAGGTAGGATCTCAGGTTTGGTATTAGAGGCATTGAGATATCACATCTCATGCTATCAGAAGGGTCTCAGGAATGGAATGGGAAGGAGTTGGATATCACATCTCATGCTAAAGGGAGGGTCTCAGGTTTGGAAGGGGAAGGATTTGGATATCACATCTCATGTTATAGGAAGGATCTCAGGTTTGGTATTAGAAGCATTGAGATATCACATCTCATGCTATCGGAAGGATCTCAGGTTTGGTATTAGAAGCATTGAAATATCACATCTCATGCTATCAGAAGGGTCTCAGGATTGGAATGGGAAGGAGTTGGATATCACATCTCATGCTAAAGGGAGGGTCTCAGGTTTGGAAGGGGAAGGATTTGGATATCACATCTCATGTTATCGGAAGGATCTCACGTTTGGTATTAGAAGTATTGAGATATCATATCTCATGCTATATGAAGGGTCTCAGGATTGGAATGGGAAAGAGTTGGATATCACATCTCATGCTTTAGGGAGTGTCTCAGGATTGGAATGGGAAGGACTTAGATATCACATATCATGCTATAGGGAGGGTCTCAGTTTTGATATTAGAAGCATTGAAATATCACATCTCATGCTATCGGAAGTGTCTCAGGATTGGAATGGGAAGGAGCTGGATATCACATCTCATGCTAAAGGAAGGGTCTCAGGTTTGGAACGGGAAGGATTTGGATATCACATCTCATGCTAAAGGAAGGGTCTCAGGTTTGGAATGGGAAGGATTTGGATATCACATCTCATGTTATAGGAAGGGTCTCAGGTTTGGTATAAGCATTGAGATATCACATCTCTGCTATCGGAAGTGTCTCAGGATTGGAATGGGAAGGAGTTGGATATCCCATCTCATGTTATAGGACGGGTCTCAGGTTTGTTATTAGAATCATTGAGATATCATATTGCATGCTGTAGGAAGGGTCTAAGGGTTGGAATGGGAAGGACTTGGATATCACATCTCATGCTATAGATAGGCTCTTAGGTTTGGAAAGGGAAGGAGTTGGATATCACATTTCATGTTAGAGGAAGGATCTCAGGTTTGTTATTAGAAGCATTGAGATATCACATCTCATGCTATAGGAAGGGTCTCAGGATTGGAATGGGAAGTAGTTGGATATCACATCTCATGCTATAGGAAGGGTCTCAGGTTTGATATAAGCATTGAGATATCACATCTCATGCTATAGGACGGGTCTCAGGATTGGAATGGAAGGAGTTGGATATCACATCTCATGTTATAGGAAGGATCTCAGGTTTGGTATTAGAAGCATTGAGACATCCCATCTCATGCTATAGGAAGGGTCTCAGGGTTGGAATGGGAAGGAGTTGGATATCACATCTCATCCAATAGGAAGGGTCTCAGGTTTGGAATGGGAAGGAATCGGATATCACATCTCATGTTATAGGAAGGATCTCAGGTTTGGTATTAGAAGTATTGAGATATCACATCTCATGCTATAGGAAGGGTCTCAGGATTGGAATGTGAAGGATTTGGATATCACATCTCATGCTAAAGGAAGGGTCTCAGGTTTGGTAGAAGCATTGCGATATCACGTCTCTGCTATCGGAAGGGTCTCAGGATTGGATTGGGAAGGAGTTGGATATCCCTTCTCATGCTATAGGAAGGGTCTCAGGATTTGAATGGCAAGGAGTTGGATATAACATCTCATGCCATAGGAAGGGTCTCAGGTTTGGTATAAGCATTGAGATATCACATCTCTGCTATCGGAAGGGTCTCAGGATTGGATTGGGAACGAGTTGGATATCCCTTCTCATGCTATAGGAAGTGTCTCAGGTTGGAATGGGAAGGAGTTGGATATCACATCTCATGTTATAGGAAGGGTCTCAGGATTGGAATGGGAAGGATTTGGATATCACATCTCTTGCTATAGGAAGGGTCTCAGGATTGGAATGGGTAGGAGTTGGATATTACTTTCTTGCTATAGGAAGGGTCTCATGTTTGGAATGGGAAGGAGTTGGATATCACATATGCTATAGTTAGTGTCTCAGGTTTGGAACGGGAAGGAGTTGGATATCACATCTCATGTTATAGGAAGGGTCTCAGGTTTGGTATAAGCATTGAGATATCACATCTCTGCTATCGGAAGCGGCTCAGGATTGGAATGGGAAGGAGTTGGATATCCCATCTCATGTTATAGTAAGAGTCTCTGGTTTGGTATTAGAATCATTGAGATATCACATTGCATACTGTAGGAAGGGTCTAAGGATTGGAATGGGATGGACTTGGATATCACATCTCATGCTATAGGTAGGCTCTCAGGTTTGGTATAAGCATTGAGATATCACATCTCATGCTATAGGAAGGGTCTCAGGATTGGAATGGGAAGGATTTGGATATCACATCTCATGCTATAGGAAGGGTCTCAGATTTGGTATAAGCATTGAGATATCACATCTCATGCTAAAGGAAGGGTCTCAGGATTGGAATGGGAAGGAGTTGTATATGACATCTCAGGCCATAGGAAGGGTCTCAGGTTTGGTATAAGCATTGAGATATCACATCTCTGCTATCGGAAGGGTCTCAGGATTGGAATGGGAAGGAGTTGGATATCCCATCTCATGTTATAGGAAGGGTCTCAGGTTTGGTATTAGAAGCATAGAGATATCACATCTCATGCTATAGGAAGGGTCTCAGGATTGGAATGGGAAGGACTTGGATGTCACATCTCATGCTATAGGGAGGGTCTCAAGTTTGATATTAGAAGCATTGAGATAACACATCTCATGATATCGGAAGGGTCTCAGGATTGGAATGGGAAGGAGTTGGATACCACATCTCATGATAAAGGAAGGATCTAAGGTTTGGAAGGGGAAGGATTTGGATATCACATCTCATGTTATAGGACGGGTCTCAGGTTTGGTATTAGAAGCATTGAGATATCATATTGCATGCTGTAGGAAGGGTCTAAGGATTGGAATGGGAAGGACTTGGATATCACATCTCATGCTATAGATAGGCTCTTAGGTTTGGAAAGGGAAGGAGTTGGATATCACATTTCATGTTAGAGGAAGGATCTCAGGTTTGGTATTAGAAGCATTGAGATATCACATCTCATGCTATAGGAAGGGTCTCAGGATTGGAATGGGAAGTAGTTGGATATCACATCTCATGCTATAGGAAGGGTCTCAGGTTTGGTATAAGCATTGAGATATCACATCTCATGCTATAGGACGGGTCTCAGGATTGGAATGGAAGGAGTTGGATATCACATCTCATGTTATCGGAAGGATCTCACGTTTGGTATTAGAAGTATTGAGATATCATATCTCATGCTATATGAAGGGTCTCAGGATTGGAATGGGAAAGAGTTGGATATCACATCTCATGCTTTAGGGAGTGTCTCAGGATTGGAATGGGAAGGACTTAGATATCACATATCATGCTATAGGGAGGGTCTCAGTTTTGATATTAGAAGCATTGAAATATCACATCTCATGCTATCGGAAGTGTCTCAGGATTCGAATGGGAAGGAGCTGGATATCACATCTCATGCTAAAGGAAGGGTCTCAGGTTTGGAACGGGAAGGATTTGGATATCACATCTCATGCTAAAGGAAGGGTCTCAGGTTTGGAACGGGAAGGATTTGGATATCACATCTCATGTTATAGGAAGGGTCTCAGGTTTGGTATAAGCATTGAGATATCACATCTCTGCTATCGGAAGTGTCTCAGGATTGGAATGGGAAGGAGTTGGATATCCCATCTCATGTTATAGGACGGGTCTCAGGTTTGTTATTAGAATCATTGAGATATCATATTGCATGCTGTAGGAAGGGTCTAAGGGTTGGAATGGGAAGGACTTGGATATCACATCTCATGCTATAGATAGGCTCTTAGGTTTGGGAAGCGAAGGAGTTGGATATCACATTTCATGTTAGAGGAAGGATCTCAGGTTTGTTATTAGAAGCATTGAGATATCACATCTCATGCTATAGGAAGGGTCTCAGGATTGGAATGGGAAGTAGTTGGATATCACATCTCATGCTATAGGAAGGGTTTCAGGTTTGGTATAAGCATTGAGATATCACATCTCATGCTATAGGACGGGTCTCAGGATTGGAATGGAAGGAGTTGGATATCACATCTCATGTTATAGGAAGGATCTCAGGTTTGGTATTAGAAGCAACGAGACATCACATCTCATGCTATAGGAAGGGTCTCAGGGTTGGAATGGGAAGGAGTTGGATATCACATCTCATCCAATAGGAAGGGTCTCAGGTTTGGAATGGGAAGGAATTGGATATCACATCTCATGTTATAGGAAGGATCTCAGGTTTGGTATTAGAAGCATTGAGATATCACATCTCATGCTATAGGAAGGGTCTCAGGATTGGAATGTGAAGGATTTGGATATCACATCTCATGCTAAAGGAAGGGTCTCAGGTTTGGTAGAAGCATTGAGATATCACGTCTCTGCTATCGGAAGGGTCTCAGGATTGGATTGGGAAGGAGTTGGATATCCCTTCTCATGCTATAGGAAGGGTCTCAGGATTTGAATGGCAAGGAGTTGGATATCACATCTCATGCCATAGGAAGGGTCTCAGGTTTGGTATAAGCATTGATATATCACATCTCTGCTATCGGAAGGGTCTCAGGATTGGATTGGGAAGGAGTTGGATATCCCTTCTCATGCTATAGGAAGTGTCTCAGGTTGGAATGGGAAGGAGTTGGATATCACATCTCATGTTATAGGAAGGGTCTCAGGATTGGAATGGGAAGGATTTGGATATCACATCTCTTGCTATAGGAAGGGTCTCAGGATTGGAATGGGTAGGAGTTGGATATTACTTTCTTGCTATATGAAGGGTCTCATGTTTGGAATGGGAAGGAGTTGGATATCACATATGCTATAGTTAGTGTCTCAGGTTTGGAACGGGAAGGAGTTGGATATCACATCTCATGTTATAGGAAGGGTCTCAGGTTTGGTATAAGCATTGAGATATCACATCTCTGCTATCGGAAGATGCTCAGGATTGGAATGGGAAGGAGTTGGATATCCCATCTCATGTTATAGTAAGAGTCTCTGGTTTGGTATTAGAATCATTGAGATATCACATTGCATGCTGTAGGAAGGGTCTAAGGATTGGAATGGGATGGACTTGGATATCACATCTCATGCTATAGGTAGGCTCTCAGGTTTGGTATAAGCATTGAGATATCACATCTCATGCTATAGGAAGGGTCTCAGGATTGGAATGGGAAGGATTTGGATATCACATCTCATGCTATAGGAAGGGTCTCAGATTTGGTATAAGCATTGAGATATCACATCTCATGCTAAAGGAAGGGTCTCAGGATTGGAATGGGAAGGAGTTGTATATGACATCTCAGGCCATAGGAAGGGTCTCAGGTTTGGTATAAGCATTGAGATATCACATCTCTGCTATCGGAAGGGTCTCAGGATTGGAATGGGAAGGAGTTGGATATCCCATCTCATGTTATAGGAAGGGTCTCAGGTTTGGTATTAGAAGCATAGAGATATCACATCTCATGCTATAGGAAGGGTCTCAGGATTGGAATGGGAAGGACTTGGATGTCACATCTCATGCTATAGGGAGGGTCTCAAGTTTGATATTAGAAGCATTGAGATAACAAATCTCATGATATCGGAAGGGTCTCAGGATTGGAATGGGAAGGAGTTGGATACCACATCTCATGATAAAGGAAGGGTCTAAGGTTTGGAAGGGGAAGGATTTGGATATCACATCTCATGTTATAGGACGGGTCTCAGGTTTGGTATTAGAAGCATTGAGATATCAAGTCTCATGGTATAAGAAGGGTCTCAGAATTGGAATGGGAAGGAGTTGGATATCACACCTCAAGCTATAGGAAGGGTCTCAGGATTGGAATGGAAAGGAGTTTGATATCACATCTCATGCCATAGTATGGGTCTCAGGTTTGGTAGAAGCATTGGGATATCACATCTCATGCTATCGGAAGGGTATCAGTATTGGATTTGGAAGAAGTTGGATATCCCATCTCATGCTATAGGAAGGGTCTCAGGTTGGAATGGGAAGGAGTTGGATATCACATTTCATGTTATAGGAAGGGTCTCAGGATTGGAATGGGAAGGACTTGGATATCATATCTCATGCTATAGGACGGGTCTCAGGTTTGTTATTAGAATCATTGAGATATCATATTGCATGCTGTAGGAAGGGTCTAAGGATTGGAATGGGAAGGACTTGGATATCACATCTCATGCTATAGATAGGCTCTTAGGTTTGGAAAGGGAAGGAGTTGGATATCACATTTCATGTTAGAGGAAGGATCTCAGGTTTGGTATTAGAAGCATTGAGATATCACATCTCATGCTATAGGAAGGGTCTCAGGATTGGAATGGGAAGTAGTTGGATATCACATCTCATGCTATAGGACGGGTCTCAGGATTGGAATGGAAGGAGTTGGATATCACATCTCATGTTATAGGAAGGATCTCAGGTTTGGTATTAGAAGCATTGAGACATCACATCTCATGCTATAGGAAGGGTCTCAGGGTTGGAATGGGAAGGAGTTGGATATCACATCTCATCCAATAGGAAGGGTCTCAGGTTTGGAATGGGAAGGAATTGGATATCACATCTCATGTTATAGGAAGGATCTCAGGTTTGGTATTAGAAGCATTGAGATATCACATCTCATGCTATAGGAAGGGTCTCAGGATTGGAATGTGAAGGATTTGGATATCACATCTCATGCTAAAGGAAGGGTCTCAGGTTTGGTAGAAGCATTGAGATATCACGTCTCTGCTATCGGAAGGGTCTCAGGATTGGATTGGGAAGGAGTTGGATATCCCTTCTCATGCTATAGGAAGGGTCTCAGGATTTGAATGGCAAGGAGTTGGATATCACATCTCATGCCATAGGAAGGGTCTCAGGTTTGGTATAAGCATTGAGATATCACATCTCTGCTATCGGAAGGGTCTCAGGATTGGAATGGGAAGGAGTTGGATATTCCCATCTCATGTTATAGGAAGGGTCTCAGGTTTGGTATTAGAAGCATTGAGATATCACATCTCATGCTATAGGAAGGGTCTCAGGATTGGAATGGGAAGGACTTGGATATCACATCTCATGCTATAGGGAGGGTCTCAAGTTTGATATTAGAAGCTTAGAGATATCACATCTCATGATATCGGAAGGGTCTCAGGATTGGAATGGGAAGGAGTTGGATATCACATCTCATGATAAAGGAAGGGTCTAAGGTTTGGAAGGGGAAGGATTTGGATATCACATCTCATGTTATATTACGGGTCTCAGGTTTGGTATTAGAAGCATTGAGATATCAAGTCTCAGAGTATAGGAAGGGTCTCAGAATTGGAATGGGAAGGAGTTGGATATCACATCTCAAGCTATAGGAAGGGTCTCAGGATTGGAATGGGAAGGACCTGGATATCACATCTCATGCTATAGGAAGGCTCTCAGGTTTGGAAGGGGAAAGAGTTGGATATCACATTTCATGTTAGAGGTAGGATCTCAGGTTTGGTGTTAGAGGCATTGAGATATCACATCTCATGCTATCAGAAGGGTCTCAGGAATGGAATGGGAAGGAGTTGGATATCACATCTCATGCTAAAGGGAGGGTCTCAGGTTTGGAAGGGGAAGGATTTGGATATCACATCTCATGGTATAGGAAGGATCTCAGGTTTGGTATTAGAAGCATTGAGATATCACATCTCATGCTATCGGAAGGATCTCAGGTTTGGTATTAGAAGCATTGAGATATCACATCTCATGCTATCAGAAGGGTCTCGGGATTGGAATGGGAAGGAGTTGGATACCACATCTCATGATAAAGGAAGGGTCTAAGGTTTGGAAGGGGAAGGATTTGGATATCACATCTCATGTTATAGGACGGGTCTCAGGTTTGGTATTAGAAGCATTGAGATATCAAGTCTCATGGTATAAGAAGGGTCTCAGAATTGGAATAGGAAGGAGTTGGATATCACACCTCAAGCTATAGGAAGGGTCTCAGGATTGGAATGGAGTTTGATATCACATCTCATGCCATAGTATGGGTCTCAGGTTTGGTATTAGAAGCATTGAGATATCAAGTCTCATGGTATAAGAAGGGTATCAGTATTGGATTTGGATGAAGTTGGATATCCCATCTCATGCTATAGGAAGGGTCTCAGGTTGGAATGGGAAGGAGTTGGATATCACATTTCATGTTATAGGAAGGGTCTCAGGATTGGAATGGGAAGGACTTGGATATCATATCTCATGCTATAGGACGGGTCTCAGGTTTGTTATTAGAATCATTGAGATATCATATTGCATGCTGTAGGAAGGGTCTAAGGATTGGAATGGGAAGGACTTGGATATCACATCTCATGGTATAGATAGGCTCTTAGGTTTGGAAAGGGAAGGAGTTGGATATCACATTTCATGTTAGAGGAAGGATCTCAGGTTTGGTATTAGAAGCATTGAGATATCACATCTCATGCTATAGGAAGGGTCTCAGGATTGGAATGGGAAGTAGTTGGATATCACATCTCATGCTATAGGAAGGGTCTCAGGTTTGGTATAAGCATTGAGATATCACATCTCATGCTATAGGACGGGTCTCAGGATTGGAATGGAAGGAGTTGGATATCACATCTCATGTTATAGGAAGGATCTCAGGTTTGGTATTAGAAGCATTGAGACATCACATCTCATGCTATAGGAAGGGTCTCAGGGTTGGAATGGGAAGGAGTTGGATCTCACATCTCATCCAATAGGAAGGGTCTCAGGTTTGGAATGGGAAGGAATTGGATATCACATCTCATGTTATAGGAAGGATCTCAGGTTTGGTATTAGAAGCATTGAGATATCACATCTCATGCTATAGGAAGGGTCTCAGGATTGGAATGTGAAGGATTTGGATATCACATCTCATGCTAAAGGAAGGGTCTCAGGTTTGGTAGAAGCATTGAGATATCACGTCTCTGCTATCGGAAGGGTCTCAGGATTGGATTGGGAAGGAGTTGGATATCCCTTCTCATGCTATAGGAAGGGTCTCAGGATTTGAATGGCAAGGAGTTGGATATCACATCTCATGCCATAGGAAGGGTATCAGGTTTGGTATAAGCATTGAGATATCACATCTCTGCTATCGGAAGGGTCTCAGGATTGGAATGGGAAGGAGTTGGATATTCCCATCTCATGTTATAGGAAGGGTCTCAGGTTTGGTATTAGAAGCATTGAGATATCACATCTCATGCTATAGGAAGGGTCTCAGGATTGGAATGGGAAGGACTTGGATATCACATCTCATGCTATAGGGAGGGTCTCAAGTTTGATATTAGAAGCTTTGAGATATCACATCTCATGATATCGGAAGGGTCTCAGGATTGGAATGGGAAGGAGTTGGATATCACATCTCATGATAAAGGAAGGGTCTAAGGTTTGGAAGGGGAAGGATTTGGATATCACATCTCATGTTATATTACGGGTCTCAGGTTTGGTATTAGAAGCATTGAGATATCAAGTCTCAGAGTATAGGAAGGGTCTCAGAATTGGAATGGGAAGGAGTTGGATATCACATCTCAAGCTATAGGAAGGGTCTCAGGATTGGAATGGGAAGGACTTGGATATCACATCTCATGCTATAGGAAGGCTCTCAGGTTTGGAAGGGGAAAGAGTTGGATATCACATTTCATGTTAGAGGTAGGATCTCAGGTTTGGTATTAGAGGCATTGAGATATCACATCTCATGCTATCAGAAGGGTCTCAGGAATGGAATGGGAAGGAGTTGGATATCACATCTCATGCTAAAGGGAGGGTCTCAGGTTTGGAAGGGGAAGGATTTGGATATCACATCTCATGTTATAGGAAGGATCTCAGGTTTGGTATTAGAAGCATTGAGATATCACATCTCATGCTATCGGAAGGATCTCAGGTTTGGTATTAGAAGCATTGAGATATCACATCTCATGCTATCAGAAGGGTCTCAGGATTGGAATGGGAAGGAGTTGGATATCACATCTCATGCTAAAGGGAGGGTCTCAGGTTTGGAAGGGGAAGGATTTGGATATCACATCTCATGTTATCGGAAGGATCTCACGTTTGGTATTAGAAGTATTGAGATATCATATCTCATGCTATAGGAAGGGTCTCAGGATTGGAATGGGAAAGAGTTGGATATCACATCTCATGCTATAGGGAGTGTCTCAGGATTGGAATGGGAAGGACTTAGATATCACATATCATGCTATAGGGGGGGTCTCAGTTTTGATATTAGAAGCATTGAGATATCACATCTCATGCTATCGGAAGTGTCTCAGGATTGGAATGGGAAGGAGCTGGATATCACATCTCATGCTAAAGGAAGGGTCTCAGGTTTGGAACGGGAAGGATTTGGATATCACATCTCATGTTATAGGAAGGGTCTCAGGTTTGGTATAAGCATTGAGATATCACATCTCTGCTATCGGAAGTGTCTCAGGATTGGAATGGGAAGGAGTTGGATATCCCATCTCATGTTATAGGACGGGTCTCAGGTTTGTTATTAGAATCATTGAGATATCATATTGCATGCTGTAGGAAGGGTCTAAGGGTTGGAATGGGAAGGACTTGGATATCACATCTCATGCTATAGAAAGGCTCTTAGGTTTGGAAAGGGAAGGAGTTGGATATCACATTTCATGTTAGAGGAAGGATCTCAGGTTTGGTATTAGAAGCATTGAGATATCACATCTCATGCTATAGGAAGGGTCTCAGGATTGGAATGGGAAGTAGTTGGATATCACATCTCATGCTATAGGAAGGGTCTCAGGTTTGGTATAAGCATTGAGATATCACATCTAATGCTATAGGACGGGTCTCAGGATTGGAATGGAAGGAGTTGGATATCACATCTCATGTTATAGGAAGGATCTCAGGTTTGGTATTAGAAGCATTGAGACATCACATCTCATGCTATAGGAAGGGTCTCAGGGTTGGAATGGGAAGGACTTGGATATCACATCTCATGCTATAGGAAGGGTCTCAGGTTTGGAATGGGAAGGAATTGGATATCACATCTCATGTTATAGGAAGGATCTCAGGTTTGGTATTAGAAGCATTGAGATATCACATCTCATGCTATAGGAAGGGTCTCAGGATTGGAATGTGAAGGATTTGGATATCACATCTCATGCTAAAGGAAGGGTCTCAGGTTTGGTAGAAGCATTGAGATATCACGTCTCTGCTATCGGAAGGGTCTCAGGATTGGAATGGGAAGGAGTTGGATATCCCTTCTCATGCTATAGGAAGGGTCTCAGGATTTGAATGGCAAGGAGTTGGATATCACATCTCATGCCATAGGAAGGGTCTCAGGTTTGGTATAAGCATTGAGATATCACATCTCTGCTATCGGAAGGGTCTCAGGATTGGAATGGGAAGGAGTTGGATATTCCCATCTCATGTTATAGGAAGGGTCTCAGGTTTGGTATTAGAAGCACTGAGATATCACATCTCATGCTATAGGAAGGGTCTCAGGATTGGAATGGGAAGGACTTGGATATCACATCTCATGCTATAGGGAGGGTCTCAAGTTTGATATTAGAAGCTTTGAGATATCACATCTCATGATATCGGAAGGGTCTCAGGATTGGAATGGGAAGGAGTTGGATATCACATCTCATGATAAAGGAAGGGTCTAAGGTTTGGAAGGGGAAGGATTTGGATATCACATCTCATGTTATATTACGGGTCTCAGGTTTGGTATTAGAAGCATTGAGATATCAAGTCTCAGAGTATAGGAAGGGTCTCAGAATTGGAATGGGAAGGAGTTGGATATCACATCTCAAGCTATAGGAAGGGTCTCAGGATTGGAATGGGAAGGACTTGGATATCACATCTCATGCTATAGGAAGGCTCTCAGGTTTGGAAGGGGAAAGAGTTGGATATCACATTTCATGTTAGAGGTAGGATCTCAGGTTTGGTATTAGAGGCATTGAGATATCACATCTCATGCTATCAGAAGGGTCTCAGGAATGGAATGGGAAGGACTTGGATATCACATCTCATGCTAAACGGAGGGTCTCAGGTTTGGAAGGGGAAGGATTTGGATATCACATCTCATGTTATAGGAAGGATCTCAGGTTTGGTATTAGAAGCATTGAGATATCACATCTCATGCTATCGGAAGGATCTCAGGTTTGGTATTAGAAGCATTGAGATATCACATCTCATGTTATCAGAAGGGTCTCAGGATTGGAATCTGAAGAAGTTGGATATCACATCTCATGCTAAAGGGAGGGTCTCAGGTTTGGAAGGGGAAGGATTTGGATATCACATCTCATGTTATCGGAAGGATCTCACGTTTGGTATTAGAAGTATTGAGATATCATATCTCATGCTATAGGAAGGGTCTCAGGATTGGAATGGGAAAGAGTTGGATATCACATCTCATGCTATAGGGAGTGTCTCAGGATTGGAATGGGAAGGACTTAGATATCACATATCATGCTATAGGGAGGGTCTCAGTTTTGATATTAGAAGCATTGAGATATCACATCTCATGCTATCGGAAGTGTCTCAGGATTGGAATGGGAAGGAGCTGGATATCACATCTCATGCTAAAGGAAGGGTCTCAGGTTTGGAACGGGAAGGATTTGGATATCACATCACATGTTATAGGAAGGGTCTCAGGTTTGGTATAAGCATTGAGATATCACATCTCTGCTATCGGAAGTGTCTCAGGATTGGAATGGGAAGGAGTTGGATATCCCATCTCATATTATAGGACGGGTCTCAGGTTTGTTATTAGAATCATTGAGATATCATATTGCATGCTGTAGGAAGGGTCTAAGGGTTGGAATGGGAAGGACTTGGATATCACATCTCATGCTATAGATATGCTCTTAGGTTTGGAAAGGGAAGGAGTTGGATATCACATTTCATGTTAGGGGAAGGATCTCAGGTTTGGTATTAGAAGCATTGAGATATCACATCTCATGCTATAGGAAGGGTCTCAGGATTGGAATGGGAAGTAGTTGGATATCACATCTCATGCTATAGGAAGGGTCTCAGGTTTGGTATAAGCATTGAGATATCACATCTAATGCTATAGGACGGGTCTCAGGATTGGAATGGAAGGAGTTGGATATCACATCTCATGTTATAGGAAGGATCTCAGGTTTGGTATTAGAAGCATTGAGACATCACATCTCATGCTATAGGAAGGGTCTCAGGGTTGGAATGGGAAGGAGTTGGATATCACCTCTCATCCAATAGGAAGGGTCTCAGGTTTGGAATGGGAAGGAATTTGGATATCACATCTTATGTTATAGGAAGGATCTCAGGTTTGGTATTAGAAGCATTGAGATATCACATCTCATGCTATAGGAAGGGTCTCAGGATTGGAATGTGAAGGATTTGGATATCACATCTCATGCTAAAGGAAGGGTCTCAGGTTTGGTAGAAGCATTGAGATATCACGTCTCTGCTATCGGAAGGGTCTCAGGATTGGATTGGGCAGGAGTTGGATATCCCTTCTCATGCTATAGGAAGGGTCTCAGGATTTGAATGGCAAGGAGTTGGATATCACATCTCATGCCATAGGAAGGGTCTCAGGTTTGGTATAAGCATTGAGATATCACATCTCTGCTATCGGAAGGGTCTCAGGATTGGATTGGGAAGGAGTTGGATATCCCTTCTCATGCTATAGGAAGGGTCTCAGGTTTGGTATAAGCATTGAGATATCACATCTCATGCTATAGGACGGGTCTCAGGATTGGAATGGAAGGAGTTGGATATCACATCTCATGTTATAGGAAGGATCTCAGGTTTGGTATTAGAAGCATTGAGACATCACATCTCATGCTATAGGAAGGGTCTCAGGGTTGGAATGGGAAGGAGTTGGATATCACATCTCATCCAATAGGAAGGGTCTCAGGTTTGGAATGGGAAGGAATTGGATATCACATCTCATGTTATAGGAAGGATCTCAGGTTTGGTATTAGAAGCATTGAGATATCACATCTCATGCTATAGGAAGGGTCTCAGGATTGGAATGTGAAGGATTTGGATATCACATCTCATGCTAAAGGAAGGGTCTCAGGTTTGGTAGAAGCATTGAGATATCACGTCTCTGCTATCGGAAGGGTCTCAGGATTGGAATGGGAAGGAGTTGGATATCCCTTCTCATGCTATAGGAAGGGTCTCAGGATTTGAATGGCAAGGAGTTGGATATCACATCTCATGCCATAGGAAGGGTCTCTGGTTTGGTATAAGCATTGAGATATCACATCTCTGCTATCGGAAGGGTCTCAGGATTGGAATGGGAAGGAGTTGGATATTCCCATCTCATGTTATAGGAAGGGTCTCAGGTTTGGTATTAGAAGCATTGAGATATCACATCTCATGCTATAGGAAGGGTCTCAGGATTGGAATGGGAAGGACTTGGATATCACATCTCATGCTATAGGGAGGGTCTCAAGTTTGATATTAGAAGCTTTGAGATATCACATCTCATGATATCGGAAGGGTCTCAGGATTGGAATGGGAAGGAGTTGGATATCACATCTCATGATAAAGGAAGGGTCTAAGGTTTGGAAGGGGAAGGATTTGGATATCACATCTCATCTTATATTACGGGTCTCAGGTTTGGTATTAGAAGCATTGAGATATCAAGTCTCAGAGTATAGGAAGGGTCTCAGAATTGGAATGGGAAGGAGTTGGATATCACATCTCAAGCTATAGGAAGGGTCTCAGGATTGGAATGGGAAGGACTTGGATATCACATCTCATGCTATAGGAAGGCTCTCAGGTTTGGAAGGGGAAAGAGTTGGATATCACATTTCATGTTAGAGGTAGGATCTCAGGTTTGGTATTAGAAGCATTGAGATATCACATCTCATGCTATCGGAAGGATCTCAGGTTTGGTATTAGAAGCATTGAGATATCACATCTCATGCTATCAGAAGGGTCTCAGGATTGGAATGGGAAGGAGTTGGATATCACATCTCATGCTAAAGGGAGGGTCTCAGGTTTGGAAGGGGAAGGATTTGGATATCACATCTCATGTTATCGGAAGGATCTCACGTTTGGTATTAGAAGTATTGAGATATCATATCTCATGCTATAGGAAGGGTCTCAGGATTGGAATGGGAAAGAGTTGGATATCACATCTCATGCTATAGGGAGTGTCTCAGGATTGGAATGGGAAGGACTTAGATATCACATATCATGCTATAGGGGGGGTCTCAGTTTTGATATTAGAAGCATTGAGATATCACATCTCATGCTATCGGAAGTGTCTCAGGATTGGAATGGGAAGGAGCTGGATATCACATCTCATGCTAAAGGAAGGGTCTCAGGTTTGGAACGGGAAGGATTTGGATATCACATCTCATGTTATAGGAAGGGTCTCAGGTTTGGTATAAGCATTGAGATATCACATCTCTGCTATCGGAAGTGTCTCAGGATTGGAATGGGAAGGAGTTGGATATCCCATCTCATATTATAGGACGGGTCTCAGGTTTGTTATTAGAATCATTGAGATATCATATTGCATGCTGTAGGAAGGGTCTAAGGGTTGGAATGGGAAGGACTTGGATATCACATCTCATGCTATAGATATGCTCTTAGGTTTGGAAAGGGAAGGAGTTGGATATCACATTTCATGTTAGGGGAAGGATCTCAGGTTTGGTATTAGAAGCATTGAGATATCACATCTCATGCTATAGGAAGGGTCTCAGGATTGGAATGGGAAGTAGTTGGATATCACATCTCATGCTATAGGAAGGGTCTCAGGTTTGGTATAAGCATTGAGATATCACATCTAATGCTATAGGACGGGTCTCAGGATTGGAATGGAAGGAGTTGGATATCACATCTCATGTTATAGGAAGGATCTCAGGTTTGGTATTAGAAGCATTGAGACATCACATCTCATGCTATAGGAAGGGTCTCAGGGTTGGAATGGGAAGGAGTTGGATATCACCTCTCATCCAATAGGAAGGGTCTCAGGTTTGGAATGGGAAGGAATTTGGATATCACATCTTATGTTATAGGAAGGATCTCAGGTTTGGTATTAGAAGCATTGAGATATCACATCTCATGCTATAGGAAGGGTCTCAGGATTGGAATGTGAAGGATTTGGATATCACATCTCATGCTAAAGGAAGGGTCTCAGGTTTGGTAGAAGCATTGAGATATCACGTCTCTGCTATCGGAAGGGTCTCAGGATTGGATTGGGCAGGAGTTGGATATCCCTTCTCATGCTATAGGAAGGGTCTCAGGATTTGAATGGCAAGGAGTTGGATATCACATCTCATGCCATAGGAAGGGTCTCAGGTTTGGTATAAGCATTGAGATATCACATCTCTGCTATCGGAAGGGTCTCAGGATTGGATTGGGAAGGAGTTGGATATCCCTTCTCATGCTATAGGAAGGGTCTCAGGTTTGGTATAAGCATTGAGATATCACATCTCATGCTATAGGACGGGTCTCAGGATTGGAATGGAAGGAGTTGGATATCACATCTCATGTTATAGGAAGGATCTCAGGTTTGGTATTAGAAGCATTGAGACATCACATCTCATGCTATAGGAAGGGTCTCAGGGTTGGAATGGGAAGGAGTTGGATATCACATCTCATCCAATAGGAAGGGTCTCAGGTTTGGAATGGGAAGGAATTGGATATCACATCTCATGTTATAGGAAGGATCTCAGGTTTGGTATTAGAAGCATTGAGATATCACATCTCATGCTATAGGAAGGGTCTCAGGATTGGAATGTGAAGGATTTGGATATCACATCTCATGCTAAAGGAAGGGTCTCAGGTTTGGTAGAAGCATTGAGATATCACGTCTCTGCTATCGGAAGGGTCTCAGGATTGGAATGGGAAGGAGTTGGATATCCCTTCTCATGCTATAGGAAGGGTCTCAGGATTTGAATGGCAAGGAGTTGGATATCACATCTCATGCCATAGGAAGGGTCTCTGGTTTGGTATAAGCATTGAGATATCACATCTCTGCTATCGGAAGGGTCTCAGGATTGGAATGGGAAGGAGTTGGATATTCCCATCTCATGTTATAGGAAGGGTCTCAGGTTTGGTATTAGAAGCATTGAGATATCACATCTCATGCTATAGGAAGGGTCTCAGGATTGGAATGGGAAGGACTTGGATATCACATCTCATGCTATAGGGAGGGTCTCAAGTTTGATATTAGAAGCTTTGAGATATCACATCTCATGATATCGGAAGGGTCTCAGGATTGGAATGGGAAGGAGTTGGATATCACATCTCATGATAAAGGAAGGGTCTAAGGTTTGGAAGGGGAAGGATTTGGATATCACATCTCATGTTATATTACGGGTCTCAGGTTTGGTATTAGAAGCATTGAGATATCAAGTCTCAGAGTATAGGAAGGGTCTCAGAATTGGAATGGGAAGGAGTTGGATATCACATCTCAAGCTATAGGAAGGGTCTCAGGATTGGAATGGGAAGGACTTGGATATCACATCTCATGCTATAGGAAGGCTCTCAGGTTTGGAAGGGGAAAGAGTTGGATATCACATTTCATGTTAGAGGTAGGATCTCAGGTTTGGTATTAGAAGCATTGAGATATCACATCTCATGCTATCGGAAGGATCTCAGGTTTGGTATTAGAAGCATTGAGATATCACATCTCATGCTATCAGAAGGGTCTCAGGATTGGAATGGGAAGGAGTTGGATATCACATCTCATGCTAAAGGGAGGGTCTCAGGTTTGGAAGGGGAAGGATTTGGATATCACATCTCATGTTATCGGAAGGATCTCACTTTTGGTATTAGAAGTATTGAGATATCATATCTCATGCTATAGGAAGGGTCTCAGGATTGGAATGGGAAAGAGTTGGATATCACATCTCATGCTATAGGGAGTGTCTCAGGATTGGAATGGGAAGGACTTAGATATCACATATCATGCTATAGGGGGGTCTCAGTTTTGATATTAGAAGCATTGAGATATCACATCTCATGCTATCGGAAGTGTCTCAGGATTGGAATGGGAAGGAGCTGGATATCACATCTCATGCTAAAGGAAGGGTCTCAGGTTTGGAACGGGAAGGATTTGGATATCACATCTCATGTTATAGGAAGGGTCTCAGGTTTGGTATAAGCATTGAGATATCACATCTCTGCTATCGGAAGTGTCTCAGGATTGGAATGGGAAGGAGTTGGATATCCCATCTCATGTTATAGGACGGGTCTCAGGTTTGTTATTAGAATCATTGAGATATCATATTGCATGCTGTAGGAAGGGTCTAAGGGTTGGAATGGGAAGGACTTGGATATCACATCTCATGCTATAGATAGGCTCTTAGGTTTGGAAAGGGAAGGAGTTGGATATCACATTTCATGTTAGAGGAAGGATCTCAGGTTTGGTATTAGAAGCATTGAGATATCACATCTCATGCTATAGGAAGGGTCTCAGGATTGGAATGGGAAGTAGTTGGATATCACATCTCATGCTATAGGAAGGGTCTCAGGTTTGGTATAAGCATTGAGATATCACATCTAATGCTATTGGACGGGTCTCAGGATTGGAATGGAAGGAGTTGGATATCACATCTCATGTTATAGGAAGGATCTCAGGTTTGGTATTAGAAGCATTGAGACATCACATCTCATGCTATAGGAAGGGTCTCAGGGTTGGAATGGGAAGGACTTGGATATCACATCTCATGCTATAGGAAGGGTCTCAGGATTGGAATGGGAAGTAGTTGGATATCACATCTCATGCTATAGGAAGGGTCTCAGGTTTGGTATAAGCATTGAGATATCACATCTCATGCTATAGGACGGGTCTCAGGATTGGAATGGAAGGAGTTGGATATCACATCTCATGTTATAGGAAGGATCTCAGGTTTGGTATTAGAAGCATTGAGACATCACATCTCATGCTATAGGAAGGGTCTCAGGGTTGGAATGGGAAGGAGTTGGATATCACATCTCATCCAATAGGAAGGGTCTCAGGTTTGGAATGGGAAGGAATTAGATATCACATCTCATGTTATAGGAAGGATCTCAGGTTTGGTATTAGAAGCATTGAGACATCACATCTCATGCTATAGGAAGGGTCTCAGGGTTGGAATGGGAAGGAGTTGGATATCACATCTCATGCTATAGGAAGGGTCTCAGGATTGGAATGTGAAGGATTTGGATATCACATCTCATGCTAAAGGAAGGGTCTCAGGTTTGGTAGAAGCATTGAGATATCACGTCTCTGCTATCGGAAGGGTCTCAGGATTGGAATGGGAAGGAGTTGGATATCCCTTCTCATGCTATAGGAAGGGTCTCAGGATTTGAATGGCAAGGAGTTGGATATCACATCTCATGCCATAGGAAGGGTCTCAGGTTTGGTATAAGCATTGAGATATCACATCTCTGCTATCGGAAGGGTCTCAGGATTGGAATGGGAAGGAGTTGGATATTCCCATCTCATGTTATAGGAAGGGTCTCAGGTTTGGTATTAGAAGCATTGAGATATCACATCTCATGCTATAGGAAGGGTCTCAGGATTGGAATGGGAAGGACTTGGATATCACATCTCATGCTATAGGGAGGGTCTCAAGTTTGATATTAGAAGCTTTGAGATATCACATCTCATGATATCGGAAGGGTCTCAGGATTGGAATGGGAAGGAGTTGGATATCACATCTCATGATAAAGGAAGGGTCTAAGGTTTGGAAGGGGAAGGATTTGGATATCACATCTCATGTTATATTACGGGTCTCAGGTTTGGTATTAGAAGCATTGAGATATCAAGTCTCAGAGTATAGGAAGGGTCTCAGAATTGGAATGGGAAGGAGTTGGATATCACATCTCAAGCTATAGGAAGGGTCTCAGGATTGGAATGGGAAGGACTTGGATATCACATCTCATGCTATAGGAAGGCTCTCAGGTTTGGAAGGGGAAAGAGTTGGATATCACATTTCATGTTAGAGGTAGGATCTCAGGTTTGGTATTAGAGGCATTGAGATATCACATCTCATGCTATCAGAAGGGTCTCAGGAATGGAATGGGAAGGAGTTGGATATCACATCTCATGCTAAAGGGAGGGTCTCAGGTTTGGAAGGGGAAGGATTTGGATATCACATCTCATGTTATAGGAAGGATCTCAGGTTTGGTATTAGAAGCATTGAGATATTACATCTCATGCTATCGGAAGGATCTCAGGTTTGGTATTAGAAGCATTGAGATATCACATCTCATGCTATCAGAAGGGTCTCAGGATTGGAATGTGAAGAAGTTGGATATCACATCTCATGCTAAAGGGAGGGTCTCAGGTTTGGAAGGGGAAGGATTTGGATATCACATCTCATGTTATCGGAAGGATCTCACGTTTGGTATTAGAAGTATTGAGATATCATATCTCATGCTATAGGAAGGGTCTCAGGATTGGAATGGGAAAGAGTTGGATATCACATCTCATGCTATAGGGAGTGTCTCAGGATTGGAATGGGAAGGACTTAGATATCACATATCATGCTATAGGGAGGGTCTCAGTTTTGATATTAGAAGCATTGAGATATCACATCTCATGCTATCGGAAGTGTCTCAGGATTGGAATGGGAAGGAGCTGGATATCACATCTCATGCTAAAGGAAGGGTCTCAGGTTTGGAACGGGAAGGATTTGGATATCACATCACATGTTATAGGAAGGGTCTCAGGTTTGGTATAAGCATTGAGATATCACATCTCTGCTATCGGAAGTGTCTCAGGATTGGAATGGGAAGGAGTTGGATATCCCATCTCATATTATAGGACGGGTCTCAGGTTTGTTATTAGAATCATTGAGATATCATATTGCATGCTGTAGGAAGGGTCTAAGGGTTGGAATGGGAAGGACTTGGATATCACATCTCATGCTATAGATATGCTCTTAGGTTTGGAAAGGGAAGGAGTTGGATATCACATTTCATGTTAGAGGAAGGATCTCAGGTTTGGTATTAGAAGCATTGAGATATCACATCTCATGCTATAGGAAGGGTCTCAGGATTGGAATGGGAAGTAGTTGGATATCACATCTCATGCTATAGGAAGGGTCTCAGGTTTGGTATAAGCATTGAGATATCACATCTAATGCTATAGGACGGGTCTCAGGATTGGAATGGAAGGAGTTGGATATCACATCTCATGTTATAGGAAGGATCTCAGGTTTGGTATTAGAAGCATTGAGACATCACATCTCATGCTATAGGAAGGGTCTCAGGGTTGGAATGGGAAGGAGTTGGATATCACCTCTCATCCAATAGGAAGGGTCTCAGGTTTGGAATGGGAAGGAATTTGGATATCACATCTTATGTTATAGGAAGGATCTCAGGTTTGGTATTAGAAGCATTGAGATATCACATCTCATGCTATAGGAAGGGTCTCAGGATTGGAATGTGAAGGATTTGGATATCACATCTCATGCTAAAGGAAGGGTCTCAGGTTTGGTAGAAGCATTGAGATATCACGTCTCTGCTATCGGAAGGGTCTCAGGATTGGATTGGGCAGGAGTTGGATATCCCTTCTCATGCTATAGGAAGGGTCTCAGGATTTGAATGGCAAGGAGTTGGATATCACATCTCATGCCATAGGAAGGGTCTCAGGTTTGGTATAAGCATTGAGATATCACATCTCTGCTATCGGAAGGGTCTCAGGATTGGACTGGGAAGGAGTTGGATATCCCTTCTCATGCTATAGGAAGTGTCTCAGGTTGGAATGGGAAGGAGTTGGATATCACATCTCATGTTATAGGAAGGGTCTCAGGATTGGAATGGGAAGGATTTGGATATCACATCTCTTGCTATAGGAAGGGTCTCAGGATTGCAATGGGTAGGAGTTGGATATTACTTTCTTGCTATAGGAAGGGTCTCATGTTTGGAATGGGAAGGAGTTGGATATCACATATGCTATAGTTAGTGTCTCAGGTTTGGAACGGGAAGGAGTTGGATATCACATCTCATGTTATAGGAAGGGTCTCAGGTTTGGTATAAGCATTGAGATATCACATCTCTGCTATCGGAAGCGGCTCAGGATTGGAATGGGAAGGAGTTGGATATCCCATCTCATGTTATAGTAAGAGTCTCTGGTTTGGTATTGGAATCATTGAGATATCACATCGCATGCTGTAGGAAGGGTGTAAGGATTGGAATGGGATGGACTTGGATATCACATCTCATGCTATAGGTAGGCTCTCAGGTTTGGTATAAGCATTGAGATATCACATCTCATGCTATAGGAAGGGTCTCAGGATTGGAATGGGAAGGATTTGGATATCACATCTCATGCTATAGGAAGGGTCTCAGATTTGGTATAAGCATTGAGATATCACATCTCATGCTAAAGGAAGGGTCTCAGGATTGGAATGGGAAGGAGTTGTATATGACATCTCAGGCCATAGGAAGGGTCTCAGGTTTGGTATAAGCATTGAGATATCACATCTCTGCTATCGGAAGGGTCTCAGGATTGGAATGGGAAGGAGTTGGATATCCCATCTCATGTTATAGGAAGGGTCTCAGGTTTGGTATTAGAAGCATAGAGATATCACATCTCATGCTATAGGAAGGGTCTCAGGATTGGAATGGGAAGGACTTGGATGTCACATCTCATGCTATAGGGAGGGTCTCAAGTTTGATATTAGAAGCATTGAGATAACAAATCTCATGATATCGGAAGGGTCTCAGGATTGGAATGGGAAGGAGTTGGATACCACATCTCATGATAAAGGAAGGGTCTAAGGTTTGGAAGGGGAAGGATTTGGATATCACATCTCATGTTATAGGACGGGTCTCAGGTTTGGTATTAGAAGCATTGAGATATCAAGTCTCATGGTATAAGAAGGGTCTCAGAATTGGAATGGGAAGGAGTTGGATATCACACCTCAAGTTATAGGAAGGGTCTCAGGATTGGAATGGGAACCATAGTATGGGTCTCAGGTTTGGTAGAAGCATTGGGATATCACATCTCATGCTATCGGAAGGGTATCAGTATTGGATTTGGAAGAAGTTGGATATCCCATCTCATGCTATAGGAAGGGTCTCAGGTTGGAATGGGAAGGAGTTGGATATCACATTTCATGTTATAGGAAGGGTCTCAGGATTGGAATGGGAAGGACTTGGATATCATATCTCATGCTATAGGACGGGTCTCAGGTTTGTTATTAGAATCATTGAGATATCATATTGCATGCTGTAGGAAGGGTCTAAGGATTGGAATGGGAAGGACTTGGATATCACATCTCATGCTATAGATAGGCTCTTAGGTTTGGAATGGGAAGGAGTTGGATATCACATTTCATGTTATAGGAAGGGTCTCAGGATTGGAATGGGAAGGACTTGGATATCATATCTCATGCTATAGGACGGGTCTCAGGTTTGTTATTAGAATCATTGAGATATCATATTGCATGCTGTAGGAAGGGTCTAAGGATTGGAATGGGAAGGACTTGGATATCACATCTCATGCTATAGATAGGCTCTTAGGTTTGGAAAGGGAAGGAGTTGGATATCACATTTCATGTTAGAGGAAGGATCGCAGGTTTGGTATTAGAAGCATTGAGATATCACATCTCATGCTATAGGAAGGGTCTCAGGATTGGAATGGGAAGTAGTTGGATATCACATCTCATGCTATAGGAAGGGTCTCAGGTTTGGTATAAGCATTGAGATATCACATCTCATGCTATAGGACGGGTCTCAGGATTGGAATGGAAGGAGTTGGATATCACATCTCATGTTATAGGAAGGATCTCAGGTTTGGTATTAGAAGCATTGAGACATCACATCTCATGCTATAGGAAGGGTCTCAGGGTTGGAATGGGAAGGAGTTGGATATCACATCTCATCCAATAGGAAGGGTCTCAGGTTTGGAATGGGAAGGAATTGGATATCACATCTCATGTTATAGGAAGGATCTCAGGTTTGGTATTAGAAGCATTGAGATATCACATCTCATGCTATAGGAAGGGTCTCAGGATTGGAATGTGAAGGATTTGGATATCACATCTCATGCTAAAGGAAGGGTCTCAGGTTTGGTAGAAGCATTGAGATATCAGGTCTCTGCTATCGGAAGGGTCTCAGGATTGGATTGGGAAGGAGTTGGATATCCCTTCTCATGCTATAGGAAGGGTCTCAGGATTTGAATGGGAAGGAGTTGGATATCACATCTCATGTTATAGGAAGGGTCTCAGGATTGGAATGGGAAGGATTTGGATATCACATCTCTTGCTATAGGAAGGGTCTCAGGATTGGAATGGGTAGGAGTTGGATATTACTTTCTTGCTATAGGAAGGGTCTCATGTTTGGAATGGGAAGCAGTTGGATATCACATATGCTATAGTTAGTGTCTCAGGTTTGGAACGGGAAGGAGTTGGATATCACATCTCATGTTATAGGAAGGGTCTCAGGTTTGGTATAAGCATTGAGATATCACATCTCTGCTATCGGAAGCGGCTCAGGATTGGAATGGGAAGGAGTTGGATATCCCATCTCATGTTATAGGAGGCGTCTCTGGTTTGGTATTAGAATCATTGAAATATCACATCGCATGCTGTAGGAAGGGTCTAAGGATTGGAATGGGATGGACTTGGATATCACATCTCATGCTATAGGTAGGCTCTCAGGTTTGGTATAAGCATTGAGATATCACATCTCATGCTATAGGAAGGGTCTCAGGATTGGAATGGGAAGGAATTGGATATCACATCTCATGCTATAGGAAGGGTCTCAGATTTGGTATAAGCATTGAGATATCACATCTCATGCTAAAGGAAGGGTCTCAGGATTGGAATGGGAAGGAGTTGTATATGACATCTCAGGCCATAGGAAGGGTCTCAGGTTTGGTATAAGCATTGAGATATCACATCTCTGCTATCGGAAGGGTCTCAGGATTGGAATGGGAAGGAGTTGGATATCCCATCTCATGTTATAGGAATGGTCTCAGGTTTGGTATTAGAAGCATAGAGATATCACATCTCATGCTATAGGAAGGGTCTCAGGATTGGAATGGGAAGGACTTGGATGTCACATCTCATGCTATAGGGAGGGTCTCAAGTTTGATATTAGAAGCGTTGAGATAACAAATCTCATGATATCGGAAGGGTCTCAGGATTGGAATGGGAAGGAGTTGGATATCACATCTCATGATAAAGGAAGGGTCTAAGGTTTGGAAGGGGAAGGATTTGGATATCACATCTCATGTTATAGGACGGGTCTCAGGTTTGGTATTAGAAGCATTGAGATATCAAGTCTCATGGTATAAGAAGGGTCTCAGAATTGGAATGGGAAGGAGTTGGATATCACACCTCAAGCTATGGGAAGGGTCTCAGGATTGGAATGGGAAGGAGTTTGATATCACATCTCCTACCCATTCCAATCCTGAGACCCTTCCTATAGCAAGAGATGTGATATCCAAATCCTTCCCATTCCAATCCTGAGACCCTTCCTATAACAAGAGATGTGATATCCAACTCCTTCCCATTCAAATCCTGAGACCCTTCCTATAGCATGAGAAGGGATATCCAACTCCTTCCCAATCCAATCCTGAGACCCTTCCGATAGCAGAGACCTGATATCTCAATGCTTCTACCAAACCTGAGACCCTTCCTTTAGCATGAGATGTGATATCCAAATCCTTCACATTCCAATCCTGAGACCCTTCCTATAGCATGAGATGTGATATCTCAATGCTTCTAATACCAAACCTGAGATCCTTCCTATAACATGAGATGTGATATCCAATTCCTTCCCATTCCAAACCTGAGACCCTTCCTATTGGATGAGATGTGATATCCAACTCCTTCCCATTCCAACCCTGAGACCCTTCCTATAGCATGAGATGTGATGTCTCAATGCTTCTAATACCAAACCTGAGATCCTTCCTATAACATGAGATGTGATATCCAACTCCTTCCATTCCAATCCTGAGACCCGTCCTATAGCATGAGATGTGATATCTCCATGCTTATACCAAACCTGAGACCCTTCCTATAGCATGAGATGTGATATCCAACTACTTCCCATTCCAATCCTGAGACCCTTCCTATAGCATGAGATGTGATATCTCAATGCTTCTAATACCAAACTTGAGATCCTTCCTCTAACATGAAATGTGATATCCAACTCCTTCCCTTTCCAAACCTAAGAGCCTATCTATAGCATGAGATGTGATATCCAAGTCCGTCCCATTCCAATCCTTAGACCCTTCCTACGGCATGCAATATGATATCTCAATGATTCTAATAACAAACCTGAGACCCGTCCTATAGCATGAGATATGATATCCAAGTCCTTCCCATTCCAATCCTGAGACCCTTCCTATAACATGAAATGTGATATCCAACTCCTTCCCATTCCAACCTGAGACCCTTCCTATAGCATGAGATGGGATATCCAACTTCTTCCAGATCCAATACTGATACCCTTCCGATAGCATGAGATGTGATATCCCAATGCTTCTACCAAACCTGAGACCCATACTATGGCATGAGATGTGATATCAAACTCCTTCCCATTCCAATCCTGAGACCCTTCCTATAACTTGAGGTGTGATATCCAACTCCTTCCCATTCCAATTCTGAGACCCTTCTTATACCATGAGACTTGATATCTCAATGCTTCTAATACCAAACCTGAGACCCGTCCTATAACATGAGATGTGATATCCAAATCCTTCCCCTTCCAAACCTTAGACCCTTCCTTTATCATGAGATGTGGTATCCAACTCCTTCCCATTCCAATCCTGAGACCCTTCCGATATCATGAGATTTGTTATCTCAATGCTTCTAATATCAAACTTGAGACCCTCCCTATAGCATGAGATGTGACATCCAAGTCCTTCCCATTCCAATCCTGAGACCCTTCCTATAGCATGAGATGTGATATCTCTATGCTTCTAATACCAAACCTGAGACCCTTCCTATAACATGAGATGGGATATCCAACTCCTTCCCATTCCAATCCTGAGACCCTTCCGATAGCAGAGATGTGATATCTCAATGCTTATACCAAACCTGAGACCCTTCCTATGGCCTGAGATGTCATATACAACTCCTTCCCATTCCAATCCTGAGACCCTTCCTTTAGCATGAGATGTGATATCTCAATGCTTATACCAAATCTGAGACCCTTCCTATAGCATGAGATGTGATATCCAAATCCTTCCCATTCCAATCCTGAGACCCTTCCTATAGCATGAGATGTGATATCTCAATGCTTATACCAAACCTGAGAGCCTACCTATAGCATGAGATGTGATATCCAAGTCCATCCCATTCCAATCCTTAGACCCTTCCTACAGCATGCGATGTGATATCTCAATGATTCCAATACCAAACCAGAGACTCTTACTATAACATGAGATGGGATATCCAACTCCTTCCCATTCCAATCCTGAGCCGCTTCCGATAGCAGAGATGTGATATCTCAATGCTTATACCAAACCTGAGACCCTTCCTATAACATGAGATGTGATATCCAACTCCTTCCCGTTCCAAACCTGAGACACTAACTATAGCATATGTGATATCCAACTCCTTCCCATTCCAAACATGAGACCCTTCCTATAGCAAGAAAGTAATATCCAACTCCTACCCATTCCAATCCTGAGACCCTTCCTATAGCAAGAGATGTGATATCCAAATCCTTCCCATTCCAATCCTGAGACCCTTCCTATAACATGAGATGTGATATCCAACTCCTTCCCATTCCAACCTGAGACACTTCCTATAGCATGAGAAGGGATATCCAACTCCTTCCCAATCCAATCCTGAGACCCTTCCGATAGCAGAGATGTGATATCTCAATGCTTATACCAAACCTGAGACCCTTCCTATGGCATGAGATGTGATATCCAACTCCTTGCCATTCAAATCCTGAGACCCTTCCTATAGCATGAGAAGGGATATCCAACTCCTGCCCAATCCAATCCTGAGACCCTTCCGATAGCAGAGACGTGATATCTCAATGCTTCTACCAAACCTGAGACCCTTCCTTTAGCATGAGATGTGATATCCAAATCCTTCACATTCCAATCCTGAGACCCTTCCTATAGCATGAGATGTGATATATCAATGCTTCTAATACCAAACCTGAGATCCTTCCTATAACATAAGATGTGATATCCAAATTCCTTCCCATTCCAAACCTGAGACCCTTCCTATAGCATGAGATGTGATGTCTCAATGCTTCTAATACCAAACCTGAGATCCTTCCTATAACATGAGATGTGATATCCAACTCCTTCCATTCCAATCCTGAGACCCGTCCTATAGCATTAGATGTGATATCTCAATGCTTATACCAAACCTGAGACCCTTCCTATAGCATGAGATGTGATATCCAACTACTTCCCATTCCAATCCTGAGACCCTTCCTATAGCAGAGATGTGATATCTCAATGCTTATACCAAACCTGAGACCCTTCCTATGGCATGAGATGTGATATCCAACTCCTTGCCATTCAAATCCTGAGACCCTTCCTATAGCTTGAGAAGGGATATCCAACTCCTGCCCAATCCAATCCTGAGACCCTTCCGATAGCAGAGACGTGATATCTCAATGCTTCTATCAAACCTGAGACCCTTCCTTTAGCATGAGATGTGATATCTCAATGCTTCTAATACCAAACCTGAGACCCTTCCTATAGCATGAGATGTGATATCCAACTACTTCCCATTCCAATCCTGAGACCCTTCCTATAGCATGAGATGTGATATCTCAATGCTTCTAATACCAAACCTGAGATCCTTCCTCTAACATGAAATGTGATATCCAACTCCTTCCCTTTCCAAACCTAAGAGCATATCTATAGCATGAGATGTGATATCCAAGTCCTTCCCATTCCAACCCTTAGACCCTTCCTACAGCATGCAATATGATATCGCAATGATTCTAATAACAAACCTGAGACCCGTCCTATAATATGAGATGGGATATCCAACTCCTTCCCATTCCAATCCTGAGACACTTCCGATAGCATGAGATGTGATATCTCAATGCTTCTAATATCAAAACTGAGACCCTCCCTATAGCATGATATGTGATATCTAAGTCCTTCCCATTCCAATCCTGAGACACTCCCTATAGCATGAGATGTGATATCCAACTCTTTCCCATTCCAATCCTGAGACCCTTCCTATAGCATGAGATATGATATCTCAATACTTCTAATACCAAACGTGAGATCCTTCCGATAACATGAGATGTGATATCCAAATCCTTCCCCTTCCAAACCTGAGACCCTCCCTTTAGCATGAGATGTGATATCCAACTTCTTCACATTCCAATCCTGAGACCCTTCTGATAGCATGAGATGTGATATCTCAATGCTTCTAATACCAAACCTGAGATCCTTCCGATAGCATGAGATGTGATATCTCAATGCTTCTAATACCAAACCTGAGATCCTTCCTATAACATGAGATGTGATATCCAAATCCTTCCCCTTCCAAACCTGAGACCCTCCCTTTAGCATGAGATGTGATATCCAACTCATTCCCATTCCATTCCTGAGACCCTTCTGATAGCATGAGATGTGATATCTCAATGCCTCTAATACCAAACCTGAGATCCTACCTCTAACATGAAATGTGATATCCAACTCTTTCCCCTTCCAAACCTGAGAGCCTTCCTATAGCATGAGATGTGATATCCAAGTCCTTCCCATTCCAATCCTGAGACCCTTCCTATAGCTTGAGATGTGATATCCAACTCCTTCCCATTCCAATTCTGAGACCCTTCCTATACTCTGAGACTTGATATCTCAATGCTTCTAATACCAAACCTGAGACCCGTAATATAACATGAGATGTGATATCCAAATCCTTCCCCTTCCAAACCTTAGACCCTTCCTTTATCATGAGATGTGATATCCAACTCCTTCCCATTCCAATCCTGAGACCCTTCCGATATCATGAGATGTGATATCTCAAAGCTTCTAATATCAAACTTGAGACCCTCCCTACAGCATGAGATGTGATATCCAAGTCCTTCCCATTCCAATCCTGAGACCCTTCCTATAGCATGAGATGTGATATCTCAATGCTTCTAATACCAAACCTGAGACCCTTCCTATACCATGAGATGGGAATATCCAACTCCTTCCCATTCCAATCCTGAGACCCTTCCGACAGCAGAGACGTGATATCTCAATGCTTCTACCAAACCTGAGACCCTTCCTTTAGCATGAGATGTGATATCCAAATCCTTCACATTCCAATCCTGAGACCCTTCCTATAGCATGAGATGTGATATCTCAATGCTTCTAATACCAAACCTGAGATCCTTCCTATAACATGAGATGTGATATCCAATTCCTTCCCATTCCAAACCTGAGACCCTTTTTATTGGATGAGATGTGATATCCAACTCCTTCCCATTCCAACCCTGAGACCCTTCCTATAGCATGAGATGTGATGTCTCAATGCTTCTAATACCAAACCTGAGATCCTTCCTATAACATGAGATGTGATATCCAACTCCTTCCATTCCAATCCTGAGACCCGTCCTATAGCCTGAGATGTGATATCTCAATGCTTATACCAAACCTGAGACCCTTCCTATAGCATGAGATGTGATATCCAACTACTTCCCATTCCAATCCTGAGACCCTTCCTATAGCATGAGATGTGATATCCAAGTCCTTCCCATTCCAACCCTGAGACCCTTCCTATAGCATGAGATGTGATGTCTCAATGCTTCTAATACCAAACCTGAGATCCTTCCTATAACATGAGATGTGATATCCAACTCCTTCCATTCCAATCCTGAGACCCGTCCTATAGCATTAGATGTGATATCTCAATGCTTATACCAAACCTGAGACCCTTCCTATAGCATGAGATGTGATATCCAACTACTTCCCATTCCAATCCTGAGACCCTTCCTATAGCATGAGATGTGATATCTCAATGCTTCTAATACCAAACCTGAGATCCTTCCTCTAACATGAAATGTGATATCCAACTCCTTCCCTTTCCAAACCTAAGAGCCTATCTATAGCATGAGATGTGATATCCAAGTCCTTCCCATTCCAACCCTTAGACCCTTCCTACAGCATGCAATATGATATCTCAATGATTCTAATAACAAACCTGAGACCCGTCCTATAACATGAGATGGGATATCCAACTCCTTCCCATTCCAATCCTGAGACACTTCCGATAGCAGAGATGTGATATCTCAATGCTTATACCAAACCTGAGACCCTTCCTATAACATGAGATGTGATATCCAAATCCTTCCCGTTCCAAACCTGAGACCCTTCCTTTAGCATGAGATGTGATATCCAGCTCCTTCCCATTCCAATCCTGAGACACTTCCGATAGCATGAGATGTGATATCTCAATGCTTCTAATATCAAAACTGAGACCCCCCCTATAGCATGATATGTGATATCTAAGTCCTTCCCATTCCAATCCTGAGACACTCCCTATAGCATGAGATGTGATATCCAACTCTTTCCCATTCCAATCCTGAGACCCTTCCTATAGCATGAGATATGATATCTCAATACTTCTAATACCAAACGTGAGATCCTTCCGATAACATGAGATGTGATATCCAAATCCTTCCCCTTCCAAACCTGAGACCCTCCCTTTAGCATGAGATGTGATATCCAACTCCTTCCCATTCCAATCCTGAGACCCTTCTGATAGCATGAGATGTGATATCTCAATGCTTCTAATACCAAACCTGAGATCCTTCCGATAGCATGAGATGTGATATCTCAATGCTTCTAATACCAAACCTGAGATCCTTCCTATAACATGAGATGTGATATCCAAATCCTTCCCCTTCCAAACCTGAGACCCTCCCTTTAGCATGAGATGTGATATCCAACTCCTTCCCATTCCATTCTTGAGACCCTTCTGATAGCATGAGATGTGATATCTCAATGCCACTAATACCAAACCTGAGATCCTACCTCTAACATGAAATGTGATATCCAACTCTTTCCCCTTCCAAACCTGAGAGCCTTCCTATAGCATGAGATGTGATATCCAAGTCCTTCCCATTCCAATCCTGAGACCCTTCCTATAGCTTGAGATGTGATATCCAACTCCTTCCCATTCCAATTCTGAGACCCTTCCTATACTCTGAGACTTGATATCTCAATGCTTCTAATACCAAACCTGAGACCCGTAATATAACATGAGATGTGATATCCAAATCCTTCCCCTTCCAAACCTTAGACCCTTCCTTTATCATGAGATGTGATATCCAACTCCTTCCCATTCCAATCCTGAGACCCTTCCGATATCATGAGATGTGATATCTCAAAGCTTCTAATATCAAACTTGAGACCCTCCCTATAGCATGAGATGTGATATCCAAGTCCTTCCCATTCCAATCCTGAGACCCTTCCTATAGCATGAGATGTGATATCTCAATGCTTCTAATACCAAACCTGAGACCCTTCCTATAACATGAGATGGGAATATCCAACTCCTTCCCATTCCAATCCTGAGACCCTTCCGATAGCAGAGATGTGATATCTCAATGCTTATACCAAACCAGAGACCCTTCCTATGGCATGAGATGTGATATCCAACTCCTTGCCATTCAAATCCTGAGACCCTTCCTATAGCATGAGAAGGGATATCCAACTCCTTCCCATTCCAATCCTGAGACCCTTCCGATAGCAGAGACGTGATATCTCAATGCTTCTACCAAACCTGAGACCCTTCCTTTAGCATGAGATGTGATATCCAAATCCTTCACATTCCAATCCTGAGACCCTTCCTATAGCATGAGATGTGATATCTCAATGCTTCTAATACCAAACCTGAGATCCTTCCTATAACATGAGATGTGATATCCAATTCCTTCCCATTCCAAACCTGAGACCCTTCCTATTGGATGAGATGTGATATCCAACTCCTTCCCATTCCAACCCTGAGACCCTTCCTATAGCATGAGATGTGATGTCTCAATGCTTCTAATACCAAACCTGAGATCCTTCCTATAACATGAGATGTGATATCCAACTCCTTCCATTCCAATCCTGAGACCCGTCCTATAGCATGAGATGTGATATCTCAATGCTTATACCAAACCTGAGACCCTTCCTATAGCATGAGAAGGGATATCCAACTCCTTCCCAATCCAATCCTGAGACCCTTCCGATAGCAGAGATGTGATATCTCAATGCTTATACCAAACCTGAGACCCTTCTTATGGCATGAGATGTGATATCCAACTCCTTGCCATTCAAATCCTGAGACCCTTCCTATAGCATGAGAAGGGATATCCAACTCCTGCCCAATCCAATCCTAAGACCCTTCCGATAGCAGAGACGTGATATCTCAATGCTTCTACCAAACCTGAGACCCTTCCTTTAGCATGAGATGTGATATCCAAATCCTTCACATTCCAATCCTGAGACCCTTCCTATAGCATGAGATGTGATATCTCAATGCTTCTAATACCAAACCTGAGATCCTTCCTATAACATAAGATGTGATATCCAAATTCCTTCCCATTCCAAACCTGAGACCCTTCCTATTGGATGAGAGGTGATATCCAACTCCTTCCCATTCCAACCCTGAGACCCTTCCTATAGCATGAGATGTGATGTCTCAATGCTTCTAATACCAAACCTGAGATCCTTCCTATAACATGAGATGTGATATCCAACTCCTTCCATTCCAATCCTGAGACCCGTCCTATAGCATTAGATGTGATATCTCAATGCTTATACCAAACCTGAGACCCTTCCTATAGCATGAGATGTGATATCCAACTACTTCCCATTCCAATCCTGAGACCCTTCCTATAGCATGAGATGTGATATCTCAATGCTTCTAATACCAAACCTGAGATCCTTCCTCTAACATGAAATGTGATATCCAACTCCTTCCCTTTCCAAACCTAAGAGCATATCTATAGCATGAGATGTGATATCCAAGTCCTTCCCATTCCAACCCTTAGACCCTTCCTACAGCATGCAATATGATATCTCAATGATTCTAATAACAAACCTGAGACCCGTCCTATAATATGAGATGGGATATCCAACTCCTTCCCATTCCAATCCTGAGACACTTCCGATAGCAGAGATGTGATATCTCAATGCTTATACCAAACCTGAGACCCTTCCTATAACATGTGATGTGATATCCAAATCCTTCCCGTTCCAAACCTGAGACCCTTCCTTTAGCATGAGATGTGATATCCAGCTCCTTCCCATTCCAATCCTGAGACACTTCCGATAGCATGAGATGTGATATCTCAATGCTTCTAATATCAAAACTGAGACCCTCCCTATAGCATGATATGTGATATCTAAGTCCTTCCCATTCCAATCCTGAGACACTCCCTATAGCATGAGATGTGATATCCAACTCTTTCCCATTCCAATCCTGAGACCCTTCCTATAGCATGAGATATGATATCTCAATACTTCTAATACCAAACGTGAGATCCTTCCGATAACATGAGATGTGATATCCAAATCCTTCCCCTTCCAAACCTGAGACCCTCCCTTTAGCATGAGATGTGATATCCAACTTCTTCACATTCCAATCCTGAGACCCTTCTGATAGCATGAGATGTGATATCTCAATGCTTCTAATACCAAACCTGAGATCCTTCCGATAGCATGAGATGTGATATCTCAATGCTTCTAATACCAAACCTGAGATCCTTCCTATAACATGAGATGTGATATCCAAATCCTTCCCCTTTCAAACCTGAGACCCTCCTTTTAGCATGAGATGTGATATCCAACTCCTTCCCATTCCATTCCTGAGACCCTTCTGATAGCATGAGATGTGATATCTCAATGCCTCTAATACCAAACCTGAGATCCTACCTCTAACATGAAATGTGATATCCAACTCTTTCCCCTTCCAAACCTGAGAGCCTTCCTATAGCATGAGATGTGATATCCAAGTCCTTCCCATTCCAATCCTGAGACCCTTCCTATAGCTTGAGATGTGATATCCAACTCCTTCCCATTCCAATTCTGAGACCCTTCCTATACTCTGAGACTTGATATCTCAATGCTTCTAATACCAAACCTGAGACCCGTAATATAACATGAGATGTGATATCCAAATCCTTCCCCTTCCAAACCTTAGACCCTTCCTTTATCATGAGATGTGATATCCAACTCCTTCCCATTCCAATCCTGAGACCCTTCCGATATCATGAGATGTGATATCTCAAAGCTTCTAATATCAAACTTGAGACCCTCCCTATAGCATGAGATGTGATATCCAAGTCCTTCCCATTCCAATCCTGAGACCCTTCCTATAGCATGAGATGTGATATCTCAATGCTTCTAATACCAAACCTGAGACCCTTCCTATAACATGAGATGGGAATATCCAACTCCTTCCCATTCCAATCCTGAGACCCTTCCGATAGCAGAGATGTGATATCTCAATGCTTATACCAAACCTGAGACCCTTCCTATGGCATGAGATGTGATATCCAACTCCTTGCCATTCAAATCCTGAGACCCTTCCTATAGCATGAGAAGGGATATCCAACTCCTTCCCATTCCAATCCTGAGACCCTTCCGATAGCAGAGACGTGATATCTCAATGCTTCTACCAAACCTGAGACCCTTCCTTTAGCATGAGATGTGATATCCAAATCCTTCACATTCCAATCCTGAGACCCTTCCTATAGCATGAGATGTGATATCTCAATGCTTCTAATACCAAACCTGAGATCCTTCCTATAACATGAGATGTGATATCCAATTCCTTCCCATTCCAAACCTGAGACCCTTCCTATTGGATGAGATGTGATATCCAACTCCTTCCCATTCCAACCCTGAGACCCTTCCTATAGCATGAGATGTGATGTCTCAATGCTTCTAATACCAAACCTGAGATCCTTCCTATAACATGAGATGTGATATCCAACTCCTTCCATTCCAATCCTGAGACCCATCCTATAGCATGAGATGTGATATCTCAATGCTTATACCAAACCTGAGACCCTTCCTATAGCATGAGATGTGATATCCAACTACTTCCCATTCCAATCCTGAGACCCTTCCTATAGCATGAGATGTGATATCCAAGTCCTTCCCATTCCAACCCTCAGACCCTTCCTATAGCATGAGATGTGATGTCTCAATGCTTCTAATACCAAACCTGAGATCCTTCCTATAACATGAGATGTGATATCCAACTCCTTCCATTCCAATCCTGAGACCCGTCCTATAGCATTAGATGTGATATCTCAATGCTTATACCAAACCTGAGACCCTTCCTATAGCATGAGATGTGATATCCAACTACTTCCCATTCCAATCCTGAGACCCTTCCTCTAACATGAAATGTGATATCCAACTCCTTCCCTTTCCAAACCTAAGAGCCTATCTATAGCATGAGATGTGATATCCAAGTCCTTCCCATTCCAACCCTTAGACCCTTCCTACAGCATGCAATATGATATCTCAATGATTCTAATAACAAACCTGAGACCCGTCCTATAACATGAGATGGGATATCCAACTCCTTCCCATTCCAATCCTGAGACACTTCCGATAGCAGAGATGTGATATCTCAGTGCTTATACCAAACCTGAGACCCTTCCTATAACATGAGATGTGATATCCAAATCCTTCCCGTTCCAAACCTGAGACCCTTCCTTTAGCATGAGATGTGATATCCAGCGCCTTCTCATTCCAATCCTGAGACACTTCCGATAGCATGAGATGTGATATCTCAATGCTTCTAATATCAAAACTGAGACCCCCCCTATAGCATGATATGTGATATCTAAGTCCTTCCCATTCCAATCCTGAGACACTCCCTATAGCATGAGATGTGATATCCAACTCTTTCCCATTCCAATCCTGAGACCCTTCCTATAGCATGAGATATGATATCTCAATACTTCTAATACCAAACGTGAGATCCTTCCGATAACATGAGATGTGATATCCAAATCCTTCCCCTTCCAAACCTGAGACCCTCCCTTTAGCATGAGATGTGATATCCAACTCCTTCCCATTCCAATCCTGAGACCCTTCTGATAGCATGAGATCTGATATCTCAATGCTTCTAATACCAAACCTGAGATCCTTCCGATAGCATGAGATGTGATATCTCAATGCTTCTAATACCAAACCTGAGATCCTTCCTATAACATGAGATGTGATATCCAAATCCTTCCCCTTCCAAACCTGAGACCCTCCCTTTAGCATGAGATGTGATATCCAACTCCTTCCCATTCCATTCCTGAGACCCTTCTGATAGCATGAGATGTGATATCTCAATGCCTCTAATACCAAACCTGAGATCCTACCTCTAACATGAAATGTGATATCCAACTCTTTCCCCTTCCAAACCTGAGAGCCTTCCTATAGCATGAGATGTGATATCCAAGTCCTTCCCATTCCAATCCTGAGACCCTTCCTATAGCTTGAGATGTGATATCCAACTCCTTCCCATTCCAATTCTGAGACCCTTCCTATACTCTGAGACTTGATATCTCAATGCTTCTAATACCAAACCTGAGACCCGTAATATAACATGAGATGTGATATCCAAATCCTTCCCCTTCCAAACCTTAGACCCTTCCTTTATCATGAGATGTGATATCCAACTCCTTCCCATTCCAATCCTGAGACCCTTCCGATATCATGAGATGTGATATCTCAAAGCTTCTAATATCAAACTTGAGACCCTCCCTATAGCATGAGATGTGATATCCAAGTCCTTCCCATTCCAATCCTGAGACCCTTCCTATAGCATGAGATGTGATATCTCAATGCTTCTAATACCAAACCTGAGACCCTTCCTATAACATGAGATGGGAATATCCAACTCCTTCCCATTCCAATCCTGAGACCCTTCCGATAGCAGAGATGTGATATCTCAATGCTTATACCAAACCTGAGACCCTTCCTATGGCATGAGATGTGATATCCAACTCCTTGCCATTCAAATCCTGAGACCCTTCCTATAGCATGAGAAGGGATATCCAACTCCTTCCCAATCCAATCCTGAGACCCTTCCGATAGCAGAGACGTGATATCTCAATGCTTCTACCAAACCTGAGACCCTTCCTTTAGCATGAGATGTGATATCCAAATCCTTCACATTCCAATCCTGAGACCCTTCCTATAGCATGAGATGTGATATCTCAATGCTTCTAATACCAAACCTGAGATCCTTCCTATAACATGAGATGTGATATCCAATTCCTTCCCATTCCAAACCTGAGACCCTTCCTATTGGATGAGATGTGATATCCAACTCCTTCCCATTCCAACCCTGAGACCCTTCCTATAGCATGAGATGTGATGTCTCAATGCTTCTAATACCAAACCTGAGATCCTTCCTATAACATGAGATGTGATATCCAACTCCTTCCATTCCAATCCTGAGACCCGTCCTATAGCATGAGATGTGATATCTCAATGCTTATACCAAACCTGAGACCCTTCCTATAGCATGAGATGTGATATCCAACTACTTCCCATTCCAATCCTGAGACCCTTCCTATAGCATGAGATGTGATATCTCAATGCTTCTAATACCAAACCTGAGATCCTTCCTCTAACATGAAATGTGATATCCAACTCCTTCCCTTTCCAAACCTAAGAGCCTATCTATACCATGAGATGTGATATCCAAGTCCTTCCCATTCCAATCCTTAGACCCTTCCTACAGCATGCAATATGATATCTCAATGATTCTAATAACAAACCTGAGACCCGTCCTATAGCATGACATATGATATCCAAGTCCTTCCCATTCCAATCCTGAGACCCTTCCTATAACATGAAATGTGATATCCAACTCCTTCCCATTCCAACCTGAGACCCTTCCTATAGCATGAGATGGGATATCCAACTTCTTCCAAATCCAATACTGATACCCTTCCGATAGCATGAGATGTGATATCCCAATGCTTCTACCAAACCTGAGACCCATACTATGGCATGAGATGTGATATCAAACTCCATTCCAATCCTGAGACCCTTCCTATAGCTTGAGGTGTGATATCCAACTCCTTCCCATTCCAATTCTGAGACCCTTCTTATACCATGAGACTTGATATCTCAATGCTTCTAATACCAAACCTGAGACCCGTCCTATAACATGAGATGTGATATCCAAATCCTTCCCCTTCCAAACCTTAGACCCTTCCTTTATCATGAGATGTGGTATCCAACTCCTTCCCATTCCAATCCTGAGACCCTTCTGATAGCATGAGATGTGATATCTCAATGCTTCTAATACCAAACCTGAGATCCTTCCGATAGCATGAGATGTGATATCTCAATGCTTCTAATACCAAACCTGAGATCCTTCCTATACCATGAGATGTGATATCCAAATCCTTCCCCTTCCAAACCTGAGACCCTCCCTTTAGCATGAGATGTGATATCCAACTCCTTCCCATTCCATTCCTGAGACCCTTCTGATAGCATGAGATGTGATATCTCAATGCCTCTAACACCAAACCTGAGATCCTACCTCTAACATGAAATGTGATATCCAACTCTTTCCCCTTCCAAACCTGAGAGCCTTCCTATAGCATGAGATGTGATATCCAGGTCCTTCCCATTCCAATCCTGAGACCCTTCCTATAGCTTGAGATGTGATATCCAACTCCTTCCCATTCCAATTCTGAGACCCTTCCTATACTCTGAGACTTGATATCTCAATGATTCTAATACCAAACCTGAGACCCGTAATATAACATGAGATGTGATATCCAAATCCTTCCCCTTCCAAACATTAGACCCTTCCTTTATCATGAGATGAGATATCCAACTCCTTCCCATTCCAATCCTGAGACCCTTCCGATATCATGAGATGTGATATCTCTAAGCTTCTAATATCAAACTTGAGACCCTCCCTATAGCATGAGATGTGATATCCAAGTCCTTCCCATTCCAATCCTGAGACCCTTCCTATAGCATGAGATGTGATATCTCAATGCTTCTAATACCAAACCTGAGACCCTTCCTATAACATGAGATGGGAATATCCAACTCCTTCCCATTCCAATCCTGAGACCCTTCCGATAGCAGAGATGTGATATCTCAATGCTTATACCAAACCTGAGACCCTTCCTATGGCATGAGATGTGATATCCAACTCCTTGCCATTCAAATCCTGAGACCCTTCCTATAGCATGAGAAGGGATATCCAACTCCTTCCCAATCCAATCCTGAGACCCTTCCGATAGCAGAGACGTGATATCTCAATGCTTCTACCAAACCTGAGACCCTTCCTTTAGCATGAGATGTGATATCCAAATCCTTCACATTCCAATCCTGAGACCCTTCCTATAGCATGAGATGTGATATCTCAATGCTTCTAATACCAAACCTGAGATCCTTCCTATAACATGAGATGTGATATCCAATTCCTTCCCATTCCAAACCTGAGACCCTTCCTATTGGATGAGATGTGATATCCAACTCCTTCCCATTCCAACCCTGAGACCCTTCCTATAGCATGAGATGTGATGTCTCAATGCTTCTAATACCAAACCTGAGATCCTTCCTATAACATGAGATGTGATATCCAACTCCTTCCATTCCAATCCTGAGACCCGTCCTATAGCATGAGATGTGATATCCAACTACTTCCCATTCCAATCCTGAGACCCTTCCTATAGCATGAGATGTGATATCTCAATGCTTCTAATACCAAACCTGAGATCCTTCCTCTAACATGAAATGTGATATCCAACTCCTTCCCTTTCCAAACCTAAGAGCCTATCTATAGCATGAGATGTGATATCCAAGTCCTTCCCATTCCAATCCTTAGACCCTTCCTACAGCATGCAATATGATATCTCAATGATTCTAATAACAAACCTGAGACCCGTCCTATAGCATGAGATATGATATCCAAGTCCTTCCCATTCCAATCCTGAGACCCTTCCTATAACATGAAATGTGATATCCAACTCCTTCCCATTCCAACCTGAGACCCTTCCTATAGCATGAGATGGGATATCCAACTTCTTCCAAATCCAATACTGATACCCTTCCGATAGCATGAGATGTGATATCCCAATGCTTCTACCAAACCTGAGACCCATACTATGGCATGAGATGTGATATCAAACTCCTTTCCATTCCAATCCTGAGACCCTTCCTATAGCTTGAGGTGTGATATCCAACTCCTTCCCATTCCAATTCTGAGACCCTTCTTATACCATGAGACTTGATATCTCAATGCTTCTAATACCAAACCTGAGACCCGTCCTATAACATGAGATGTGATATCCAAATCCTTCCCCTTCCAAACCTTAGACCCTTCCTTTATCATGAGATGTGGTATCCAACTCCTTCCCATTCCAATCCTGAGACCCTTCCGATATCATGAGATTTGTTATCTCAATGCTTCTAATATCAAACTTGAGACCCTCCCTATAGCATGAGATGTGACATCCAAGTCCTTCCCATTCCAATCCTGAGACCCTTCCTATAGCATGAGATGTGCTATCTCTATGCTTCTAATACCAAACCTGAGACCCTTCCTATAACATGAGATGGGATATCCAACTCCTTCCCATTCCAATCCTGAGACCCTTCCGATAGCAGAGATGTGATATCTCAATGCTTATACCAAACCTGAGACCCTTCCTATGGCCTGAGATGTCATATACAACTCCTTCCCATTCCAATCCTGAGACCCTTCCTTTAGCATGAGATGTGATATCTCAATGCTTATACCAAATCTGAGACCCTTCCTATAGCATGAGATGTGATATCCAAATCCTTCCCATTCCAATCCTGAGACCCTTCCTATAGCATGAGATGTGATATCTCAATGCTTATACCAAACCTGAGAGCCTACCTATAGCATGAGATGTGATATCCAAGTCCATCCCATTCCAATCCTTAGACCCTTCCTACAGCATGCAATGTGATATCTCAATGATTCTAATACCAAACCAGAGACTCTTACTATAACATGAGATGGGATATCCAACTCCTTCCCATTCCAATCCTGAGCCGCTTCCGATAGCAGAGATGTGATATCTCAATGCTTATACCAAACCTGAGACCCTTCCTATAACATGAGATGTGATATCCAACTCCTTCCCGTTCCAAACCTGAGACACTAACTATAGCATATGTGATATCCAACTCCTTCCCATTCCAAACATGAGACCCTTCCTATAGCAAGAAAGTAATATCCAACTCCTACCCATTCCAATCCTGAGACCCTTCCTATAGCAAGAGATGTGATATCCAAATCCTTCCCATTCCAATCCTGAGACCCTTCCTATAACATGAGATGTGATATCCAACTCCTTCCCATTCCAACCTGAGACACTTCCTATAGCATTAGAAGGGATATCCAACTCCTTCCCAATCCAATCCTGAGACCCTTCCGATAGCAGAGATGTGATATCTCAATGCTTATACCAAACCTGAGACCCTTCCTATGGCATGAAATGTGATATCCAACTCCTTGCCATTCAAATCCTGAGACCCTTCCTATAGCATGAGAAGGGACATCCAACTCCTTCCCAATCCAATCCTGAGACCCTTCCGATAGCAGAGACGTGATATCTCAATGCTTCTACCAAACCTGAGACCCTTCCTTTAGCATGAGATGTGATATCCAAATCCTTCACATTCCAATCCTGAGACCCTTCCTATAGCATGAGATGTGATATCTCAATGCTTCTAATACCAAACCTGAGATCCTTCCTATAACATGAGATGTGATATCCAATTCCTTCCCATTCCAAACCTGAGACCCTTCCTATTGGATGAGATGTGATATCCAACTCCTTCCCATTCCAACCCTGAGACCCTTCCTATAGCATGAGATGTGATGTCTCAATGCTTCTAATACCAAACCTGAGATCCTTCCTATAACATGAGATGTGATATCCAACTCCTTCCATTCCAATCCTGAGACCCGTCCTATAGCATGAGATGTGATATCTCAATGCTTATACCAAACCTGAAACCCTTCCTATAGCATGAGATGTGATATCCAACTACTTCCCATTCCAATCCTGAGACCCTTCCTATAGCATGAGATGTGATATCTCAATGCTTCTAATAACAAACCTGAGATCCTTCCTCTAACATGAAATGTGATATCCAACTCCTTCGCTTCCCAAACCTAAGAGCCTATCTATAGCATGAGATGTGATATCCAAGTCCTTCCCATTCCAACCCTTAGACCCTTCCTACAGCATGCAATATGATATCTCAATGATTCTAATAACAAACCTGAGACCCGTCCTATAACATGAGATGGGATATCCAACTCCTTCCCATTCCAATCCTGAGACACTTCCGATAGCAGAGATGTGATATCTCAATGCTTATACCAAACCTGAGACCCTTCCTATAACATGAGATGTGATATCCAAATCCTTCCCGTTCCAAACCTGAGACCCTTCCTTTAGCATGAGATGTGATATCCAAATCCTTCCCGTTCCAAACCTGAGACCCTTCCTTTAGCATGAGATGTGATATCCAGCTCCTTCCCATTCCAATCCTGAGACACTTCCGATAGCATGAGATGTGATATTTCAATGCTTCTAATATCAAAACTGAGACCCTCCCTATAGCATGATATGTGATATCTAAGTCCTTCCCATTCCAATCCTGAGACACTCCCTAAAGCATGAGATGTGATATCCAACTCTTTCCCATTCCAATCCTGAGACCCTTCATATAGCATGAGATATGATATCTCAATACTTCTAATACCAAACGTGAGATCCTTCCGATAACATGAGATGTGATATCCAACTCCTTCCATTCCAATCCTGAGACCCGTCCTATAGCATGAGATGTGATATCTCAATGCTTATACCAAACCTGAGACCCTTCCTATAGCATGAGATGTGATATCCAACTACTTCCCATTCCAATCCTGAGACCCTTCCTATAGCATGAGATGTGATATCTCAATGCTTCTAATACCAAACCTGAGATCCTTCCTCCAACATGAAATGTGATATCCAACTCCTTCCCTTTCCAAACCTAAGAGCCTATCTATAGCATGAGATGTGATATCCAAGTCCTTCCCATTCCAATCCTTAGACCCTTCCTACAGCATGCAATATGATATCTCAATGATTCTAATAGCAAACCTGAGACCCGTCCTATAGCATGAGATATGATATCCAAGTCCTTCCCATTCCAATCCTGAGACCCTTCCTATAACATGAAATGTGATATCCAACTCCTTCCCATTCCAACCTGAGACCCCTCCTATAGCATGAGATGGGATATCCAACTTCTTCCAAATCCAATACTGATACCCTTCCGATAGCATGAGATGTGATATCCCAATGCTTCTACCAAACCTGAGACCCATACTATGGCATGAGATGTGATATCAAACTCCTTTCCATTCCAATCCTGAGACCCTTCCTATAGCTTGAGGTGTGATATCCAACTCCTTCCCATTCCAATTCTGAGACCCTTCTTATACCATGAGACTTGATATCTCAATGCTTCTAATACCAAACCTGAGACCCGTCCTATAACATGAGATGTGATATCCAAATCCTTCCCCTTCCAAACCTTAGACCCTTCCTTTATCATGAGATGTGGTATCCAACTCCTTCCCATTCCAATCCTGAGACCCTTCCGATATCATGAGATGTGTTATCTCAATGCTTCTAATATCAAACTTGAGACCCTCCCTATAGCATGAGATGTGACATCCAAGTCCTTCCCATTCCAATCCTGAGACCCTTCCTATAGCATGAGATGTGATATCTCTATGCTTCTAATACCAAACCTGAGACCCTTCCTATAACATGAGATGGGATATCCAACTCCTTCCCATTCCAATCCTGAGACCCTTCCGATAGCAGAGATGTGATATCTCAATGCTTATACCAAACCTGAGACCCTTCCTATGGCCTGAGATGTCATATACAACTCCTTCCCATTCCAATCCTGAGACCCTTCCTTTAGCATGAGATGTGATATCTCAATGCTTATACCAAATCTGAGACCCTTCCTATAGCATGAGATGTGATATCCAAATCCTTCCCATTCCAATCCTGAGACCCTTCCTATAGCATGAGATGTGATATCTCAATGCTTATACCAAACCTGAGAGCCTACCAATAGCATGAGATGTGATATCCAAGTCCATCCCATTCCAATCCTTAGACCCTTCCTACAGTATGCAATGTGATATCTCAATGATTCTAATACCAAACCAGAGACTCTTACTATAACATGAGATGGGATATCCAACTCCTTCCCATTCCAATCCTGAGCCGCTTCCGATAGCAGAGATGTGATATCTCAATGCTTATACCAAACCTGAGACCCTTCCTATAACATGAGATGTGATATCCAACTCCTTCCCGTTCCAAACCTGAGACACTAACTATAGCATTTGTGATATCCAACTCCTTCCCATTCCAATCCTGAGACCCTTCCTATAGCAAGAGATGTGATATCCAAATCCTTCCCATTCCAATCCTGAGACCCTTCCTATAACATGAGATGTGATATCCAACTCCTTCCCATTCCAACCTGAGACACTTCCTATAGCATGAGAAGGGATATCCAACTCCTTCCCAATCCAATCCTGAGACCCTTCCAATAGCAGAGATGTGATATCTCAATGCTTATACCAAACCTGAGACCCTTCCTATGGCATGAGATGTGATATCCAACTCCTTGCCATTCAAATCCTGAGACCCTTCCTATAGCATGAGAAGGGATATCCAACTCCTTCCCAATCCAATCCTGAGACCCTTCCGATAGCAGAGACGTGATATCTCAATGCTTCTACCAAACCTGAGACCCTTCCTTTAGCATGAGATGTGATATCCAAATCCTTCACATTCCAATCCTGAGACCCTTCCTATAGCATGAGATGTGATATCTCAATGCTTCTAATACCAAACCTGAGATCCTTCCTATAACATGAGATGCGATATCCAATTCCTTCCCATTCCAAACCTGAGACCCTTCCTATTGGATGAGATGTGATATCCAACTCCTTCCCATTCCAACCCTGAGACCCTTCCTATAGCATGAGATGTGATGTCTCAATGCTTCTAATACCAAACCTGAGATCCTTCCTATAACATGAGATGTGATATCCAACTCCTTCCATTCCAATCCTGAGACCCGTCCTATAGCATGAGATGTGATATCTCAATGCTTATATCAAACCTGAGACCCTTCCTATAGCATGAGATGTGATATCCAACTACTTCCCATTCCAATCCTGAGACCCTTCCTATAGCATGAGATGTGATATCTCAATGATTCTAATAACAAACCTGAGACCCATAATATAACATGAATTGTGATATCCAAATCCTTCCCATTCCAATCCTGAGACACTTCCTACAGCATGCAATATGATATCTCAATGATTCTAATAACAAACCTGAGACCCGTCCTATAACATGAGATGGGATATCCAACTCCTTCCCATTCCAATCCTGAGACACTTCCGATAGCAGAGATGTGATATCTCAATGCTTATACCAAACCTGAGACCCTTCCTATAACATGAGATGTGATATCCAAATCCTTCCCATTCCAAACCTGAGACCCTTCCTTTAGCATGAGATGTGATATCCAAATCCTTCCCGTTCCAAACCTGAGACCCTTCCTTTAGCATGAGATGTGATATCCAGCTCCTTCCCATTCCAATCCTGAGACACTTCCGATAGCATGAGATGTGATATTTCAATGCTTCTAATATCAAAACCGAGACCCTCCCTATAGCATGATATGTGATATCTAAGTCCTTCCCATTCCAATCCTGAGACACTCCCTAAAGCATGAGATGTGATATCCAACTCTTTCCCATTCCAATCCTGAGACCCTTCATATAGCATGAGATATGATATCTCAATACTTCTAATACCAAACGTGAGATCCTTCCGATAACATGAGATGTGATATCCAAATCCTTCCCCTTCCAAACCTGAGACCCTCCCTTTAGCATGAGATGTGATATCCAACTCCTTCCCATTCCAATCCTGAGACCCTTCTGATAGCATGAGATGTGATATCTCAATGCTTCTAATACCAAACCTGAGATCCTTCCGATAGCATGAGATGTGATATCTCAATGCTTCTAATACCAAACCTGAGATCCTTCCTATAACATGAGATGTGATATCCAAATCCTTCCCCTTCCAAACCTGAGACCCTCCCTTTAGCATGAGATGTGATATCCAACTCCTTCCCATTCCATTCCTGAGACCCTTCTGATAGCATGAGATGTGATATCTCAATGCCTCTAATACCAAACCTGAGATCCTACCTCTAACATGAAATGTGATATCCAGCTCTTTCCCCTTCCAAACCTGAGAGCCTTCCTATAGCATGAGATGTGATATCCAAGTCCTTCCCATTCCAATCCTGAGACCCTTCCTATAGCTTGAGATGTGATATCCAACTCCTTCCCATTCCAATTCTGAGACCCTTCCTATACTCTGAGACTTGATATCTCAATGCTTCTAATACCAAACCTGAGACCCATAATATAACATGAATTGTGATATCCAAATCCTTCCCCTTCCAAACCTTAGACCCTTCCTTTATCATGAGATGTGATATCCAACTCCTTCCCATTCCAATCCTGAGACCCTTCCGATATCATGAGATGTGATATCTCAAAGCTTCTAATATCAAACTTGAGACCCTCCCTATAGCATGAGATGTGATATCCAAGTCCTTCCCATTCCAATCCTGAGACCCTTCCTATAGCATGAGATGTGATATCTCAATGCTTCTAATACCAAACCTGAGACCCTTCCTATAACATGAGATGTGAATATCCAACTCCTTCCCATTCCAATCCTGAGACCCTTCCGATAGCAGAGATGTGATATCTCAATGCTTATACCAAACCTGAGACCCTTCCTATGGCATGAGATGTGATATCCAACTCCTTGCCATTCAAATCCCGAGACCCTTCCTATAGCATGAGAAGGGATATCCAACTCCTTCCCAATCCAATCCTGAGACCCTTCCGATAGCAGAGACGTGATATCTCAATGCTTCTACCAAACCTGAGACCCTTCCTTTAGCATGAGATGTGATATCCAAATCCTTCACATTCCAATCCTGAGACCCTTCCTATAGCATGAGATGTGATATCTCAATGCTTCTAATACCAAACCTGAGATCCTTCCTATAACATGAGATGTGATATCCAATTCCTTCCCATTCCAAACCTGAGACCCTTCCTATTGGATGAGATGTGATATCCAACTCCTTCCCATTCCAACCCTGAGACCCTTCCTATAGCATGAGATGTGATGTCTCAATGCTTCTAATACCAAACCTGAGATCCTTCCTATAACATGAGATGTGATATCCAACTCCTTCCATTCCAATCCTGAGACCCGTCCTATAGCATGAGATGTGATATCTCAATGCTTATACCAAACCTGAGACCCTTCCTATAGCATGAGATGTGACATCCAACTACTTCCCATTCCAATCCTGAGACCCTTCCTATAGCATGAGATGTGATATCTCAATGCTTCTAATACCAAACCTGAGATCCTTCCTCTAACATGAAATGTGATATCCAACTCCTTCCCTTTCCAAACCTAAGAGCCTATCTATAGCATGAGATGTGATATCCAAGTCCTTCCCATTCCAATCCTTAGACCCTTCCTACAGCATGCAATATGATATCTCAATGATTCTAATAACAAACCTGAGACCCGTCCTATAGCATGAGATATGATATCCAAGTCCTTCCCATTCCAATCCTGAGACCCTTCCTATAACATGAAATGTGATATCCAACTCCTTCCCATTCCAACCTGAGACCCTTCCTATAGCATGAGATGGGATATCCAACTTCTTCCAAATCCAATACTGATACCCTTCCGATAGCATGAGATGTGATATCCCTCTGCTAATCCTGAGACACTTCCTATAGCATGAGATGTGATATCTCACTGCTTATACCAAACCTGAGACCCTTCCCATAGCATGAGATGTGATATCCAACTCCTTCCCATTCCAATCCTCAGACCCTTCCTATAGCATGAGATGTGATATCTCAATGCTTCTAATATCAAACTTGAGACCCTACCTATAGCATGAGATGTGATATCCAAGTCCTTCCCATTACAATCCTGAGACACTTCCTATAGCATGAGATGTGATATCCAACTCCTTCCCATTCCAATCCTGAGACCCTTCCTATAGCATGAGATGTGATATCCAACTCCTTCCCATTCCAATCCTGAGACCCTTCTGATAGCATGAGATGTGATATCTCAATGCTTCTAATACCAAACCTGAGATCCTTCCGATAGCATGAGATGTGATATCTCAATGCTTCTAATACCAAACCTGAGATCCTTCCGATAGCATGAGATATGATATCTCAATACTTCTAATACCAAACGTGAGATCCTTCCGATAACATGAGATGTGATATCCAAATCCTTCCCCTTCCAAACCTGAGACGCTCCCTTTAGCATGAGATGTGATATCCAACTCCTTCCCATTCCAATCCTGAGACCCTTCTGATAGCATGAGATGTGATATCTCAATGCTTCTAATACCAAACCTGAGATCCTTCCGATAGCATGAGATGTGATATCTCAATGCTTCTAATACCAAACCTGAGATCCTTCCTATAACATGAGATGTGATATCCAAATCCTTCCCCTTCCAAACCTGAGACCCTCCCTTTAGCATGAGATGTGATATCCAACTCCTTCCCATTCCATTCCCGAGACCCTTCTGATAGCATGAGATGTGATATCTCAATGCCTCTAATACCAAACCTGAGATCCTACCTCTAACATGAAATGTGATATCCAACTCTTTCCCCTTCCAAACCTGAGAGCCTTCCTATAGCATGAGATGTGATATCCAAGTCCTTCCCATTCCAATCCTGAGACCCTTCCTATAGCTTGAGATGTGATATCCAACTCCTTCCCATTCCAATTCTGAGACCCTTCCTATACTCTGAGACTTGATATTTCAATGCTTCTAATACCAAACCTGAGACCCGTAATATAACATGAGATGTGATATCCAAATCCTTCCCCTTCCAAACCTTAGACCCTTCCTTTATCATGAGATGTGATATCCAACTCCTTCCCATTCCAATCCTGAGACCCTTCCGATATCATGAGATGTGATATCTCAAAGCTTCTAATATCAAACTTGAGACCCTCCCTATAGCATGAGATGTGATATCCAAGTCCTTCCCATTCCAATCCTGAGACCCTTCCTATAGCATGAGATGTGATATCTCAATGCTTCTAATACCAAACCTGAGACCCTTCCTATTACATGAGATGGGAATATCCAACTCCTTCCCATTCCAATCCTGAGACCCTTCCGATAGCAGAGATGTGATATCTCAATGCTTATACCAAACCTGAGACCCTTCGTATGGCATGAGATGTGATATCCAACTCCTTGCCATTCAAATCCTGAGACCCTTCCTATAGCATGAGAAGGGATATCCAACTCCTTCCCAATCCAATCCTGAGACCCTTCCGATAGCAGAGACGTGATATCTCAATGCTTCTACCAAACCTGAGACCCTTCCTTTAGCATGAGATGTGATATCCAAATCCTTCACATTCCAATCCTGAGACCCTTCCTATAGCATGAGATGTGATATCTCAATGCTTCTAATACCAAACCTGAGATCCTTCCTATAACATGAGATGTGATATCCAATTCCTTCCCATTCCAAACCTGAGACCCTTCCTATTGGATGAGTTGTGATATCCAACTCCTTCCCATTCCAACCCTGAGACCCTTCCTAAAGCATGAGATGTGATGTCTCAATGATTCTAATACCAAACCTGAGATCCTTCCTATAACATAAGATGTGATATCCAACTCCTTCCCATTCCAATCCTGAGACCCTTCCTATAGCATGAGATGTGATATCTCAATGCTTCTAATACCAAACCTGAGATCCTTCCTCTAACATGAAATGTGATATCCAACTCCTTCCCTTTCCAAACCTAAGAGCCTATCTATAGCATGAGATGTGATATCCAGGTCCTTCCTATTCCAATCCTTAGACCCTTCCTACAGCATGCAATATGATATCTCAATGATTCTAATAACAAACCTGAGACCCGTCCTATAGCATGAGATATGATAATCAAGTCCTTCCCATTCCAATCCTGAGACCCTTCCTATAACATGAAATGTGATATCCAACTCCTTCCCATTCCAACCTGAGACCCTTCCTATAGCATGAGATGGGATATCCAACTTCTTCAAAATCCAATACTGATACCCTTCCGATAGCATGAGATGTGATATCCCAATGCTTCTACCAAACCTGAGACCCATACTATGGCATGAGATGTGATATCAAACTCCTTCCCATTCCAATCCTGAGACCCTTCCTATAGCTTGAGGTGTGATATCCAACTCCTTCCCATTCCAATTCTGAGACCCTTCTTATACCATGAGAATTGATATCTCAATGCTTCTAATACCAAACCTGAGACCCGTCCTATAACATGAGATGTGATATCCAAATCCTTCCCCTTCCAAACCTTAGACCCTTCCTTTATCATGAGATGTGATATCCAACTCCTTCCCATTCCAATCCTGAGACCCTTCCGATATCATGAGATTTGTTATCTCAATGCTTCTAATATCAAACTTGAGACCCTCCCTATAGCATGAGATGTGACATCCAAGTCCTTCCCATTGCAATCCTGAGACCCTTCCTATAGCATGAGATGTGTTATCTCTATGCTTCTAATACCAAACCTGAGACCCTTCCTATAACATGAGATGGGAGATCCAACTCCTTCCCATTCCAATCCTGAGACCTTTCCGATAGCAGAGATGTGATATCTCAATGCTTATACCAAACCTGAGACCCTTCCTATGGCCTGAGATGTCATATACAACTCCTTCCCATTCCAATCCTGAGACCCTTCCTTTAGCATGAGATGTGATATCTCAATGCTTATACCAAATCTGAGACCCTTCCTATAGCATGAGATGTGATATCCAATTCCTTCCCATTCCAATCATGAGACCCTTCCTATAGCATGAGATGTGATATCTCAATGCTTATACCAAACCTGAGAGCCTACCTATAGCATGAGATGTGATATCCAAGTCCATCCCATTCCAATCCTTAGACCCTTCCTACAGCAAGCGATGTGATATCTCAATGATTCTAATACCAAACCAGAGACTCTTCCTATAACATGAGATGGGATATCCAACTCCTTCCCATTCCAATCCTGAGCCGCTTCAGATAGCAGAGATGTGATATCTCAATGCTTATACCAAACCTGAGACCCTTCCTATAACATGAGATGTGATATCCAACTCCTTCCCGTTCCAAACCTGAGACACTAACTATAGCATATGTGATATCCAACTCCTTCCCATTCCAAACATGAGACCCTTCCTATAGCAAGAAAGTAATATCCAACTCCTACCCATTCCAATCCTGAGACCCTTCCTATAGCAAGAGATGTGATATCCAAATCCTTCCCATTCCAATCCTGAGACCCTTCCTATAACATGAGATGTGATATCCAACTCCTTCCCATTCCAACCTGAGACACTTCCTATAGCATGAGAAGGGATATCCAACTCCTTCCCAATCCAATCCTGAGACCCTTCCGATAGCAGAGATGTGATATCTCAATGCTTATACCAAACCTGAGACCCTTCCTATGGCATGAGATGTGATATCCAACTCCTTGCCATTCAAATCCTGAGACCCTTCCTATAGCATGAGAAGGGATATCCAACTCCTTCCCAATCCAATCCTGAGACCCTTCCGATAGCAGCGACGTGATATCTCAATGCTTCTACCAAACCTGAGACCCTTCCTTTAGCATGAGATGTGATATCCAAATCCTTCACATTCCAATCCTGAGACCCTTCCTTTAGCATGAGATGTGATATCCAACTCCTTCCCATTCCAACCTGAGACACTTCCTATAGCATGGGAAGGGATATCCAACTCCTTCCCAATCCAATCCTGAGACCCTTCCGATAGCAGAGATGTGATATCTCAATGCTTATACCAAACCTGAGACCCTTCCTATGGCATGAGATGTGATATCCAACTCCTTGCCATTCAAATCCTGAGACCCTTCCTATAGCATGAAAAGGAATATCCAACTCCTTCCCAATCCAATCCTGAGACCCTTCCGATAGCAGAGACGTGAAATCTCAATGCTTCTACCAAACCTGAGACCCTTCCTTTAGCATGAGATGTGATATCCAAATCCTTCACATTCCAATCCTGAGACCCTTCCTATAGCATGAGATTTGATATCTCAATGCTTCTAATACCAAACGTGAGATCCTTCCTATAACATGAGATGTGATATCCAAATCCTTCCCCTTCCAAACCTGAGACCCTCCCTTTAGCATGAAATGTGATATCCAACTCCTTCCTATTCCAATTCTGAGACCCTTCCTATACTCTGAGACTTGATATCTCAATGCTTCTAATACCAAACCTGAGATCCTTCCGATAGCATGAGATGTGATATCTCAATGCTTCTAATACCAAACCTGAGATCCTTCCTATAACATGAGATGTGATATCCAAATCCTTCCCGTTCCAAACCTGAGACCCTTCCTTTAGCATGAGATGTTATATCCAGCTCCTTCCCATTCCAATCCTGAGACACTTCCGATAGCATGAGATGTGATATCTCAATGCTTCTAATATCAAAACTGAGACCCTCCCTTTAGCATGATATGTGATATCTAAGTCCTTCCCATTCCAATCCTGAGACACTCCCTATAGCATGAGATGTGATATCCAACTCTTTCCCATTCCAATCCTGAGACCCTTCCTATAGCATGAGATATGATATCTCAATACTTCTAATACCAAACGTGAGATCCTTCCGATAACATGAGATGTGATATCCAAATCCTTCCCCTTCCAAACCTGAGACCCTCCCTTTAGCATGAGATGTGATATCCAACTTCTTCACATTCCAATCCTGAGACCCTTCTGATAGCATGAGATGTGATATCTCAATGCTTCTAATACCAAACCTGAGATCCTTCCGATAGCATGAGATGTAATATCTCAATGCTTCTAATACCAAACCTGAGATCCTTCCTATAACATGAGATGTGATATCCAAATCCTTCCCCTTCCAAACCTGAGACCCTCCCTTTAGCATGAGATGTGATATCCAACTCCTTCCCATTCCATTCCTGAGACCCTTCTGATAGCATGAGATGTGATATCTCAATGCCTCTAATACCAAACCTGAGATCCTACCTCTAACATGAAATGTGATATCCAACTCTTTCCCCTTCCAAACCTGAGAGCCTTCCTATAGCATGAGATGTGATATCCAAGTCCTTCCCATTCCAATCCTGAGACCCTTCCTATAGCTTGAGATGTGATATCCAACTCCTTCCCATTCCAATTCTGAGACCCTTCCTATACTCTGAGACTTGATATCTCAATGCTTCTAATACCAAACCTGAGATCCTTCCGATAGCATGAGATGTGATATCTCAATGCTTCTAATACCAAACCTGAGATCCTTCCTATAACATGAGATGTGATATCCAAATCCTTCCCCTTTGAAAACCTGAGACCCTCCCTTTAGCATTAGATGTGATACCTAACTCCTTCCCATTCCATTCCCGAGACCCTTCTGATAGCATGAGATGTGATATCTCAATGCCTCTAATACCAAACCTGAGATCCTACCTCTAACATGAAATGAGATATCCAACTCTTTCCCCTTCCAAACCTGAGAGCCTTCCTATAACATGAGATGTGATATTCAAGTCCATCCCATTCCAATCCTTAGACCCTTCCTACAGCATGCGATGTGATATCTCAATGATTCTAATACCAAACCAGAGACTCTTCCTATAACATGAGATGGGATATCCAACTCCTTCCCATTCCAATTCTGAGACCCTTCCTATACTATGAGACTTGATATCTCAATGCTTCTAATACCAAACCTGAGACCCGTAATATAACATGAGATGTGATATCCAAATCCTTCCCCTTCCAAACCTTAGACCCTTCCTTTATCATGAGATGTGATATCCAACTCCTTCCCATTCCAATCCTGAGACCCTTCCGATATCATGAGATGTGATATCTCAAAGCTTCTAATATCAAACTTGAGACCCTCCCTATAGCATGAGATGTGATATCCAAGTCCTTCCCATTCCAATCCTGAGACCCTTCCTATAGCGTGAGATGTGATATCTCAATGCTTCTAATACCAAACCTGAGACCCTTCCTATAACATGAGATGGGAATATCCAACTCCTTCCCATTCCAATCTTGAGACCCTTCCGATAGCAGAGATGTGATATCTCAATGCTTATACCAAACCTGAGATCCTTCCTATAACATGAGATGTGATATCCAACTCCTTCCCATTCCAATCCTGAGACACTTCCTATAGCATGAGATGTGATATCTCACTGCTTATACCAAACCTGAGACCCTTCCCATAGCAGGAGATGTGATATCCAACTCCTTCCCATTCCAATCCTCAGACCCTTCCTATAGCATGAGATGTGATATCTCAATGCTTCTAATGTCAAACTTGAGACCCTACCTATAGCATGAGATGTGATATCCAAGTCCTTCCCATTCCAATCCTGAGACACTTCCTATAGCATGAGATGTGATATCTCAATGCTTCTAATACCAAACCTGAGACTCTTCCTATAACATGAGATGGGATATCCAACTCCTTCCCATTCCAATCCTGAGACACTTTTGATAGCAGAGATGTGATATCTCAATGTTTATACCAAACCTGAGACCCTTCCTACGGCATGAGATGTCATATTCAACTCCTTCCCATTCCAATCCTGAGACCCTTCCTATAGCATGAGATTTGATATCCAACTCCTTCCCATTCCAATCCTGAGACCCTTCCTATAGCATGAGATGTGATGTCTCAATGCTTCTAATACCAAACCTGAGATCCTTCCTATGACATGAGATGTGATATCCAACTCCTTCCATTCCAATCCTGAGACCATCCTATAGCATGAGATGTGATATCTCAATGCTTATACCAAACCTGAGACCCTTCCTATAGCATGAGATGTGATATCCAACTCCTTCCCATTCCAATCATGAGACCCTTCCTATAGCATGAGATGTGATATCTCAATGCTTCTAATACCAAACCTGAGATCCTTCCTCTAACATGAAATGTGAGATCCAACTCCTTCCCTTTCCAAACCTAAGAGCCTATCTATAGCATGAGATGTGATATCCAAGTCCTTCACATTCCAACCCTTAGACCCTTCCTACAGCATGCAATATGATATCTCAATGATTCTAATAACAAACCTGAGACCCGTCCTATAACATGAGATGGGATATCCAACTCCTTCCCGTTCCAAACCTGAGACCCTTCCTTTAGCATGAGATGTGATATCCAGCTCCTTCCCATTCCAATCCTGAGACACTTCCGATAGCAGAGATGTGATATCTCAATGTTTATACCAAACCTGAGACCCTTCCTATAACATGAGATGTGATATCCAACTCCTTCCCGTTCCAAACCTGAGACCCTTCCTTTAGCATGAGATGTGATATCCAGCTCCTTCCCATTCCAATCCTGAGACACTTCCGATAGCATGAGATGTGATATCTCAATGCTTCTAATATCAAAACTGAGACCCTCCCTATAGCATGATATGTGATATCTAAGTCCTTCCCATTCCAATCCTGAGACCCTTCCTATAGCATGAGATGTGATATCTCAATGCTTCTACCAAACCTGAGACCCTTCCTTTAGCATGAGATATGATATCCAACTCCTTCCCATTCCAATCCTGAGACCCTTCCTATAGCATGAGATGTGATATCTCAATACTTCTAATACCAAACCTGAGATCCATCCTATAACATGAGATGTGATATCCAACTCCTTCCCTTTCCAAACCTGAGAGCCGTTCTATAGCATGAGATGTGATATCCAGGTCCTTCCCATTCCAATCCTTAGACCCTTCCTACAGCATGCAATATGATATCTCAATGATTCTAATAACAAACCTGAGACCCGTCCTATAGCATGAGATATGATATCCAAGTCCTTCCCATTCCAATCCTGAGACCCTTCCTATAACATGAAATGTGATATCCAACTCCTTCCCATTCCAAAATGAGACCCTTCCTATAGCATGAGATGGGATATCCAACTTCTTCCAAATCCAATACTGATACCCTTCCGATAGCATGAGATGTGATATCCCAATGCTTCTACCAAACCTGAGACCCATACTATGGCATGAGATGTGATATCAAACTCCTTCCCATTCCAATCCTGAGACCCTTCCTATAGCTTGAGGTGTGATATCCAACTCCTTCCCATTCCAATTCTGAGACCCTTCTTATACCATGAGACTTGATATCTCAATGCTTCTAATATTAAACCTGAGACCCGTCCTATAACATGAGATGTGATATCCAAATCCTTCCCCTTCCAAACCTTAGACCCTTCCTTTATCATGAGATGTGATATCCAACTCCTTCCCATTCCAATCCTGAGACCCTTCCGATATCATGAGATTTGTTATCTCAATGCTTCTAATATCAAACTTGAGACCCTCCCTATAGAATGAGATGTGACATCCAAGTCCTTCCCATTCCAATCCTGAGACCCTTCCTATAGCATGAGATGTGATATCTCTATGCTTCTAATACCAAACCTGAGACCCTTCCTATAACATGAGATGGGATATCCAACTCCTTCCCATTCCAATCCTGAGACCTTTCCGATAGCAGAGATGTGATATCTCAATGCTTATACCAAACCTGAGAACCTTCCTATGGCCTGAGATGTCATATACAACTCCTTCCCATTCCAATCCTGAGACCCTTCCTTTAGCATGAGATGTGATATCTCAATGCTTATACCAAATCTGAGACCCTTCCTATAGCATGAGATGTGATATCCAATTCCTTCCCATTCCAATCCTGAGACCCTTCCTATAGCATGAGATGTGATATCTCAATGCTTATACCAAATCTGAGACCCTTCCTATAGCATGAGATGTGATATCCAAGTCCATCCCATTCCCATCCTTAGACCCTTCCTACAGCATGCGATGTGATATCTCAATGATTCTAATACCAAACCAAAGACTCTTCCTATAACATGAGATGGGATATCCAACTCCTTCCCATTCCAATCCTGAGCCGCTTCCGATAGCAGAGATGTGATATCTCACTGCTTATACCAAACCTGAGACCCTTCCTATAACATGAGATGTGATATCCAACTCCTTCCCATTCCAAACATGAGACCCTTCCTATAGCAAGAAAGTAATATCCAACTCCTACCCATTCCAATCCTGAGACCCTTCCTATAGCAAGAGATGTGATATCCAAATCCTTCCCATTCCAATCCTGAGACCCTTCCTATAACATGAGATGTGATATCCAACTCCTTCCCATTCCAATCCTGAGACACTTCCTATAGCATGAGATGTGATATCTCAATGCTTCTAATACCAAACCTGAGACTCTTCCTATAACATGAGATGGGATATCCAACTCCTTCCCATTCCAATCCTGAGACCCTTTTGATAGCAGAGATGTGATATCTCAATGTTTATACCAAACCTGAGACCCTTCCTACGGCATGAGATGTCATATTCAACTCCTTCCCATTCCAATCCTGAGACGCTTCCTATAGCATGAGATTTGATAACCAACTCCTTCCCATTCCAATCCTGAGACCCTTCCTATAGCATGAGATGTGATGTCTCAATGCTTCTAATACCAAACCTGAGATCTTTCCTATAACATGAGATGTGATATCCAACTCCTTCCATTCCAATCCTGAGACCCTTCCTATAGCATGAGATGTGATATCTCAATGCTTCTAATACCAAACCTGAGATCCTTCCTCTAACATGAAATGTTATATCCAACTCCTTCCCTTTCGAAACCTAAGAGCCTATCTATAGCATGAGATGTGATATCCAAGTCCTTCACATTCCAACCCTTAGACCCTTCCACAGCATGCAATATGATATCTCAATGATTCTAATAACAAACCTGAGACCCGTCCTATAACATGAGATGGGATATCCAACTCCTTCCCATTCCAATCCTGAGACACTTCCGATAGCAGAGATGTGATATCTCAATGTTTATACCAAACCTGAGACCCTTCCTATAACATGAGATGTGATATCCAACTCCTTCCCGTTCCAAACCTGAGACCCTTCCTTTAGCATGAGATGTGATATCCAGCTCCTTCCCATTCCAATCCTGAGACACTTCCGATAGCATGAGATGTGATATCTCAATGCTTCTAATATCAAAACTGAGACCCTCCCTATAGCATGATATGTGATATCTAAGTCCTTCCCATTCCAATCCTGAGACCCTTCCTATAGCATGAGATGTGATATCTCAATGCTTCTACCAAACCTGAGACCCTTCCTTTAGCATGAGATGTGATATCCAACTCCTTCCCATTCCAATCCTGAGACCCTTCCTATAGCATGAGATGTGATATCTCAATACTTCTAATACCAAACCTGAGATCCTTCCGATAACATGAGATGTGATATCTCAATACTTCTAATACCAAACCTGAGATCCATCCTATAACATGAGATGTGATATCCAACTCCTTCCCTTTCCAAACCTGAGAGCCGTTCTATAGCATGAGATGTGATATCCAGGTCCTTCCCATTCCAATCCTTAGACCCTTCCTACAGCATGCAATATGATATCTCAATGATTCTAATAACAAACCTGAGACCCGTCCTATAGCATGAGATATGATATCCAAGTCCTTCCCATTCCAATCCTGAGACCCTTCCTATAACATGAAATGTGATATCCAACTCCTTCCCATTCCAACCTGAGACCTTTCCTATAGCATGAAATGGGATATCCAACTTCTTCCAAATCCAATACTGATACCCTTCCTATAGCATGAGATGTGATATCTCACTGCTTATACCAAACCTGAGACCCTTCCCATAGCATGAGATGTGATATCCAACTCCTTCCCATTCCAATCCTCAGACCCTTCCTATAGCATGAGATGTGATATCTCAATGCTTCTAATATCAAACTTGAGACCCTACCTATAGCATGAGATGTGATATCCAAGTCCTTCCCATTACAATCCTGAGACACTTCCTATAGCATGAGATGTGATATCCAACTCCTTCCCATTCCAATCCTGAGACCCTTCCTATAGCATGAGATATGATATCTCAATACTTCTAATACCAAACGTGAGATCCTTCCGATAACATGAGATGTGATATCCAAATCCTTCCCCTTCCAAACCTGAGACGCTCCCTTTAGCATGAGATGTGATATCCAACTCCTTCCCATTCCAATCCTGAGACCCTTCTGATAGCATGAGATGTGATATCTCAATGCTTCTAATACCAAACCTGAGATCCTTCCGATAGCATGAGATGTGATATCTCAATGCTTCTACCAAACCTGAGACCCATACTATGGCATGAGATGTGATATCAAACTACTTCCCATTCCAATCCTGAGACCCTTCCTATAGCTTGAGGTGTGATATCCAACTCCTTCCCATTCCAATCCTGAGACCCTTCCGATATCATGAGATTTGTTATCTCAATGCTTCTAATATCAAACTTGAGACCCTCCCTATAGCATGAGATGTGACATCCAAGTCCTTCCCATTCCAATCCTGAGACCCTTCCTATAACATGAGATGTGATATCCAACTCCTTCCCATTCCAACCTGAGACACTTCCTATAGCATGAGAAGGGATATCTAACTCCTTCCCAATCCAATCCTGAGACCCTTCCGATAGCAGAGCTGTGATATCTCAATGCTTATACCAAACCTGAGACCCTTCCTATGGCATGAGATGTGATATCCAACTCCTTGCCATTCAAATCCTGAGACCCTTCCTTTAGCATGAGATGTGATATCTCTATGCTTCTAATACCAAACCTGAGACCCTTCCTATAACATGAGATGGGATATCCAACTCCTTCCCATTCCAATCCTGAGACCCTTCCGATAGCAGAGATGTGATATCTCAATGTTTATACTAAACCTGAGAACCTTCCTATGGCCTGAGATGTCATATACAACTCCTTCCCATTCCAATCCTGAGACCCTTCCTTTAGCATGAGATGTGATATCTCAATGCTTATACCAAATCTGAGACCCTTCCTATAGCATGAGATGTGATATCCAATTCCTTCCCATTCCAATCCTGAGACCCTTCCTATAGCATGAGATGTGATATCTCAATGCTTATACCAAACCTGAGAGCCTACCTATAGCATGAGATGTGATATCCAAGTCCATCCCATTCCAATCCTTAGACCCTTCCTACAGCATGCAATGTGATATCTCAATGATTCTAATACCAAACCAGAGACTCTTCCTATAACATGAGATGGGATATCCAACTCCTTCCCATTCCAATCCTGAGCGCTTCCGATAGCAGAGATGTGATATCTCAATGCTTATACCAAACCTGAGACCCTTCCTATAACATGAGATGTGATATCCAACTCCTTCCCGTTCCAAACCTGAGACACTAACTATAGCATATGTGATATCCAACTCCTTCCCATTCCAAACATGAGACCCTTCCTATAGCAAGAAAGTAATATCCAACTCCTACCCATTCCAATCCTGAGACCCTTCCTATAGCAAGAGATGTGGTATCCAAATCCTTCCCATTCCAATCCTGAGACCCTTCCTATAACATGAGATGTGATATCCAACTCCTTCCCATTCCAACCTGAGACACTTCCTATAGCATGAGAAGGGATATCCAACTCCTTCCCAATCCAATCCTGAGACCCTTCCGATAGCAGAGATGTGATATCTCAATGCTTATACCAATCCTGAGACCCTTCCTATGGCATGAGATGTGATATCCAACTCCTTCCCAATCCAATCCTGAGACCCTTCCGATAGCAGAGACGTGATATCTCAATGCTTCTACCAAACCTGAGACCCTTCCTTTAGCATGAGATGTGATATCCAAATCCTTCACATTCCAATCCTGAGACCCTTCCTATAGCATGAGATGTGATATCTCAATGCTTCTAATACCAAACCTGAGATCCTTCCTATAACATGAGATGTGATATCCAATTCCTTCCCATTCCAAACCTGAGACCCTTCCTATTGGATGAGATGTGATATCCAACTAGTTCCATTCCAACCCTGAGACCCTTCCTATAGCATGAGATGTGATGTCTCAATGCTTCTAATACCAAACCTGAGATCCTTCCTATAACATGAGATGTGATATCCAACTCCTTCCATTCCAATCCTGAGACCCGTCCTATAGCATGAGATGTGATATCTCAATGCTTATACCAAACCTGAGACCCTTCCTATAGCATGAGATGTGATATCCAACTGCTTCCCATTCCAATCCTGAGACCCTTCCTATAGCATGAGATGTGATATCTCAATGTTTCTAATACCAAACCTGAGATCCTTCCTCTAACATGAAATGTGATATCCAACTCCTTCCCTTTCCAAACCTAAGAGCCTATCTATAGCATGAGATGTGATATCCAAGTCCTTCCCATCCCAACCCTTAGACCCTTCCTACAGCATGCAATATGATATCTCAATGATTCTAATAACAAACCTGAGACGTGTCCTATAACATGAGATGGGATATCCAACTCCTTCCCATTCCAATCCTGAGACACTTCCGATAGCAGAGATGTGATATCTCAATGCTTATACCAAACCTGAGACCCTTCCTATAACATGAGATATGATATCTCAATACTTCTAATACCAAACGTGAGATCCTTCCGATAACATGAGATGTGATATCCAAATCCTTCCCCTTCCAAACCTGAGACGCTCCCTTTAGCATGAGATGTGATATCCAACTCCTTCCCATTCCAATCCTGAGACCCTTCTGATAGCATGAGATGTGATATCTCAATGCTTCTAATACCAAACCTGAGATCCTTCCGATAGCATGAGATGTGATATCCCAATGCTTCTACCAAACCTGAGACCCATACTATGGCATGAGATGTGATATCAAACTACTTCCCATTCCAATCCTGAGACCATTCCTATAGCTTGAGGTGTGATATCCAACTCCTTCCCATTCCAATTCTGAGACCCTTCTTATACCATGAGACTTGATATCTCAATGCTTCTAATACCAAACCTGAGACCCGTCCTATAACATGAGATGTGATATCCAAATCCTTCCCCTTCCAAACCTTAGACCCTTCCTTTATCATGAGATGTGATATCCAACTCCTTCCCATTCCAATCCTGAGACCCTTCCGATATCATGAGATTTGTTATCTCAATGCTTCTAATATCAAACTTGAGACCCTCCCTATAGCATGAGATGTGACATCCAAGTCCTTCCCATTCCAATCCTGAGACCCTTCCTATAACATGAGATGTGATATCCAACTCCTTCCCATTCCAACCTGAGACACTTCCTATAGCATGAGAAGGGATATCTAACTCCTTCCCAATCCAATCCTGAGACCCTTCCGATAGCAGAGATGTGATATCTCAATGCTTATACCAAACCTGAGACCCTTCCTATGGCATGAGATGTGATATCCAACTCCTTGCCATTCAAATCCTGAGACCCTTCCTATAGCATGAGATGTGATATCTCTATGCTTCTAATACCAAACCTGAGACCCTTCCTATAACATGAGATGGGATATCCAACTCCTTCCCATTCCAATCCTGAGACCCTTCCGATAGCAGAGATGTGATATCTCAATGTTTATACTAAACCTGAGAACCTTCCTATGGCCTGAGATGTCATATACAACTCCTTCCCATTCCAATCCTGAGACCCTTCCTTTAGCATGAGATGTGATATCTCAATGCTTATACCAAATCTGAGACCCTTCCTATAGCATGAGATGTGATATCCAATTCCTTCCCATTCCAATCCTGAGACCCTTCCTATAGCATGCGATGTGATATCTCAATGATTCTAATACCAAACCAGAGACTCTTCCTATAACATGAGATGGGATATCCAACTCCTTCCCATTCCAATCCTGAGCGCTTCCGATAGCAGAGATGTGATATCTCAATGCTTATACCAAACCTGAGACCCTTCCTATAACATGAGATGTGATATCCAACTCCTTACCGTTCCAAGCCTGAGACACTAACTATAGCATATGTGATATCCAACTCCTTCCCATTCCAAACATGAGACCCTTCCTATAGCAAGAAAGTAATATCCAACTCCTACCCATTCCAATCCTGAGACCCTTCCTATAGCAAGAGATGTGGTATCCAAATCCTTCCCATTCCAATCCTGAGACCCTTCCTATAACATAAGATGTGATATCCAACTCCTTCCCATTCCAACCTGAGACACTTCCTATAGCATGAGAAGGGATATCCAACTCCTTCCCAATCCAATCCTGAGACCCTTCCGATAGCAGAGATGTGATATCTCAATGCTTATACCAATCCTGAGACCCTTCCTATGGCATGAGATGTGATATCCAACTCCTTCCCAATCCAATCCTGAGACCCTTCCGATAGCAGAGACGTGATATCTCAATGCTTCTACCAAACCTGAAACCCTTCCTTTAGCATGAGATGTGATATCCAAATCCTTCACATTCCAATCCTGAGACCCTTCCTATAGCATGAGATGTGATATCTCAATGCTTCTAATACCAAACCTGAGATCCTTCCTATAACATGAGATGTGATATCCAATTCCTTCCCATTCCAAACCTGAGACCCTTCCTATTGGATGAGATGTGATATCCAACTCCTTCCCATTCCAACCCTGAGACCCTTCCTATAGCATGAGATGTGATGTCTCAATGCTTCTAATACCAAACCTGAGATCCTTCCTATAACATGAGATGTGATATCCAACTCCTTCCATTCCAATCCTGAGACCCGTCCTATAGCATGAGATGTGATATCTCAATGCTTATACCAAACCTGAGACCCTTCCTATAGCATGAGATGTGATATCCAACTGCTTCCCATTCCAATCCTGAGACCCTTCCTATAGCATGAGATGTGATATCTCAATGTTTCTAATACCAAACCTGAGATCCTTCCTCTAACATGAAATGTGATATCCAACTCCTTCCCTTTCCAAACCTAAGAGCCTATCTATAGCATGAGATGTGATATCCAAGTCCTTCCCATCCCAACCCTTAGACCCTTCCTACAGCATGCAATATGATATCTCAATGATTCTAATAACAAACCTGAGACGTGTCCTATAACATGAGATGGGATATCCAACTCCTTCCCGTTCCAATCCTGAGACACTTCCGATAGCAGAGATGTGATATCTCAATGCTTATACCAAACCTGAGACCCTTCCTATAACATGAGATGTGATATCCAAATCCTTCCCGTTCCAAACCTGAGACCCTTCCTTTAGCATGAGATGTGATATCCAGAACCTTCCCATTCCAATCCTGAGACACTTCCTATAGCATGAGATGTGATATCTCAATGCTTCTAATATCAAAACTGAGACCCTCCCTATAGCATGATATGTGATATCTAAGTCCTTCCCATTCCAATCCTGAGACCCTCCCTATAGCATGAGATGTGATATCCAACTCCTTCCCATTCCAATCCTGAGACCCTTCCTATAGCATGAGATATGATATCTCAATACTTCTAATACCAAACGTGAGATCCTTCCGATAACATGAGATGTGATATCCAAATCCTTCCCCTTCCAATCCTGAGACCCTCCCTTTAGCATGAGATGTGATATCCAACTCCTTCCTATTCCAATCCTGAGACTCTTCTGATAGCATGAGATGTGATATCTCAATGCTTCTAATACCAAACCTGAGATCCTTCCGATAGCATGAGATGTGATATCTCAATGCTTCTAATACCAAACCTGAGATCCTTCCTATAACATGAGATGTGATATCCAAATCCTTCCCCTTCCAAACCTGAGACCCTCCCTTTAGCATGAGATGTGATATTCAACTCCTTCCCATTCCATTCCTGAGACCCTTCTGATAGCATGAGATGTGATATCTCAATGCCTCTAATACCAAACCTGAGATCCTACCTCTAACATGAAATGTGATATCCAACTCTTTCCCCTTCCAAACCTGAGAGCCTTCCTATAGCATGAGATGTGATATCCAAGTCCTTCCCATTCCAATCCTGAGACCCTTCCTATAGCTTGAGATGTGATATCCAACTCCTTCCCATTCCAATTCTGAGACCCTTCCTATACTATGAGACTTGATATCTCAATGCTTCTAATACAAACGTGAGACCCGTAATATAACATGAGATGTGATATCCAAATCCTTCCCCTTCCAAACCTTAGACCCTTCCTTTATCATGAGATGTGATATCCAACTCCTTCCCATTCCAATCCTGAGACCCTTCGGATATCATGAGATGTGATATCTCAAAGCTTCTAATATCAAACTTGAGACCCTCCCTATAGCATGAGATGTGATATCCAAGTCCTTCCCATTCCAATCCTGAGACCCTTCCTATAGCATGAGATGTGATATCTCAATGCTTCTAATACCAAACCTGAGAACCTTCCTATAACATGAGATGGGAATATCCAACTCCTTCCCATTCCAATCCTGAGACCCTTCCGATAGCAGAGATGTGATATCTCAATGCTTATACCAAACCTGAGATCCTTCCTATAACATGAGATGTGATATCCAACTCCTTCCCATTCCAATCCTGAGACACTTCCTATAGCATGAGATGTGATATCTCACTGCTTATACCAAACCTGAGACCCTTCCCATAGCATGAGATGTGATATCCAACTCCTTCCCATTCCAATCCTCAGACCCTTCCTATAGCATGAGATGTGATATCTCAATGCTTCTAATATCAAACTTGAGACCCTACCTATAGCATGAGATGTGATATCCAAGTCCTTCCCATTACAATCCTGAGACACTTCCTATAGCATGAGATGTGATATCCAACTCCTTCCCATTCCAATCCTGAGACCCTTCCTATAGCATGAGATATGATATCTCAATACTTCTAATACCAAACGTGAGATCCTTCCAATAACATGAGATGTGATATCCAAATCCTTCCCCTTCCAAACCTGAGACGCTCCCTTTAGCATGAGATGTGATATCCAACTCCTTCCCATTCCAATCCTGAGACCCTTCTGATAGCATGAGATGTGATATCTCAATGCTTCTAATACCAAACCTGAGATCCTTCCGATAGCATGAGATGTGATATCTCAATGCTTCTAATACCAAACCTGAGATCCTTCCTATAACATGAGATGTGATATCCAAATCCTTCCCCTTCCAAACCTGAGACCCTCCCTTTAGCATGAGATGTGATATCCAACTCCTTCCCATTCCATTCCCGAGACCCTTCTGATAGCATGAGATGTGATATCTCAATGCCTCTAATACCAAACCTGAGGTCCTACCTCTAACATGAAATGTGATATCCAACTCTTTCCCCTTCCAAACCTGAGAGCCTTCCTATAGCATGAGATGTGATATCCAAGTCCTTCCCATTCCAATCCTGAGACCCTTCCTATAGCTTGAGATGTGATATCCAACTCCTTCCCATTCCAATTCTGAGACCCTTCCTATACTCTGAGACTTGATATCTCAATGCTTCTAATACCAAACCTGAGACCCATAATATAACATGAGATGTGATATCCAAATCCTTCCCCTTCCAAACCTTAGACCCTTCCTTTATCATGAGATGTGATATCCAACTCCTTCCCATTCCAATCCTGAGACCCTTCCGATATCATGAGATGTGATATCTCAAAGCTTCTAATATCAAACTTGAGACCCTCCCTATAGCATGAGATGTGATATCCAAGTCCTTCCCATTCCAATCCTGAGACCCTTCCTATAGCATGAGATGTGATATCTCAATGCTTCTAATACCAAACCTGAGACCCTTCCTATTACATGAGATGGGAATATCCAACTCCTTCCCATTCCAATCCTGAGACCCTTCCGATAGCAGAGATGTGATATCTCAATGCTTATACCAAACCTGAGACCCTTCGTATGGCATGAGATGTGATATCCAACTCCTTGCCATTCAAATCCTGAGACCCTTCCTATAGCATGAGAAGGGATATCCAACTCCTTCCCAATCCAATCCTGAGACCCTTCCGATAGCAGAGACGTGATATCTCAATGCTTCTACCAAACCTGAGACCCTTCCTTTAGCATGAGATGTGATATCCAAATCCTTCACATTCCAATCCTGAGACCCTTCCTATAGCATGAGATGTGATATCTCAATGCTTCTAATACCAAACCTGAGATCCTTCCTATAACATGAGATGTGATATCCAATTCCTTCCCATTCCAAACCTGAGACCCTTCCTATTGGATGAGTTGTGATATCCAACTCCTTCCCATTCCAACCCTGAGACCCTTCCTATAGCATGAGATGTGATGTCTCAATGATTCTAATACCAAACCTGAGATCCTTCCTATAACATAAGATGTGATATCCAACTCCTTCCATTCCAATCCTGAGACCCGTCCTATAGCATGAGATGTGATATCTCAATGCTTATACCAAACCTGAGACCCTTCCTATAGCATGAGATGTGATATCCAACTACTTCCCATTCCAATCCTGAGACCCTTCCTATAGCATGAGATGTTATATCTCAATGCTTCTAATACCAAACCTGAGATCCTTCCTCTAACATGAAATGTGATATCCAACTCCTTCCCTTTCCAAACCTAAGAGCCTATCTATAGCATGAGATGTGATATCCAGGTCCTTCCTATTCCAATCCTTAGACCCTTCCTACAGCATGCAATATGATATCTCAATGATTCTAATAACAAACCTGAGACCCGTCCTATAGCATGAGATATGATATCCAAGTCCTTCCCATTCCAATCCTGAGACCCTTCCTATAACATGAAATGTGATATCCAACTCCTTCCCATTCCAACCTGAGACCCTTCCTATAGCATGAGATGGGATATCCAACTTCTTCAAAATCCAATACTGATACCCTTCCGATAGCATGAGATGTGATATCCCAATGCTTCTACCAAACCTGAGACCCATACTATGGCATGAGATGTGATATCAAACTCCTTCCCATTCCAATCCTGAGACCCTTCCTATAGCTTGAGGTGTGATATCCAACTCCTTCCCATTCCAATTCTGAGACCCTTCTTATACTATGAGAATTGATATCTCAATGCTTCTAATACCAAACCTGAGACCCGTCCTATAACATGAGATGTGATATCCAAATCCTTCCCCTTCCAAACCTTAGACCCTTCCTTTATCATGAGATGTGATATCCAACTCCTTCCCATTCCAATCCTGAGACCCTTCCGATATCATGAGATTTGTTATCTCAATGCTTCTAATATCAAACTTGAGACCCTCCCTATAGCATGAGATGTGACATCCAAGTCCTTCCCATTGCAATCCTGAGACCCTTCCTATAGCATGAGATGTGATATCTCTATGCTTCTAATACCAAACCTGAGACCCTTCCTATAACATGAGATGGGAGATCCAACTCCTTCCCATTCCAATCCTGAGACCTTTCGGATAGCAGAGATGTGATATCTCAATGCTTATACCAAACCTGAGACCCTTCCTATGGCCTGAGATGTCATATACAACTCCTTCCTATTCCAATCCTGAGACCCTTCCTTTAGCATGAGATGTGATATCTCAATGCTTATACCAAATCTGAGACCCTTCCTATAGCATGAGATGTGATATCCAATTCCTTCCCATTCCAATCATGAGACCCTTCCTATAGCATGAGATGTGATATCTCAATGCTTATACCAACCTGAGAGCCTACCTATAGCATGAGATGTGATATCCAAGTCCATCCCATTCCAATCCTTAGACCCTTCCTACAGCAAGCGATGTGATATCTCAATGATTCTAATACCAAACCAGAGACTCTTCCTATAACATGAGATGGGATATCCAACTCCTTCCCATTCCAATCCTGAGCCGCTTCAGATAGCAGAGATGTGATATCTCAATGCTTATACCAAACCTGAGACCCTTCCTATAACATGAGATGTGATATCCAACTCCTTCCCGTTCCAAACCTGAGACACTAACTATAGCATATGTGATATCCAACTCCTTCCCATTCCAAACATGAGACCCTTCCTATAGCAAGAAAGTAATATCCAAATCCTTCCCATTCCAATCCTGAGACCCTTCCTATAACATGAGATGTGATATCCAACTCCTTCCCATTCCAACCTGAGACACTTCCTATAGCATGAGAAGGGATATCCAAGTCCTTCCCAATCCAATCCTGAGACCCTTCCGATAGCAGAGATGTGATATCTCAATGCTTATACCAAACCTGAGACCCTTCCTATGGCATGAGATGTGATATCCAACTCCTTGCCATTCAAATCCTGAGACCCTTCCTATAGCATGAGAAGGGATATCCAACTCCTTCCCAATCCAATCCTGAGACCCTTCCGATAGCAGCGACGTGATATCTCAATGCTTCTACCAAACCTGAGACCCTTCCTTTAGCATGAGATGTGATATCCAAATCCTTCACATTCCAATCCTGAGACCCTTCCTTTAGCATGAGATGTGATATCCAACTCCTTCCCATTCCAACCTGAGACACTTCCTATAGCATGAGAAGGGATATCCAACTCCTTCCCAATCCAATCCTGAGACCCTTCCGATAGCAGAGATGTGATATCTCAATGCTTATACCAAACCTGAGACCCTTCCTATGGCATGAGATGTGATATCCAACTCCTTGCCATTCAAATCCTGAGACCCTTCCTATAGCATGAAAAGGAATATCCAACTCCTTCCCAATCCAATCCTGAGACCCTTCCGATAGCAGAGACGTGAAATCTCAATGCTTCTACCAAACCTGAGACCCTTCCTTTAGCATGAGATGTGATATCCAAATCCTTCACATTCCAATCCTGAGACCCTTCCTATAGCATGAGATTTGATATCTCAATGCTTCTAATACCAAACGTGAGATCCTTCCTATAACATGAGATGTGATATCCAAATCCTTCCCCTTCCAAACCTGAGACCCTCCCTTTAGCATGAAATGTGATATCCAACTCCTTCCTATTCCAATCCTGAGACTCTTCTGATAGCATGAGATGTGATATCTCAATGCTTCTAATACCAAACCTGAGATCCTTCCGATAGCATGAGATGTGATATCTCAATGCTTCTAATACCAAACCTGAGATCCTTCCTATAACATGAGATGTGATATCCAAATCATTCCCCTTTGAAAACCTGAGACCCTCCCTTTAGCATTAGATGTGATATCTAACTCCTTCCCATTCCATTCCTGAGACCCTTCTGATAGCATGAGATGTGATATCTCACTGCCTCTAATACCAAACCTGAGATCCTACCTCTAACATGAAATGAGATATCCAACTCTTTCCCCTTCCAAACCTGAGAGCCTTCCTATAACATGAGATGTGATATCCAAGTCCATCCCATTCCAATCCTTAGACCCTTCCTACAGCATGCGATGTGATATCTCAATGATTCTAATACCAAACCAGAGACTCTTCCTATAACATGAGATGGGATATCCAACTCCTTCCCATTCCAATTCTGAGACCCTTCCTATACTATGAGACTTGATATCTCAATGCTTCTAATACCAAACCTGAGACCCGTAATATAACATGAGATGTGATATCCAAATCCTTCCCCTTCCAAACCTTAGACCCTTCCTTTATCATGAGATGTGATATCCAACTCCTTCCCATTCCAATCCTGAGACCCTTCCGATATCATGAGATGTGATATCTCAAAGCTTCTAATATCAAACTTGAGACCCTCCCTATAGCATGAGATGTGATATCCAAGTCCTTCCCATTCCAATCCTGAGACCCTTCCTATAGCATGAGATGGGATATCCAACTTCTTCAAAATCCAATACTGATACCCTTCCGATAGCATGAGATGTGATATCCCAATGCTTCTACCAAACCTGAGACCCATACTATGGCATGAGATGTGATATCAAACTCCTTCCCATTCCAATCCTGAGACCCTTCCTATAGCTTGAGGTGTGATATCCAACTCCTTCCCATTCCAATTCTGAGACCCTTCTTATACTATGAGAATTGATATCTCAATGCTTCTAATACCAAACCTGAGACCCGTCCTATAACATGAGATGTGATATCCAAATCCTTCCCCTTCCAAACCTTAGACCCTTCCTTTATCATGAGATGTGATATCCAACTCCTTCCCATTCCAATCCTGAGACCCTTCCGATATCATGAGATTTGTTATCTCAATGCTTCTAATATCAAACTTGAGACCCTCCCTATAGCATGAGATGTGACATCCAAGTCCTTCCCATTGCAATCCTGAGACCCTTCCTATAGCATGAGATGTGATATCTCTATGCTTCTAATACCAAACCTGAGACCCTTCCTATAACATGAGATGGGAGATCCAACTCCTTCCCATTCCAATCCTGAGACCTTTCGGATAGCAGAGATGTGATATCTCAATGCTTATACCAAACCTGAGACCCTTCCTATGGCCTGAGATGTCATATACAACTCCTTCCTATTCCAATCCTGAGACCCTTCCTTTAGCATGAGATGTGATATCTCAATGCTTATACCAAATCTGAGACCCTTCCTATAGCATGAGATGTGATATCCAATTCCTTCCCATTCCAATCATGAGACCCTTCCTATAGCATGAGATGTGATATCTCAATGCTTATACCAACCTGAGAGCCTACCTATAGCATGAGATGTGATATCCAAGTCCATCCCATTCCAATCCTTAGACCCTTCCTACAGCAAGCGATGTGATATCTCAATGATTCTAATACCAAACCAGAGACTCTTCCTATAACATGAGATGGGATATCCAACTCCTTCCCATTCCAATCCTGAGCCGCTTCAGATAGCAGAGATGTGATATCTCAATGCTTATACCAAACCTGAGACCCTTCCTATAACATGAGATGTGATATCCAACTCCTTCCCGTTCCAAACCTGAGACACTAACTATAGCATATGTGATATCCAACTCCTTCCCATTCCAAACATGAGACCCTTCCTATAGCAAGAAAGTAATATCCAAATCCTTCCCATTCCAATCCTGAGACCCTTCCTATAACATGAGATGTGATATCCAACTCCTTCCCATTCCAACCTGAGACACTTCCTATAGCATGAGAAGGGATATCCAAGTCCTTCCCAATCCAATCCTGAGACCCTTCCGATAGCAGAGATGTGATATCTCAATGCTTATACCAAACCTGAGACCCTTCCTATGGCATGAGATGTGATATCCAACTCCTTGCCATTCAAATCCTGAGACCCTTCCTATAGCATGAGAAGGGATATCCAACTCCTTCCCAATCCAATCCTGAGACCCTTCCGATAGCAGCGACGTGATATCTCAATGCTTCTACCAAACCTGAGACCCTTCCTTTAGCATGAGATGTGATATCCAAATCCTTCACATTCCAATCCTGAGACCCTTCCTTTAGCATGAGATGTGATATCCAACTCCTTCCCATTCCAACCTGAGACACTTCCTATAGCATGAGAAGGGATATCCAACTCCTTCCCAATCCAATCCTGAGACCCTTCCGATAGCAGAGATGTGATATCTCAATGCTTATACCAAACCTGAGACCCTTCCTATGGCATGAGATGTGATATCCAACTCCTTGCCATTCAAATCCTGAGACCCTTCCTATAGCATGAAAAGGAATATCCAACTCCTTCCCAATCCAATCCTGAGACCCTTCCGATAGCAGAGACGTGAAATCTCAATGCTTCTACCAAACCTGAGACCCTTCCTTTAGCATGAGATGTGATATCCAAATCCTTCACATTCCAATCCTGAGACCCTTCCTATAGCATGAGATTTGATATCTCAATGCTTCTAATACCAAACGTGAGATCCTTCCTATAACATGAGATGTGATATCCAAATCCTTCCCCTTCCAAACCTGAGACCCTCCCTTTAGCATGAAATGTGATATCCAACTCCTTCCTATTCCAATCCTGAGACTCTTCTGATAGCATGAGATGTGATATCTCAATGCTTCTAATACCAAACCTGAGATCCTTCCGATAGCATGAGATGTGATATCTCAATGCTTCTAATACCAAACCTGAGATCCTTCCTATAACATGAGATGTGATATCCAAATCATTCCCCTTTGAAAACCTGAGACCCTCCCTTTAGCATTAGATGTGATATCTAACTCCTTCCCATTCCATTCCTGAGACCCTTCTGATAGCATGAGATGTGATATCTCACTGCCTCTAATACCAAACCTGAGATCCTACCTCTAACATGAAATGAGATATCCAACTCTTTCCCCTTCCAAACCTGAGAGCCTTCCTATAACATGAGATGTGATATCCAAGTCCATCCCATTCCAATCCTTAGACCCTTCCTACAGCATGCGATGTGATATCTCAATGATTCTAATACCAAACCAGAGACTCTTCCTATAACATGAGATGGGATATCCAACTCCTTCCCATTCCAATTCTGAGACCCTTCCTATACTATGAGACTTGATATCTCAATGCTTCTAATACCAAACCTGAGACCCGTAATATAACATGAGATGTGATATCCAAATCCTTCCCCTTCCAAACCTTAGACCCTTCCTTTATCATGAGATGTGATATCCAACTCCTTCCCATTCCAATCCTGAGACCCTTCCGATATCATGAGATGTGATATCTCAAAGCTTCTAATATCAAACTTGAGACCCTCCCTATAGCATGAGATGTGATATCCAAGTCCTTCCCATTCCAATCCTGAGACCCTTCCTATAGCGTGAGATGTGATATCTCAATGCTTCTAATACCAAACCTGAGACCCTTCCTATAACATGAGATGGGAATATCCAACTCCTTCCCATTCCAATCTTGAGACCCTTCCGATAGCAGAGATGTGATATCTCAATGCTTATACCAAACCTGAGATCCTTCCTATAACATGAGATGTGATATCCAACTCCTTCCCATTCCAATCCTGAGACACTTCCTATAGCATGAGATGTGATATCTCACTGCTTATACCAAACCTGAGAACCTTCCCATAGCAGGAGATGTGATATCCAACTCCTTCCCATTCCAATCCTCAGACCCTTCCTATAGCATGAGATGTGATATCTCAATGCTTCTAATGTCAAACTTGAGACCCTACCTATAGCATGAGATGTGATATCCAAGTCCTTCCCATTCCAATCCTGAGACACTTCCTATAGCATGAGATGTGATATCTCAATGCTTCTAATACCAAACCTGAGACTCTTCCTATAACATGAGATGGGATATCCAACTCCTTCCCATTCCAATCCTGAGACCCTTTTGATAGCAGAGATGTGATATCTCAATGTTTATACCAAACCTGAGACCCTTCCTACGGCATGAGATGTCATATTCAACTCCTTCCCATTCCAATCCTGAGACCCTTCCTATAGCATGAGATTTGATATCCAACTCCTTCCCATTCCAATCCTGAGACCCTTCCTATAGCATGAGATGTGATGTCTCAATGCTTCTAATACCAAACCTGAGATCCTTCCTATGACATGAGATGTGATATCCAACTCCTTCCATTCCAATCCTGAGACCATCCTATAGCATGAGATGTGATATCTCAATGCTTATACCAAACCTGAGACCCTTCCTATAGCATGAGATGTGATATCCAACTCCTTCCCATTCCAATCATGAGACCCTTCCTATAGCATGAGATGTGATATCTCAATGCTTCTAATACCAAACCTGAGATCCTTCCTCTAACATGAAATGTGAGATCCAACTCCTTCCCTTTCCAAACCTAAGAGCCTATCTATAGCATGAGATGTGATATCCAAGTCCTTCACATTCCAACCCTTAGACCCTTCCTACAGCATGCAATATGATATCTCAATGATTCTAATAACAAACCTGAGACCCGTCCTATAACATGAGATGGGATATCCAACTTCTTCCCATTCCAATCCTGAGACACTTCCGATAGCAGAGATGTGATATCTCAATGTTTATACCAAACCTGAGACCCTTCCTATAACATGAGATGTGATATCCAACTCCTTCCCGTTCCAAACCTGAGACCCTTCCTTTAGCATGAGATGTGATATCCAGCTCCTTCCCATTCCAATCCTGAGACACTTCCGATAGCATGAGATGTGATATCTCAATGCTTCTAATATCAAAACTGAGACCCTCCCTATAGCATGATATGTGATATCTAAGTCCTTCCCATTCCAATCCTGAGACCCTTCCTATAGCATGAGATGTGATATCTCAATGCTTCTACCAAACCTGAGACCCTTCCTTTAGCATGAGATATGATATCCAACTCCTTCCCATTCCAATCCTGAGACCCTTCCTATAGCATGAGATGTGATATCTCAATACTTCTAATACCAAACCTGAGATCCATCCTATAACATGAGATGTGATATCCAACTCCTTCCCTTTCCAAACCTGAGAGCCGTTCTATAGCATGAGATGTGATATCCAGGTCCTTCCCATTCCAATCCTTAGACCCTTCCTACAGCATGCAAAATGATATCTCAATGATTCTAATAACAAACCTGAGACCCGTCCTATAGCATGAGATATGATATCCAAGTCCTTCCCATTCCAATCCTGAGACCCTTCCTATAACATGAAATGTGATATCCAACTCCTTCCCATTCCAACCTGAGACCCTTCCTATAGCATGAGATGGGATATCCAACTTCTTCCAAATCCAATACTGATACCCTTCCGATAGCATGAGATGTGATATCCCAATGCTTCTACCAAACCTGAGACCCATACTATGGCATGAGATGTGATATCAAACTCCTTCCCATTCCAATCCTGAGACCCTTCCTATAGCTTGAGGTGTGATATCCAACTCCTTCCCATTCCAATTCTGAGACCCTTCTTATACCATGAGACTTGATATCTCAATGCTTCTAATATTAAACCTGAGACCCGTCCTATAACATGAGATGTGATATCCAAATCCTTCCCCTTCCAAACCTTAGACCCTTCCTTTATCATGAGATGTGATATCCAACTCCTTCCCATTCCAATCCTGAGACCCTTCCGATATCATGAGATTTGTTATCTCAATGCTTCTAATATCAAACTTGAGACCCTCCCTATAGCATGAGATGTGACATCCAAGTACTTCCCATTCCAATCCTGAGACCCTTCCTATAGCATGAGATGTGATATCTCTATGCTTCTAATACCAAACCTGAGACCCTTCCTATAACATGAGATGGGATATCCAACTCCTTCCCATTCCAATCCTGAGACCTTTCCGATAGCAGAGATGTGATATCTCAATGCTTATACCAAACCTGAGAACCTTCCTATGGCCTGAGATGTCATATACAACTCCTTCCCATTCCAATCCTGAGACCCTTCCTTTAGCATGAGATGTGATATCTCAATGCTTATACCAAATCTGAGACCCTTCCTATAGCATGAGATGTGATATCCAATTCCTTCCCATTCCAATCCTGAGACCCTTCCTATAGCATGAGATGTGATATCTCAATGCTTATACCAAATCTGAGACCCTTCCTATAGCATGAGATGTGATATCCAAGTCCATCCCATTCCCATCCTTAGACCCTTCCTACAGCATGCGATGTGATATCTCAATGATTCTAATACCAAACCAGAGACTCTTCCTATAACATGAGATGGGATATCCAACTCCTTCCCATTCCAATCCTGAGCCGCTTCCGATAGCAGAGATGTGATATCTCACTGCTTATACCAAACCTGAGACCCTTCCTATAACATGAGATGTGATATCCAACTCCTTCCCATTCCAAACATGAGACCCTTCCTATAGCAAGAAAGTAATATCCAACTCCTACCCATTCCAATCCTGAGACCCTTCCTATAGCAAGAGATGTGATATCCAAATCCTTCCCATTCCAATCCTGAGACCCTTCCTATAACATGAGATGTGATATCCAACTCCTTCCCATTCCAATCCTGAGACACTTCCTATAGCATGAGATGTGATATCTCAATGCTTCTAATACCAAACCTGAGACTCTTCCTATAACATGAGATGGGATATCCAACTCCTTCCCATTCCAATCCTGAGACCCTTTTGATAGCAGAGATGTGATATCTCAATGTTTATACCAAACCTGAGACCCTTCCTACGGCATGAGATGTCATATTCAACTCCTTCCCATTCCAATCCTGAGACGCTTCCTATAGCATGAGATTTGATATCCAACTCCTTCCCATTCCAATCCTGAGACCCTTCCTATAGCATGAGATGTGATGTCTCAATGCTTCTAATACCAAACCTGAGATCCTTCCTATAACATGAGATGTGATATCCAACTCCTTCCATTCCAATCCTGAGACCCTTCCTATAGCATGAGATGTGATATCTCAATGCTTATACCAAACCTGAGACCCTTCCTATAACATGAGATTTGATATCCAACTCCTTCCCATTCCAATCCTGAGACCCTTCCTATAGCATGAGATGTGATGTCTCAATGCTTCTAATACCAAACCTGAGATCCTTCCTATAACATGAGATGTGATATCCAACTCCTTCCATTCCAATCCTGAGACCCTTCCTATAGCATGAGATGTGATATCTCAATGCTTATACCAAACCTGAGACCCTTCCTATAGCATGAGATGTGATATCCAACTCCTTCCCATTCCAATCCTGAGACCCTTCCTATAGCATGAGATGTGATATCTCAATGCTTCTAATACCAAACCTGAGATCCTTCCTCTAACATGAAATGTTATATCCAACTCCTTCCCTTTCCAAACCTAAGAGCCTATCTATAGCATGAGATGTGATATCCAAGTCCTTCACATTCCAACCCTTAGACCCTTCCTACAGCATGCAATATGATATCTCAATGATTCTAATAACAAACCTGAGACCCGTCCTATAACATGAGATGGGATATCCAACTCCTTCCCATTCCAATCCTGAGACACTTCCGATAGCAGAGATGTGATATCTCAATGTTTATACCAAACCTGAGACCCTTCCTATAACATGAGATGTGATATCCAACTCCTTCCCGTTCCAAACCTGAGACCCTTCCTTTAGCATGAGATGTGATATCCAGCTCCTTCCCATTCCAATCCTGAGACACTTCCGATAGCATGAGATGTGATATCTCAATGCTTCTAATATCAAAACTGAGACCCTCCCTATAGCATGATATGTGATATCTAAGTCCTTCCCATTCCAATCCTGAGACCCTTCCTATAGCATGAGATGTGATATCTCAATGCTTCTACCAAACCTGAGACCCTTCCTTTAGCATGAGATGTGATATCCAACTCCTTCCCATTCCAATCCTGAGACCCTTCCTATAGCATGAGATGTGATATCTCAATACTTCTAATACCAAACCTGAGATCCTTCCGATAACATGAGATGTGATATCTCAATACTTCTAATACCAAACCTGAGATCCATCCTATAACATGAGATGTGATATCCAACTCCTTCCCTTTCCAAACCTGAGAGCCGTTCTATAGCATGAGATGTGATATCCAGGTCCTTCCCATTCCAATCCTTAGACCCTTCCTACAGCATGCAATATGATATCTCAATGATTCTAATAACAAACCTGAGACCCGTCCTATAGCATGAGATATGATATCCAAGTCCTTCCCATTCCAATCCTGAGACCCTTCCTATAACATGAAATGTGATATCCAACTCCTTCCCATTCCAACCTGAGACCTTTCCTATAGCATGAAATGGGATATCCAACTTCTTCCAAATCCAATACTGATACCCTTCCGATAGCATGAGATGTGATATCCCAATGCTTCTACCAAACCTGAGACCCATACTATGGCATGAGATGTGATATCAAACTCCTTCCCATTCCAATCCTGAGACCCTTCCGATATCATGAGATTTGTTATCTCAATGCATCTAATATCAAACTTGAGACCCTCCCTATAGCATGAGATGTGACATCCAAGTCCTTCCCATTCCAATCCTGAGACCCTTCCTATAGCATGAGATGTGATATCTCTATGCTTCTAATACCAAACCTGAGACCCTTCCTATAACATGAGATGGGATATCCAACTCCTTCCCATTCCAATCCTGAGACCTTTCCGATAGCAGAGATGTGATATCTCAATGCTTATACCAAACCTGAGAACCTTCCTATGGCCTGAGATGTCATATACAACTGCTTCCCATTCCAATCCTGAGACCCTTCCTTTAGCATGAGATGTGATATCTCAATGCTTATACCAAATCTGAGACACTTCCTATAGCATGAGATGTGATATCCAATTCCTTCCCATTCCAATCCTGAGACCCTTCCTATAGCATGAGATGTGATATCTCAATGCTTATACCAAACCTGAGAGCCTACCTATAACATGAGATGTGATATCCAAGTCTATCCCATTCCAATCCTTAGACCCTTCCTACAGCATGCGATGTGATATCGCAATAATTCTAATACCAAACCAGAGACTCTTCCTATAACATGAGATGGGATATCCAACTCCTTCCCATTCCAATCCTGAGCCGCTTCCGATAGCAGAGATGTGATATCTCAATGCTTATACCAAACCTGAGACCCTTCCTATAACATGAGATGTGATATCCAACTCCTTCCCGTTCCAAACCTGAGACACTAACTATAGCATATGTGATATCCAACTCCTTCCCATTCCAAACATGAGACCCTTCCTATAGCAAGAAAGTAATATCCAACTCCTACCCATTCCAATCCTGAGACCCTTCCTATAGCAAGAGATGTGATATCCAAATCCTTCCCATTCCAATCCTGAGACCCTTCCTATAACATGAGATGTGATATCCAACTCCTTCCCATTCCAACCTGAGACACTTCCTATAGCATGAGAAGGGATATCCAACTCCTTCCCAATCCAATCCTGAGACCCTTCCGATAGCAGAGATGTGATATCTCAATGCTTATACCAAACCTGAGACCCTTCCTATGGCATGAGATGTGATATCCAACTCCTTGCCATTCAAATCCTGAGACCCTTCCTATAGCATGAGAAGGGATATCCAACTCCTTCCCAATCCAATCCTGAGACCCTTCCGATAGCAGCGACGTGATATCTCAATGCTTCTACCAAACCTGAGACCCTTCCTTTAGCATGAGATGTGATATCCAAATCCTTCACATTCCAATCCTGAGACCCTTCCTATAGCATGAGATGTGATATCTCAATGCTTCTAATACCAAACCTGAGATCCTTCCTATAACATGAGATGTGATATCCAATTCCTTCCCATTCCAAACCTGAGACCCTTCCTATTGGATGAGATGTGATATCCAACTCCTTCCCATTACAACCCTGAGACCCTTCCTATAGCATGAGATTTGATGTCTCAATGCTTCTAATACCAAACCTGAGATCCTTCCTCTAACATGAAATGTGATATCCAACTCCTTCCCTTTCCAAACCTAAGAGCCTATCTATAGCATGAGATGTGATATCCAAGTCCTTCACATTCCAACACTTAGACCCTTCCTACAGCATGCAATATGATATCTCAATGATTCTAATAACAAACCTGAGACCCGTCCTATAACATGAGATGGGATATCCAACTCCTTCCATTCCAATCCTGAGACCCTTCCTATAGCATGAGATGTGATATCCAACTGCTTCCCATTCCAATCCTGAGACCCTTCCTATAGCATGAGATGTGATATCTCAATGCTTCTAATACCAAACCTGAGATCCTTCCTCTAACATGAAATGTGATATCCAACTCCTTCCCTTTCCAAACCTAAGAGCCTATCTATAGCATGAGATGTGATATCCAAGTCCTTCACATTCCAACACTTAGACCCTTCCTACAGCATGCAATATGATATCTCAATGATTCTAATAACAAACCTGAGACCCGTCCTATAACATGAGATGGGATATCCAACTCCTTCCCATTCCAATCCTGAGACACTTCCGATAGCAGAGATGTGATATCTCAATGCTTATACCAAACCTGAGACCCTTCCTATAACATGAGATGTGATATCCAAATCCTTCCCGTTCCAAACCTGAGACCCTTCCTTTAGCATGAGATGTGATATCCAGCTCCTTCCCATTCCAATCCTGAGACACTTCCGATAGCATGAGATGTGATATCTCAATGCTTCTAATATCAAAACTGAGACCCTCCCTATAGCATGATATGTGATATCTAAGTCCTTCCCATTCCAATCCTGAGACCCTCCCTATAGCATGAGATGTGATATCCAACTCCTTCCCATTCCAATCCTGAGACCCTTCCTATAGCATGAGATATGATATCTCAATACTTCTAATACCAAACGTGAAATCCTTCCGATAACATGAGATGTGATATCCAAATCCTTCCCCTTCCAAACCTGAGACCCTCCCTTTAGCATGAAATGTGATATCCAACTCCTTCCTATTCCAATCCTGAGACTCTTCTGATAGCATGAGATGTGATATCTCAATGCTTCTAATACCAAACCTGAGATCCTTCCGATAGCATGAGATGTGATATCTCAATGCTTCTAATACCAAACCTGAGATCCTTCCTATAACATGAGATGCGATATCCAAATCCTTCCCCTTCCAAACCTGAGACCCTCCCTTTAGCATGAGATGTGATATCTAACTCCTTCCCATTTTATTCCTGAGACCCTTCTGATAGCATGAGATGTGATATCTCAATGCCTCTAATACCAAACCTGAGATCCTACCTCTAACATGAAATGAGATATCCAACTCTTTCCCCTTCCAAACCAGAGAGCCTTCCTATAGCATGAGATGTGATATCCAAGTCCTTCCCATTCCAATACTGAGACCCTTCCTATAGCTTGAGATGTGATATCCAACTCCTTCCCATTCCATTTCTGAGACCCTTCCTATAGCATGAGATGTGATATCTCAATGCTTATACCAAACCTGAGAGCCTACCTATAACATGAGATGTGATATCCAAGTCCATCCCATTCCAATCCTTAGACCCTTCCTACAGCATGCGATGTGATATCTCAATGATTCTAATACCAAACCAGAGACTCTTCCTATAACATGAGATGGGATATCCAACTCCTTCCCATTCCAATTCTGAGACCCTTCCTATACTATGAGACTTGATATCTCAATGCTTCTAATACCAAACCTGAGACCCGTAATATAACATGTGATGTGATATCCAAATCCTTCCCCTTCCAAACATTAGACCCTTCCTTTATCATGAGATGTGATATCCAACTCCTTCCCATTCCAATCCTGAGACCCTTCCGATATCATGAGATGTGATATCTCAAAGCTTCTAATATCAAACTTGAGACCCTCCCTATAGCATGAGATGTGATATCCAAGTCCTTCCCATTCCAATCCTGAGACCCTTCCTATAGCATGAGATGTGATATCTCAATGCTTCTAATACCAAACCTGAGACCCTTCCTATAACATGCGATGGGAATATCCAACTCCTTCCCATTCCAATCTTGAGACCCTTCCGATAGCAGAGATGTGATATCTCAATGCTTATACCAAACCTGAGATCCTTCCTATAACATGAGATGTGATATCCAACTCCTTCCCATTCCAATCCTGAGACACTTCCTATAGCATGAGATGTGATATCTCACTGCTTATACCAAACCTGAGACCCTTCCCATAGCAGGAGATGTGATATCCAACTCCTTCCCATTCCAATCCTCAGACCCTTCCTATAGCATGAGATGTGATATCTCAATGCTTCTAATGTAAAACTTGAGACCCTACCTATAGCATGAGGTGTGATATCCAAGTCCTTCCCATTCCAATCCTAAGACACTTCCTATAGCATGAGATGTGATATCTCAATACTTCTAATACCAAACTTGAGACTCTTCCTATAACATGAGATGGGATATCCAACTCCTTCCCATTCCAATCCTGAGACCCTTTTGATAGCAGAGATGTGATATCTCAATGTTTATACCAAACCTGAGACCCTTCCTACGGCATGAGATGTCATATTCAACTCCTTCCCATTCCAATCCTGAGACCCTTCCTATAGCATGAGATTTGATATCCAACTCCTTCCCATTCCAATCCTGAGACCCTTCCTATAGCATGAGATGTGATGTCTCAATGCTTCTAATACCAAACCTGAGATCCTTCCTATAACATGAGATGTGATATCCAACTCCTTCCATTCCAATCCTGAGACCCTTCCTATAGCATGAGATGTGATGTATCAATGCTTATACCAAACCTGAGACCCTTCCTATAGCATGAGATGTGATATCCAACTCCTTCCCATTCCAATCCTGAGACCCTTCCTATAGCATGAGATGTGATATCTCAATGCTTCTAATACCAAACCTGAGATCCTTCCTCTAACATGAAATGTGAGATCCAACTCCTTCCCTTTCCAAACCTAAGAGCCTATCTATAGCATGAGATGTGATATCCAAGTCCTTCACATTCCAACCCTTAGACCCTTCCTACAGCATGCAATATGATATCTCAATGATTCCAATAAGAAACCTGAGACCCGTCCTATAACATGAGATGGGATATCCAACTCCTTCCCATTCCAATCCTGAGACACTTCCGATAGCAGAGATGTGATATCTCAATGTTTATACCAAACCTGAGACCCTTCCTATAACATGAGATGTGATATCCAACTCCTTCCCGTTCCAAACCTGAGACCCTTCCTTTAGCATGAGATGTGATATCTAGCTCCTTCCCATTCCAATCCTGAGACACTTCCGATAGCATGAGATGTGATATCTCAATGCTTCTAATATCAAAACTGAGACCCTCCCTATAGCATGATATGTGATATCTAAGTCCTTCCCATTCCAATCCTGAGACCCTTCCTATAGCATGAGATGTGATATCTCAATGCTTCTACCAAACCTGAGACCCTTCCTTTAGCATGAGTTGTGATATCCAACTCCTTCCCATTCCAATCCTGAGACCCTTCCTATAGCATGAGATGTGATATCTCAATACTTCTAATACCAAACCTGAGATCCTTCCGATAACATGATATGTGATATCTCAATACTTCTAATACCAAACCTGAGATCCATCCTATAACATGAGATGTGATATCCAACTCCTTCCCTTTCCAAACCTGAGAGCCGTTCTATAGCATGAGATGTGATATCCAGGTCCTTCCCATTCCAATCCTTAGACCCTTCCTACAGCATGCAATATCATATCTCAATGCTTATACCAAACCTGAGAACCTTCCTATGGCCTGAGATGTCATGGCCTGAGATGTCATATACAACTCCTTCCCATTCCAATCCTGAGACCCTTCCTTAAGCATGCGATGTGATATCTCAATGCTTATACCTAATCTGAGACCCTTCCTATAGCATGAGATGTGATATCCAATTCCTTCCCATTCCAATCCTGAGACCCTCCCTATAGCATGAGATGTGATATCTCAATGCTTATACCAAACCTGAGAGCCTACCTATAACATGAGATGTGATATCCAAGTCCATCCCATTCCAATCCTTAGACCCTTCCTACAGCATGCGATGTGATATCTCAATGATTCTAATACCAAACCAGAGACTCTTCCTATAACATGAGATGGGATATCCAACTCCTTCCCATTCCAATCCTGAGCCGCTTCCGATAGCAGAGATGTGATATCTCAATGCTTATACCAAACCTGAGACCCTTCCTATAACATGAGATGTGATATCCAACTCCTTCCCGTTCCAAACCTGAGACACTAACTATAGCATATGTGATATCCAACTCCTTCCCATTCCAAACATGAGACCCTTCCTATAGCAAGAAAGTAATATCCAACTCCTACCCATTCCAATCCTGAGACCCTTCCTATAGCAAGAGATGTGATATCCAAATCCTTCCCATTCCAATCCTGAGACCCTTCCTATAACATGAGATGTGATATCCAACTCCTTCCCATTCCAACCTGAGACACTTCCTAAGGCATGAGAAGGGATATCCAACTCCTTCCCAATCCAATCCTGAGACCCTTCCGATAGCAGAGATGTGATATCTCAATGCTTATACCAAACCTGAGACCCTTCCTATGGCATGAGATGTGATATCCAACTCCTTGCCATTCAAATCCTGAGACCCTTCCTATAGCATGAGAAGGGATATCCAACTCCTTCCCAATCCAATCCTGAGACCCTTCCGATAGCAGCGACGTGATATCTCAATGCTTCTACCAAACCTGAGACCCTTCCTTTAGCATGAGATGTGATATCCAAATCCTTCACATTCCAATCCTGAGACCCTTCCTATAGCATGAGATGTGATATCTCAATGCTTCTAATACCAAACCTGAGATCCTTCCTATAACATGAGATGTGATATCCAATTCCTTCCCATTCCAAACCTGAGACCCTTCCTATTGGATGAGATGTGATATCCAACTCCTTCCCATTCCAACCCTGAGACCCTTCCTATAGCATGAGATGTGATGTCTCAATGCGTCTAATACCAAACCTGAGATCCTTCCTATAACATGAGATGTGATATCCAACTCCTTCCATTCCAATCCTGAGACCCGTCCTATAGCATGAGATGTGATATCTCAATGCTTATACCAAACCTGAGACCCTTCCTATAGCATGAGATGGGATATCCAACTCCTTCCCATTCCAATCCTGAGAAACTTCCGATAGCAGAGATGTGATATCTCAATGCTTATACCAAACCTGAGACCCTTCCTATAACATGAGATGTGATATCCAAATCCTTCCCGTTCCAAACCTGAGACCCTTCCTTTAGCATGAGATGTGATATCCAGCTCCTTCCCATTCCAATCCTGAGACACTTCCGATAGCATGAGATGTGATATCTCAATGCATCTAATATCAAAACTGAGACCCTCCCTATAGCATGATATGTGATATCTAAGTCCTTCCCATTCCAATCCTGAGACCCTCCCTATAGCATGAGATGTGATATCCAACTCCTTCCCATTCCAATCCTGAGACCCTTCCTATAGCATGAGATATGATATCTCAATACTTCTAATACCAAACGTGAGATCCTTCCGATAACATGAGATGTGATATCCAAATCCTTCCCCTTCCAAACCTGAGACCCTCCCTTTAGCATGAAATGTGATATCCAACTCCTTCCTATTCCAATCCTGAGACTCTTCTGATAGCATGAGATGTGATATCTCAATGCCTCTAATACCAAACCTGAGATCCTACCTCTAACATGAAATGAGATATCCAACTCTTTCCCCTTCCAAACCTGAGAGCCTTCCTATAGCATGAGATGTGATATCTCAATGCTTCTAATACCAAACCTGAGATCCTTCCTATAACATGAGATGTGATATCCAAATCCTTCCCCTTCCAAACCTGAGACCCTCCCTTTAGCATGAGATGTGATATCTAACTCCTTCCCATTCCATTCCTGAGACCCTTCTGATAGCATGAGATGTGATATCTCAATGCCTCTAATACCAAACCTGAGATCCTACCTCTAACATGAAATGAGATATCCAACTCTTTCCCCTTCCAAACCTGAGAGCCTTCCTATAGCATGAGATGTGATATCCAAGTCCTTCCCATTCCAATACTGAGACCCTTCCTACAGCTTGAGATGTGATATCCAACTCCTTCCCATTCCAATTCTGAGACCCTTCCTATAGCATGAGATGTGATATCTCAATGCTTATACCAAACCTGAGAGCCTACCTATAGCATGAGATGTGATATCCAAGTCCATCCCATTCCAATCCTTAGACCCTTCCTACAGCATGCGATGTGATATCTCAATGATTCTAATACCAAACCAGAGACTCTTCCTATAGCATGAGATGTGATATCCAAGTCCTTCACATTCCAACCCTTAGACCCTTCCTACAGCATGCAATATGATATCTCAATGATTCTAATAACAAACCTGAGACCCGTCCTATAACATGAGATGGGATATCCAACTCCTTCCCATTCCAATCCTGAGACACTTCCGATAGCAGAGATGTGATATCTCAATGCTTATACCAAACCTGAGACCCTTCCTATAACATGAGATGTGATATCCAAATCCTTCCCGTTCCAAACCTGAGACCCTTCCTTTAGCATGAGATGTGATATCCAGCTCCTTCCCATTCCAATCCTGAGACACTTCCGATAGCATGAGATGTGATATCTCAATGCTTCTAATATCAAAACTGAGACCCTCCCTATAGCATGATATGTGATATCTAAGTCCTTCCCATTCCAATCTTGAGACCCTTCCTATAGCATGAGATGTGATATCTCAATGCTTCTACCAAACCTGAGACCCTTCCTTTAGCTTGAGATGTGATATCCAACTCCTTCCCATTCCAATCCTGAGACCCTTCCTATAGCATGAGATGTGATATCTAAATACTTCTAATACCAAACCTGAGATCCTTCCGATAACATGAGATGTGATATCTCAATACTTCTAATACCAAACCTGAGATCCATCCTATAACATGAGATGTGATATCCAAATCCTTCCCCTTCCAAACCTGAGACCCTCCCTTTAGCATGAGATGTGATATCCAACTCCTTCCCATTCCAATCCTGAGACCCTTCTGATAGCATAAGATATGATATCTCAATGCTTCTATACCAAACCTGAGATCCTTCCGATAGCATGAGATGTGATATCTCAATACTTCTAATACCAAACCTGAGATCCTTCCTATAACATGAGATGTGATATCCAAATCCTTATCTTCCAAACCTGAGACCCTCCCTTTACCATGAGATGTGATATCCAACTCCTTCCCATTCCAATCCTGAGACTCTTCTGATAGCATAAGATATGATATCTCAATGCTTCTATACCAAACCTGAGATCCTTCTGATAGCATGAGATGTGATATCTCAATGCTTCTAATACCAAACCTGAGATCCTACCTCTAACATGAAATGTGATATCCAACTCTTTCCCCTTGCAAACCTGAGAGCCTTCCTATAGCATGAGATGTGATATCCAAGTCCTTCCCATTCCAATCCTGAGACCCTTCCTATAACATGAGATGTGATATCCAACTCCTTCCCATTCCAACCTGAGACCCTTCCTATAGCATGAGATGGGATATCTAACTCCTTCCAAATCCAATCCCGATACCCTTCCGATAGCATGAGATGTGATAACCCAATGCTTCTACCAAACCTGAGACCCATATTATGGCATGAGATGTGATATCAAACTCCTTCCCATTCTAATCCTGAGACCCTTCCTATAGCTTGAAATGTGATATCCAACTCCTTCCCATTCCAATTCTGAGACCCTTCCTATACCATGAGACTTGATATCTCAATGCTTCTAATACCAAACCTGAGACCCGTCCTATAACATGAGATGTGATATCCAAATCCTTCCCCTTCCAAACCTTAGACCCTTCCTTTATCATGAGATGTGATATCCAACTCCTTCCCATTCCAATCTTGAGACCCTTCCGATATCATGAAATGTGATATCTCAATGCTTCTATCAAACTTGAGACCCTCCCTATAGCATGAGATGTGATATCCAACTCCTTCCCATTCCAATCCTGAGACCCTTCTGATAGCATAAGATATGATATCTCAATGCTTCTATACCAAACCTGAGATCCTTCCGATAGCATGAGATGTGATATCTCAATACTTCTAATACCAAACCTCAGATCCTTCCTATAACATGAGATGTGATATCCAAATCCTTATCTTCCAAACCTGAGACCCTCCCTTTACCATGAGATGTGATATCCAACTCCTTCCCATTCCAATCCTGAGACTCTTCTGATAGCATAAGATATGATATCTCAATGCTTCTAATATCAAACTTGAGACCCTCCCTATAGCATGAGATGTGATATCCAAGTCCTTCCCATTCCAATCCTGAGACCCTTCCTATAGCATGAGATGTGATATCTCAATGCTTCTAATACCAAACCTGAGACCCTTCCTATAACATGAGATGGGAATATCCAACTCCTTCCCATTCCAATCTTGAGACCCTTCCGATAGCAGAGATGTGATATCTCAATGCTTATACCACACCTGAGATCCTTCCTATAACATGAGATGTGATATCCAACTCCTTCCCATTCCAATCCTGAGACACTTCCTATAGCATGAGATGTGATATCTCACTGCTTATACCAAACCTGAGACCCTTCCCATAGCAGGAGATGTGATATCCAACTCCTTCCCATTCCAATCCTCAGACCCTTCCTATAGCATGAGATGTGATATCTCAATGCTTCTAATGTCAAACTTGAGACCCTACCTATAGCATGAGATGTGATATCCAAGTCCTTCCCATTCCAATCCTGAGACACTTCCTATAGCATGAGATGTGATATCTCAATGCTTCTAATACCAAACCTGAGACTCTTCCTATAACATGAGATGGGATATCCAACTCCTTCCAATTCCAATCCTGAGACCCTTTTGATAGCAAAGATGTGATATCTCAATGTTTATACCAAACCTGAGACCCTTCCTACGGCATGAGATGTCATATTCAACTCCTTCCCATTCCAATCCTGAGACCCTTCCTATAGCATGAGATTTGATATCCAACTCCTTCCCATTCCAATCCTGAGACCCTTCCTATAGCATGAGATGTGATGTCTCAATGCTTCTAATACCAAACCTGAGATCCTTCCTATAACATGAGATGTGATATCCAACTCCTTCCATTCCAATCCTGAGACCCTTCCTATAGCATGAGATGTGATATCTCAATGCTTATACCAAACCTGAGACCCTTCCTATAGCATGAGATGTGATATCCAACTCCTTCCCATTCCAATCCTGAGACCCTTCCTATAGCCTGAGATGTGATATCTCAATGCCTCTAATACCAAACCTGAGATCCTTCCTCTAACATGAAATGTGATATCCAACTCCTTCACTTTCCAAACCTGAGAGCCTATCTATAGCATGAGATGTGATATCCAAGTCCTTCGCATTCCAATCCTTAGACCCTTCCTACAGCATGCAATATGATATCTCAATGATTCTAATAAAAAACCTGAGACCCGTCCTATAACATGAGATGGGATATCCAACTCCTTCCCATTCCAATCCTGAGACACTTCCGATAGCAGAGATGTGATATCTCAATGTTTATACCAAACCTGAAACCCTTCCTATAACATGAGATGTGATATCCAACTCCTTCCCTTCCAAACCTGAGACCCTTCCTTTAGCATGAGATGTGATATCCAGCTCCTTCCCATTCCAATCCTGAGACACTTCCGATAGCATGAGATGTGATATCTCAATGCTTCTAATATCAAAACTGAGACCCTCCCTATAGCATGATATGTGATATCTAAGTCCTTCCCATTCCAATCCTGAGACCCTTCCTATAGCATGAGATGTGATATCTCAATGCTTCTACCAAACCTGAGACCCTTGCTTTAGCATGAGATGTGATATCAAACTCCTTCCCATTCCAAACCTGAGACCCTTCCTATAGCATGAGATGTGATATCTAAATACTTCTAATACCAAACCTGAGATCCTTCCGATAACATGAGATGTGATATCTCAATACTTCTAATACCAAACCTGAGATCCATCCTATAACATGAGATGTGATATCCAAATCCTTCCCCTTCCAAACCTGAGACCCTCCCTTTAGCATGAGATGTGATATCCAACTCCTTCCCATTCCAATCCTGAGACCCTTCTGATAGCATAAGATATGATATCTCAATGCTTCTATACCAAACCTGAGATCCTTCCGATAGCATGAGATGTGATATCTCAATACTTCTAATACCAAACCTGAGATCCTTCCTATAACATGAGATGTGATATCCAAATCCTTATCTTCCAAACCTGAGACCCTCCCTTTACCATGAGATGTGATATCCAACTCCTTCCCATTCCAATCCTGAGACTCTTCTGATAGCATAAGATATGATATCTCAATGCTTCTATACCAAACCTGAGATCCTTCTGATAGCATGAGATGTGATATCTCAATGCTTCTAATACCAAACCTGAGATCCTACCTCTAACATGAAATGTGATATCCAACTCTTTCCCCTTGCAAACCTGAGAGCCTTCCTATAGCATGAGATGTGATATCCAAGTCCTTCCCATTCCAATCCTGAGACCCTTCCTATAACATGAGATGTGATATCCAACTCCTTCCCATTCCAACCTGAGACCCTTCCTATAGCATGAGATGGGATATCTAACTCCTTCCAAATCCAATCCCGATACCCTTCCGATAGCATGAGATGTGATAACCCAATGCTTCTACCAAACCTGAGACCCATATTATGGCATGAGATGTGATATCAAACTCCTTCCCATTCTAATCCTGAGACCCTTCCTATAGCTTGAAATGTGAAATCCAACTCCTTCCCATTCCAATTCTGAGACCCTTCCTATACCATGAGACTTGATATCTCAATGCTTCTAATACCAAACCTGAGACCCGTCCTATAACATGAGATGTGATATCCAAATCCTTCCCCTTCCAAACCTTAGACCCTTCCTTTAGCATGAGATGTGATATCCAGCTCCTTCCCATTCCAATCCTGAGACACTTCCGATAGCATGAGATGTGATATCTCAATGCTTCTAATATCAAAACTGAGACCCTCCCTATAGCATGATATGTGATATCTAAGTCCTTCCCATTCCAATCCTGAGACCCTCCCTATAGCATGAGATGTGATATCCAACTCTTTCCCATTCCAATCCTGAGACCCTTCCTATAGCATGAGATATGATATCTCAATACTTCTAATACCAAACGTGAGATCCTTCCGATAACATGAGATGTGATATCCAAATCCTTCCCCTTCCAAACCTGAGACCCTCCCTTTAGCATGAAATGTGATATCCAACTCCTTCCTATTCCAATCCTGAGACTCTTCTAATAGCATGAGATGTGATATCTCAATGCTTCTAATACCAAACCTGAGATCCTTCCGATAGCATGAGATGTGATATCTCAATGCATCTAATACCAAACCTGAGATCCTTCCTATAACATGAGATGTGATATCCAAATCCTTCCCCTTCCAAACCTTTGACCCTTCCTTTAGCATGAGATGTGATATCCAGCTCCTTCCCATTCCAATCCTGAGACACTTCCGATAGCATGAGATGTGATATCTCAATGCTTCTAATATCAAAACTGAGATCCTCCCTATAGCATGATATGTGATATCTAAGTCCTTCCCATTCCAATCCTGAGACCCTCCCTATAGCATGAGATGTGATATCCAACTCCTTCCCATTCCAATCCTGAGACCCTTCCTATAGCATGAGATATGATATCTCAATACTTCTAATACCAAACGTGAGATCCTTCCGATAACATGAGATGTGATATCCAAATTCTTCCCCTTCCAAACCTGAGACCCTCCCTTTAGCATGAAATGTGATATCCAACTCCTTCCTATTCCAATCCTGAGACTCTTCTGATAGCATGAGATGTGATATCTCAATGCTTCTAATACCAAACCTGAGATCCTTCCGATAGCATGAGATGTGATATCTCAATGCTTCTAATACCAAACCTGAGATCCTTCCTATAACATGAGATGTGATATCCAAATCCTTCCCCTTCCAAACCTGAGACCCTCCCTTTAGCATGAGATGTGATATCTAACTCCTTCCCATTTTATTCCTGAGACCCTTCTGATAGCATGAGATGTGATATCTCAATGCCTCTAATACCAAACCTGAGATCCTACCTCTAACATGAAATGAGATATCCAACTCTTTCCCCTTCCAAACCAGAGAGCCTTCCTATAGCATGAGATGTGATATCCAAGTCCTTCCCATTCCAATACTGAGACCCTTCCTATAGCTTGAGATGTGATATCCAACTCCTTCCCATTCCATTTCTGAGACCCTTCCTATAGCATGAGATGTGATATCTCAATGCTTATACCATACCTGAGAGCCTACCTATAACATGAGATGTGATATCCAAGTCCATCCCATTCCAATCCTTAGACCCTTCCTACAGCATGCAATGTGATATCTCAATGATTCTAATACCAAACCAGAGACTCTTCCTATAACATGAGATGGGATATCCAACTCCTTCCCATTCCAATTCTGAGACCCTTCCTATACTATGAGACTTGATATCTCAATGCTTCTAATACCAAACCTGAGACCCGTCCTATAACATGAGATGGGATATCCAACTCCTTCCCATTCCAATCCTGAGACACTTCCGATAGCAGAGATGTAATATCTCAATGCTTATACCAAACCTGAGATCCTTCCTATAACATGAGATGTGATATCCAAATCCTTCCCGTTCCAAACCTGAGACCCTTCCTTTAGCATGAGATGTGATATCCAGCTCCTTCCCATTCCAATCCTGAGACCCTTCCTATAGCATGAGATTTGATATCTCAATGCTTCTAATATCAAAACTGAGACCCTCCCTATAGCATGATATGTGATATCTAAGTCCTTCCCATTCCAATCCTGAGACCCTCCCTATAGCATGAGATGTGATATCCAACTCCTTCCCATTCCAATCCTGAGACCCTTCCTATAGCATGAGATATGATATCTCAATACTTCTAATACCAAACCTGAGATCCTTCCGATAGCATGAGATGTGATATCTCAATGCTTCTAATACCAAACCTGAGATCCTTCCTATAACATGAGATGTGATATCCAAATCCTTCCCCTTCCAAACCTGAGACCCTCCCTTTAGCATGAGATGTGATATCTAACTCCTTCCCATTCCATTCCTGAGACCCTTCTGATAGCATGAGATGTGATATCTCAATGCCTCTAATACCAAACCTGAGATCCTACCTCTAACATGAAATGAGATATCCAACTCTTTCCCCTTCCAAACCTGAGAGCCTTCCTATAGCATGAGATGTGATATCCAAGTCCTTCCCATTCCAATACTGAGACCCTTCCTATAGCTTGAGATGTGATATCCAACTCCTTCCCATTCCAATTCTGAGACCCTTCCTATAGCATGAGATGTGATATCTCAATGCTTATACCAAACCTGAGAGCCTACCTAAAGCATGAGATGTGATATCCAAGTCCATCCCATTCCAATCCTTAGACCCTTCCTACAGCATGCGATGTGATATCTCAATGATTCTAATACCAAACCAGAGACTCTTCCTATAACATGAGATGGGATATCCAACTCCTTCCCATTCCAATTCTGAGACCCTTCCTATACTATGAGACTTGATATCTCAATGCTTCTAATACCAAACCTGAGACCCGTAATATAACATGAGATGTGATATCCAAATCCTTCCCCTTCCAAACCTTAGACCCTTCCTTTATCATGAGATGTGATATCCAACTCCTTCCCATTCCAATCCTGAGACCCTTCCGATATCATGAGATGTGATATCTCAAAGCTTCTAATATCAAACTTGAGACCCTCCCTATAGCATGAGATGTGATATCCAAGTCCTTCCCATTCCAATCCTGAGACCCTTCCTATAGCATGAGATGTGATATCTCAATGCTTCTAATACCAAACCTGAGACCCTTCCTATAACATGAGATGGGAATATCCAACTCCTTCCCATTCCAATCTTGAGACCCTTCCGATAGCAGAGATGTGATATCTCAATGCTTATACCAAACCTGAGATCCTTCCTATAACATGAGATGTGATATCCAACTCCTTCCCATTCCAATCCTGAGACACTTCCTATAGCATGAGATGTGATATCTCACTGCTTATACCAAACATGAGACCCTTCCCATAGCAGGAGATGTGATATCCAACTCCTTCCCATTCCAATCCTCAGACCCTTCCTATAGCATGAGATGTGATATCTCAATGCTTCTAATGTCAAACTTGAGACCCTACCTATAGCATGAGATGTGATATCCAAGTCCTTCCCATTCCAATCCTAAGACACTTCCTATAGCATGAGATGTGATATCTCAATGCTTCTAATACCAAACTTGAGACTCTTCCTATAACATGAGATGGGATATCCAACTCCTTCCCATTCCAATCCTGAGACCCTTTTGATAGCAGAGATGTGATATCTCAATGTTTATACCAAACCTGAGACCCTTCCTACGGCATGAGATGTCATATTCAACTCCTTCCCATTCCAATCCTGAGACCCTTCCTATAGCATGAGATTTGATATCCAACTCCTTCCCATTCCAATCCTGAGACCCTTCCTATAGCATGAGATGTGATGTCTCAATGCTTCTAATACCAAACCTGAGATCCTTCCTATAACATGAGATGTGATATCCAACTCCTTCCATTCCAATCCTGAGACCCTTCCTATAGCATGAGATGTGATATCTCAATGCTTATACCAAACCTGAGACCCTTCCTATAGCATGAGATGTGATATCCAACTCCTTCCCATTCCAATCCTGAGACCCTTCCTATAGCATGAGATGTGATATCTCAATGCTTCTAATACCAAACCTGAGATCCTTCCTCTAACATGAAATGTGAGATCCAACTCCTTCCCTTTCCAAACCTAAGAGCCTATCTATAGCATGAGATGTGATATCCAAGTCCTTCACATTCCAACCCTTAGACCCTTCCTACAGCATGCAATATGATATCTCAATGATTCCAATAACAAACCTGAGACCCGTCCTATAACATGAGATGGGATATCCAACTCCTTCCCATTCCAATCCTGAGACACTTCCGATAGCAGAGATGTGATATCTCAATGTTTATACCAAACCTGAGACCCTTCCTATAACATGAGATGTGATATCCAACTCCTTCCCGTTCCAAACCTGAGACCGTTCCTTTAGCATGAGATGTGATATCCAGCTCCTTCCCATTCCAATCCTGAGACACTTCCGATAGCATGAGATGTGATATCTCAATGCTTCTAATATCAAAACTGAGACCCTCCCTTTAGCATGATATGTGATATCTAAGTCCTTCCCATTCCAATCCTGAGACCCTTCCTATAGCATGAGATGTGATATCTCAATGCTTCTACCAAACCTGAGACCCTTCCTTTAGCATGAGATGTGATATCCAACTCCTTCCCATTCCAATCCTGAGACCCTTCCTATAGCATGAGATGTGATATCTCAATACTTCTAATACCAAACCTGAGATCCTTCCGATAACATGAGATGTGATATCTCAATACTTCTAATACCAAACCTGAGATCCATCCTATAACATGAGATGTGATATCCAACTCCTTCCCTTTCCAAACCTGAGAGCCGTTCTATAGCATGAGATGTGATATCCAGGTCCTTCCCATTCCAATCCTTAGACCCTTCCTACAGCATGCAATATGATATCTCAATGCTTATACCAAACCTGAGAACCTTCCTATGGCCTGAGATGTCATGGCCTGAGATGTCATATACAATTCCTTCCCATTCCAATCCTGAGACCCTTCCTTTAGCATGCGATGTGATATCTCAATGCTTATACCAAATCTGAGACCCTTCCTATAGCATGAGATGTGATATCCAATTCCTTCCCATTCCAATCCTGAGACCCTCCCTATAGCATGAGATGTGATATCTCAATGCTTATACCAAACCTGAGAGCCTACCTATAACATGAGATGTGATATCCAAGTCCATCCCATTCCAATCCTTAGACCCTTCCTACAGCATGCGATGTGATATCTCAATGATTCTAATACCAAACCAGAGACTCTTCCTATAACATGAGATGGGATATCCAACTCCTTCCCATTCCAATCCTGAGCCGCTTCCGATAGCAGAGATGTGATATCTCAATGCTTATACCAAACCTGAGACCCTTCCTATAACATGAGATGTGATATCCAACTCCTTCCCGTTCCAAACCTGAGACACTAACTATAGCATATGTGATATCCAACTCCTTCCCATTCCAAACATGAGACCCTTCCTATAGCAAGAAAGTAATATCCAACTCCTACCCATTCCAATCCTGAGACCCTTCCTATAGCAAGAGATGTGATATCCAACTCCTTCCCATTCCAACCTGAGACACTTCCTAAAGCATGAGAAGGGATATCCAACTCCTTCCCAATCCAATCCTGAGACCCTTCCGATAGCAGAGATGTGATATCTCAATGCTTATACCAAACCTGAGACCCTTCCTATGGCATGAGATGTGATATCCAACTCCTTGCCATTCAAATCCTGAGACCCTTCCTATAGCATGAGAAGGGATATCCAACTCCTTCCCAATCCAATCCTGAGACCCTTCCGATAGCAGCGACGTGATATCTCAATGCTTCTACCAAACCTGAGACCCTTCCTTTAGCATGAGATGTGATATCCAAATCCTTCACATTCCAATCCTGAGACCCTTCCTATAGCATGAGATGTGATATCTCAATGCTTCTAATACCAAACCTGAGATCCTTCCTATAACATGAGATGTGATATCCAATTCCTTCCCATTCCAAACCTGAGACCCTTCCTATTGGATGAGATGTGATATCCAACTCCTTCCCATTCCAACCCTGAGACCCTTCCTATAGCATGAGATGTGATGTCTCAATGCGTCTAATACCAAACCTGAGATCCTTCCTATAACATAAGATGTGATATCCAACTCCTTCCATTCCAATCCTGAGACCCGTCCTATAGCATGAGATGTGATATCTCAATGCTTATACCAAACCTGAGACCCTTCCTATAGCATGAGATGTGATATCCAACTGCTTCCCATTCCAATCCTGAGACCCTTCCAATAGCATGAGATGTGATATCTCAATGCTTCTAATACCAAACCTGAGATCCTTCCTCTAACATGAAATGTGATATCCAACTCCTTCCCTTTCCAAACCTAAGAGCCTATCTATAGCATGAGATGTGATATCCAAGTCCTTCACATTCCAACCCTTAGACCCTTCCTACAGCATGCAATATGTTATCTCAATGATTCTAATAACAAACCTGAGACCCGTCCTATAACATGAGATGGGATATCCAACTCCTTCCCATTCCAATCCTGAGACACTTCCGATAGCAGAGATGTGATATCTCAATGCTTATACCAAACCTGAGACCCTTCCTATAACATGAGATGTGATATCCAAATCCTTCCCGTTCCAAACCTGAGACCCTTCCTTTAGCATGAGATGTGATATCCAGCTCCTTCCCATTCCAATCCTGAGACACTTCCGATAGCATGAGATGTGATATCTCACTGCTTATACCAAACCTGAGACCCTTCCCATAGCAGGAGATGTGATATCCAACTCCTTCCCATTCCAACCTGAGACACTTCCTATAGCATGAGAAGGGATATCTCACTGCTTATACCAAACCTGAGACCCTTCCCATAGCAGGAGATGTGATATCCAACTCCTTCCCATTCCAACCTGAGACACTTCCTATAGCATGAGAAGGGATATCCAACTCCTTCCCAATCCAAGCCTGAGACCCTTCCGATAGCAGAGATGTGATATCTCAATGCTTATACCAAACCTGAGACCCTTCCTATGGCATGAGATATGATATCCAACTCCTTGCCATTCAAATCCTGAGACCCTTCCTATAGCATGAGAAGGGATATCCAACTCCTTCCCAATCCAATCCTGAGACGCTTCCGATAGCAGCGACGTGATATCTCAATGCTTCTACCAAACCTGAGACCCTTCCTTTAGCATGAGATGTGATATCCAAATCCTTCACATTCCAATCCTGAGACCCTTCCTATAGCATGAGATGTGATATCTCAATGCTTCTAATACCAAACCTGAGATCCTTCCTATAACATGAGATGTGATATCCAATTCCTTCCCATTCCAAACCTGAGACCCTTCCTATTGGATGAGATGTGATATCCAACTCCTTCCCATTCCAACCCTGAGACCCTTCCTATAGCATGAGATGTGATGTCTCAATGCGTCTAATACCAAACCTGAGATCCTTCCTATAACATGAGATGTGATATCCAACTCCTTCCATTCCAATCCTGAGACCCGTCCTATAGCATGAGATGTATTATCTCAATGCTTATACCAAACCTGAGACCCTTCCTATAGCATGAGATGTGATATCCAAGTCCTTCACATTCCAACCCTTAGACCCTTCCTACAGCATGCAATATGATATCTCAATGATTCTAATAACAAACCTGAGACCCGTCCTATAACATGAGATGGGATATCCAACTCCTTCCCATTCCAATCCTGAGACACTTCCGATAGCAGAGATGTGATATCTCAATGCTTATACCAAACCTGAGACCCTTCCTATAACATGAGATGTGATATCCAAATCCTTCCCGTTCCAAACCTGAGACCCTTCCTTTAGCATGATGTGATATCCAGCTCCTTCCCATTCCAATCCTGAGACACTTCCGATAGCATGAGATGTGATATCTCAATGCTTCTAATATCAAAACTGAGACCCTCCCTATAGCATGATATGTGATATCTAAGTCCTTCCCATTCCAATCCTGAGACCCTCCCTATAGCATGAGATGTGATATCCAACTCCTTCCCATTCCAATCCTGAGACCCTTCCTATAGCATGAGATATGATATCTCAATACTTCTAATACCAAACCTGAGATCCTTCCGATAGCATGAGATGTGATATCTCAATGCTTCTAATACCAAACCTGAGATCCTTCCTATAACATGAGATGTGATATCCAAATCCTTCCCCTTCCAAACCTCAGACCCTCCCTTTAGCATGAGATGTGATATCTAACTCCTTCCCATTCCATTCCTGAGACCCTTCTGATAGCATGAGATGTGATATCTCAATGCCTCTAATACCAAACCTGAGATCCTACCTCTAACATGAAATGAGATATCCAACTCTTTCCCCTTCCAAACCTGAGAGCCTTCCTATAGCATGAGATGTGATATCCAAGTCCTTCCCATTCCAATACTGAGACCCTTCCTATAGCTTGAGATGTGATATCCAAATCCTTCCCATTCCAATTCTGAGACCCTTCCTATAGCATGAGATGTGATATCTCAATGCTTATACCAAACCTGAGAGCCTACATATAGCATGAGATGTGATATCCAAGTCCATCCCATTCCAATCCTTAGACCCTTCCTACAGCATGCGATGTGATATCTCAATGATTCTAATACCAAACCAGAGACTCTTCCTATAACATGAGATGGGATATCCAACTCCTTCCCATTCCAATTCTGAGACCCTTCCTATACTATGAGACTTGATATCTCAATGCTTCTAATACCAAACCTGAGACCCGTAATATAACATGAGATGTGATATCCAAATCCTTCCCCTTCCAAACCTTAGACCCTTCCTTTATCATGAGATGTGATATCCAACTCCTTCCCATTCCAATCCTGAGACCCTTCCGATATCATGAGATGTGATATCTCAAAGCTTCTAATATCAAACTTGAGACCCTCCCTATAGCATGAGATGTGATATCCAAGTCCTTCCCATTCCAATCCTGAGACCCTTCCTATCGCATGAGATGTGATATCTCAATGCTTCTAATACCAAACCTGAGACCCTTCCTATAACATGAGATGGGAATATCCAACTCCTTCCCATTCCAATCTTGAGACCCTTCCGATAGCAGAGATGTGATATCTCAATGCTTATACCAAACCTGAGATCCTTCCTATAACATGAGATGTGATATCCAACTCCTTCCCATTCCAATCCTGAGACACTTCCTATAGCATGAGATGTGATATCTCACTGCTTATACCAAACCTGAGACCCTTCCCATAGCAGGAGATGTGATATCCAACTCCTTCCCATTCCAATCCTCAGACCCTTCCTATAGCATGAGATGTGATATCTCAATGCTTCTAATGTCAAACTTGAGACCCTACCTATAGCATGAGATGTGATATCCAAGTCCTTCCCATTCCAATCCTAAGACACTTCCTATAGCATGAGATGTGATATCTCAATGCTTCTAATACCAAACTTGAGACTCTTCCTATAACATGAGATGGGATATCCAACTCCTTCCCATTCCAATCCTGAGACCCTTTTGATAGCAGAGATGTGATATCTCAATGTTTATACCAAACCTGAGACCCTTCCTACGGCATGAGATGTCATATTCAACTCCTTCCCATTCCAATCCTGAGACCCTTCCTATAGCATGAGATTTGATATCCAACTCCTTCCCATTCCAATCCTGAGACCCTTCCTATAGCATGAGATGTGATGTCTCAATGCTTCTAATACCAAACCTGAGATCCTTCCTATAACATGAGATGTGATATCCAACTCCTTCCATTCCAATCCTGAGACCCTTCCTATAGCATGAGATGTGATATCTCAATGCTTATACCAAACCTGAGACCCTTCCTATAGCATGAGATGTGATATCCAACTCCTTCCCATTCCAATCCTGAGACCGTTCCTATAGCATGAGATGTGATATCTCAATGCTTCTAATACCAAACCTGAGATCCTTCCTCTAACATGAAATGTGAGATCCAACTCCTTCCCTTTCCAAACCTAAGAGCCTATCTATAGCATGAGATGTGATATCCAAGTCCTTCACATTCCAACCCTTAGACCCTTCCTACAGCATGCAATATGATATCTCAATGATTCCAATAACAAACCTGAGACCCGTCCTATAACATGAGATGGGATATCCAACTCCTTCCCATTCCAATCCTGAGACACTTCCGATAGCAGAGATGTGATATCTCAATGTTTATACCAAACCTGAGACCCTTCCTATAACATGAGATGTGATATCCAACTCCTTCCCGTTCCAAACCTGAGACCCTTCCTTTAGCATGAGATGTGATATCCAGCTCCTTCCCATTCCAATCCTGAGACACTTCCGATAGCATGAGATGTGATATCTCAATGCTTCTAATATCAAAACTGAGACCCTCCCTATTGCATGATATGTGATATCTAAGTCCTTCCCATTCCAATCCTGAGACCCTTCCTATAGCATGAGATGTGATATCTCAATGCTTCTACCAAACCTGAGACCCTTCCTTTAGCATGAGATGTGATATCCAACTCCTTCCCATTCCAATCCTGAGACCCTTCCTATAGCATGAGATGTGATATCTCAATACTTCTAATACCAAACCTGAGATCCTTCCGATAACATGATATGTGATATCTCAATACTTCTAATACCAAACCTGAGATCCATCCTATAACATGAGATGTGATATCCAACTCCTTCCATTCCAATCCTGAGACCCGTCCTATAGCATGAGATGTGATATCTCAATGCTTATACCAAACCTGAGACCCTTCCTATAGCATGAGATGTGATATCCAACTGCTTCCCATTCCAATCCTGAGACCCTTCCTATAGCATGAGATGTGATATCTCAATGCTTCTAATACCAAACCTGAGATCCTTCCTCTAACATGAAATGTGATATCCAACTCCTTCCCTTTCCAAACCTAAGAGCCTATCTATAGCATGAGATGTGATATCCAAGTCCTTCACATTCCAACCCTTAGACCCTTCCTACAGCATGCAATATGTTATCTCAATGATTCTAATAACAAACCTGAGACCCGTCCTATAACATGAGATGGGATATCCAACTCCTTCCCATTCCAATCCTGAGACACTTCCGATAGCAGAGATGTGATATCTCAATGCTTATACCAAACCTGAGACCCTTCCTATAACATGAGATGTGATATCCAAATCCTTCCCGTTCCAAACCTGAGACCCTTCCTTTAGCATGAGATGTGATATCCAGCTCCTTCCCATTCCAATCCTGAGACACTTCCGATAGCAGAGATGTGATATCTCAATGCTTATACCAAACCTGAGACCCTTCCTATGGCATGAGATGTGATATCCAACTCCTTGCCATTCAAATCCTGAGACCCTTCCTATAGCATGAGAAGGGATATCCAAATCCTTCACATTCCAATCCTGAGACCCTTCCTATAGCATGAGATGTGATATCTCAATGCTTCTAATACCAAACCTGAGATCCTTCCTATAACATGAGATGTGATATCCAATTCCTTCCCATTCCAAACCTGAGACCCTTCCTATTGGATGAGATGTGATATCCAACTCCTTCCCATTCCAACCCTGAGACCCTTCCTATAGCATGAGATGTGATGTCTCAATGCGTCTAATACCAAACCTGAGATCCTTCCTATAACATGAGATGTGATATCCAACTCCTTCCATTCCAATCCTGAGACCCGTCCTATAGCATGAGATGTGATATCTCAATGCTTATACCAAACCTGAGACCCTTCCTATAGCATGAGATGTGATATCCAAGTCCTTCACATTCCAACCCTTAGACCCTTCCTACAGCATGCAATATGATATCTCAATGATTCTAATAACAAACCTGAGACCCGTCCTATAACATGAGATGGGATATCCAACTCCTTCCCATTCCAATCCTGAGACACTTCCGATAGCAGAGATGTGATATCTCAATGCTTATACCAAACCTGAGACCCTTCCTATAACATGAGATGTGATATCCAAATCCTTCCCGTTCCAAACCTGAGACCCTTCCTTTAGCATGAGATGTGATATCCAGCTCCTTCCCATTCCAATCCTGAGACACTTCCGATAGCATGAGATGTGATATCTCAATGCTTCTAATATCAAAACTGAGACCCTCCCTATAGCATGATATGTGATATCTAAGTCCTTCCCATTCCAATCCTGAGACCCTCCCTATAGCATGAGATGTGATATCCAACTCCTTCCCATTCCAATCCTGAGACCCTTCCTATAGCATGAGATATGATATCTCAATACTTCTAATACCAAACCTGAGATCCTTCCGATAGCATGAGATGTGATATCTCAATGCTTCTAATACCAAACCTGAGATCCTTCCTATAACATGAGATGTGATATCCAAATCCTTCCCCTTCCAAACCTGAGACCCTCCCTTTAGCATGAGATGTGATATCTAACTCCTTCCCATTCCATTACTGAGACCCTTCTGATAGCATGAGATGTGATATCTCAATGCTTCTAATACCAAACCTGAGATCCTTCCTCTAACATGAAATGTGATATCCAACTCCTTCCCTTTCCAAACCTAAGAGCCTATCTATAGCATGAGATGTGATATCCAAGTTCTTCACATTCCAACCCTTAGACCCTTCCTACAGCATGCAATATGTTATTTCAATGATTCTAATAACAAACCTGAGACCCGTCCTATAACATGAGATGGGATATCCAACTCCTTCCCATTCCAATCCTGAGACACTTCCGATAGCAGAGATGTGATATCTCAATGCTTATACCAAACCTGAGACCCTTCCTATAACATGAGATGTGATATCCAAATCCTTCCCGTTCCAAACCTGAGACCCTTCCTTTAGCATGAGATGTGATATCCAGCTCCTTCCCATTCCAATCCTGAGACACTTCCGATAGCATGAGATGTGATATCTCACTGCTTATACCAAACCTGAGACCCTTCCCATAGCAGGAGATGTGATATCCAACTCCTTCCCATTCCAACCTGAGACACTTCCTATAGCATGAGAAGGGATATCTCACTGCTTATACCAAACCTGAGACCCTTCCCATAGCAGGAGATGTGATATCCAACTCCTTCCCATTCCAACCTGAGACACTTCCTATAGCATGAGAAGGGATATCCAACTCCTTCCCAATCCAAGCCTGAGACCCTTCCGATAGCAGAGATGTGATATCTCAATGCTTATACCAAACCTGAGACCCTTCCTATGGCATGAGATGTGATATCCAACTCCTTGCCATTCAAATCCTGAGACCCTTCCTATAGCATGAGAAGGGATATCCAACTCCTTCCCAATCCAATCCTGAGACCCTTCCGATAGCAGCGACGTGATATCTCAATGCTTCTACCAAACCTGAGACCCTTCCTTTAGCATGAGATGTGATATCCAAATCCTTCACATTCCAATCCTGAGACCCTTCCTATAGCATGAGATGTGATATCTCAATGCTTCTAATACCAAACCTGAGATCCTTCCTATAACATGAGATGTGATATCCAATTCCTTCCCATTCCAAACCTGAGACCCTTCCTATTGGATGAGATGTGATATCCAACTCCTTCCCATTCCAACCCTGAGACCCTTCCTATAGCATGAGATGTGATGTCTCAATGCGTCTAATACCAAACCTGAGATCCTTCCTATAACATGAGATGTGATATCCAACTCCTTCCATTCCAATCCTGAGACCCGTCCTATAGCATGAGATGTGATATCTCAATGCTTATACCAAACCTGAGACCCTTCCTATAGCATGAGATGTGATATCCAAGTCCTTCACATTCCAACCCTTAGACCCTTCCTACAGCATGCAATATGATATCTCAATGATTCTAATAACAAACCTGAGACCCGTCCTATAACATGAGATGGGATATCCAACTCCTTCCCATTCCAATCCTGAGACACTTCCGATAGCAGAGATGTGATATCTCAATGCTTATACCAAACCTGAGACCCTTCCTATAACATGAGATGTGATATCCAAATCCTTCCCGTTCCAAACCTGAGACCCTTCCTTTAGCATGAGATGTGATATCCAGCTCCTTCCCATTCCAATCCTGAGACACTTCCGATAGCATGAGATGTGATATCTCAATGCTTCTAATATCAAAACTGAGACCCTCCCTATAGCATGATATGTGATATCTAAGTCCTTCCCATTCCAATCCTGAGACCCTCCCTATAGCATGAGATGTGATATCCAACTCCTTCCCATTCCAATCCTGAGACCCTTCCTATAGCATGAGATATGATATCTCAATACTTCTAATACCAAACCTGAGATCCTTCCGATAGCATGAGATGTGATATCTCAATGCTTCTAATACCAAACCTGAGATCCTTCCTATAACATGAGATGTGATATCCAAATCCTTCCCCTTCCAAACCTGAGACCCTCCCTTTAGCATGAGATGTGATATCTAACTCCTTCCCATTCCATTCCTGAGACCCTTCTGATAGCATGAGATGTGATATCTCAATGCCTCTAATACCAAACCTGAGATCCTACCTCTAACATGAAATGAGATATCCAACTCTTTCCCCTTCCAAACCTGAGAGCCTTCCTATAGCATGAGATGTGATATCCAAGTCCTTCCCATTCCAATACTGAGACCCTTCCTATAGCTTGAGATGTGATATCCAACTCCTTCCCATTCCAATTCTGAGACCCTTCCTATAGCATGAGATGTGATATCTCAATGCTTATACCAAACCTGAGAGCCTACCTATAGCATGAGATGTGATATCCAAGTCCATCCCATTCCAATCCTTTGACCCTTCCTACAGCATGCGATGTGATATCTCAATGATTCTAATACCAAACCAGAGACTCTTCCTATAACATGAGATGGGATATCCAACTCCTTCCCATTCCAATTCTGAGACCCTTCCTATACTATGAGACTTGATATCTCAATGCTTCTAATACCAAACCTGAGACCCGTAATATAACATGAGATGTGATATCCAAATCCTTCCCCTTCCAAACCTTAGACCCTTCCTTTATCATGAGATGTGATATCCAACTCCTTCCCATTCCAATCCTGAGACCCTTCCGATATCATGAGATGTGATATCTCAAAGCTTCTAATATCAAACTTGAGACCCTCCCTATAGCATGAGATGTGATATCCAAGTCCTTCCCATTCCAATCCTGAGACCCTTCCTGTAGCATGAGATGTGATATCTCAATGCTTCTAATACCAAACCTGAGACCCTTCCTATAACATGAGATGGGAATATCCAACTCCTTCCCATTCCAATCTTGAGACCCTTCCGATAGCAGAGATGTGATATCTCAATGCTTATACCAAACCTGAGATCCTTCCTATAACATGAGATGTGATATCCAACTCCTTCCCATTCCAATCCTGAGACACTTCCTATAGCATGAGATGTGATATCTCACTGCTTATACCAAACCTGAGACCCTTCCCATAGCAGGAGATGTGATATCCAACTCCTTCCCATTCCAATCCTCAGACCCTTCCTATAGCATGAGATGTGATATCTCAATGCTTCTAATGTCAAACTTGAGACCCTACCTATAGCATGAGATGTGATATCCAAGTCCTTCCCATTCCAATCCTAAGACACTTCCTATAGCATGAGATGTGATATCTCAATGCTTCTAATACCAAACTTGAGACTCTTCCTATAACATGAGATGGGATATCCAACTCCTTCCCATTCCAATCCTGAGACCCTTTTGATAGCAGAGATGTGATATCTCAATGTTTATACCAAACCTGAGACCCTTCCTACGGCATGAGATGTCATATTCAACTCCTTCCCATTCCAATCCTGAGACCCTTCCTATAGCATGAGATTTGATATCCAACTCCTTCCCATTCCAATCCTGAGACCCTTCCTATAGCATGAGATGTGATGTCTCAATGCTTCTAATACCAAACCTGAGATCCTTCCTATAACATGAGATGTGATATCCAACTCCTTCCATTCCAATCCTGAGACCCTTCCTATAGCATGAGATGTGATATCTCAATGCTTATACCAAACCTGAGACCCTTCCTATAGCATGAGATGTGATATCCAACTCCTTCCCATTCCAATCCTGAGACCCTTCCTATAGCATGAGATGTGATATCTCAATGCTTCTAATACCAAACCTGAGATCCTTCCTCTAACATGAAATGTGAGATCCAACTCCTTCCCTTTCCAAACCTAAGAGCCTATCTATAGCATGAGATGTGATATCCAAGTCCTTCACATTCCAACCCTTAGACCCTTCCTACAGCATGCAATATGATATCTCAATGATTCCAATAACAAACCTGAGACCCGTCCTATAACATGAGATGGGATATCCAACTCCTTCCCATTCCAATCCTGAGACACTTCCGATAGCAGAGATGTGATATCTCAATGTTTATACCAAACCTGAGACCCTTCCTATAACATGAGATGTGATATCCAACTCCTTCCCGTTCCAAACCTGAGACCCTTCCTTTAGCATGAGATGTGATATCCAGCTCCTTCCCATTCAAATCCTGAGACACTTCCGATAGCATGAGATGTGATATCTCAATGCTTCTAATATCAAAACTGAGACCCTCCCTATAGCATGATATGTGATATCTAAGTCCTTCCCATTCCAATCCTGAGACCCTTCCTATAGCATGAGATGTGATATCTCAATGCTTCTACCAAACCTGAGACCCTTCCTTTAGCATGAGATGTGATATCCAACTCCTTCCCATTCCAATCCTGAGACCCTTCCTATAGCATGAGATGTGATATCTCAATACTTCTAATACCAAACCTGAGATCCTTCCGATAACATGAGATGTGATATCTCAATACTTCTAATACCAAACCTGAGATCCATCCTATAACATGAGATGTGATATCCAACTCCTTCCCTTTCCAAACCTGAGAGCCGTTCTATAGCATGAGATGTGATATCCAGGTCCTTCCCATTCCAATCCTTAGACCCTTCCTACAGCATGCAATATGATATCTCAATGCTTATACCAAACCTGAGAACCTTCCTATGGCCTGAGATGTCATGGCCTGAGATGTCATATACAACTCCTTCCCATTCCAATCCTGAGACCCTTCCTTTAGCATGCGATGTGATATCTCAATGCTTATACCAAATCTGAGACCCTTCCTATAGCATGAGATGTGATATCCAATTCCTTCCCATTCCAATCCTGAGACCCTCCCTATAGCATGAGATGTGATATCTCAATGCTTATACCAAACCTGAGAGCCTGCCTATAACATGAGATTTGATATCCAAGTCCATCCCATTCCAATCCTTAGACCCTTCCTACACCATGCGATGTGATATCTCAATGATTCTAATACCAAACCAGAGACTCTTCCTATAACATGAGATGGGATATCCAACTCCTTCCCATTCCAATCCTGAGCCGCTTCCGATAGCAGAGATGTGATATCTCAATGCTTATACCAAACTTGAGACCCTTCCTATAACATGAGATGTGATATCCAACTCCTTCCCGTTCCAAACCTGAGACACTAACTATAGCATATGTGATATCCAACTCCTTCCCATTCCAAACATGAGACCCTTCCTATAGCAAGAAAGTAATATCCAACTCCTACCCATTCCAATCCTGAGACCCTTCCTATAGCAAGAGATGTGATATCCAAATCCTTCCCATTCCAATCCTGAGACCCTTCCTATAACATGAGATATGATATCCAACTCCTTCCCATTCCAACCTGAGACACTTCCTAAAGCATGAGAAGGGATATCCAACTCCTTCCCAATCCAATCCTGAGACCCTTCCGATAGCAGAGATGTGATATCTCAATGCTTATACCAAACCTGAGACCCTTCCTATGGCATGAGATGTGATATCCAACTCCTTGCCATTCAAATCCTGAGACCCTTCCTATAGCATGAGAAGGGATATCCAACTCCTTCCCAATCCAATCCTGAGACCCTTCCGATAGCAGCGACGTGATATCTCAATGCTTCTACCAAACCTGAGACCCTTCCTTTAGCATGAGATGTGATATCCAAATCCTTCACATTCCAATCCTGAGACCCTTCCTATAGCATGAGATGTGATATCTCAATGCTTCTAATACCAAACCTGAGATCCTTCCTATAACATGAGATGTGATATCCAATTCCTTCCCATTCCAAACCTGAGACCCTTCCTATTGGATGAGATGTGATATCCAACTCCTTCCCATTCCAACCCTGAGACCCTTCCTATAGCATGAGATGTGATGTCTCAATGCGTCTAATACCAAACCTGAGATCCTTCCTATAACATGAGATGTGATATCCAACTCTTTCCATTCCAATCCTGAGACCCGTCCTATAGCATGAGATGTGATATCTCAATGCTTATACCAAACCTGAGACCCTTCCTATAGCATGAGATGTGATATCCAACTGCTTCCCATTCCAATCCTGAGACCCTTCCTATAGCATGAGATGTGATATCTCAATGCTTCTAATACCAAACCTGAGATCCTTCCTCTAACATGAAATGTGATATCCAACTCCTTCCCTTTCCAAACCTAAGAGCCTATCTATAGCATGAGATGTGATATCCAAGTCCTTCACATTCCAACCCTTAGACCCTTCCTACAGCATGCAATATGATATCTCAATGATTCTAATAACAAACCTGAGACCCGTCCTATAACATGAGATGGGATATCCAACTCCTTCCCATTCCAATCCTGAGACACTTCCGATAGCAGAGATGTGATATCTCAATGCTTATACCAAACCTGAGACCCTTCCTATAACATGAGATGTGATATCCAAATCCTTCCCGTTCCAAACCTGAGACCCTTCCTTTAGCATGAGATGTGATATCCAGCTCCTTCCCATTCCAATCCTGAGACACTTCCGATAGCATGAGATGTGATATCTCAATGCTTCTAATATCAAAACTGAGACCCTCCCTATAGCATGATATGTGATATCTAAGTCCTTCCCATTCCAATCCTGAGACCCTCCCTATAGCATGAGATGTGATATCCAACTCCTTCCCATTCCAATCCTGAGACCCTTCCTATAGCATGAGATATGATATCTCAATACTTCTAATACCAAACGTGAGATCCTTCCGATAACATGAGATGTGATATCCAAATCCTTCCCCTTCCAAACCTGAGACCCTCCCTTTAGCATGAGATGTGATATCTAACTCCTTCCCATTCCATTCCTGAGACCCTTCTGATAGCATGAGATGTGATATCTCAATGCCTCTAATACCAAACCTGAGATCCTTCCTCTAACATGAAATGTGATATCCAACTCCTTCCCTTTCCAAACCTAAGAGCCTATCTATAGCATGAGATGTGATATCCAAGTCCTTCACATTCCAACCCTTAGACCCTTCCTACAGCATACAATATGATATCTCAATGATTCTAATACCAAACCTGAGACCCTTCCTATAACATGAGATGGGAATATCCAACTCCTTCCCATTCCAATCTTGAGACCCTTCCGATAGCAGAGATGTGATATCTCAATGCTTATACCACACCTGAGATCCTTCCTATAACATGAGATGTGATATCCAACTCCTTCCCATTCCAATCCTGAGACACTTCCTATAGCATGAGATGTGATATCTCACTGCTTATACCAAACCTGAGACCCTTCCCATAGCAGGAGATGTGATATCCAACTCCTTCCCATTCCAATCCTCAGACCCTTCCTATAGCATGAGATGTGATATCTCAATGCTTCTAATGTCAAACTTGACACCCTACCTATAGCATGAGATGTGATATCCAAATCCTTCCCATTCCAATCCTGAGACACTTCCTATAGCATGAGATGTGATATCTCAATGCTTCTAATACCAAACCTGAGACTCTTCCTATAACATGAGATGGGATATCCAACTCCTTCCAATTCCAATCCTGAGACCCTTTTGATAGCAGAGATGTGATATCTCAATGTTTATACCAAACCTGAGACCCTTCCTACGGCATGAGATGTCATATTCAACTCCTTCCCATTCCAATCCTGAGACCCTTCCTATAGCATGAGATTTGATATCCAACTCCTTCCCATTCCAATCCTGAGACCCTTCCTATAGCATGAGATGTGATGTCTCAATGCTTCTAATACCAAACCTGAGATCCTTCCTATAACATGAGATGTGATATCCAACTCCTTCCCATTCCAATCCTGAGACCCTTCCTATAGCATGAGATGTGATGTCTCAATGCTTCTAATACCAAACCTGAGATCCTTCCTATAACATGAGATGTGATATCCAACTCCTTCCATTCCAATCCTGAGACCCTTCCTATAGCATGAGATGTGATATCTCAATGCTTATACCAAACCTGAGACCCTTCCTATAGCATGAGATGTGATATCCAACTCCTTCCCATTCCAATCCTGAGACCCTTCCTATAGCCTGAGATGTGATATCTCAATGCCTCTAATACCAAACCTGAGATCCTTCCTCTAACATGAAATGTGATATCCAACTCCTTCACTTTCCAAACCTGAGAGCCTATCTATAGCATGAGATGTGATATCCAAGTCCTTCGCATTCCAATCCTTAGACCCTTCCTACAGCATGCAATATGATATCTCAATGATTCTAATAAAAAACCTGAGACCCGTCCTATAACATGAGATGGGATATCCAACTCCTTCCCATTCCAATCCTGAGACACTTCCGATAGCAGAGATGTGATATCTCAATGTTTATACCAAACCTGAGACCCTTCCTATAACATGAGATGTGATATCCAACTCCTTCCCGTTCCAAACCTGAGACCCTTCCTTTAGCATGAGATGTGATATCCAGCTCCTTCCCATTCCAATCCTGAGACACTTCCGATAGCATGAGATGTGATATCTCAATGCTTCTAATATCAAAACTGAGACCCTCCCTATAGCATGATATGTGATATCTAAGTCCTTCCCATTCCAATCTTGAGACCCTTCCTATAGCATGAGATGTGATATCTCAATGCTTCTACCAAACCTGAGACCCTTCCTTTAGCATGAGATGTGATATCCAACTCCTTCCCATTCCAATCCTGAGACCCTTCCTATAGCATGAGATGTGATATCTAAATACTTCTAATACCAAACCTGAGATCCTTCCGATAACATGAGATGTGATATCTCAATACTTCTAATACCAAACCTGAGATCCATCCTATAACATGAGATGTGATATCCAAATCCTTCCCCTTCCAAACCTGAGACCCTCCCTTTAGCATGAGATGTGATATCCAACTCCTTCCCATTCCAATCCTGAGACCCTTCTGATAGCATAAGATATGATATCTCAATGCTTCTATACCAAACCTGAGATCCTTCCGATAGCATGAGATGTGATATCTCAATACTTCTAATACCAAACCTGAGATCCTTCCTATAACATGAGATGTGATATCCAAATCCTTATCTTCCAAACCTGAGACCCTCCCTTTACCATGAGATGTGATATCCAACTCCTTCCCATTCCAATCCTGAGACTCTTCTGATAGCATAAGATATGATATCTCAATGCTTCTATACCAAACCTGAGATCCTTCTGATAGCATGAGATGTGATATCTCAATGCTTCTAATACCAAACCTGAGATCCTACCTCTAACATGAAATGTGATATCCAACTCTTTCCCCTTGCAAACCTGAGAGCCTTCCTATAGCATGAGATGTGATATCCAAGTCCTTCCCATTCCAATCCTGAGACCCTTCCTATAACATGAGATGTGATATCCAACTCCTTCCCATTCCAACCTGAGACCCTTCCTATAGCATGAGATGGGATATCTAACTCCTTCCAAATCCAATCCCGATACCCTTCCGATAGCATGAGATGTGATAACCCAATGCTTCTACCAAACCTGAGACCCATATTATGGCATGAGATGTGATATCAAACTCCTTCCCATTCTAATCCTGAGACCCTTCCTATAGCTTGAAATGTGATATCCAACTCCTTCCCATTCCAATTCTGAGACCCTTCCTATACCATGAGACTTGATATCTCAATGCTTCTAATACCAAACCTGAGACCCGTCCTATAACATGAGATGTGATATCCAAATCCTTCCCCTTCCAAACCTTAGACCCTTCCTTTATCATGAGATGTGATATCCAACTCCTTCCCATTCCAATCTTGAGACCCTTCCGATATCATGAAATGTGATATCTCAATGCTTCTATCAAACTTGAGACCCTCCCTATAGCATGAGATGTGATATCCAACTCCTTCCCATTCCAATCCTGAGACCCTTCTGATAGCATAAGATATGATATCTCAATGCTTCTATACCAAACCTGAGATCCTTCCGATAGCATGAGATGTGATATCTCAATACTTCTAATACCAAACCTCAGATCCTTCCTATAACATGAGATGTGATATCCAAATCCTTATCTTCCAAACCTGAGACCCTCCCTTTACCATGAGATGTGATATCCAACTCCTTCCCATTCCAATCCTGAGACTCTTCTGATAGCATAAGATATGATATCTCAATGCTTCTAATATCAAACTTGAGACCCTCCCTATAGCATGAGATGTGATATCCAAGTCCTTCCCATTCCAATCCTGAGACCCTTCCTATAGCATGAGATGTGATATCTCAATGCTTCTAATACCAAACCTGAGACCCTTCCTATAACATGAGATGGGAATATCCAACTCCTTCCCATTCCAATCTTGAGACCCTTCCGATAGCAGAGATGTGATATCTCAATGCTTATACCACACCTGAGATCCTTCCTATAACATGAGATGTGATATCCAACTCCTTCCCATTCCAATCCTGAGACACTTCCTATAGCATGAGATGTGATATCTCACTGCTTATACCAAACCTGAGACCCTTCCCATAGCAGGAGATGTGATATCCAACTCCTTCCCATTCCAATCCTCAGACCCTTCCTATAGCATGAGATGTGATATCTCAATGCTTCTAATGTCAAACTTGAGACCCTACCTATAGCATGAGATGTGATATCCAAGTCCTTCCCATTCCAATCCTGAGACACTTCCTATAGCATGAGATGTGATATCTCAATGCTTCTAATACCAAACCTGAGACTCTTCCTATAACATGAGATGGGATATCCAACTCCTTCCAATTCCAATCCTGAGACCCTTTTGATAGCAAAGATGTGATATCTCAATGTTTATACCAAACCTGAGACCCTTCCTACGGCATGAGATGTCATATTCAACTCCTTCCCATTCCAATCCTGAGACCCTTCCTATAGCATGAGATTTGATATCCAACTCCTTCCCATTCCAATCCTGAGACCCTTCCTATAGCATGAGATGTGATGTCTCAATGCTTCTAATACCAAACCTGAGATCCTTCCTATAACATGAGATGTGATATCCAACTCCTTCCATTCCAATCCTGAGACCCTTCCTATAGCATGAGATGTGATATCTCAATGCTTATACCAAACCTGAGACCCTTCCTATAGCATGAGATGTGATATCCAACTCCTTCCCATTCCAATCCTGAGACCCTTCCTATAGCCTGAGATGTGATATCTCAATGCCTCTAATACCAAACCTGAGATCCTTCCTCTAACATGAAATGTGATATCCAACTCCTTCACTTTCCAAACCTGAGAGCCTATCTATAGCATGAGATGTGATATCCAAGTCCTTCGCATTCCAATCCTTAGACCCTTCCTACAGCATGCAATATGATATCTCAATGATTCTAATAAAAAACCTGAGACCCGTCCTATAACATGAGATGGGATATCCAACTCCTTCCCATTCCAATCCTGAGACACTTCCGATAGCAGAGATGTGATATCTCAATGTTTATACCAAACCTGAGACCCTTCCTATAACATGAGATGTGATATCCAACTCCTTCCCGTTCCAAACCTGAGACCCTTCCTTTAGCATGAGATGTGATATCCAGCTCCTTCCCATTCCAATCCTGAGACACTTCCGATAGCATGAGATGTGATATCTCAATGCTTCTAATATCAAAACTGAGACCCTCCCTATAGCATGATATGTGATATCTAAGTCCTTCCCATTCCAATCCTGAGACCCTTCCTATAGCATGAGATGTGATATCTCAATGCTTCTACCAAACCTGAGACCCTTGCTTTAGCATGAGATGTGATATCCAACTCCTTCCCATTCCAAACCTGAGACCCTTCCTATAGCATGAGATGTGATATCTAAATACTTCTAATACCAAACCTGAGATCCTTCCGATAACATGAGATGTGATATCTCAATACTTCTAATACCAAACCTGAGATCCATCCTATAACATGAGATGTGATATCCAAATCCTTCCCCTTCCAAACCTGAGACCCTCCCTTTAGCATGAGATGTGATATCCAACTCCTTCCCATTCCAATCCTGAGACCCTTCTGATAGCATAAGATATGATATCTCAATGCTTCTATACCAAACCTGAGATCCTTCCGATAGCATGAGATGTGATATCTCAATACTTCTAATACCAAACCTGAGATCCTTCCTATAACATGAGATGTGATATCCAAATCCTTATCTTCCAAACCTGAGACCCTCCCTTTACCATGAGATGTGATATCCAACTCCTTCCCATTCCAATCCTGAGACTCTTCTGATAGCATAAGATATGATATCTCAATGCTTCTATACCAAACCTGAGATCCTTCTGATAGCATGAGATGTGATATCTCAATGCTTCTAATACCAAACCTGAGATCCTACCTCTAACATGAAATGTGATATCCAACTCTTTCCCCTTGCAAACCTGAGAGCCTTCCTATAGCATGAGATGTGATATCCAAGTCCTTCCCATTCCAATCCTGAGACCCTTCCTATAACATGAGATGTGATATCCAACTCCTTCCCATTCCAACCTGAGACCCTTCCTATAGCATGAGATGGGATATCTAACTCCTTCCAAATCCAATCCCGATACCCTTCCGATAGCATGAGATGTGATAACCCAATGCTTCTACCAAACCTGAGACCCATATTATGGCATGAGATGTGATATCAAACTCCTTCCCATTCTAATCCTGAGACCCTTCCTATAGCTTGAAATGTGATATCCAACTCCTTCCCATTCCAATTCTGAGACCCTTCCTATACCATGAGACTTGATATCTCAATGCTTCTAATACCAAACCTGAGACCCGTCCTATAACATGAGATGTGATATCCAAATCCTTCCCCTTCCAAACCTTAGACCCTTCCTTTAGCATGAGATGTGATATCCAGCTCCTTCCCATTCCAATCCTGAGACACTTCCGATAGCATGAGATGTGATATCTCAATGCTTCTAATATCAAAACTGAGACCCTCCCTATAGCATGATATGTGATATCTAAGTCCTTCCCATTCCAATCCTGAGACCCTCCCTATAGCATGAGATGTGATATCCAACTCTTTCCCATTCCAATCCTGAGACCCTTCCTATAGCATGAGATATGATATCTCAATACTTCTAATACCAAACGTGAGATCCTTCCGATAACATGAGATGTGATATCCAAATCCTTCCCCTTCCAAACCTGAGACCCTCCCTTTAGCATGAAATGTGATATCCAACTCCTTCCTATTCCAATCCTGAGACTCTTCTAATAGCATGAGATGTGATATCTCAATGCTTCTAATACCAAACCTGAGATCCTTCCGATAGCATGAGATGTGATATCTCAATGCTTCTAATACCAAACCTGAGATCCTTCCTATAACATGAGATGTGATATCCAAATCCTTCCCCTTCCAAACCTTTGACCCTTCCTTTAGCATGAGATGTGATATCCAGCTCCTTCCCATTCCAATCCTGAGACACTTCCGATAGCATGAGATGTGATATCTCAATGCTTCTAATATCAAAACTGAGATCCTCCCTATAGCATGATATGTGATATCTAAGTCCTTCCCATTCCAATCCTGAGACCCTCCCTATAGCATGAGATGTGATATCCAACTCCTTCCCATTCCAATCCTGAGACCCTTCCTATAGCATGAGATATGATATCTCAATACTTCTAATACCAAACGTGAGATCCTTCCGATAACATGAGATGTGATATCCAAATCCTTCCCCTTCCAAACCTGAGACCCTCCCTTTAGCATGAAATGTGATATCCAACTCCTTCCTATTCCAATCCTGAGACTCTTCTGATAGCATGAGATGTGATATCTCAATGCTTCTAATACCAAACCTGAGATCCTTCCGATAGCATGAGATGTGATATCTCAATGCTTCTAATACCAAACCTGAGATCCTTCCTATAACATGAGATGTGATATCCAAATCCTTCCCCTTCCAAACCTGAGACCCTCCCTTTAGCATGAGATGTGATATCTAACTCCTTCCCATTTTATTCCTGAGACCCTTCTGATAGCATGAGATGTGATATCTCAATGCCTCTAATACCAAACCTGAGATCCTACCTCTAACATGAAATGAGATATCCAACTCTTTCCCCTTCCAAACCAGAGAGCCTTCCTATAGCATGAGATGTGATATCCAAGTCCTTCCCATTCCAATACTGAGACCCTTCCTATAGCTTGAGATGTGATATCCAACTCCTTCCCATTCCATTTCTGAGACCCTTCCTATAGCATGAGATGTGATATCTCAATGCTTATACCATACCTGAGAGCCTACCTATAACATGAGATGTGATATCCAAGTCCATCCCATTCCAATCCTTAGACCCTTCCTACAGCATGCGATGTGATATCTCAATGATTCTAATACCAAACCAGAGACTCTTCCTATAACATGAGATGGGATATCCAACTCCTTCCCATTCCAATTCTGAGACCCTTCCTATACTATGAGACTTGATATCTCAATGCTTCTAATACCAAACCTGAGACCCGTAATATAACATGTGATGTGATATCCAAATCCTTCCCCTTCCAAACATTAGACCCTTCCTTTATCATGAGATGTGATATCCAACTCCTTCCCATTCCAATCCTGAGACCCTTCCGATATCATGAGATGTGATATCTCAAAGCTTCTAATATCAAACTTGAGACCCTCCCTATAGCATGAGATGTGATATCCAAGTCCTTCCCATTCCAATCCTGAGACCCTTCCTATAGCATGAGATGTGATATCTCAATGCTTCTAATACCAAACCTGAGACCCTTCCTATAACATGAGATGGGAATATCCAACTCCTTCCCATTCCAATCTTGAGACCCTTCCGATAGCAGAGATGTGATATCTCAATGCTTATACCAAACCTGAGATCCTTCCTATAACATGAGATGTGATATCCAACTCCTTCCCATTCCAATCCTGAGACACTTCCTATAGCATGAGATGTGATATCTCACTGCTTATACCAAACCTGAGACCCTTCCCATAGCAGGAGATGTGATATCCAACTCCTTCCCATTCCAATCCTCAGACCCTTCCTATAGCATGAGATGTGATATCTCAATGCTTCTAATGTCAAACTTGAGACCCTACCTATAGCATGAGGTGTGATATCCAAGTCCTTCCCATTCCAATCCTAAGACACTTCCTATAGCATGAGATTTGATATCTCAATGCTTCTAATACCAAACTTGAGACTCTTCCTATAACATGAGATGGGATATCCAACTCCTTCCCATTCCAATCCTGAGACCCTTTTGATAGCAGAGATGTGATATCTCAATGTTTATACCAAACCTGAGACCCTTCCTACGGCATGAGATGTCATATTCAACTCCTTCCCATTCCAATCCTGAGACCCTTCCTATAGCATGAGATTTGATATCCAACTCCTTCCCATTCCAATCCTGAGACCCTTCCTATAGCATGAGATGTGATGTCTCAATGCTTCTAATACCAAACCTGAGATCCTTCCTATAACATGAGATGTGATATCCAACTCCTTCCATTCCAATCCTGAGACCCTTCCTATAGCATGAGATGTGATGTATCAATGCTTATACCAAACCTGAGACCCTTCCTATAGCATGAGATGTGATATCCAACTCCTTCCCATTCCAATCCTGAGACCCTTCCTATAGCATGAGATGTGATATCTCAATGCTTCTAATACCAAACCTGAGATCCTTCCTCTAACATGAAATGTGAGATCCAACTCCTTCCCTTTCCAAACCTAAGAGCCTATCTATAGCATGAGATGTGATATCCAAGTCCTTCACATTCCAACCCTTAGACCCTTCCTACAGCATGCAATATGATATCTCAATGATTCCAATAAGAAACCTGAGACCCGTCCTATAACATGAGATGGGATATCCAACTCCTTCCCATTCCAATCCTGAGACACTTCCGATAGCAGAGATGTGATATCTCAATGTTTATACCAAACCTGAGACCCTTCCTATAACATGAGATGTGATATCCAACTCCTTCCCGTTCCAAACCTGAGACCCTTCCTTTAGCATGAGATGTGATATCCAGCTCCTTCCCATTCCAATCCTGAGACACTTCCGATAGCATGAGATGTGATATCTCAATGCTTCTAATATCAAAACTGAGACCCTCCCTATAGCATGATATGTGATATCTAAGTCCTTCCCATTCCAATCCTGAGACCCTTCCTATAGCATGAGATGTGATATCTCAATGCTTCTACCAAACCTGAGACCCTTCCTTTAGCATGAGATGTGATATCCAACTCCTTCCCATTCCAATCCTGAGACCCTTCCTATAGCATGAGATGTGATATCTCAATACTTCTAATACCAAACCTGAGATCCTTCCGATAACATGAGATGTGATATCTCAATACTTCTAATACCAAACCTGAGATCCATACTATAACATGAGATGTGATATCCAACTCCTTCCCTTTCCTGAGACACTTCCGATAGCATGAGATGTGATATCTCAATGCTTCTAATATCAAAACTGAGACCCTCCCTATAGCATGATATGTGATATCTAAGTCCTTCCCATTCCAATCCTGAGACCCTTCCTATAGCATGAGATGTGATATCTCAATGCTTCTACCAAACCTGAGACCCTTCCTTTAGCATGAGATGTGATATCCAACTCCTTCCCATTCCAATCCTGAGACCCTTCCTATAGCATGAGATGTGATATCTCAATACTTCTAATACCAAACCTGAGATCCTTCCGATAACATGAGATGTGATATCTCAATACTTCTAATACCAAACCTGAGATCCATACTATAACATGAGATGTGATATCCAACTCCTTCCCTTTCCAAACCTGAGAGCCGTTCTATAGCATGAGATGTGATATCCAGGTCCTTCCCATTCCAATCCTTAGACCCTTCCTACAGCATGCAATATGATATCTCAATGCTTATACCAAACCTGAGAACCTTCCTATGGCCTGAGATGTCATGGCCTGAGATGTCATATACAACTCCTTCCCATTCCAATCCTGAGACCCTTCCTTTAGCATGAGATGTGATATCTCAATGCTTATACCAAATCTGAGACCCTTCCTATAGCATGAGATGTAATATCCAATTCCTTCCCATTCCAATCCTGAGACCCTTCCTATAGCATGAGATGTGATATCTCAATGCTTATACCAAACCTGAGAGCCTACCTATAACATGAGATGTGATATCCAAGTCCATCCCATTCCAATCCTTAGACCCTTCCTACAGCATGCGATGTGATATCTCAATGATTCTAATACCAAACCAGAGACTCTTCCTATAACATGAGATGGGATATCCAACTCCTTCCCATTCCAATCCTGAGCCGCTTCCGATAGCAGAGATGTGATATCTCAATGCTTATACCAAACCTGAGACCCTTCCTATAACATGAGATGTGATATCCAACTCCTTCCCGTTCCAAACCTGAGACACTAACTATAGCATATGTGATATCCAACTCCTTCCCATTCCAAACATGAGACCCTTCCTATAGCAAGAAAGTAATATCCAACTCCTACCCATTCCAATCCTGAGACCCTTCCTATAGCAAGAGATGTGATATCCAAATCCTTCCCATTCCAATCCTGAGACCCTTCCTATAACATGAGATGTGATATCCAACTCCTTCCCATTCCAACCTGAGACACTTCCTATAGCATGAGAAGGGATATCCAACTCCTTCCCAATCCAATCCTGAGACCCTTCCGATAGCAGAGATGTGATATCTCAATGCTTATACCAAACCTGAGACCCTTCCTATGGCATGAGATGTGATATCCAACTCCTTGCCATTAAAATCCTGAGACCCTTCCTATACCATGAGAAGGGATATCCAACTCCTTCCCAATCCAATCCTGAGACCCTTCCGATAGCAGCGACGTGATATCTCAATGCTTCTACCAAACCTGAGACCCTTCCTTTAGCATGAGATGTGATATCCAAATCCTTCACATTCCAATCCTGAGACCCTTCCTATAGCATGAGATGTGATATCTCAATGCTTCTAATACCAAACCTGAGATCCTTCCTATAACATGAGATGTGATATCCAATTCCTTCCCATTCCAAACCTGAGACCCTTCCTATTGGATGAGATATGATATCCAACTCCTTCCCATTCCAACCCTGAGACCCTTCCTATAGCATGAGATGTGATGTCTCAATGCTTATACCAAACCTGAGACCCTTCCTATAGCATGAGATGTGATATCCAACTGCTTCCCATTCCAATCCTGAGACCCTTCCTATAGCATGAGATGTGATATCTCAATGCTTCTAATACCAAACCTGAGATCCTTCCTCTAACATGAAATGTGATATCCAACTATTTCCCTTTCCAAACCTAAGAGCCTATCTATAGCATGAGATGTGATATCCAAGTCCTTCACATTCCAACCCTTAGACCCTTCCTACAGCATGCAATATGATATCTCATTGATTCTAATAACAAACCTGAGACCCGTCCTATAACATGAGATGGGATATCCAACTCCTTCCCATTCCAATCCTGAGACACTTCCGATAGCAGAGATGTGATATCTCAATGCTTATACCAAACCTGAGACCCTTCCTATAACATGAGATGTGATATCCAAATCCTTCCCGTTCCAAACCTGAGACCCTTCCTTTAGCATGAGATGTGATATCCAGCTCCTTCCCATTCCAATCCTGAGACACTTTCGACAGCATGAGATGTGATATCTCAATGCTTCTAATATCAAAACTGAGACCCTCCCTATAGCATGATATGTGATATCTAAGTCCTTCCCATTCCAATCCTGAGACCCTCCCTATAGCATGAGATGTGATATCCAACTCCTTCCCATTCCAATCCTGAGACCCTTCCTATAGCATGAGATATGATATCTCAATACTTCTAATACCAAACGTGAGATCCTTCCGATAACATGAGATGTGATATCCAAATCCTTCCCCTTCCAAACCTGAGACCCTCCCTTTAGCATGAAATGTGATATCCAACTCCTTCCTATTCCAATCCTGAGACTCTTCTGATAGCATGAGATGTGATATCTCAATGCTTCTAATACCAAACCTGAGATCCTTCCGATAGCATGAGATGTGATATCTCAATGCTTCTAATACCAAACCTGAGATCCTTCCTATAACATGAGATGTGATATCCAAATCCTTCCCCTTCCAAACCTGAGACCCTCCCTTTAGCATGAGATGTGATATCTCAATGCCTCTAATACCAAACCTGAGATCCTTCCGATAGCATGAGATGTGATATCTCAATGCTTCTAATACAAAACCTGAGATCCTTCCTATAACATGAGATGTGATATCCAAATCCTTCCCATTCCATTCCTGAGACCCTTCTGATAGCATGAGATGTGATATCTCAATGCCTCTAATACCAAACCTGAGATCCTACCTCTAACATGAAATGAGATATCCAACTCTTTCCCCTTCCAAACCTGAGAGCCTTCCTATAGCATGAGATGTGATATCCAAGTCCTTCCCATTCCAATACTGAGACCCTTCCTATAGCTTGAGATGTGATATCCAACTCCTTCCCATTCCAATTCTGAGACCCTTCCTATAGCATGAGATGTGATATCTCAATGCTTATACCAAACCTGAGAGCCTACCTATAGCATGAGATGTGATATCCAAGTCCATCCCATTCCAATCCTTAGACCCTTCCTACAGCATGCGATGTGATATCTCAATGATTATAATACCAAACCAGAGACTCTTCCTATAACATGAGATGTGATATCCAAATCCTTCCCCTTCCAAACCTTAGACCCTTCCTTTATCATGAGATTTGATATCCAACTCCTTCCCATTCCAATCCTGAGACCCTTCCGATATCATGAGATGTGATATCTCAAAGCTTCTAATATCAAACTTGAGACCCTCCCTATAGCATGAGATGTGATATCCAAGTCCTTCCCATTCCAATCCTGAGACCCTTCCTATAGCATGAGATGTGATATCTCAATGCTTCTAATACCAAACCTGAGACCCTTCCTATAACATGAGATGGGAATATCCAACTCCTTCCCATTCCAATCTTGAGACCCTTCCGATAGCAGAGATGTGATATCTCAATGCTTATACCAAACCTGAGATCCTTCCTATAACATGAGATGTGATATCCAACTCCTTCCCATTCCAACCTGAGACACTTCCTATAGCATGAGAAGGGATATCCAACTCCTTCCCAATCCAAGCCTGAGACCCTTCCGATAGCAGAGATGTGATATCTCAATGCTTATACCAAACCTGAGACCCTTCCTATGGCATGAGATGTGATATCCAACTCCTTGCCATTCAAATCCTGAGACCCTTCCTATAGCATGAGAAGGGATATCCAACTCCTTCCCAATCCAATCCTGAGACCCTTCCGATAGCAGCGACGTGATATCTCAATGCTTCTACCAAACCTGAGACCCTTCCTTTAGCATGAGAGTTGATATCCAAATCCTTCACATTCCAATCCTGAGACCCTTCCTATAGCATGAGATGTGATATCTCAATGCTTCTAATACCAAACCTGAGATCCTTCCTATAACATGAGATGTGATATCCAATTCCTTCCCATTCCAAACCTGAGACCCTTCCTATTGGATGAGATGTGATATCCAACTCCTTCCCATTCCAACCCTGAGACCCTTCCTATAGCATGAGATGTGATGTCTCAATGCGTCTAATACCAAACCTGAGATCCTTCCTATAACATGAGATGTGATATCCAACTCCTTCCATTCCAATCCTGAGACCCGTCCTATAGCATGAGATGTGATATCTCAATGCTTATACCAAACCTGAGACCCTTCCTATAGCATGAGATGTGATATCCAAGTCCTTCACATTCCAACCCTTAGACCCTTCCTACAGCATGCAATATGATATCTCAATGATTCTAATAACAAACCTGAGACCCGTCCTATAACATGAGATGGGATATCCAACTCCTTCCCATTCCAATCCTGAGACACTTCCGATAGCAGAGATGTAATATCTCAATGCTTATACCAAACCTGAGATCCTTCCTATAACATGAGATGTGATATCCAAATCCTTCCCGTTCCAAACCTGAGACCCTTCCTTTAGCATGAGATGTGATATCCAGCTCCTTCCCATTCCAATCCTGAGACCCTTCCTATAGCATGAGATTTGATATCTCAATGCTTCTAATATCAAAACTGAGACCCTCCCTATAGCATGATATGTGATATCTAAGTCCTTCCCATTCCAATCCTGAGACCCTCCCTATAGCATGAGATGTGATATCCAACTCCTTCCCATTCCAATCCTGAGACCCTTCCTATAGCATGAGATATGATATCTCAATACTTCTAATACCAAACCTGAGATCCTTCCGATAGCATGAGATGTGATATCTCAATGCTTCTAATACCAAACCTGAGATCCTTCCTATAACATGAGATGTGATATCCAAATCCTTCCCCTTCCAAACCTGAGACCCTCCCTTTAGCATGAGATGTGATATCTAACTCCTTCCCATTCCATTCCTGAGACCCTTCTGATAGCATGAGATGTGATATCTCAATGCCTCTAATACCAAACCTGAGATCCTACCTCTAACATGAAATGAGATATCCAACTCTTTCCCCTTCCAAACCTGAGAGCCTTCCTATAGCATGAGATGTGATATCCAAGTCCTTCCCATTCCAATACTGAGACCCTTCCTATAGCTTGAGATGTGATATCCAACTCCTTCCCATTCCAATTCTGAGACCCTTCCTATAGCATGAGATGTGATATCTCAATGCTTATACCAAACCTGAGAGCCTACCTATAGCATGAGATGTGATATCCAAGTCCATCCCATTCCAATCCTTAGACCCTTCCTACAGCATGCGATGTGATATCTCAATGATTCTAATACCAAACCAGAGACTCTTCCTATAACATGAGATGGGATATCCAACTCCTTCCCATTCCAATTCTGAGACCCTTCCTATACTATGAGACTTGATATCTCAATGCTTCTAATACCAAACCTGAGACCCGTAATATAACATGAGATGTGATATCCAAATCCTTCCCCTTCCAAACCTTAGACCCTTCCTTTATCATGAGATGTGATATCCAACTCCTTCCCATTCCAATCCTGAGACCCTTCCGATATCATGAGATGTGATATCTCAAAGCTTCTAATATCAAACTTGAGACCCTCCCTATAGCATGAGATGTGATATCCAAGTCCTTCCCATTCCAATCCTGAGACCCTTCCTATAGCATGAGATGTGATATCTCAATGCTTCTAATACCAAACCTGAGACCCTTCCTATAACATGAGATGGGAATATCCAACTCCTTTCCATTCCAATCTTGAGACCCTTCCGATAGCAGAGATGTGATATCTCAATGCTTATACCAAACCTGAGATCCTTCCTATAACATGAGATGTGATATCCAACTCCTTCCCATTCCAATCCTGAGACACTTCCTATAGCATGAGATGTGATATCTCACTGCTTATACCAAACCTGAGACCCTTCCCATAGCAGGAGATGTGATATCCAACTCCTTCCCATTCCAATCCTCAGACCCTTCCTATAGCATGAGATGTGATATCTCAATGCTTCTAATGTCAAACTTGAGACCCTACCTATAGCATGAGATGTGATATCCAAGTCCTTCCCATTCCAATCCTAAGACACTTCCTATAGCATGAGATGTGATATCTCAATGCTTCTAATACCAAACTTGAGACTCTTCCTATAACATGAGATGGGATATCCAACTCCTTCCCATTCCAATCCTGAGACCCTTTTGATAGCAGAGATGTGATATCTCAATGTTTATACCAAACCTGAGACCCTTCCTACGGCATGAGATGTCATATTCAACTCCTTCCCATTCCAATCCTGAGACCCTTCCTATAGCATGAGATTTGATATCCAACTCCTTCCCATTCCAATCCTGAGACCCTTCCTATAGCATGAGATGTGATGTCTCAATGCTTCTAATACCAAACCTGAGATCCTTCCTATAACATGAGATGTGATATCCAACTCCTTCCATTCCAATCCTGAGACCCTTCCTATAGCATGAGATGTGATATCTCAATGCTTATACCAAACCTGAGACCCTTCCTATAGCATGAGATGTGATATCCAACTCCTTCCCATTCCAATCCTGAGACCCTTCCTATAGCATGAGATGTGATATCTCAATGCTTCTAATACCAAACCTGAGATCCTTCCTCTAACATGAAATGTGAGATCCAACTCCTTCCCTTTCCAAACCTAAGAGCCTATCTATAGCATGAGATGTGATATCCAAGTCCTTCACATTCCAACCCTTAGACCCTTCCTACAGCATGCAATATGATATCTCAATGATTCCAATAACAAACCTGAGACCCGTCCTATAACATGAGATGGGATATCCAACTCCTTCCCATTCCAATCCTGAGACACTTCCGATAGCAGAGATGTGATATCTCAATGTTTATACCAAACCTGAGACCCTTCCTATAACATGAGATGTGATATCCAACTCCTTCCCGTTCCAAACCTGAGACCCTTCCTTTAGCATGAGATGTGATATCCAGCTCCTTCCCATTCCAATCCTGAGACACTTCCGATAGCATGAGATGTGATATCTCAATGCTTCTAATATCAAAACTGAGACCCTCCCTTTAGCATGATATGTGATATCTAAGTCCTTCCCATTCCAATCCTGAGACCCTTCCTATAGCATGAGATGTGATATCTCAATGCTTCTACCAAACCTGAGACCCTTCCTTTAGCATGAGATGTGATATCCAACTCCTTCCCATTCCAATCCTGAGACCCTTCCTATAGCATGAGATGTGATATCTCAATACTTCTAATACCAAACCTGAGATCCTTCCGATAACATGAGATGTGATATCTCAATACTTCTAATACCAAACCTGAGATCCATCCTATAACATGAGATGTGATATCCAACTCCTTCCCTTTCCAAACCTGAGAGCCGTTCTATAGCATGAGATGTGATATCCAGGTCCTTCCCATTCCAATCCTTAGACCCTTCCTACAGCATGCAATATGATATCTCAATGCTTATACCAAACCTGAGAACCTTCCTATGGCCTGAGATGTCATGGCCTGAGATGTCATATACAACTCCTTCCCATTCCAATCCTGAGACCCTTCCTTTAGCATGCGATGTGATATCTCAATGCTTATACCAAATCTGAGACCCTTCCTATAGCATGAGATGTGATATCCAATTCCTTCCCATTCCAATCCTGAGACCCTCCCTATAGCATGAGATGTGATATCTCAATGCTTATACCAAACCTGAGAGCCTACCTATAACATGAGATGTGATATCCAAGTCCATCCCATTCCAATCCTTAGACCCTTCCTACAGCATGCGATGTGATATCTCAATGATTCTAATACCAAACCAGAGACTCTTCCTATAACATGAGATGGGATATCCAACTCCTTCCCATTCCAATCCTGAGCCGCTTCCGATAGCAGAGATGTGATATCTCAATGCTTATACCAAACCTGAGACCCTTCCTATAACATGAGATGTGATATCCAACTCCTTCCCGTTCCAAACCTGAGACACTAACTATAGCATATGTGATATCCAACTCCTTCCCATTCCAAACATGAGACCCTTCCTATAGCAAGAAAGTAATATCCAACTCCTACCCATTCCAATCCTGAGACCCTTCCTATAGCAAGAGATGTGATATCCAACTCCTTCCCATTCCAACCTGAGACACTTCCTAAAGCATGAGAAGGGATATCCAACTCCTTCCCAATCCAATCCTGAGACCCTTCCGATAGCAGAGATGTGATATCTCAATGCTTATACCAAACCTGAGACCCTTCCTATGGCATGAGATTTGATATCCAACTCCTTGCCATTCAAATCCTGAGACCCTTCCTATAGCATGAGAAGGGATATCCAACTCCTTCCCAATCCAATCCTGAGACCCTTCCGATAGCAGCGACGTGATATCTCAATGCTTCTACCAAACCTGAGACCCTTCCTTTAGCATGAGATGTGATATCCAAATCCTTCACATTCCAATCCTGAGACCCTTCCTATAGCATGAGATGTGATATCTCAATGCTTCTAATACCAAACCTGAGATCCTTCCTATAACATGAGATGTGATATCCAATTCCTTCCCATTCCAAACCTGAGACCCTTCCTATTGGATGAGATGTGATATCCAACTCCTTCCCATTCCAACCCTGAGACCCTTCCTATAGCATGAGATGTGATGTCTCAATGCGTCTAATACCAAACCTGAGATCCTTCCTATAACATGAGATGTGATATCCAACTCCTTCCATTCCAATCCTGAGACCCGTCCTATAGCATGAGATGTGATATCTCAATGCTTATACCAAACCTGAGACCCTTCCTATAGCATGAGATGTGATATCCAACTGCTTCCCATTCCAATCCTGAGACCCTTCCTATAGCATGAGATGTGATATCTCAATGCTTCTAATACCAAACCTGAGATCCTTCCTCTAACATGAAATGTGATATCCAACTCCTTCCCTTTCCAAACCTAAGAGCCTATCTATAGCATGAGATGTGATATCCAAGTCCTTCACATTCCAACCCTTAGACCCTTCCTACAGCATGCAATATGTTATCTCAATGATTCTAATAACAAACCTGAGACCCGTCCTATAACATGAGATGGGATATCCAACTCCTTCCCATTCCAATCCTGAGACACTTCCGATAGCAGAGATGTGATATCTCAATGCTTATACCAAACCTGAGACCCTTCCTATAACATGAGATGTGATATCCAAATCCTTCCCGTTCCAAACCTGAGACCCTTCCTTTAGCATGAGATGTGATATCCAGCTCCTTCCCATTCCAATCCTGAGACACTTCCGATAGCATGAGATGTGATATCTCACTGCTTATACCAAACCTGAGACCCTTCCCATAGCAGGAGATGTGATATCCAACTCCTTCCCATTCCAACCTGAGACACTTCCTATAGCATGAGAAGGGATATCTCACTGCTTATACCAAACCTGAGACCCTTCCCATAGCAGGAGATGTGATATCCAACTCCTTCCCATTCCAACCTGAGACACTTCCTATAGCATGAGAAGGGATATCCAACTCCTTCCCAATCCAAGCCTGAGACCCTTCCGATAGCAGAGATGTGATATCTCAATGCTTATACCAAACCTGAGACCCTTCCTATGGCATGAGATGTGATATCCAACTCCTTGCCATTCAAATCCTGAGACCCTTCCTATAGCATGAGAAGGGATATCCAACTCCTTCCCAATCCAATCCTGAGACCCTTCCGATAGCAGCGACGTGATATCTCAATGCTTCTACCAAACCTGAGACCCTTCCTTTAGCATGAGATGTGATATCCAAATCCTTCACATTCCAATCCTGAGACCCTTCCTATAGCATGAGATGTGATATCTCAATGCTTCTAATACCAAACTTGAGATCCTTCCTATAACATGAGATGTGATATCCAATTCCTTCCCATTCCAAACCTGAGACCCTTCCTATTGGATGAGATGTGATATCCAACTCCTTCCCATTCCAACCCTGAGACCCTTCCTATAGCATGAGATGTGATGTCTCAATGCGTCTAATACCAAACCTGAGATCCTTCCTATAACATGAGATGTGATATCCAACTCCTTCCATTCCAATCCTGAGACCCGTCCTATAGCATGAGATGTGATATCTCAATGCTTATACCAAACCTGAGACCCTTCCTATAGCATGAGATGTGATATCCAAGTCCTTCACATTCCAACCCTTAGACCCTTCCTACAGCATGCAATATGATATCTCAATGATTCTAATAACAAACCTGAGACCCGTCCTATAACATGAGATGGGATATCCAACTCCTTCCCATTCCAATCCTGAGACACTTCCGATAGCAGAGATGTGATATCTCAATGCTTATACCAAACCTGAGACCCTTCCTATAACATGAGATGTGATATCCAAATCCTTCCCGTTCCAAACCTGAGACCCTTCCTTTAGCATGATGTGATATCCAGCTCCTTCCCATTCCAATCCTGAGACACTTCCGATAGCATGAGATGTGATATCTCAATGCTTCTAATATCAAAACTGAGACCCTCCCTATAGCATGATATGTGATATCTAAGTCCTTCCCATTCCAATCCTGAGACCCTCCCTATAGCATGAGATGTGATATCCAACTCCTTCCCATTCCAATCCTGAGACCCTTCCTATAGCATGAGATATGATATCTCAATACTTCTAATACCAAACCTGAGATCCTTCCGATAGCATGAGATGTGATATCTCAATGCTTCTAATACCAAACCTGAGATCCTTCCTATAACATGAGATGTGATATCCAAATCCTTCCCCTTCCAAACCTGAGACCCTCCCTTTAGCATGAGATGTGATATCTAACTCCTTCCCATTCCATTCCTGAGACCCTTCTGATAGCATGAGATGTGATATCTCAATGCCTCTAATACCAAACCTGAGATCCTACCTCTAACATGAAATGAGATATCCAACTCTTTCCCCTTCCAAACCTGAGAGCCTTCCTATAGCATGAGATGTGATATCCAAGTCCTTCCCATTCCAATACTGAGACCCTTCCTATAGCTTGAGATGTGATATCCAACTCCTTCCCATTCCAATTCTGAGACCCTTCCTATAGCATGAGATGTGATATCTCAATGCTTATACCAAACCTGAGAGCCTACATATAGCATGAGATGTGATATCCAAGTCCATCCCATTCCAATCCTTAGACCCTTCCTACAGCATGCGATGTGATATCTCAATGATTCTAATACCAAACCAGAGACTCTTCCTATAACATGAGATGGGATATCCAACTCCTTCCCATTCCAATTCTGAGACCCTTCCTATACTATGAGACTTGATATCTCAATGCTTCTAATACCAAACCTGAGACCCGTAATATAACATGAGATGTGATATCCAAATCCTTCCCCTTCCAAACCTTAGACCCTTCCTTTATCATGAGATGTGATATCCAACTCCTTCCCATTCCAATCCTGAGACCCTTCCGATATCATGAGATGTGATATCTCAAAGCTTCTAATATCAAACTTGAGACCCTCCCTATAGCATGAGATGTGATATCCAAGTCCTTCCCATTCCAATCCTGAGACCCTTCCTATCGCATGAGATGTGATATCTCAATGCTTCTAATACCAAACCTGAGACCCTTCCTATAACATGAGATGGGAATATCCAACTCCTTCCCATTCCAATCTTGAGACCCTTCCGATAGCAGAGATGTGATATCTCAATGCTTATACCAAACCTGAGATCCTTCCTATAACATGAGATGTGATATCCAACTCCTTCCCATTCCAATCCTGAGACACTTCCTATAGCATGAGATGTGATATCTCACTGCTTATACCAAACCTGAGACCCTTCCCATAGCAGGAGATGTGATATCCAACTCCTTCCCATTCCAATCCTCAGACCCTTCCTATAGCATGAGATGTGATATCTCAATGCTTCTAATGTCAAACTTGAGACCCTACCTATAGCATGAGATGTGATATCCAAGTCCTTCCCATTCCAATCCTAAGACACTTCCTATAGCATGAGATGTGATATCTCAATGCTTCTAATACCAAACTTGAGACTCTTCCTATAACATGAGATGGGATATCCAACTCCTTCCCATTCCAATCCTGAGACCCTTTTGATAGCAGAGATGTGATATCTCAATGTTTATACCAAACCTGAGACCCTTCCTACGGCATGAGATGTCATATTCAACTCCTTCCCATTCCAATCCTGAGACCCTTCCTATAGCATGAGATTTGATATCCAACTCCTTCCCATTCCAATCCTGAGACCCTTCCTATAGCATGAGATGTGATGTCTCAATGCTTCTAATACCAAACCTGAGATCCTTCCTATAACATGAGATGTGATATCCAACTGCTTCCATTCCAATCCTGAGACCCTTCCTATAGCATGAGATGTGATATCTCAATGCTTATACCAAACCTGAGACCCTTCCTATAGCATGAGATGTGATATCCAACTCCTTCCCATTCCAATCCTGAGACCGTTCCTATAGCATGAGATGTGATATCTCAATGCTTCTAATACCAAACCTGAGATCCTTCCTCTAACATGAAATGTGAGATCCAACTCCTTCCCTTTCCAAACCTAAGAGCCTATCTATAGCATGAGATGTGATATCCAAGTCCTTCACATTCCAACCCTTAGACCCTTCCTACAGCATGCAATATGATATCTCAATGATTCCAATAACAAACCTGAGACCCGTCCTATAACATGAGATGGGATATCCAACTCCTTCCCATTCCAATCCTGAGACACTTCCGATAGCAGAGATGTGATATCTCAATGTTTATACCAAACCTGAGACCCTTCCTATAACATGAGATGTGATATCCAACTCCTTCCCGTTCCAAACCTGAGACCCTTCCTTTAGCATGAGATGTGATATCCAGCTCCTTCCCATTCCAATCCTGAGATACTTCCGATAGCATGAGATGTGATATCTCAATGCTTCTAATATCAAAACTGAGACCCTCCCTATAGCATGATATGTGATATCTAAGTCCTTCCCATTCCAATCCTGAGACCCTTCCTATAGCATGAGATGTGATATCTCAATGCTTCTACCAAACCTGAGACCCTTCCTTTAGCATGAGATGTGATATCCAACTCCTTCCCATTACAATCCTGAGACCCTTCCTATAGCATGAGATGTGATATCTCAATACTTCTAATACCAAACCTGAGATCCTTCCGATAACATGATATGTGATATCTCAATACTTCTAATACCAAACCTGAGATCCATCCTATAACATGAGATGTGATATCCAACTCCTTCCCTTTCCAAACCTGAGAGCCGTTCTATAGCATGAGATGTGATATCCAGGTCCTTCCCATTCCAATCCTTAGACCCTTCCTACAGCATGCAATATGATATCTCAATGCTTATACCAAACCTGAGAACCTTCCTATGGCCTGAGATGTCATGGCCTGAGATGTCATATACAACTCCTTCCCATTCCAATCCTGAGACCCTTCCTTTAGCATGCGATGTGATATCTCAATGCTTATACCAAATCTGAGACCCTTCCTATAGCATGAGATGTGATATCCAATTCCTTCCCATTCCAATCCTGAGACCCTCCCTATAGCATGAGATGTGATATCTCAATGCTTATACCAAACCTGAGAGCCTACCTATAACATGAGATGTGATATCCAAGTCCATCCCATTCCAATCCTTAGACCCTTCCTACAGCATGCGATGTGATATCTCAATGATTCTAATACCAAACCAGAGACTCTTCCTATAACATGAGATGGGATATCCAACTCCTTCCCATTCCAATCCTGAGCCGCTTCCGATAGCAGAGATGTGATATCTCAATGCTTTACCAAACCTGAGACCCTTCCTATAACATGAGATGTGATATCCAACTCCTTCCCGTTCCAAACCTGAGACACTAACTATAGCATATGTGATATCCAACTCCTTCCCATTCCAAACATGAGACCCTTCCTATAGCAAGAAAGTAATATCCAACTTCTACCCATTCCAATCCTGAGACCCTTCCTACAGCAAGAGATGTGATATCCAAATCCTTCCCATTCCAATCCTGAGACCCTTCCTATAACATGAGATGTGATATCCAACTCCTTCCCATTCCAACCTGAGACACTTCCTAAAGCATGAGAAGGGATATCCAACTCCTTCCCAATCCAATCCTGAGACCCTTCCGATAGCAGAGATGTGATATCTCAATGCTTATACCAAACCTGAGACCCTTCCTATGGCATGAGATGTGATATCCAACTCCTTGCCATTCAAATCCTGAGACCCTTCCTATAGCATGAGAAGGGATATCCAACTCCTTCCCAATCCAATCCTGAGACCCTTCCGATAGCAGCGACGTGATATCTCAATGCTTCTACCAAACCTGAGACCCTTCCTTTAGCATGAGATGTGATATCCAAATCCTTCACATTCCAATCCTGAGACCCTTCCTATAGCATGAGATGTGATATCTCAATGCTTCTAATACCAAACCTGAGATCCTTCCTATAACATGAGATGTGATATCCAATTCCTTCCCATTCCAAACCTGAGACCCTTCCTATTGGATGAGATGTGATATCCAACTCCTTCCCATTCCAACCCTGAGACCCTTCCTATAGCATGAGATGTGATGTCTCAATGCGTCTAATACCAAACCTGAGATCCTTCCTATAACATGAGATGTGATATCCAACTCCTTCCATTCCAATCCTGAGACCCGTCCTATAGCATGAGATGTGATATCTCAATGCTTATACCAAACCTGAGACCCTTCCTATAGCATGAGATGTGATATCCAACTGCTTCCCATTCCAATCCTGAGACCCTTCCTATAGCATGAGATGTGATATCTCAATGCTTCTAATACCAAACCTGAGATCCTTGCTCTAACATGAAATGTGATATCCAACTCCTTCCCTTTCCAAACCTAAGAGCCTATCTATAGCATGAGATGTGATATCCAAGTCCTTCACATTCCAACCCTTAGACCCTTCCTACAGCATGCAATATGTTATCTCAATGATTCTAATAACAAACCTGAGACCCGTCCTATAACATGAGATGGGATATCCAACTCCTTCCCATTCCAATCCTGAGACACTTCCGATAGCAGAGATGTGATATCTCAATGCTTATACCAAACCTGAGACCCTTCCTATAACATGAGATGTGATATCCAAATCCTTCCCGTTCCAAACCTGAGACCCTTCCTTTAGCATGAGATGTGATATCCAGCTCCTTCCCATTCCAATCCTGAGACACTTCCGATAGCATGAGATGTGATATCTCACTGCTTATACCAAACCTGAGACCCTTCCCATAGCAGGAGATGTGATATCCAACTCCTTCCCATTCCAACCTGAGACACTTCCTATAGCATGAGAAGGGATATCTCACTGCTTATACCAAACCTGAGACCCTTCCCATAGCAGGAGATGTGATATCCAACTCCTTCCCATTCCAACCTGAGACACTTCCTATAGCATGAGAAGGGATATCCAACTCCTTCCCAATCCAAGCCTGAGACCCTTCCGATAGCAGAGATGTGATATCTCAATGCTTATACCAAACCTGAGACCCTTCCTATGGCATGAGATGTGATATCCAACTCCTTGCCATTCAAATCCTGAGACCCTTCCTATAGCATGAGAAGGGATATCCAACTCCTTCCCAATCCAATCCTGAGACCCTTCCGATAGCAGCGACGTGATATCCCAATGCTTCTACCAAACCTGAGACCCTTCCTTTAGCATGAGATGTGATATCCAAATCCTTCACATTCCAATCCTGAGACCCTTCCTATAGCATGAGATGTGATATCTCAATGCTTCTAATACCAAACCTGAGATCCTTCCTATAACATGAGATGTGATATCCAATTCCTTCCCATTCCAAACCTGAGACCCTTCCTATTGGATGAGATGTGATATCCAACTCCTTCCCATTCCAACCCTGAGACCCTTCCTATAGCATGAGATGTGATGTCTCAATGCGTCTAATACCAAACCTGAGATCCTTCCTATAACATGAGATGTGATATCCAACTCCTTCCATTCCAATCTTGAGACCCGTCCTATAGCATGAGATGTGATATCTCAATGCTTATACCAAACCTGAGACCCTTCCTATAGCATGAGATGTGATATCCAAGTCCTTCACATTCCAACCCTTAGACCCTTCCTACAGCATGCAATATGATATCTCAATGATTCTAATAACAAACCTGAGACCCGTCCTATAACATGAGATGGGATATCCAACTCCTTCCCATTCCAATCCTGAGACACTTCCGATAGCAGAGATGTGATATCTCAATGCTTATACCAAACCTGAGACCCTTCCTATAACATGAGATGTGATATCCAAATCCTTCCCGTTCCAAACCTGAGACCCTTCCTTTAGCATGAGATGTGATATCCAGCTCCTTCCCATTCCAATCCTGAGACACTTCCGATAGCATGAGATGTGATATCTCAATGCTTCTAATATCAAAACTGAGACCCTCCCTATAGCATGATATGTGATATCTAAGTCCTTCCCATTCCAATCCTGAGACCCTCCCTATAGCATGAGATGTGATATCCAACTCCTTCCCATTCCAATCCTGAGACCCTTCCTATAGCATGAGATATATCTCAATACTTCTAATACCAAACCTGAGATCCTTCCGATAGCATGAGATGTGATATCTCAATGCTTCTAATACCAAACCTGAGATCCTTCCTATAACATGAGATGTGATATCCAAATCCTTCCCCTTCCAAACCTGAGACCCTCCCTTTAGCATGAGATGTGATATCTAACTCCTTCCCATTCCATTACTGAGACCCTTCTGATAGCATGAGATGTGATATCTCAATGCTTCTAATACCAAACCTGAGATCCTTCCTCTATCATGAAATGTGATATCCAACTCCTTCCCTTTCCAAACCTAAGAGCCTATCTATAGCATGAGATGTGATATCCAAGTCCTTCACATTCCAACCCTTAGACCCTTCCTACAGCATGCAATATGTTATCTCAATGATTCTAATAACAAACCTGAGACCCGTCCTATAACATGAGATGGGATATCCAACTCCTTCCCATTCCAATCCTGAGACACTTCCGATAGCAGAGATGTGATATCTCAATGCTTATACCAAACCTGAGACCCTTCCTATAACATGAGATGTGATATCCAAATCCTTCCCGTTCCAAACCTGAGACCCTTCCTTTAGCATGAGATGTGATATCCAGCTCCTTCCCATTCCAATCCTGAGACACTTCCGATAGCATGAGATGTGATATCTCAATGCTTCTAATATCAAAACTGAGACCCTCCCTATAGCATGATATGTGATATCTAAGTCCTTCCCATTCCAATCCTGAGACCCTCCCTATAGCATGAGATGTGATATCCAACTCCTTCCCATTCCAATCCTGAGACCCTTCCTATAGCATGAGATATGATATCTCAATACTTCTAATACCAAACCTGAGATCCTTCCGATAGCATGAGATGTGATATCTCAATGCTTCTAATACCAAACCTGAGATCCTTCCTATAACATGAGATGTGATATCCAAATCCTTCCCCTTCCAAACCTGAGACCCTCCCTTTAGCATGAGATGTGATATCTAACTCCTTCCCATTCCATTCCTGAGACCCTTCTGATAGCATGAGATGTGATATCTCAATGCCTCTAATACCAAACCTGAGATCCTACCTCTAACATGAAATGAGATATCCAACTCTTTCCCCTTCCAAACCTGAGAGCCTTCCTATAGCATGAGATGTGATATCCAAGTCCTTCCCATTCCAATACTGAGACCCTTCCTATAGCTTGAGATGTGATATCCAACTCCTTCCCATTCCAATTCTGAGACCCTTCCTATAGCATGAGATGTGATATCTCAATGCTTATACCAAACCTGAGAGCCTACCTATAGCATGAGATGTGATATCCAAGTCCATCCCATTCCAATCCTTTGACCCTTCCTACAGCATGCGATGTGATATCTCAATGATTCTAATACCAAACCAGAGACTCTTCCTATAACATGAGATGGGATATCCAACTCCTTCCCATTCCAATTCTGAGACCCTTCCTATACTATGAGACTTGATATCTCAATGCTTCTAATACCAAACCTGAGACCCGTAATATAACATGAGATGTGATATCCAAATCCTTCCCCTTCCAAACCTTAGACCCTTCCTTTATCATGAGATGTGATATCCAACTCCTTCCCATTCCAATCCTGAGACCCTTCCGATATCATGAGATGTGATATCTCAAAGCTTCTAATATCAAACTTGAGACCCTCCCTATAGCATGAGATGTGATATCCAAGTCCTTCCCATTCCAATCCTGAGACCCTTCCTGTAGCATGAGATGTGATATCTCAATGCTTCTAATACCAAACCTGAGACCCTTCCTATAACATGAGATGGGAATATCCAACTCCTTCCCATTCCAATCTTGAGACCCTTCCGATAGCAGAGATGTGATATCTCAATGCTTATACCAAACCTGAGATCCTTCCTATAACATGAGATGTGATATCCAACTCCTTCCCATTCCAATCCTGAGACACTTCCTATAGCATGGGATGTGATATCTCACTGCTTATACCAAACCTGAGACCCTTCCCATAGCAGGAGATGTGATATCCAACTCCTTCCCATTCCAATCCTCAGACCCTTCCTATAGCATGAGATGTGATATCTCAATGCTTCTAATGTCAAACTTGAGACCCTACCTATAGCATGAGATGTGATATCCAAGTCCTTCCCATTCCAATCCTAAGACACTTCCTATAGCATGAGATGTGATATCTCAATGCTTCTAATACCAAACTTGAGACTCTTCCTATAACATGAGATGGGATATCCAACTCCTTCCCATTCCAATCCTGAGACCCTTTTGATAGCAGAGATGTGATATCTCAATGTTTATACCAAACCTGAGACCCTTCCTACGGCATGAGATGTCATATTCAACTCCTTCCCATTCCAATCCTGAGACCCTTCCTATAGCATGAGATTTGATATCCAACTCCTTCCCATTCCAATCCTGAGACCCTTCCTATAGCATGAGATGTGATGTCTCAATGCTTCTAATACCAAACCTGAGATCCTTCCTATAACATGAGATGTGATATCCAACTCCTTCCATTCCAATCCTGAGACCCTTCCTATAGCATGAGATGTGATATCTCAATGCTTATACCAAACCTGAGACCCTTCCTATAGCATGAGATGTGATATCCAACTCCTTCCCATTCCAATCCTGAGACCCTTCCTATAGCATGAGATGTGATATCTCAATGCTTCTAATACCAAACCTGAGATCCTTCCTCTAACATGAAATGTGAGATCCAACTCCTTCCCTTTCCAAACCTAAGAGCCTATCTATAGCATGAGATGTGATATCCAAGTCCTTCACATTCCAACCCTTAGACCCTTCCTACAGCATGCAATATGATATCTCAATGATTCCAATAACAAACCTGAGACCCGTCCTATAACATGAGATGGGATATCCAACTCCTTCCCATTCCAATCCTGAGACACTTCCGATAGCAGAGATGTGATATCTCAATGTTTATACCAAACCTGAGACCCTTCCTATAACATGAGATGTGATATCCAACTCCTTCCCGTTCCAAACCTGAGACACTTCCGATAGCATGAGATGTGATATCTCAATGCTTCTAATATCAAAACTGAGACCCTCCCTATAGCATGATATGTGATATCTAAGTCCTTCCCATTCCAATCCTGAGACCCTTCCTATAGCATGAGATGTGATATCTCAATGCTTCTACCAAACCTGAGACCCTTCCTTTAGCATGAGATGTGATATCCAACTCCTTCCCATTCCAATCCTGAGACCCTTCCTATAGCATGAGATGTGATATCTCAATACTTCTAATACCAAACCTGAGATCCTTCCGATAACATGAGATGTGATATCTCAATACTTCTAATACCAAACCTGAGATCCATCCTATAACATGAGATGTGATATCCAACTCCTTCCCTTTCCAAACCTGAGAGCCGTTCTATAGCATGAGATGTGATATCCAGGTCCTTCCCATTCCAATCCTTAGACCCTTCCTACAGCATGCAATATGATATCTCAATGCTTATACCAAACCTGAGAACCTTCCTATGGCCTGAGATGTCATGGCCTGAGATGTCATATACAACTCCTTCCCATTCCAATCCTGAGACCCTTCCTTTAGCATGCGATGTGATATCTCAATGCTTATACCAAATCTGAGACCCTTCCTATAGCATGAGATGTGATATCCAATTCCTTCCCATTCCAATCCTGAGACCCTCCCTATAGCATGAGATGTGATATCTCAATGCTTATACCAAACCTGAGAGCCTGCCTGTAACATGAGATTTGATATCCAAGTCCATCCCATTCCAATCCTTAGACCCTTCCTACACCATGCGATGTGATATCTCAATGATTCTAATACCAAACCAGAGACTCTTCCTATAACATGAGATGGGATATCCAACTCCTTCCCATTCCAATCCTGAGCCGCTTCCGATAGCAGAGATGTGATATCTCAATGCTTATACCAAACTTGAGACCCTTCCTATAACATGAGATGTGATATCCAACTCCTTCCCGTTCCAAACCTGAGACACTAACTATAGCATATGTGATATCCAACTCCTTCCCATTCCAAACATGAGACCCTTCCTATAGCAAGAAAGTAATATCCAACTCCTACCCATTCCAATCCTGAGACCCTTCCTATAGCAAGAGATGTGATATCCAAATCCTTCCCATTCCAATCCTGAGACCCTTCCTATAACATGAGATATGATATCCAACTCCTTCCCATTCCAACCTGAGACACTTCCTAAAGCATGAGAAGGGATATCCAACTCCTTCCCAATCCAATCCTGAGACCCTTCCGATAGCAGAGATGTGATATCTCAATGCTTATACCAAACCTGAGACCCTTCCTATGGCATGAGATGTGATATCCAACTCCTTGCCATTCAAATCCTGAGACCCTTCCTATAGCATGAGAAGGGATATCCAACTCCTTCCCAATCCAATCCTGAGACCCTTCCGATAGCAGCGACGTGATATCTCAATGCTTCTACCAAACCTGAGACCCTTCCTTTAGCATGAGATGTGATATCCAAATCCTTCACATTCCAATCCTGAGACCCTTCCTATAGCATGAGATGTGATATCTCAATGCTTCTAATACCAAACCTGAGATCCTTCCTATAACATGAGATGTGATATCCAATTCCTTCCCATTCCAAACCTGAGACCCTTCCTATTGGATGAGATGTGATATCCAACTCCTTCCCATTCCAACCCTGAGACCCTTCCTATAGCATGAGATGTGATGTCTCAATGCGTCTAATACCAAACCTGAGATCCTTCCTATAACATGAGATGTGATATCCAACTCCTTCCATTCCAATCCTGAGACCCGTCCTATAGCATGACATGTGATATCTCAATGCTTATACCAAACCTGAGACCATTCCTATAGCATGAGATGTGATATCCAACTGCTTCCCATTCCAATCCTGAGACCCTTCCTATAGCATGAGATGTGATATCTCAATGCTTCTAATACCAAACCTGAGATCCTTCCTCTAACATGAAATGTGATATCCAACTCCTTCCCTTTCCAAACCTAAGAGCCTATCTATAGCATGAGATGTGATATCCAAGTCCTTCACATTCCAACCCTTAGACCCTTCCTACAGCATGCAATATGTTATCTCAATGATTCTAATAACAAACCTGAGACCCGTCCTATAACATGAGATGGGATATCCAACTCCTTCCCATTCCAATCCTGAGACACTTCCGATAGCAGAGATGTGATATCTCAATGCTTATACCAAACCTGAGACCCTTCCTATAACATGAGATGTGATATCCAAATCCTTCCCGTTCCAAACCTGAGACCCTTCCTTTAGCATGAGATGTGATATCCAGCTCCTTCCCATTCCAATCCTGAGACACTTCCGATAGCATGAGATGTGATATCTCACTGCTTATACCAAACCTGAGACCCTTCCCATAGCAGGAGATGTGATATCCAACTCCTTCCCATTCCAACCTGAGACACTTCCTATAGCATGAGAAGGGATATCTCACTGCTTATACCAAACCTGAGACCCTTCCCATAGCAGGAGATGTGATATCCAACTCCTTCCCATTCCAACCTGAGACACTTCCTATAGCATGAGAAGGGATATCCAACTCCTTCCCAATCCAAGCCTGAGACCCTTCCGATAGCAGAGATGTGATATCTCAATGCTTATACCAAACCTGAGACCCTTCCTATGGCATGAGATGTGATATCCAACTCCTTGCCATTCAAATCCTGAGACCCTTCCTATAGCATGAGAAGGGATATCCAACTCCTTCCCAATCCAATCCTGAGACCCTTCCGATAGCAGCGACGTGATATCCCAATGCTTCTACCAAACCTGAGACCCTTCCTTTAGCATGAGATGTGATATCCAAATCCTTCACATTCCAATCCTGAGACCCTTCCTATAGCATGAGATGTGATATCTCAATGCTTCTAATACCAAACCTGAGATCCTTCCTATAACATGAGATGTGATATCCAATTCCTTCCCATTCCAAACCTGAGACCCTTCCTATTGGATGAGATGTGATATCCAACTCCTTCCCATTCCAACCCTGAGACCCTTCCTATAGCATGAGATGTGATGTCTCAATGCGTCTAATACCAAACCTGAGATCCTTCCTATAACATGAGATGTGATATCCAACTCCTTCCATTCCAATCTTGAGACCCGTCCTATAGCATGAGATGTGATATCTCAATGCTTATACCAAACCTGAGACCCTTCCTATAGCATGAGATGTGATATCCAAGTCCTTCACATTCCAACCCTTAGACCCTTCCTACAGCATGCAATATGATATCTCAATGATTCTAATAACAAACCTGAGACCCGTCCTATAACATGAGATGGGATATCCAACTCCTTCCCATTCCAATCCTGAGACACTTCCGATAGCAGAGATGTGATATCTCAATGCTTATACCAAACCTGAGACCCTTCCTATAACATGAGATGTGATATCCAAATCCTTCCCGTTCCAAACCTGAGACCCTTCCTTTAGCATGAGATGTGATATCCAGCTCCTTCCCATTCCAATCCTGAGACACTTCCGATAGCATGAGATGTGATATCTCAATGCTTCTAATATCAAAACTGAGACCCTCCCTATAGCATGATATGTGATATCTAAGTCCTTCCCATTCCAATCCTGAGACCCTCCCTATAGCATGAGATGTGATATCCAACTCCTTCCCATTCCAATCCTGAGACCCTTCCTATAGCATGAGATATGATATCTCAATACTTCTAATACCAAACCTGAGATCCTTCCGATAGCATGAGATGTGATATCTCAATGCTTCTAATACCAAACCTGAGATCCTTCCTATAACATGAGATGTGATATCCAAATCCTTCCCCTTCCAAACCTGAGACCCTCCCTTTAGCATGAGATGTGATATCTAACTCCTTCCCATTCCATTACTGAGACCCTTCTGATAGCATGAGATGTGATATCTCAATGCTTCTAATACCAAACCTGAGATCCTTCCTCTATCATGAAATGTGATATCCAACTCCTTCCCTTTCCAAACCTAAGAGCCTATCTATAGCATGAGATGTGATATCCAAGTCCTTCACATTCCAACCCTTAGACCCTTCCTACAGCATGCAATATGTTATCTCAATGATTCTAATAACAAACCTGAGACCCGTCCTATAACATGAGATGGGATATCCAACTCCTTCCCATTCCAATCCTGAGACACTTCCGATAGCAGAGATGTGATATCTCAATGCTTATACCAAACCTGAGACCCTTCCTATAACATGAGATGTGATATCCAAATCCTTCCCGTTCCAAACCTGAGACCCTTCCTTTAGCATGAGATGTGATATCCAGCTCCTTCCCATTCCAATCCTGAGACACTTCCGATAGCATGAGATGTGATATCTCACTGCTTATACCAAACCTGAGACCCTTCCCATAGCAGGAGATGTGATATCCAACTCCTTCCCATTCCAACCTGAGACACTTCCTATAGCATGAGAAGGGATATCTCACTGCTTATACCAAACCTGAGACCCTTCCCATAGCAGGAGATGTGATATCCAACTCCTTCCCATTCCAACCTGAGACACTTCCTATAGCATGAGAAGGGATATCCAACTCCTTCCCAATCCAAGCCTGAGACCCTTCCGATAGCAGAGATGTGATATCTCAATGCTTATACCAAACCTGAGACCCTTCCTATGGCATGAGATGTGATATCCAACTCCTTGCCATTCAAATCCTGAGACCCTTCCTATAGCATGAGAAGGGATATCCAACTCCTTCCCAATCCAATCCTGAGACCCTTCCGATAGCAGCGATGTGATATCTCAATGCTTCTACCAAACCTGAGACCCTTCCTTTAGCATGAGATGTGATATCCAAATCCTTCACATTCCAATCCTGAGACCCTTCCTATAGCATGAGATGTGATATCTCAATGCTTCTAATACCAAACCTGAGATCCTTCCTATAACATGAGATGTGATATCCAATTCCTTCCCATTCCAAACCTGAGACCCTTCCTATTGGATGAGATGTGATATCCAACTCCTTCCCATTCCAACCCTGAGACCCTTCCTATAGCATGAGATGTGATGTCTCAATGCGTCTAATACCAAACCTGAGATCCTTCCTATAACATGAGATGTGATATCCAACTCCTTCCATTCCAATCCTGAGACCCGTCCTATAGCATGAGATGTGATATCTCAATGCTTATACCAAACCTGAGACCCTTCCTATAGCATGAGATGTGATATCCAAGTCCTTCACATTCCAACCCTTAGACCCTTCCTACAGCATGCAATATGATATCTCAATGATTCTAATAACAAACCTGAGACCCGTCCTATAACATGAGATGGGATATCCAACTCCTTCCCATTCCAATCCTGAGACACTTCCGATAGCAGAGATGTGATATCTCAATGCTTATACCAAACCTGAGACCCTTCCTATAACATGAGATGTGATATCCAAATCCTTCCCGTTCCAAACCTGAGACCCTTCCTTTAGCATGAGATGTGATATCCAGCTCCTTCCCATTCCAATCCTGAGACACTTCCGATAGCATGAGATGTGATATCTCAATGCTTCTAATATCAAAACTGAGACCCTCCCTATAGCATGATATGTGATATCTAAGTCCTTCCCATTCCAATCCTGAGACCCTCCCTATAGCATGAGATGTGATATCCAACTCCTTCCCATTCCAATCCTGAGACCCTTCCTATAGCATGAGATATGATATCTCAATACTTCTAATACCAAACCTGAGATCCTTCCGATAGCATGAGATGTGATATCTCAATGCTTCTAATACCAAACCTGAGATCCTTCCTATAACATGAGATGTGATATCCAAATCCTTCCCCTTCCAAACCTGAGACCCTCCCTTTAGCATGAGATGTGATATCTAACTCCTTCCCATTCCATTCCTGAGACCCTTCTGATAGCATGAGATGTGATATCTCAATGCCTCTAATACCAAACCTGAGATCCTACCTCTAACATGAAATGAGATATCCAACTCTTTCCCCTTCCAAACCTGAGAGCCTTCCTATAGCATGAGATGTGATATCCAAGTCCTTCCCATTCCAATACTGAGACCCTTCCTATAGCTTGAGATGTGATATCCAACTCCTTCCCATTCCAATTCTGAGACCCTTCCTATAGCATGAGATGTGATATCTCAATGCTTATACCAAACCTGAGAGCCTACCTATAGCATGAGATGTGATATCCAAGTCCATCCCATTCCAATCCTTTGACCCTTCCTACAGCATGCGATGTGATATCTCAATGATTCTAATACCAAACCAGAGACTCTTCCTATAACATGAGATGGGATATCCAACTCCTTCCCATTCCAATTCTGAGACCCTTCCTATACTATGAGACTTGATATCTCAATGCTTCTAATACCAAACCTGAGACCCGTAATATAACATGAGATGTGATATCCAAATCCTTCCCCTTCCAAACCTTAGACCCTTCCTTTATCATGAGATGTGATATCCAACTCCTTCCCATTCCAATCCTGAGACCCTTCCGATATCATGAGATGTGATATCTCAAAGCTTCTAATATCAAACTTGAGACCCTCCCTATAGCATGAGATGTGATATCCAAGTCCTTCCCATTCCAATCCTGAGACCCTTCCTGTAGCATGAGATGTGATATCTCAATGCTTCTAATACCAAACCTGAGACCCTTCCTATAACATGAGATGGGAATATCCAACTCCTTCCCATTCCAATCTTGAGACCCTTCCGATAGCAGAGATGTGATATCTCAATGCTTATACCAAACCTGAGATCCTTCCTATAACATGAGATGTGATATCCAACTCCTTCCCATTCCAATCCTGAGACACTTCCTATAGCATGGGATGTGATATCTCACTGCTTATACCAAACCTGAGACCCTTCCCATAGCAGGAGATGTGATATCCAACTCCTTCCCATTCCAATCCTCAGACCCTTCCTATAGCATGAGATGTGATATCTCAATGCTTCTAATGTCAAACTTGAGACCCTACCTATAGCATGAGATGTGATATCCAAGTCCTTCCCATTCCAATCCTAAGACACTTCCTATAGCATGAGATGTGATATCTCAATGCTTCTAATACCAAACTTGAGACTCTTCCTATAACATGAGATGGGATATCCAACTCCTTCCCATTCCAATCCTGAGACCCTTTTGATAGCAGAGATGTGATATCTCAATGTTTATACCAAACCTGAGACCCTTCCTACGGCATGAGATGTCATATTCAACTCCTTCCCATTCCAATCCTGAGACCCTTCCTATAGCATGAGATTTGATATCCAACTCCTTCCCATTCCAATCCTGAGACCCTTCCTATAGCATGAGATGTGATGTCTCAATGCTTCTAATACCAAACCTGAGATCCTTCCTATAACATGAGATGTGATATCCAACTCCTTCCATTCCAATCCTGAGACCCTTCCTATAGCATGAGATGTGATATCTCAATGCTTATACCAAACCTGAGACCCTTCCTATAGCATGAGATGTGATATCCAACTCCTTCCCATTCCAATCCTGAGACCCTTCCTATAGCATGAGATGTGATATCTCAATGCTTCTAATACCAAACCTGAGATCCTTCCTCTAACATGAAATGTGAGATCCAACTCCTTCCCTTTCCAAACCTAAGAGCCTATCTATAGCATGAGATGTGATATCCAAGTCCTTCACATTCCAACCCTTAGACCCTTCCTACAGCATGCAATATGATATCTCAATGATTCCAATAACAAACCTGAGACCCGTCCTATAACATGAGATGGGATATCCAACTCCTTCCCATTCCAATCCTGAGACACTTCCGATAGCAGAGATGTGATATCTCAATGTTTATACCAAACCTGAGACCCTTCCTATAACATGAGATGTGATATCCAACTCCTTCCCGTTCCAAACCTGAGACCCTTCCTTTAGCATGAGATGTGATATCCAGCTCCTTCCCATTCCAATCCTGAGATACTTCCGATAGCATGAGATGTGATATCTCAATGCTTCTAATATCAAAACTGAGACCCTCCCTATAGCATGATATGTGATATCTAAGTCCTTCCCATTCCAATCCTGAGACCCTTCCTATAGCATGAGATGTGATATCTCAATGCTTCTACCAAACCTGAGACCCTTCCTTTAGCATGAGATGTGATATCCAACTCCTTCCCATTACAATCCTGAGACCCTTCCTATAGCATGAGATGTGATATCTCAATACTTCTAATACCAAACCTGAGATCCTTCCGATAACATGATATGTGATATCTCAATACTTCTAATACCAAACCTGAGATCCATCCTATAACATGAGATGTGATATCCAACTCCTTCCCTTTCCAAACCTGAGAGCCGTTCTATAGCATGAGATGTGATATCCAGGTCCTTCCCATTCCAATCCTTAGACCCTTCCTACAGCATGCAATATGATATCTCAATGCTTATACCAAACCTGAGAACCTTCCTATGGCCTGAGATGTCATGGCCTGAGATGTCATATACAACTCCTTCCCATTCCAATCCTGAGACCCTTCCTTTAGCATGCGATGTGATATCTCAATGCTTATACCAAATCTGAGACCCTTCCTATAGCATGAGATGTGATATCCAATTCCTTCCCATTCCAATCCTGAGACCCTCCCTATAGCATGAGATGTGATATCTCAATGCTTATACCAAACCTGAGAGCCTACCTATAACATGAGATGTGATATCCAAGTCCATCCCATTCCAATCCTTAGACCCTTCCTACAGCATGCGATGTGATATCTCAATGATTCTAATACCAAACCAGAGACTCTTCCTATAACATGAGATGGGATATCCAACTCCTTCCCATTCCAATCCTGAGCCGCTTCCGATAGCAGAGATGTGATATCTCAATGCTTTACCAAACCTGAGACCCTTCCTATAACATGAGATGTGATATCCAACTCCTTCCCGTTCCAAACCTGAGACACTAACTATAGCATATGTGATATCCAACTCCTTCCCATTCCAAACATGAGACCCTTCCTATAGCAAGAAAGTAATATCCAACTCCTACCCATTCCAATCCTGAGACCCTTCCTACAGCAAGAGATGTGATATCCAAATCCTTCCCATTCCAATCCTGAGACCCTTCCTATAACATGAGATGTGATATCCAACTCCTTCCCATTCCAACCTGAGACACTTCCTAAAGCATGAGAAGGGATATCCAACTCCTTCCCAATCCAATCCTGAGACCCTTCCGATAGCAGAGATGTGATATCTCAATGCTTATACCAAACCTGAGACCCTTCCTATGGCATGAGATGTGATATCCAACTCCTTGCCATTCAAATCCTGAGACCCTTCCTATAGCATGAGAAGGGATATCCAACTCCTTCCCAATCCAATCCTGAGACCCTTCCGATAGCAGCGACGTGATATCTCAATGCTTCTACCAAACCTGAGACCCTTCCTTTAGCATGAGATGTGATATCCAAATCCTTCACATTCCAATCCTGAGACCCTTCCTATAGCATGAGATGTGATATCTCAATGCTTCTAATACCAAACCTGAGATCCTTCCTATAACATGAGATGTGATATCCAATTCCTTCCCATTCCAAACCTGAGACCCTTCCTATTGGATGAGATGTGATATCCAACTCCTTCCCATTCCAAACCTGAGACCCTTCCTATAGCATGAGATGTGATGTCTCAATGCGTCTAATACCAAACCTGAGATCCTTCCTATAACATGAGATGTGATATCCAACTCCTTCCATTCCAATCCTGAGACCCGTCCTATAGCATGAGATGTGATATCTCAATGCTTATACCAAACCTGAGACCCTTCCTATAGCATGAGATGTGATATCCAACTGCTTCCCATTCCAATCCTGAGACCCTTCCTATAGCATGAGATGTGATCTCTCAATGCTTCTAATACCAAACCTGAGATCCTTCCTCTAACATGAAATGTGATATCCAACTCCTTCCCTTTCCAAACCTAAGAGCCTATCTATAGCATGAGATGTGATATCCAAGTCCTTCACATTCCAACCCTTAGACCCTTCCTACAGCATGCAATATGTTATCTCAATGATTCTAATAACAAACCTGAGACCCGTCCTATAACATGAGATGGGATATCCAACTCCTTCCCATTCCAATCCTGAGACACTTCCGATAGCAGAGATGTGATATCTCAATGCTTATACCAAACCTGAGACCCTTCCTATAACATGAGATGTGATATCCAAATCCTTCCCGTTCCAAACCTGAGACCCTTCCTTTAGCATGAGATGTGATATCCAGCTCCTTCCCATTCCAATCCTGAGACACTTCCGATAGCATGAGATGTGATATCTCACTGCTTATACCAAACCTGAGACCCTTCCCATAGCAGGAGATGTGATATCCAACTCCTTCCCATTCCAACCTGAGACACTTCCTATAGCATGAGAAGGGATATCTCACTGCTTATACCAAACCTGAGACCCTTCCCATAGCAGGAGATGTGATATCCAACTCCTTCCCATTCCAACCTGAGACACTTCCTATAGCATGAGAAGGGATATCCAACTCCTTCCCAATCCAAGCCTGAGACCCTTCCGATAGCAGAGATGTGATATCTCAATGCTTATACCAAACCTGAGACCCTTCCTATGGCATGAGATGTGATATCCAACTCCTTGCCATTCAAATCCTGAGACCCTTCCTATAGCATGAGAAGGGATATCCAACTCCTTCCCAATCCAATCCTGAGACCCTTCCGATAGCAGCGACGTGATATCCCAATGCTTCTACCAAACCTGAGACCCTTCCTTTAGCATGAGATGTGATATCCAAATCCTTCACATTCCAATCCTGAGACCCTTCCTATAGCATGAGATGTGATATCTCAATGCTTCTAATACCAAACCTGAGATCCTTCCTATAACATGAGATGTGATATCCAATTCCTTCCCATTCCAAACCTGAGACCCTTCCTATTGGATGAGATGTGATATCCAACTCCTTCCCATTCCAACCCTGAGACCCTTCCTATAGCATGAGATGTGATGTCTCAATGCGTCTAATACCAAACCTGAGATCCTTCCTATAACATGAGATGTGATATCCAACTCCTTCCATTCCAATCTTGAGACCCGTCCTATAGCATGAGATGTGATATCTCAATGCTTATACCAAACCTGAGACCCTTCCTATAGCATGAGATGTGATATCCAAGTCCTTCACATTCCAACCCTTAGACCCTTCCTACAGCATGCAATATGATATCTCAATGATTCTAATAACAAACCTGAGACCCGTCCTATAACATGAGATGGGATATCCAACTCCTTCCCATTCCAATCCTGAGACACTTCCGATAGCAGAGATGTGATATCTCAATGCTTATACCAAACCTGAGACCCTTCCTATAACATGAGATGTGATATCCAAATCCTTCCCGTTCCAAACCTGAGACCCTTCCTTTAGCATGAGATGTGATATCCAGCTCCTTCCCATTCCAATCCTGAGACACTTCCGATAGCATGAGATGTGATATCTCAATGCTTCTAATATCAAAACTGAGACCCTCCCTATAGCATGATATGTGATATCTAAGTCCTTCCCATTCCAATCCTGAGACCCTCCCTATAGCATGAGATGTGATATCCAACTCCTTCCCATTCCAATCCTGAGACCCTTCCTATAGCATGAGATATGATATCTCAATACTTCTAATACCAAACCTGAGATCCTTCCGATAGCATGAGATGTGATATCTCAATGCTTCTAATACCAAACCTGAGATCCTTCCTATAACATGAGATGTGATATCCAAATCCTTCCCCTTCCAAACCTGAGACCCTCCCTTTAGCATGAGATGTGATATCTAACTCCTTCCCATTCCATTACTGAGACCCTTCTGATAGCATGAGATGTGATATCTCAATGCTTCTAATACCAAACCTGAGATCCTTCCTCTATCATGAAATGTGATATCCAACTCCTTCCCTTTCCAAACCTAAGAGCCTATCTATAGCATGAGATGTGATATCCAAGTCCTTCACATTCCAACCCTTAGACCCTTCCTACAGCATGCAATATGATATCTCAATGATTCTAATAACAAACCTGAGACCCGTCCTATAACATGAGATGGGATATCCAACTCCTTCCCATTCCAATCCTGAGACACTTCCGATAGCAGAGATGTGATATCTCAATGCTTATACCAAACCTGAGACCCTTCCTATAACATGAGATGTGATATCCAAATCCTTCCCGTTCCAAACCTGAGACCCTTCCTTTAGCATGAGATGTGATATCCAGCTCCTTCCCATTCCAATCCTGAGACACTTCCGATAGCATGAGATGTGATATCTCAATGCTTCTAATATCAAAACTGAGACCCTCCCTATAGCATGATATGTGATATCTAAGTCCTTCCCATTCCAATCCTGAGACCCTCCCTATAGCATGAGATGTGATATCCAACTCCTTCCCATTCCAATCCTGAGACCCTTCCTATAGCATGAGATATGATATCTCAATACTTCTAATACCAAACGTGAGATCCTTCCGATAACATGAGATGTGATATCCAAATCCTTCCCCTTCCAAACCTGAGACCCTCCCTTTAGCATGAAATGTGATATCTAAGTCCTTCCCATTCCAATCCTGAGACCCTCCCTATAGCATGAGATGTGATATCCAACTCCTTCCCATTCCAATCCTGAGCCGCTTCCGATAGCAGAGATGTGATATCTCAATGCTTATACCAAACCTGAGACCCTTCCTATAACATGAGATGTGATATCCAAATCCTTCCCGTTCCAAACCTGAGACCCTTCCTTTAGCATGAGATGTGATATCCAGCTCCTTCCCATTCCAATCCTGAGACACTTCCGATAGCATGAGATGTGATATCTCACTGCTTATACCAAACCTGAGACCCTTCCCATAGCAGGAGATGTGATATCCAACTCCTTCCCATTCCAACCTGAGACACTTCCTATAGCATGAGAAGGGATATCTCACTGCTTATACCAAACCTGAGACCCTTCCCATAGCAGGAGATGTGATATCCAACTCCTTCCCATTCCAACCTGAGACACTTCCTATAGCATGAGAAGGGATATCCAACTCCTTCCCAATCCAAGCCTGAGACCCTTCCGATAGCAGAGATGTGATATCTCAATGCTTATACCAAACCTGAGACCCTTCCTATGGCATGAGATGTGATATCCAACTCCTTGCCATTCAAATCCTGAGACCCTTCCTATAGCATGAGAAGGGATATCCAACTCCTTCCCAATCCAATCCTGAGACCCTTCCGATAGCAGCGATGTGATATCTCAATGCTTCTACCAAACCTGAGACCCTTCCTTTAGCATGAGATGTGATATCCAAATCCTTCACATTCCAATCCTGAGACCCTTCCTATAGCATGAGATGTGATATCTCAATGCTTCTAATACCAAACCTGAGATCCTTCCTATAACATGAGATGTGATATCCAATTCCTTCCCATTCCAAACCTGAGACCCTTCCTATTGGATGAGATGTGATATCCAACTCCTTCCCATTCCAACCCTGAGACCCTTCCTATAGCATGAGATGTGATGTCTCAATGCGTCTAATACCAAACCTGAGATCCTTCCTATAACATGAGATGTGATATCCAACTCCTTCCATTCCAATCCTGAGACCCGTCCTATAGCATGAGATGTGATATCTCAATGCTTATACCAAACCTGAGACCCTTCCTATAGCATGAGATGTGATATCCAAGTCCTTCACATTCCAACCCTTAGACCCTTCCTACAGCATGCAATATGATATCTCAATGATTCTAATAACAAACCTGAGACCCGTCCTATAACATGAGATGGGATATCCAACTCCTTCCCATTCCAATCCTGAGACACTTCCGATAGCAGAGATGTGATATCTCAATGCTTATACCAAACCTGAGACCCTTCCTATAACATGAGATGTGATATCCAAATCCTTCCCGTTCCAAACCTGAGACCCTTCCTTTAGCATGAGATGTGATATCCAGCTCCTTCCCATTCCAATCCTGAGACACTTCCGATAGCATGAGATGTGATATCTCAATGCTTCTAATATCAAAACTGAGACCCTCCCTATAGCATGATATGTGATATCTAAGTCCTTCCCATTCCAATCCTGAGACCCTCCCTATAGCATGAGATGTGATATCCAACTCCTTCCCATTCCAATCCTGAGACCCTTCCTATAGCATGAGATATGATATCTCAATACTTCTAATACCAAACCTGAGATCCTTCCGATAGCATGAGATGTGATATCTCAATGCTTCTAATACCAAACCTGAGATCCTTCCTATAACATGAGATGTGATATCCAAATCCTTCCCCTTCCAAACCTGAGACCCTCCCTTTAGCATGAGATGTGATATCTAACTCCTTCCCATTCCATTCCTGAGACCCTTCTGATAGCATGAGATGTGATATCTCAATGCCTCTAATACCAAACCTGAGATCCTACCTCTAACATGAAATGAGATATCCAACTCTTTCCCCTTCCAAACCTGAGAGCCTTCCTATAGCATGAGATGTGATATCCAAGTCCTTCCCATTCCAATACTGAGACCCTTCCTATAGCTTGAGATGTGATATCCAACTCCTTCCCATTCCAATTCTGAGACCCTTCCTATAGCATGAGATGTGATATCTCAATGCTTATACCAAACCTGAGAGCCTACCTATAGCATGAGATGTGATATCCAAGTCCATCCCATTCCAATCCTTTGACCCTTCCTACAGCATGCGATGTGATATCTCAATGATTCTAATACCAAACCAGAGACTCTTCCTATAACATGAGATGGGATATCCAACTCCTTCCCATTCCAATTCTGAGACCCTTCCTATACTATGAGACTTGATATCTCAATGCTTCTAATACCAAACCTGAGACCCGTAATATAACATGAGATGTGATATCCAAATCCTTCCCCTTCCAAACCTTAGACCCTTCCTTTATCATGAGATGTGATATCCAACTCCTTCCCATTCCAATCCTGAGACCCTTCCGATATCATGAGATGTGATATCTCAAAGCTTCTAATATCAAACTTGAGACCCTCCCTATAGCATGAGATGTGATATCCAAGTCCTTCCCATTCCAATCCTGAGACCCTTCCTGTAGCATGAGATGTGATATCTCAATGCTTCTAATACCAAACCTGAGACCCTTCCTATAACATGAGATGGGAATATCCAACTCCTTCCCATTCCAATCTTGAGACCCTTCCGATAGCAGAGATGTGATATCTCAATGCTTATACCAAACCTGAGATCCTTCCTATAACATGAGATGTGATATCCAACTCCTTCCCATTCCAATCCTGAGACACTTCCTATAGCATGGGATGTGATATCTCACTGCTTATACCAAACCTGAGACCCTTCCCATAGCAGGAGATGTGATATCCAACTCCTTCCCATTCCAATCCTCAGACCCTTCCTATAGCATGAGATGTGATATCTCAATGCTTCTAATGTCAAACTTGAGACCCTACCTATAGCATGAGATGTGATATCCAAGTCCTTCCCATTCCAATCCTAAGACACTTCCTATAGCATGAGATGTGATATCTCAATGCTTCTAATACCAAACTTGAGACTCTTCCTATAACATGAGATGGGATATCCAACTCCTTCCCATTCCAATCCTGAGACCCTTTTGATAGCAGAGATGTGATATCTCAATGTTTATACCAAACCTGAGACCCTTCCTACGGCATGAGATGTCATATTCAACTCCTTCCCATTCCAATCCTGAGACCCTTCCTATAGCATGAGATTTGATATCCAACTCCTTCCCATTCCAATCCTGAGACCCTTCCTATAGCATGAGATGTGATGTCTCAATGCTTCTAATACCAAACCTGAGATCCTTCCTATAACATGAGATGTGATATCCAACTCCTTCCATTCCAATCCTGAGACCCTTCCTATAGCATGAGATGTGATATCTCAATGCTTATACCAAACCTGAGACCCTTCCTATAGCATGAGATGTGATATCCAACTCCTTCCCATTCCAATCCTGAGACCCTTCCTATAGCATGAGATGTGATATCTCAATGCTTCTAATACCAAACCTGAGATCCTTCCTCTAACATGAAATGTGAGATCCAACTCCTTCCCTTTCCAAACCTAAGAGCCTATCTATAGCATGAGATGTGATATCCAAGTCCTTCACATTCCAACCCTTAGACCCTTCCTACAGCATGCAATATGATATCTCAATGATTCCAATAACAAACCTGAGACCCGTCCTATAACATGAGATGGGATATCCAACTCCTTCCCATTCCAATCCTGAGACACTTCCGATAGCAGAGATGTGATATCTCAATGTTTATACCAAACCTGAGACCCTTCCTATAACATGAGATGTGATATCCAACTCCTTCCCGTTCCAAACCTGAGACACTTCCGATAGCATGAGATGTGATATCTCAATGCTTCTAATATCAAAACTGAGACCCTCCCTATAGCATGATATGTGATATCTAAGTCCTTCCCATTCCAATCCTGAGACCCTTCCTATAGCATGAGATGTGATATCTCAATGCTTCTACCAAACCTGAGACCCTTCCTTTAGCATGAGATGTGATATCCAACTCCTTCCCATTCCAATCCTGAGACCCTTCCTATAGCATGAGATGTGATATCTCAATACTTCTAATACCAAACCTGAGATCCTTCCGATAACATGAGATGTGATATCTCAATACTTCTAATACCAAACCTGAGATCCATCCTATAACATGAGATGTGATATCCAACTCCTTCCCTTTCCAAACCTGAGAGCCGTTCTATAGCATGAGATGTGATATCCAGGTCCTTCCCATTCCAATCCTTAGACCCTTCCTACAGCATGCAATATGATATCTCAATGCTTATACCAAACCTGAGAACCTTCCTATGGCCTGAGATGTCATGGCCTGAGATGTCATATACAACTCCTTCCCATTCCAATCCTGAGACCCTTCCTTTAGCATGCGATGTGATATCTCAATGCTTATACCAAATCTGAGACCCTTCCTATAGCATGAGATGTGATATCCAATTCCTTCCCATTCCAATCCTGAGACCCTCCCTATAGCATGAGATGTGATATCTCAATGCTTATACCAAACCTGAGAGCCTGCCTGTAACATGAGATTTGATATCCAAGTCCATCCCATTCCAATCCTTAGACCCTTCCTACACCATGCGATGTGATATCTCAATGATTCTAATACCAAACCAGAGACTCTTCCTATAACATGAGATGGGATATCCAACTCCTTCCCATTCCAATCCTGAGCCGCTTCCGATAGCAGAGATGTGATATCTCAATGCTTATACCAAACTTGAGACCCTTCCTATAACATGAGATGTGATATCCAACTCCTTCCCGTTCCAAACCTGAGACACTAACTATAGCATATGTGATATCCAACTCCTTCCCATTCCAAACATGAGACCCTTCCTATAGCAAGAAAGTAATATCCAACTCCTACCCATTCCAATCCTGAGACCCTTCCTATAGCAAGAGATGTGATATCCAAATCCTTCCCATTCCAATCCTGAGACCCTTCCTATAACATGAGATATGATATCCAACTCCTTCCCATTCCAACCTGAGACACTTCCTAAAGCATGAGAAGGGATATCCAACTCCTTCCCAATCCAATCCTGAGACCCTTCCGATAGCAGAGATGTGATATCTCAATGCTTATACCAAACCTGAGACCCTTCCTATGGCATGAGATGTGATATCCAACTCCTTGCCATTCAAATCCTGAGACCCTTCCTATAGCATGAGAAGGGATATCCAACTCCTTCCCAATCCAATCCTGAGACCCTTCCGATAGCAGCGACGTGATATCTCAATGCTTCTACCAAACCTGAGACCCTTCCTTTAGCATGAGATGTGATATCCAAATCCTTCACATTCCAATCCTGAGACCCTTCCTATAGCATGAGATGTGATATCTCAATGCTTCTAATACCAAACCTGAGATCCTTCCTATAACATGAGATGTGATATCCAATTCCTTCCCATTCCAAACCTGAGACCCTTCCTATTGGATGAGATGTGATATCCAACTCCTTCCCATTCCAACCCTGAGACCCTTCCTATAGCATGAGATGTGATGTCTCAATGCGTCTAATACCAAACCTGAGATCCTTCCTATAACATGAGATGTGATATCCAACTCCTTCCATTCCAATCCTGAGACCCGTCCTATAGCATGACATGTGATATCTCAATGCTTATACCAAACCTGAGACCATTCCTATAGCATGAGATGTGATATCCAACTGCTTCCCATTCCAATCCTGAGACCCTTCCTATAGCATGAGATGTGATATCTCAATGCTTCTAATACCAAACCTGAGATCCTTCCTCTAACATGAAATGTGATATCCAACTCCTTCCCTTTCCAAACCTAAGAGCCTATCTATAGCATGAGATGTGATATCCAAGTCCTTCACATTCCAACCCTTAGACCCTTCCTACAGCATGCAATATGATATCTCAATGATTCTAATAACAAACCTGAGACCCGTCCTATAACATGAGATGGGATATCCAACTCCTTCCCATTCCAATCCTGAGACACTTCCGATAGCAGAGATGTGATATCTCAATGCTTATACCAAACCTGAGACCCTTCCTATAACATGAGATGTGATATCCAAATCCTTCCCGTTCCAAACCTGAGACCCTTCCTTTAGCATGAGATGTGATATCCAGCTCCTTCCCATTCCAATCCTGAGACACTTCCGATAGCATGAGATGTGATATCTCAATGCTTCTAATATCAAAACTGAGACCCTCCCTATAGCATGATATGTGATATCTAAGTCCTTCCCATTCCAATCCTGAGACCCTCCCTATAGCATGAGATGTGATATCCAACTCCTTCCCATTCCAATCCTGAGACCCTTCCTATAGCATGAGATATGATATCTCAATACTTCTAATACCAAACGTGAGATCCTTCCGATAACATGAGATGTGATATCCAAATCCTTCCCCTTCCAAACCTGAGACCCTCCCTTTAGCATGAGATGTGATATCTAACTCCTTCCCATTCCATTCCTGAGACCCTTCTGATAGCATGAGATGTGATATCTCAATGCCTCTAATACCAAACCTGAGATCCTTCCTCTAACATGAAATGTGATATCCAACTCCTTCCCTTTCCAAACCTAAGAGCCTATCTATAGCATGAGATGTGATATCCAAGTCCTTCACATTCCAACCCTTAGACCCTTCCTACAGCATACAATATGATATCTCAATGATTCTAATACCAAACCTGAGACCCTTCCTATAACATGAGATGGGAATATCCAACTCCTTCCCATTCCAATCTTGAGACCCTTCCGATAGCAGAGATGTGATATCTCAATGCTTATACCACACCTGAGATCCTTCCTATAACATGAGATGTGATATCCAACTCCTTCCCATTCCAATCCTGAGACACTTCCTATAGCATGAGATGTGATATCTCACTGCTTATACCAAACCTGAGACCCTTCCCATAGCAGGAGATGTGATATCCAACTCCTTCCCATTCCAATCCTCAGACCCTTCCTATAGCATGAGATGTGATATCTCAATGCTTCTAATGTCAAACTTGACACCCTACCTATAGCATGAGATGTGATATCCAAATCCTTCCCATTCCAATCCTGAGACACTTCCTATAGCATGAGATGTGATATCTCAATGCTTCTAATACCAAACCTGAGACTCTTCCTATAACATGAGATGGGATATCCAACTCCTTCCAATTCCAATCCTGAGACCCTTTTGATAGCAGAGATGTGATATCTCAATGTTTATACCAAACCTGAGACCCTTCCTACGGCATGAGATGTCATATTCAACTCCTTCCCATTCCAATCCTGAGACCCTTCCTATAGCATGAGATTTGATATCCAACTCCTTCCCATTCCAATCCTGAGACCCTTCCTATAGCATGAGATGTGATGTCTCAATGCTTCTAATACCAAACCTGAGATCCTTCCTATAACATGAGATGTGATATCCAACTCCTTCCATTCCAATCCTGAGACCCTTCCTATAGCATGAGATGTGATATGTCAATGCTTATACCAAACCTGAGACCCTTCCTACAGCATGAGATGTGATATCCAACTCCTTCCCATTCCAATCCTGAGACCCTTCCTATAGCCTGAGATGTGATATCTCAATGCCTCTAATACCAAACCTGAGATCCTTCCTCTAACATGAAATGTGATATCCAACTCCTTCACTTTCCAAACCTGAGAGCCTATCTATAGCATGAGATGTGATATCCAAGTCCTTCGCATTCCAATCCTTAGACCCTTCCTACAGCATGCAATATGATATCTCAATGATTCTAATAAAAAACCTGAGACCCGTCCTATAACATGAGATGGGATATCCAACTCCTTCCCATTCCAATCCTGAGACACTTCCGATAGCAGAGATGTGATATCTCAATGTTTATACCAAACCTGAGACCCTTCCTATAACATGAGATGTGATATCCAACTCCTTCCCGTTCCAAACCTGAGACCCTTCCTTTAGCATGAGATGTGATATCCAGCTCCTTCCCATTCCAATCCTGAGACACTTCCGATAGCATGAGATGTGATATCTCAATGCTTCTAATATCAAAACTGAGACCCTCCCTATAGCATGATATGTGATATCTAAGTCCTTCCCATTCCAATCCTGAGACCCTTCCTATAGCATGAGATGTGATATCTCAATGCTTCTACCAAACCTGAGACCCTTCCTTTAGCATGAGATGTGATATCCAACTCCTTCCCATTCCAATCCTGAGACCCTTCCTATAGCATGAGATGTGATATCTAAATACTTCTAATACCAAACCTGAGATCCTTCCGATAACATGAGATGTGATATCTCAATACTTCTAATACCAAACCTGAGATCCATCCTATAACATGAGATGTGATATCCAAATCCTTCCCCTTCCAAACCTGAGACCCTCCCTTTAGCATGAGATGTGATATCCAACTCCTTCCCATTCCAATCCTGAGACCCTTCTGATAGCATAAGATATGATATCTCAATGCTTCTATACCAAACCTGAGATCCTTCCGATAGCATGAGATGTGATATCTCAATACTTCTAATACCAAACCTGAGATCCTTCCTATAACATGAGATGTGATATCCAAATCCTTATCTTCCAAACCTGAGACCCTCCCTTTACCATGAGATGTGATATCCAACTCCTTCCCATTCCAATCCTGAGACTCTTCTGATAGCATAAGATATGATATCTCAATGCTTCTATACCAAACCTGAGATCCTTCTGATAGCATGAGATGTGATATCTCAATGCTTCTAATACCAAACCTGAGATCCTACCTCTAACATGAAATGTGATATCCAACTCTTTCCCCTTGCAAACCTGAGAGCCTTCCTATAGCATGAGATGTGATATCCAAGTCCTTCCCATTCCAATCCTGAGACCCTTCCTATAACATGAGATGTGATATCCAACTCCTTCCCATTCCAACCTGAGACCCTTCCTATAGCATGAGATGGGATATCTAACTCCTTCCAAATCCAACCCCGATACCCTTCCGATAGCATGAGATGTGATAACCCAATGCTTCTACCAAACCTGAGACCCATATTATGGCATGAGATGTGATATCAAACTCCTTCCCATTCTAATCCTGAGACCCTTCCTATAGCTTGAAATGTGATATCCAACTCCTTCCCATTCCAATTCTGAGACCCTTCCTATACCATGAGACTTGATATCTCAATGCTTCTAATACCAAACCTGAGACCCGTCCTATAACATGAGATGTGATATCCAAATCCTTCCCCTTCCAAACCTTAGACCCTTCCTTTATCATGAGATGTGATATCCAACTCCTTCCCATTCCAATCTTGAGACCCTTCCGATATCATGAAATGTGATATCTCAATGCTTCTATCAAACTTGAGACCCTCCCTATAGCATGAGATGTGATATCCAACTCCTTCCCATTCCAAACCTGAGACCCTTCTGATAGCATAAGATATGATATCTCAATGCTTCTATACCAAACCTGAGATCCTTCCGATAGCATGAGATGTGATATCTCAATACTTCTAATACCAAACCTGAGATCCTTCCTATAACATGAGATGTGATATCCAAATCCTTATCTTCCAAACCTGAGACCCTCCCTTTACCATGAGATGTGATATCCAACTCCTTCCCATTCCAATCCTGAGACTCTTCTGATAGCATAAGATATGATATCTCAATGCTTCTAATATCAAACTTGAGACCCTCCCTATAGAATGAGATGTGATATCCAAGTCCTTCCCATTCCAATCCTGAGACCCTTCCTATAGCATGAGATGTGATATCTCAATGCTTCTAATACCAAACCTGAGACCCTTCCTATAACATGAGATGGGAATATCCAACTCCTTCCCATTCCAATCTTGAGACCCTTCCGATAGCAGAGATGTGATATCTCAATGCTTATACCACACCTGAGATCCTTCCTATAACATGAGATGTGATATCCAACTCCTTCCCATTCCAATCCTGAGACACTTCCTATAGCATGAGATGTGATATCTCACTGCTTATACCAAACCTGAGACCCTTCCCATAGCAGGAGATGTGATATCCAACTCCTTCCCATTCCAATCCTCAGACCCTTCCTATAGCATGAGATGTGATATCTCAATGCTTCTAATGTCAAACTTGAGACCCTACCTATAGCATGAGATGTGATATCCAAGTCCTTCCCATTCCAATCCTGAGACACTTCCTATAGCATGAGATGTGATATCTCAATGCTTCTAATACCAAACCTGAGACTCTTCCTATAACATGAGATGGGATATCCAACTCCTTCCAATTCCAATCCTGAGACCCTTTTGATAGCAGAGATGTGATATCTCAATGTTTATACCAAACCTGAGACCCTTCCTACGGCATGAGATGTCATATTCAACTCCTTCCCATTCCAATCCTGAGACCCTTCCTATAGCATGAGATTTGATATCCAACTGCTTCCCATTCCAATCCTGAGACCCTTCCTATAGCATGAGATGTGATATCTCAATGCTTCTAATACCAAACCTGAGATCCTTCCTCTAACATGAAATGTGATATCCAACTCCTTCCCTTTCCAAACCTAAGAGCCTATCTATAGCATGAGATGTGATATCCAAGTCCTTCACATTCCAACCCTTAGACCCTTCCTACAGCATGCAATATGTTATCTCAATGATTCTAATAACAAACCTGAGACCCGTCCTATAACATGAGATGGGATATCCAACTCCTTCCCATTCCAATCCTGAGACACTTCTGATAGCAGAGATGTGATATCTCAATGCTTATACCAAACCTGAGACCCTTCCTATAACATGAGATGTGATATCCAAATCCTTCCCGTTCCAAACCTGAGACCCTTCCTTTAGCATGAGATGTGATATCCAGCTCCTTCCCATTCCAATCCTGAGACACTTCCGATAGCATGAGATGTGATATCTCACTGCTTATACCAAACCTGAGACCCTTCCCATAGCAGGAGATGTGATATCCAACTCCTTCCCATTCCAACCTGAGACACTTCCTATAGCATGAGAAGGGATATCTCACTGCTTATACCAAACCTGAGACCCTTCCCATAGCAGGAGATGTGATATCCAACTCCTTCCCATTCCAACCTGAGACACTTCCTATAGCATGAGAAGGGATATCCAACTCCTTCCCAATCCAAGCCTGAGACCCTTCCGATAGCAGAGATGTGATATCTCAATGCTTATACCAAACCTGAGACCCTTCCTATGGCATGAGATGTGATATCCAACTCCTTGCCATTCAAATCCTGAGACCCTTCCTATAGCATGAGAAGGGATATCCAACTCCTTCCCAATCCAATCCTGAGACCCTTCCGATAGCAGCGATGTGATATCTCAATGCTTCTACCAAACCTGAGACCCTTCCTTTAGCATGAGATGTGATATCCAAATCCTTCACATTCCAATCCTGAGACCCTTCCTATAGCATGAGATGTGATATCTCAATGCTTCTAATACCAAACCTGAGATCCTTCCTATAACATGAGATGTGATATCCAATTCCTTCCCATTCCAAACCTGAGACCCTTCCTATTGGATGAGATGTGATATCCAACTCCTTCCCATTCCAACCCTGAGACCCTTCCTATAGCATGAGATGTGATGTCTCAATGCGTCTAATACCAAACCTGAGATCCTTCCTATAACATGAGATGTGATATCCAACTCCTTCCATTCCAATCCTGAGACCCGTCCTATAGCATGAGATGTGATATCTCAATGCTTATACCAAACCTGAGACCCTTCCTATAGCATGAGATGTGATATCCAAGTCCTTCACATTCCAACCCTTAGACCCTTCCTACAGCATGCAATATGATATCTCAATGATTCTAATAACAAACCTGAGACCCGTCCTATAACATGAGATGGGATATCCAACTCCTTCCCATTCCAATCCTGAGACACTTCCGATAGCAGAGATGTGATATCTCAATGCTTATACCAAACCTGAGACCCTTCCTATAACATGAGATGTGATATCCAAATCCTTCCCGTTCCAAACCTGAGACCCTTCCTTTAGCATGAGATGTGATATCCAGCTCCTTCCCATTCCAATCCTGAGACACTTCCGATAGCATGAGATGTGATATCTCAATGCTTCTAATATCAAAACTGAGACCCTCCCTATAGCATGATATGTGATATCTAAGTCCTTCCCATTCCAATCCTGAGACCCTCCCTATAGCATGAGATGTGATATCCAACTCCTTCCCATTCCAATCCTGAGACCCTTCCTATAGCATGAGATATGATATCTCAATACTTCTAATACCAAACCTGAGATCCTTCCGATAGCATGAGATGTGATATCTCAATGCTTCTAATACCAAACCTGAGATCCTTCCTATAACATGAGATGTGATATCCAAATCCTTCCCCTTCCAAACCTGAGACCCTCCCTTTAGCATGAGATGTGATATCTAACTCCTTCCCATTCCATTCCTGAGACCCTTCTGATAGCATGAGATGTGATATCTCAATGCCTCTAATACCAAACCCGAGATCCTACCTCTAACATGAAATGAGATATCCAACTCTTTCCCCTTCCAAACCTGAGAGCCTTCCTATAGCATGAGATGTGATATCAAAGTCCTTCCCATTCCAATACTGAGACCCTTCCTATAGCTTGAGATGTGATATCCAACTCCTTCCCATTCCAATTCTGAGACCCTTCCTATAGCATGAGATGTGATATCTCAATGCTTATACCAAACCTGAGAGCCTACCTATAGCATGAGATGTGATATCCAAGTCCATCCCATTCCAATCCTTTGACCCTTCCTACAGCATGCGATGTGATATCTCAATGATTCTAATACCAAACCAGAGACTCTTCCTATAACATGAGATGGGATATCCAACTCCTTCCCATTCCAATTCTGAGACCCTTCCTATACTATGAGACTTGATATCTCAATGCTTCTAATACCAAACCTGAGACCCGTAATATAACATGAGATGTGATATCCAAATCCTTCCCCTTCCAAACCTTAGACCCTTCCTTTATCATGAGATGTGATATCCAACTCCTTCCCATTCCAATCCTGAGACCCTTCCGATATCATGAGATGTGATATCTCAAAGCTTCTAATATCAAACTTGAGACCCTCCCTATAGCATGAGATGTGATATCCAAGTCCTTCCCATTCCAATCCTGAGACCCTTCCTGTAGCATGAGATGTGATATCTCAATGCTTCTAATACCAAACCTGAGACCCTTCCTATAACATGAGATGGGAATATCCAACTCCTTCCCATTCCAATCTTGAGACCCTTCCGATAGCAGGGATGTGATATCTCAATGCTTATACCAAACCTGAGATCCTTCCTATAACATGAGATGTGATATCCAACTCCTTCCCATTCCAATCCTGAGACACTTCCTATAGCATGGGATGTGATATCTCACTGCTTATACCAAACCTGAGACCCTTCCCATAGCAGGAGATGTGATATCCAACTCCTTCCCATTCCAATCCTCAGACCCTTCCTATAGCATGAGATGTGATATCTCAATGCTTCTAATGTCAAACTTGAGACCCTACCTATAGCATGAGATGTGATATCCAAGTCCTTCCCATTCCAATCCTAAGACACTTCCTATAGCATGAGATGTGATATCTCAATGCTTCTAATACCAAACTTGAGACTCTTCCTATAACATGAGATGGGATATCCAACTCCTTCCCATTCCAATCCTGAGACCCTTTTGATAGCAGAGATGTGATATCTCAATGTTTATACCAAACCTGAGACCCTTCCTACGGCATGAGATGTCATATTCAACTCCTTCCCATTCCAATCCTGAGACCCTTCCTATAGCATGAGATTTGATATCCAACTCCTTCCCATTCCAATCCTGAGACCCTTCCTATAGCATGAGATGTGATGTCTCAATGCTTCTAATACCAAACCTGAGATCCTTCCTATAACATGAGATGTGATATCCAACTCCTTCCATTCCAATCCTGAGACCCTTCCTATAGCATGAGATGTGATATCTCAATGCTTATACCAAACCTGAGACCCTTCCTATAGCATGAGATGTGATATCCAACTCCTTCCCATTCCAATCCTGAGACCCTTCCTATAGCATGAGATGTGATATCTCAATGCTTCTAATACCAAACCTGAGATCCTTCCTCTAACATGAAATGTGAGATCCAACTCCTTCCCTTTCCAAACCTAAGAGCCTATCTATAGCATGAGATGTGATATCCAAGTCCTTCACATTCCAACCCTTAGACCCTTCCTACAGCATGCAATATGATATCTCAATGATTCCAATAACAAACCTGAGACCCGTCCTATAACATGAGATGGGATATCCAACTCCTTCCCATTCCAATCCTGAGACACTTCCGATAGCAGAGATGTGATATCTCAATGTTTATACCAAACCTGAGACCCTTCCTATAACATGAGATGTGATATCCAACTCCTTCCCGTTCCAAACCTGAGACCCTTCCTTTAGCATGAGATGTGATATCCAGCTCCTTCCCATTCAAATCCTGAGACACTTCCGATAGCATGAGATGTGATATCTCAATGCTTCTAATATCAAAACTGAGACCCTCCCTATAGCATGATATGTGATATCTAAGTCCTTCCCATTCCAATCCTGAGACCCTTCCTATAGCATGAGATGTGATATCTCAATGCTTCTACCAAACCTGAGACCCTTCCTTTAGCATGAGATGTGATATCCAACTCCTTCCCATTTCAATCCTGAGACCCTTCCTATAGCATGAGATGTGATATCTCAATACTTCTAATACCAAACCTGAGATCCTTCCGATAACATGAGATGTGATATCTCAATACTTCTAATACCAAACCTGAGATCCATCCTATAACATGAGATGTGATATCCAACTCCTTCCCTTTCCAAACCTGAGAGCCGTTCTATAGCATGAGATGTGATATCCAGGTCCTTCCCATTCCAATCCTTAGACCCTTCCTACAGCATGCAATATGATATCTCAATGCTTATACCAAACCTGAGAACCTTCCTATGGCCTGAGATGTCATGGCCTGAGATGTCATATACAACTCCTTCCCATTCCAATCCTGAGACCCTTCCTTTAGCATGCGATGTGATATCTCAATGCTTATACCAAATCTGAGACCCTTCCTATAGCATGAGATGTGATATCCAATTCCTTCCCATTCCAATCCTGAGACCCTCCCTATAGCATGAGATGTGATATCTCAATGCTTATACCAAACCTGAGAGCCTGCCTGTAACATGAGATTTGATATCCAAGTCCATCCCATTCCAATCCTTAGACCCTTCCTACACCATGCGATGTGATATCTCAATGATTCTAATACCAAACCAGAGACTCTTCCTATAACATGAGATGGGATATCCAACTCCTTCCCATTCCAATCCTGAGCCGCTTCCGATAGCAGAGATGTGATATCTCAATGCTTATACCAAACTTGAGACCCTTCCTATAACATGAGATGTGATATCCAACTCCTTCCCGTTCCAAACCTGAGACACTAACTATAGCATATGTGATATCCAACTCCTTCCCATTCCAAACATGAGACCCTTCCTATAGCAAGAAAGTAATATCCAACTCCTACCCATTCCAATCCTGAGACCCTTCCTATAGCAAGAGATGTGATATCCAAATCCTTCCCATTCCAATCCTGAGACCCTTCCTATAACATGAGATATGATATCCAACTCCTTCCCATTCCAACCTGAGACACTTCCTAAAGCATGAGAAGGGATATCCAACTCCTTCCCAATCCAATCCTGAGACCCTTCCGATAGCAGAGATGTGATATCTCAATGCTTATACCAAACCTGAGACCCTTCCTATGGCATGAGATGTGATATCCAACTCCTTGCCATTCAAATCCTGAGACCCTTCCTATAGCATGAGAAGGGATATCCAACTCCTTCCCAATCCAATCCTGAGACCCTTCCGATAGCAGCGACGTGATATCTCAATGCTTCTACCAAACCTGAGACCCTTCCTTTAGCATGAGATGTGATATCCAAATCCTTCACATTCCAATCCTGAGACCCTTCCTATAGCATGAGATGTGATATCTCAATGCTTCTAATACCAAACCTGAGATCCTTCCTATAACATGAGATGTGATATCCAATTCCTTCCCATTCCAAACCTGAGACCCTTCCTATTGGATGAGATGTGATATCCAACTCCTTCCCATTCCAACCCTGAGACCCTTCCTATAGCATGAGATGTGATGTCTCAATGCGTCTAATACCAAACCTGAGATCCTTCCTATAACATGACATGTGATATCCAACTCCTTCCATTCCAATCCTGAGACCCGTCCTATAGCATGACATGTGATATCTCAATGCTTATACCAAACCTGAGACCATTCCTATAGCATGAGATGTGATATCCAACTGCTTCCCATTCCAATCCTGAGACCCTTCCTATAGCATGAGATGTGATATCTCAATGCTTCTAATACCAAACCTGAGATCCTTCCTCTAACATGAAATGTGATATCCAACTCCTTCCCTTTCCAAACCTAAGAGCCTATCTATAGCATGAGATGTGATATCCAAGTCCTTCACATTCCAACCCTTAGACCCTTCCTACAGCATGCAATATGATATCTCAATGATTCTAATAACAAACCTGAGACCCGTCCTATAACATGAGATGGGATATCCAACTCCTTCCCATTCCAATCCTGAGACACTTCCGATAGCAGAGATGTGATATCTCAATGCTTATACCAAACCTGAGACCCTTCCTATAACATGAGATGTGATATCCAAATCCTTCCCGTTCCAAACCTGAGACCCTTCCTTTAGCATGAGATGTGATATCCAGCTCCTTCCCATTCCAATCCTGAGACACTTCCGATAGCATGAGATGTGATATCTCAATGCTTCTAATATCAAAACTGAGACCCTCCCTATAGCATGATATGTGATATCTAAGTCCTTCCCATTCCAATCCTGAGACCCTCCCTATAGCATGAGATGTGATATCCAACTCCTTCCCATTCCAATCCTGAGACCCTTCCTATAGCATGAGATATGATATCTCAATACTTCTAATACCAAACGTGAGATCCTTCCGATAACATGAGATGTGATATCCAAATCCTTCCCCTTCCAAACCTGAGACCCTCCCTTTAGCATGAGATGTGATATCTAACTCCTTCCCATTCCATTCCTGAGACCCTTCTGATAGCATGAGATGTGATATCTCAATGCCTCTAATACCAAACCTGAGATCCTTCCTCTAACATGAAATGTGATATCCAACTCCTTCCCTTTCCAAACCTAAGAGCCTATCTATAGCATGAGATGTGATATCCAAGTCCTTCACATTCCAACCCTTAGACCCTTCCTACAGCATACAATATGATATCTCAATGATTCTAATACCAAACCTGAGACCCTTCCTATAACATGAGATGGGAATATCCAACTCCTTCCCATTCCAATCTTGAGACCCTTCCGATAGCAGAGATGTGATATCTCAATGCTTATACCACACCTGAGATCCTTCCTATAACATGAGATGTGATATCCAACTCCTTCCCATTCCAATCCTGAGACACTTCCTATAGCATGAGATGTGATATCTCACTGCTTATACCAAACCTGAGACCCTTCCCATAGCAGGAGATGTGATATCCAACTCCTTCCCATTCCAATCCTCAGACCCTTCCTATAGCATGAGATGTGATATCTCAATGCTTCTAATGTCAAACTTGACACCCTACCTATAGCATGAGATGTGATATCCAAATCCTTCCCATTCCAATCCTGAGACACTTCCTATAGCATGAGATGTGATATCTCAATGCTTCTAATACCAAACCTGAGACTCTTCCTATAACATGAGATGGGATATCCAACTCCTTCCAATTCCAATCCTGAGACCCTTTTGATAGCAGAGATGTGATATCTCAATGTTTATACCAAACCTGAGACCCTTCCTACGGCATGAGATGTCATATTCAACTCCTTCCCATTCCAATCCTGAGACCCTTCCTATAGCATGAGATTTGATATCCAACTCCTTCCCATTCCAATCCTGAGACCCTTCCTATAGCATGAGATGTGATGTCTCAATGCTTCTAATACCAAACCTGAGATCCTTCCTATAACATGAGATGTGATATCCAACTCCTTCCATTCCAATCCTGAGACCCTTCCTATAGCATGAGATGTGATATGTCAATGCTTATACCAAACCTGAGACCCTTCCTACAGCATGAGATGTGATATCCAACTCCTTCCCATTCCAATCCTGAGACCCTTCCTATAGCCTGAGATGTGATATCTCAATGCCTCTAATACCAAACCTGAGATCCTTCCTCTAACATGAAATGTGATATCCAACTCCTTCACTTTCCAAACCTGAGAGCCTATCTATAGCATGAGATGTGATATCCAAGTCCTTCGCATTCCAATCCTTAGACCCTTCCTACAGCATGCAATATGATATCTCAATGATTCTAATAAAAAACCTGAGACCCGTCCTATAACATGAGATGGGATATCCAACTCCTTCCCATTCCAATCCTGAGACACTTCCGATAGCAGAGATGTGATATCTCAATGTTTATACCAAACCTGAGACCCTTCCTATAACATGAGATGTGATATCCAACTCCTTCCCGTTCCAAACCTGAGACCCTTCCTTTAGCATGAGATGTGATATCCAGCTCCTTCCCATTCCAATCCTGAGACACTTCCGATAGCATGAGATGTGATATCTCAATGCTTCTAATATCAAAACTGAGACCCTCCCTATAGCATGATATGTGATATCTAAGTCCTTCCCATTCCAATCCTGAGACCCTTCCTATAGCATGAGATGTGATATCTCAATGCTTCTACCAAACCTGAGACCCTTCCTTTAGCATGAGATGTGATATCCAACTCCTTCCCATTCCAATCCTGAGACCCTTCCTATAGCATGAGATGTGATATCTAAATACTTCTAATACCAAACCTGAGATCCTTCCGATAACATGAGATGTGATATCTCAATACTTCTAATACCAAACCTGAGATCCATCCTATAACATGAGATGTGATATCCAAATCCTTCCCCTTCCAAACCTGAGACCCTCCCTTTAGCATGAGATGTGATATCCAACTCCTTCCCATTCCAATCCTGAGACCCTTCTGATAGCATAAGATATGATATCTCAATGCTTCTATACCAAACCTGAGATCCTTCCGATAGCATGAGATGTGATATCTCAATACTTCTAATACCAAACCTGAGATCCTTCTTATAACATGAGATGTGATATCCAAATCCTTATCTTCCAAACCTGAGACCCTCCCTTTACCATGAGATGTGATATCCAACTCCTTCCCATTCCAATCCTGAGACTCTTCTGATAGCATAAGATATGATATCTCAATGCTTCTATACCAAACCTGAGATCCTTCTGATAGCATGAGATGTGATATCTCAATGCTTCTAATACCAAACCTGAGATCCTACCTCTAACATGAAATGTGATATCCAACTCTTTCCCCTTGCAAACCTGAGAGCCTTCCTATAGCATGAGATGTGATATCCAAGTCCTTCCCATTCCAATCCTGAGACCCTTCCTATAACATGAGATGTGATATCCAACTCCTTCCCATTCCAACCTGAGACCCTTCCTATAGCATGAGATGGGATATCTAACTCCTTCCAAATCCAATCCCGATACCCTTCCGATAGCATGAGATGTGATAACCCAATGCTTCTACCAAACCTGAGACCCATATTATGGCATGAGATGTGATATCAAACTCCTTCCCATTCTAATCCTGAGACCCTTCCTATAGCTTGAAATGTGATATCCAACTCCTTCCCATTCCAATTCTGAGACCCTTCCTATACCATGAGACTTGATATCTCAATGCTTCTAATACCAAACCTGAGACCCGTCCTATAACATGAGATGTGATATCCAAATCCTTCCCCTTCCAAACCTTAGACCCTTCCTTTATCATGAGATGTGATATCCAACTCCTTCCCATTCCAATCTTGAGACCCTTCCGATATCATGAAATGTGATATCTCAATGCTTCTATCAAACTTGAGACCCTCCCTATAGCATGAGATGTGATATCCAACTCCTTCCCATTCCAAACCTGAGACCCTTCTGATAGCATAAGATATGATATCTCAATGCTTCTATACCAAACCTGAGATCCTTCCGATAGCATGAGATGTGATATCTCAATACTTCTAATACCAAACCTGAGATCCTTCCTATAACATGAGATGTGATATCCAAATCCTTATCTTCCAAACCTGAGACCCTCCCTTTACCATGAGATGTGATATCCAACTCCTTCCCATTCCAATCCTGAGACTCTTCTGATAGCATAAGATATGATATCTCAATGCTTCTAATATCAAACTTGAGACCCTCCCTATAGAATGAGATGTGATATCCAAGTCCTTCCCATTCCAATCCTGAGACCCTTCCTATAGCATGAGATGGGATATCTCAATGCTTCTAATACCAAACCTGAGACCCTTCCTATAACATGAGATGGGAATATCCAACTCCTTCCCATTCCAATCTTGAGACCCTTCCGATAGCAGAGATGTGATATCTCAATGCTTATACCACACCTGAGATCCTTCCTATAACATGAGATGTGATATCCAACTCCTTCCCATTCCAATCCTGAGACACTTCCTATAGCATGAGATGTGATATCTCACTGCTTATACCAAACCTGAGACCCTTCCCATAGCAGGAGATGTGATATCCAACTCCTTCCCATTCCAATCCTCAGACCCTTCTTATAGCATGAGATGTGATGTCTCAATGCTTCTAATACCAAACCTGAGATCCTTCCTATAACATGAGATGTGATATCCAACTCCTTCCATTCCAATCCTGAGACCCTTCCTATAGCATGAGATGTGATATCTCAATGCTTATACCAAACCTGAGACCCTTCCTATAGCATGAGATGTGATATCCAACTCCTTCCCATTCCAATCCTGAGACCCTTCCTATAGCCTGAGATGTGATATCTCAATGCCTCTAATACCAAACCTGAGATCCTTCCTCTAACATGAAATGTGATATCCAACTCCTTCACTTTCCAAACCTGAGAGCCTATCTATAGCATGAGATGTGATATCCAAGTCCTTCGCATTCCAATCCTTAGACCCTTCCTACAGCATGCAATATGATATCTCAATGATTCTAATAAAAAACCTGAGACCCGTCCTATAACATGAGATGGGATATCCAACTCCTTCCCATTCCAATCCTGAGACACTTCCGATAGCAGAGATGTGATATCTCAATGTTTATACCAAACCTGAGACCCTTCCTATAACATGAGATGTGATATCCAACTCCTTCCCGTTCCAAACCTGAGACCCTTCCTTTAGCATGAGATGTGATATCCAGCTCCTTCCCATTCCAATCCTGAGACACTTCCGATAGCATGAGATGTGATATCTCAATGCTTCTAATATCAAAACTGAGACCCTCCCTATAGCATGATATGTGATATCTAAGTCCTTCCCATTCCAATCCTGAGACCCTTCCTATAGCATGAGATGTGATATCTCAATGCTTCTACCAAACCTGAGACCCTTGCTTTAGCATGAGATGTGATATCCAACTCCTTCCCATTCCAATCCTGAGACCCTTCCTATAGCATGAGATGTGATATCTAAATACTTCTAATACCAAACCTGAGATCCTTCCGATAACATGAGATGTGATATCTCAATACTTCTAATACCAAACCTGAGATCCATCCTATAACATGAGATGTGATATCCAAATCCTTCCCCTTCCAAACCTGAGACCCTCCCTTTAGCATGAGATGTGATATCCAACTCCTTCCCATTCCAATCCTGAGACCCTTCTGATAGCATAAGATATGATATCTCAATGCTTCTATACCAAACCTGAGATCCTTCCGATAGCATGAGATGTGATATCTCAATACTTCTAATACCAAACCTGAGATCCTTCCTATAACATGAGATGTGATATCCAAATCCTTATCTTCCAAACCTGAGACCCTCCCTTTACCATGAGATGTGATATCCAACTCCTTCCCATTCCAATCCTGAGACTCTTCTGATAGCATAAGATATGATATCTCAATGCTTCTATACCAAACCTGAGATCCTTCTGATAGCATGAGATGTGATATCTCAATGCTTCTAATACCAAACCTGAGATCCTACCTCTAACATGAAATGTGATATCCAACTCTTTCCCCTTGCAAACCTGAGAGCCTTCCTATAGCATGAGATGTGATATCCAAGTCCTTCCCATTCCAATCCTGAGACCCTTCCTATAACATGAGATGTGATATCCAACTCCTTCCCATTCCAACCTGAGACCCTTCCTATAGCATGAGATGGGATATCTAACTCCTTCCAAATCCAATCCCGATACCCTTCCGATAGCATGAGATGTGATAACCCAATGCTTCTACCAAACCTGAGACCCATATTATGGCATGAGATGTGATATCAAACTCCTTCCCATTCTAATCCTGAGACCCTTCCTATAGCTTGAAATGTGATATCCAACTCCTTCCCATTCCAATTCTGAGACCCTTCCTATACCATGAGACTTGATATCTCAATGCTTCTAATACCAAACCTGAGACCCGTCCTATAACATGAGATGTGATATCCAAATCCTTCCCCTTCCAAACCTTAGACCCTTCCTTTATCATGAGATGTGATATCCAACTCCTTCCCATTCCAATCTTGAGACCCTTCCGATATCATGAAATGTGATATCTCAATGCTTCTATCAAACTTGAGACCCTCCCTATAGCATGAGATGTGATATCCAACTCCTTCCCATTCCAAACCTGAGACCCTTCTGATAGCATAAGATATGATATCTCAATGCTTCTATACCAAACCTGAGATCCTTCCGATAGCATGAGATGTGATATCTCAATACTTCTAATACCAAACCTGAGATCCTTCCTATAACATGAGATGTGATATCCAAATCCTTATCTTCCAAACCTGAGACCCTCCCTTTACCATGAGATGTGATATCCAACTCCTTCCCATTCCAATCCTGAGACTCTTCTGATAGCATAAGATATGATATCTCAATGCTTCTAATATCAAACTTGAGACCCTCCCTATAGAATGAGATGTGATATCCAAGTCCTTCCCATTCCAATCCTGAGACCCTTCCTATAGCATGAGATGTGATATCTCAATGCTTCTAATACCAAACCTGAGACCCTTCCTATAACATGAGATGGGAATATCCAACTCCTTCCCATTCCAATCTTGAGACCCTTCCGATAGCAGAGATGTGATATCTCAATGCTTATACCACACCTGAGATCCTTCCTATAACATGAGATGTGATATCCAACTCCTTCCCATTCCAATCCTGAGACACTTCCTATAGCATGAGATGTGATATCTCACTGCTTATACCAAACCTGAGACCCTTCCCATAGCAGGAGATGTGATATCCAACTCCTTCCCATTCCAATCCTCAGACCCTTCCTATAGCATGAGATGTGATATCTCAATGCTTCTAATGTCAAACTTGAGACCCTACCTATAGCATGAGATGTGATATCCAAGTCCTTCCCATTCCAATCCTGAGACACTTCCTATAGCATGAGATGTGATATCTCAATGCTTCTAATACCAAACCTGAGACTCTTCCTATAACATGAGATGGGATATCCAACTCCTTCCAATTACAATCCTGAGACCCTTTTGATAGCAGAGATGTGATATCTCAATGTTTATACCAAACCTGAGACCCTTCCTACGGCATGAGATGTCATATTCAACTCCTTCCCATTCCAATCCTGAGACCCTTCCTATAGCATGAGATTTGATATCCAACTCCTTCCCATTCCAATCCTGAGACCCTTCCTATAGCATGAGATGTGATGTCTCAATGCTTCTAATACCAAACCTGAGATCCTTCCTATAACATGAGATGTGATATCCAACTCCTTCCATTCCAATCCTGAGACCCTTCCTATAGCATGAGATGTGATATCTCAATGCTTATACCAAACCTGAGACCCTTCCTATAGCATGAGATGTGATATCCAACTCCTTCCCATTCCAATCCTGAGACCCTTCCTATAGCCTGAGATGTGATATCTCAATGCCTCTAATACCAAACCTGAGATCCTTCCTCTAACATGAAATGTGATATCCAACTCCTTCACTTTCCAAACCTGAGAGCCTATCTATAGCATGAGATGTGATATCCAAGTCCTTCGCATTCCAATCCTTAGACCCTTCCTACAGCATGCAATATGATATCTCAATGATTCTAATAAAAAACCTGAGACCCGTCCTATAACATGAGATGGGATATCCAACTCCTTCCCATTCCAATCCTGAGACACTTCCGATAGCAGAGATGTGATATCTCAATGTTTATACCAAACCTGAGACCCTTCCTATAACATGAGATGTGATATCCAACTCCTTCCCGTTCCAAACCTGAGACCCTTCCTTTAGCATGAGATGTGATATCCAGCTCCTTCCCATTCCAATCCTGAGACACTTCCGATAGCATGAGATGTGATATCTCAATGCTTCTAATATCAAAACTGAGACCCTCCCTATAGCATGATATGTGATATCTAAGTCCTTCCCATTCCAATCCTGAGACCCTTCCTATAGCATGAGATGTGATATCTCAATGCTTCTACCAAACCTGAGACCCTTGCTTTAGCATGAGATGTGATATCCAACTCCTTCCCATTCCAATCCTGAGACCCTTCCTATAGCATGAGATGTGATATCTAAATACTTCTAATACCAAACCTGAGATCCTTCCGATAACATGAGATGTGATATCTCAATACTTCTAATACCAAACCTGAGATCCATCCTATAACATGAGATGTGATATCCAAATCCTTCCCCTTCCAAACCTCAGACCCTCCCTTTAGCATGAGATGTGATATCCAACTCCTTCCCATTCCAATCCTGAGACCCTTCTGATAGCATAAGATATGATATCTCAATGCTTCTATACCAAACCTGAGATCCTTCCGATAGCATGAGATGTGATATCTCAATACTTCTAATACCAAACCTGAGATCCTTCCTATAACATGAGATGTGATATCCAAATCCTTATCTTCCAAACCTGAGACCCTCCCTTTACCATGAGATGTGATATCCAACTCCTTCCCATTCCAATCCTGAGACTCTTCTGATAGCATAAGATATGATATCTCAATGCTTCTATACCAAACCTGAGATCCTTCTGATAGCATGAGATGTGATATCTCAATGCTTCTAATACCAAACCTGAGATCCTACCTCTAACATGAAATGTGATATCCAACTCTTTCCCCTTGCAAACCTGAGAGCCTTCCTATAGCATGAGATGTGATATCCAAGTCCTTCCCATTCCAATCCTGAGACCCTTCCTATAACATGAGATGTGATATCCAACTCCTTCCCATTCCAACCTGAGACCCTTCCTATAGCATGAGATGGGATATCTAACTCCTTCCAAATCCAATCCCGATACCCTTCCGATAGCATGAGATGTGATAACCCAATGCTTCTACCAAACCTGAGACCCATATTATGGCATGAGATGTGATATCAAACTCCTTCCCATTCTAATCCTGAGACCCTTCCTATAGCTTGAAATGTGATATCCAACTCCTTCCCATTCCAATTCTGAGACCCTTCCTATACCACGAGACTTGTATCTCAATGCTTCTAATACCAAACCTGAGACCCGTCCTATAACATGAGATGTGATATCCAAATCCTTCCCCTTCCAAACCTTAGACCCTTCCTTTATCATGAGATGTGATATCCAACTCCTTCCCATTCCAATCTTGAGACCCTTCCGATATCATGAAATGTGATATCTCAATGCTTCTATCAAACTTGAGACCCTCCCTATAGCATGAGATGTGATATCCAACTCCTTCCCATTCCAATCCTGAGACCCTTCTGATAGCATAAGATATGATATCTCAATGCTTCTATACCAAACCTGAGATCCTTCCGATAGCATGAGATGTGATATCTCAATACTTCTAATACCAAACCTGAGATCCTTCCTATAACATGAGATATGATATCCAAATCCTTATCTTCCAAACCTGAGACCCTCCCTTTACCATGAGATGTGATATCCAACTCCTTCCCATTCCAATCCTGAGACTCTTCTGATAGCATAAGATATGATATCTCAATGCTTCTATACCAAACCTGAGATCCTTCTGATAGCATAAGAAGTGATATCTCAATGCTTCTAATACCAAACCTGAGATCCTACCTCTAACATGAAATGTGATATCCAACTCTTTCCCCTTGCAAACCTGAGAGCCTTCCTATAGCATGAGATGTGATATCCAAGTCCTTCCCATTCCAATCCTGAGACCCTTCCTATAACATGAGATGTGATATCCAACTCCTTCCCATTCCAACCTGAGACCCTTCCTATAGCATGAGATGGGATATCCAACTCCTTCCAAATCCAATCCCGATACCCTTCCGATAGCATGAGATGTGATAACCCAATGCTTCTACCAAACCTGAGACCCATATTATGGCATGAGATGTGATATCAAACTCCTTCCCATTCTAATCCTGAGACCCTTCCTATAGCTTGAAATGTGATATCCAACTCCTTCCCATTCCAATTCTGAGACCCTTCCTATACCATGAGACTTGATATCTCAATGCTTCTAATACCAAACCTGAGACCCGTCCTATAACATGAGATGTGATATCCAAATCCTTCCCCTTCCAAACCTTAGACCCTTCCTTTATCATGAGATGTGATATCCAACTCCTTCCCATTCCAATCTTGAGACCCTTCCGATATCATGAAATGTGATATCTCAATGCTTCTATCAAACTTGAGACCCTCCCTATAGCATGAGATGTGATATCCAAGTCCTTCCCATTCCAATCCTGAGACCCTTCCTATAGCATGAGATGTGATATCTCAATGCTTCTAATACCAAACCTGAGACCCTTCCTATAACATGAGATGGGAATATCCAACTCCTTCCCATTCCAATCCTTAGACCCTTCCTACAGCATGCAATATGATATCTCAATGATTTTAATAAAAAACCTGAGACCCGTCCTATAACATGAGATGGGATATCCAACTCCTTCCCATTCCAATCCTGAGACACTTCCGATAGCAGAGATGTGATATCTCAATGTTTATACCAAACCTGAGACCCTTCCTATAACACGAGATGTGATATCCAACTCCTTCCCATTCCAATCCTGAGACCCTTCCTATAGCATGAGATGTGATATCTAACTCCATCCCATTCCAATCCTGAGACCCTTCCTATAGCATGAGATGTGATGTCTCAATGCTTCTAATACCAAACCTGAGATCCTTCCTTTAACATGAGATGTGATATCCAACTCCTTCCATTCCAATCCTTAGACCCTTCCTACAGCATGCAATATGATATCTCAATGATTTTAATAAAAAACCTGAGACCCGTCCTATAACATGAGATGGGATATCCAACTCCTTCCCATTCCAATCCTGAGACACTTCCGATAGCAGAGATGTGATATCTCAATGTTTATACCAAACCTGAGACCCTTCCTATAACATGAGATGTGATATCCAACTCCTTCCCGTTCCAAACCTGAGACCCTTCCTTTAGCATGAGATGTGATATCCAGCTCCTTCCCATTCCAATCCTGAGAAACTTCCGATAACATGAGATGTGATATCTTAATGCTTCTAATATCAAAACTGAGACCCTCCCTATAGCATATGTGATATATAAATCCTTCCCATTCCAATCCTGAGACCCTATAGCATGAGATGTGCTATCTCAATGCTTATCCTTGATTCCTGTAGTAAATTGATTTCCTTTGCAGGCCGACTCCTGTCACGAATGCCTTGTCTGCATGCATTCTCTCCTGGCCATTCGCTCACCGTGGCTATTTGCCTACCCCCTTCCTCTCTTAGTGGATGGACTTCTCCATCCTAGCCTCCTACCACTCAACTCCGCCTACTTGGAGAATTCAACATGAACCTGTATGCTTCCTGACCTGGACTTTTACGATATCTGCAACTCTTCATGTCGCTGGCCCTACACACTGCAGGGAATACTCAGGATTTTCTGATCTCAGACCTCCCCCTCTGTAACCCTCTCAACAATCCTCTCCCGTGGTGATCAAGTTCTCATCTCCAAAGAAGGCTAACTGCCAGCTATTCCTCCTCAGAGGAGTTCTCCCTTTCTGTCCCTGCTCCCTGCACAGTTTCGCGATGCAAACACTCGCTTTCCTGCTCTCTGGCTTAGACGCTTTTCCTTCTCAGAGGCCTTCTTCCTTTCTGCCCTTTTCGCGTTGCAAGTACTCGCTTCCCAGCTCTCTGGTTTAGACGCGTGTTCCCTGCCTTCTCTCCTCTTCCCGCTGCCTTCAAATAAAAAAATGAGCTCCAAAAGATACACAGTGCTCAGAATGCTCTATAACACCCATTATTCAACATATAGCCGTAACCCGCTAGACGTATTGAAACGTGCTGTAAACTAGCAAAAACAGCTAGAAAATGTACTTTCCTCGCGTTTTTGTAAATGCTAATTCTGATGGGTTCCCATGTATGTACTGTCCGTGCGTTTGTTGTCGAATCCTGAAGTTTTTAACCACTGTTCTCCCATACAAGGGGGGGTCAACGTCTACTGCTGTTCACAGGCTGAATGTATACGGCTGAAATCTTCAAGGCATTATCAGCTTTCCTGACTGTTTTGGAACGTGTATTTGCCATCTGTTAATGCAGTCGCCCTGTGTTCATCGTCCCTTCTACTTCACAGGCTGCACTCCCCTGGTGATCACATTCTCCTCTCCAGAGCAGGCTGACTACCAGCTGCTCCTCCTCATAGGCGTTCATCCTTTCTGTCCCTGCTCCCTGCACCGTTCCGCGTTGCATGTACTCGCTTCCCAGCTCTCTGGTTTAGATGCGTGTTCCCTGCCTTCTCTCCTCTTCCTACAGCCTTCCAATGAGCTCCACAAGATAGTGTTCAGAATGCTTTATAACCCCATTATTCAACATATAGCTGTAACCCGCTAGACATATTGAAACGTGCTAAAAACGAGCAGAAACAGCTCGAAAATGTACTTTTCTCGCGTTTTGGTAAATGCGAATTCTGGTGGATTCCCATTTTGTACTCTGTTCGTGCGTTTGTTCAGTCGAATCCTGGTCTTTTGAACCACTCTTCTCCCATACAAAGGAGGGTCAAAATGTGTTGTTCACAGGCTGAATTTATACTGCTGAAATGCTCGCTTCCCTGCTCTCTGGTTTAGATGCGTGTTCCCTGCCTTCTCTCCTCTTCCTACAGCCTTCCAATGAGCTCCACTAGATAGTGTTCAGAATGCTTTATAACCCCATTATTCAACATATAGCTGTAACCCGCTAGACGTATTGAAACGTGCTAAAAACTAGCAAAAATAGCTAGAAAATGTACTTCCCTCGCGTTTTTGTAAATGCGAATTCTGGTGAGTTCCCATGTTGTATGTACTGTGTCCGTGCGTTTGTGTCGAATCCTGACGTTTTTAACCACTGTTCTCCCATACTAGGGAGGGGGGGGGTCAACATCTGCTGTTCACAGGCTGAATGTATACGGCTGAAATCTTCAAGGCATTATCAGCTTTCCTGACTGTTTTGGAACGTGTATTTGCCATCTGTTAATGCAGTCGCCCTTTGTTCATCGTTCCTTCTAGTTTACAGGCTGCACTCCCCTAGTGATCACATTCTTCTCACCTATGCAGGCTAACTACCAGCTGCTCCTCCTCATAGGTGTTCATCCTTTCTGTCCCTGCTCCCAGCACCGTTTCGCGTTGCATGTACTCGCTTCCCAGCTCTCTGGTTGAGATGCGTGTTCCCTGCCTTCTCTCCTCTTGCTACAGCCTTCCAATTTGCTCCACAAGATACAGTGTTCAGAATGCTTTATAACACCCATTATTCAACATATAGCTGAACCCGATAGACGTATTGAAACGTGCTAAAAACTAGCAAAAACAGCTAGAAAATGTACTTCCCTCGCGTTTTGGTAAATGCAGGGTACACACGTCTAAACCAGAGAGCAGGGAAGCGAGCATTTCAGCAGTATAAATTCAGCCTGTGAACAACACATTTTGACCCTCCCTTGTATGGGAGAAGAGTGGTTCAAAAGACCAGGATTCGACTGAACAAACGCACGAACAGAGTACAAAATGGGAATCCACCAGAATTCGCATTTACCAAAACGCGAGGAAAGTACATGTTCTAGCTGTTTCTGCTCGTTTTTAGCACGTTTCAATACGTCTAGCGGGTTACAGCTATTTGTTGAATAATGGGGTTATAAAGCATTCTGAACACTATCTAGTGGAGCTCATTGGAAGGCTGTAGGAAGAGGAGAGAAGGCAGGGAACACGCATCTAAACCAGAGAGCAGGGAAGCGAGCATTTCAGCAGTATAAATTCAGCCTGTGAACAACACATTTTGACCCTCCTTTGTATGGGAGAAGAGTGGTTCAAAAGACCAGGATTCGACTGAACAAACGCACGAACAGAGTACAAAATGGGAATCCACCAGAATTCGCATTTACCAAAACGCGAGAAAAGTACATTTTCGAGCTGTTTCTGCTCGTTTTTAGCACGTTTCAATATGTCTAGCGGGTTACAGCTATATGTTGAATAATGGGGTTATAAAGCATTCTGAACACTATCTTGTGGAGCTCATTGGAAGGCTGTAGGAAGAGGAGAGAAGGCAGGGAACACGCATCTAAACCAGAGAGCTGGGAAGCGAGTACATGCAACGCGGAACGGTGCAGGGAGCAGGGACAGAAAGGATGAACGCCTATGAGGAGGAGCAGCTGGTAGTCAGCCTGCTCTGGAGAGGAGAATGTGATCACCAGGGGAGTGCAGCCTGTGAAGTAGAAGGGACGATGAACACAGGGCGACTGCATTAACAGATGGCAAATACACGTTCCAAAACAGTCAGGAAAGCTGATAATGCCTTGAAGATTTCAGCCGTATACATTCAGCCTGTGAACAGCAGTAGACGTTGACCCCCCCTTGTATGGGAGAACAGTGGTTAAAAACTTCAGGATTCGACAACAAACGCACGGACAGTACATACATGGGAACCCATCAGAATTAGCATTTACAAAAACGCGAGGAAAGTACATTTTCTAGCTGTTTTTGCTAGTTTACAGCACGTTTCAATACGTCTAGCGGGTTACGGCTATATGTTGAATAATGGGTGTTATAGAGCATTCTGAGCACTGTGTATCTTTTGGAGCTCATTTTTTTATTTGAAGGCAGCGGGAAGAGGAGAGAAGGCAGGGAACACGCGTCTAAACCAGAGAGCTGGGAAGCGAGTACTTGCAACGCGAAAAGGGCAGAAAGGAAGAAGGCCTCTGAGAAGGAAAAGCGTCTAAGCCAGAGAGCAGGAAAGCGAGTGTTTGCATCGCGAAACTGTGCAGGGAGCAGGGACAGAAAGGGAGAACTCCTCTGAGGAGGAATAGCTGGCAGTTAGCCTTCTTTGGAGATGAGAACTTGATCACCACGGGAGAGGATTGTTGAGAGGGTTACAGAGGGGGAGGTCTGAGATCAGAAAATCCTGAGTATTCCCTGCAGTGTGTAGGGCCAGCGACATGAAGAGTTGCAGATCTCGTAAAAGTCCAGGTCAGGAAGCATACAGGTTCATGTTGAATTCTCCAAGTAGGCGGAGTTGAGTGGTAGGAGGCTAGGATGGAGAAGTCCATCCACTAAGAGAGGAAGGGGGTAGGCAAATAGCCACGGTGAGCGAATGGCCAGGAGAGAATGCATGCAGACAAGGCATTCGTGACAGGAGTCGGCCTGCAAAGGAAATCAATTTACTACAGGAATCAAGGATAAGCATTGAGATAGCACATCTCATGCTATAGGGTCTCAGGATTGGAATGGGAAGGATTTAGATATCACATATGCTATAGGGAGGGTCTCAGTTTTGATATTAGAAGCATTAAGATATCACATCTCATGTTATCGGAAGTTTCTCAGGAATGGAATGGGAAGGAGCTGGATATCACATCTCATGCTAAAGGAAGGGTCTCAGGTTTGGAACGGGAAGGAGTTGGATATCACATCTCATGTTATAGGAAGGGTCTCAGGTTTGGTATAAACATTGAGATATCACATCTCTGCTATCGGAAGTGTCTCAGGATTGGAATGGGAAGGAGTTGGATATCCCATCTCATGTTATAGGACGGGTCTCAGGTTTTTTATTAAAATCATTGAGATATCATATTGCATGCTGTAGGAAGGGTCTAAGGATTGGAATGGAAGGAGTTGGATATCACATCTCATGTTAAAGGAAGGATCTCAGGTTTGGTATTAGAAGCATTGAGACATCACATCTCATGCTATAGGAAGGGTCTCAGGATTGGAATGGGATGGAGTTAGATATCACATCTCATGCTATAGGAAGGGTCTCAGGATTGGAATGGGAAGGAGTTGGATATCACATCTCGTGTTATAGGAAGGGTCTCAGGTTTGGTATAAACATTGAGATATCACATCTCTGCTATCGGAAGTGTCTCAGGATTGGAATGGGAAGGAGTTGGATATCCCATCTCATGTTATAGGACGGGTCTCAGGTTTTTTATTAAAATCATTGAGATATCATATTGCATGCTGTAGGAAGGGTCTAAGGATTGGAATGGGAAGGAGTTGGATATTCCCATCTCATGTTATAGGAAGGGTCTCAGGTTTGGTATTAGAAGCATTGAGATATCACATCTCATGCTATAGGAAGGGTCTCAGGATTGGAATGGGAAGGACTTGGATATCACATCTCATGCTTTAGGGAGGGTCTCAAGTTTGATAGAAGCATTGAGATATCACATTTCATGATATCGGAAGGGTCTCAAGATTGGAATGGGAAGGAGTTGGATATCACATCTCATGATAAAGGAAGGGTCTAAGGTTTGGAAGGGGAAGGATTTGGATATCACATCTCATGTTATAGGACGGGTCTCAGGTTTGGTATTAGAAGCATTGAGATATCAAGTCTCATGGTATAGGAAGGGTCTCAGAATTGGAATGGGAAGGAGTTGGATATCACATTTCAAGCTATAGGAAGGGTCTCAGGATTAGAATGGGAAGGAGTTTGATATCACATCTCATGCCATAATATGGGTCTCAGGTTTGGTAGAAGCATTGGGTTATCACATCTCATGCTATCGGAAGGGTATCGGGATTGGATTTGGAAGGAGTTGGATATCCCATCTCATGCTATAGGAAGGGTCTCAGGTTGGAATGGGAAGGAGTTGGATATCACATCTCATGTTATAGGAAGGGTCTCAGGATTGGAATGGGAAGGACTTGGATATCACATCTCATGCTATAGGAAGGCTCTCAGGTTTGCAAGGGGAAAGAGTTGGATATCACATTTCATGTTAGAGGTAGGATCTCAGGTTTGGTATTAGAAGCATTGAGATATCACATCTTATGCTATCAGAAGGATCTCAGGTTTGGTATAGAAGCATTGAGATATCATATCTTATGCTATCAGAAGAGTCTCAGGATTGGAATGGGAAGGAGTTGGATATCACATCTCATGGTAAAGGGAGGGTCTCAGGTTTGGAAGATAAGGATTTGGATATCATATCTCATGTTATAGGAAGGATCTCAGGTTTGGTATTAGAAGTATTGAGATATCACATCTCATGCTATCGGAAGGATCTCAGGTTTGGTATAGAAGCATTGAGATATCATATCTTATGCTATCAGAAGGGTCTCAGGATTGGAATGGGAAGGAGTTGGATATCACATCTCATGCTATAGGGAGGGTCTCAAGTTTGATAGAAGCATTGAGATATCACATTTCATGATATCGGAAGGGTCTCAAGATTGGAATGGGAAGGAGTTGGATATCACATCTCATGATAAAGGAAGGGTCTAAGGTTTGGAAGGGGAAGGATTTGGATATCACATCTCATGTTATAGGACGGGTCTCAGGTTTGGTATTAGAAGCATTGAGATACAAGTCTCGTGGTATAGGAAGGGTCTCAGAATTGGAATGGGAAGGAGTTGGATATCACATTTCAAGCTATAGGAAGGGTCTCAGGATTAGAATGGGAAGGAGTTTGATATCACATCTCATGCCATAATATGGGTCTCAGGTTTGGTAGAAGCATTGGGTTATCACATCTCATGCTATCGGAAGGGTATCGGGATTGGATTTGGAAGGAGTTAGATATCCCATCTCATGCTATAGGAAGGGTCTCAGGTTGGAATGGGAAGGAGTTGGATATCACATCTCATGTTATAGGAAGGGTCTCAGGATTGGAATGGGAAGGACTTGGATATCACATCTCATGCTATAGGAAGGCTCTCAGGTTTGCAAGGGGAAAGAGTTGGATATCACATTTCATGTTAGAGGTAGGATCTCAGGTTTGGTATTAGAAGCATTGAGATATCACATCTCATGCTATCAGAAGGATCTCAGGTTTGGTATAGAAGCATTGAGATATCATATCTTATGCTATCAGAAGAGTCTCAGGATTGGAATGGGAAGGAGTTGGATATCACATCTCATGGTAAAGGGAGGGTCTCAGGTTTGGAAGATAAGGATTTGGATATCACATCTCATGTTATAGGAAGGATCTCAGGTTTGGTATTAGAAGTATTGAGATATCACATCTCATGCTATCGGAAGGATCTCAGGTTTGGTATAGAAGCATTGAGATATCATATCTTATGCTATCAGAAGGGTCTCAGGATTGGAATGGGAAGGAGTTGGATATCACATCTCATGCTAAAGGGAGGGTCTCAGGTTTGGAAGGGGAAGGATTTGGATATCACATCTCATGTTATAGGATGGATCTCAGGTTTGGTATTAGAAGTATTGAGATATCACATCTCATGTTATCGGAAGGATCTCAGGTTTGGTATTAGAAGTATTTAGATATCACATCTCATGCTATAGGAAGGGTCTCAGGATTGGAATGGGAAGGAGTTGGATATCACATCTCATGCTAAAGCAAGGGTCTCAGGTTTGGTAGAAGCATTGAGATATCACATCTCATGCTATAGGAAGGGTCTCAGGATTGGAATGGGAAGGACTTAGATATCACATATCATGCTATAGGGAGGGTCTCAGTTTTGATATTAGAAGCATTGAGATATCACATCTCATGCTATCGGAAGTGTCTCAGGATTGGAATGGGAAGGAGCTGGATATCACATCTCATGCTAAAGGAAGGGTCTCAGGTTTGGAACGGGAAGGAGTTGGATATCACATCTCATGTTATAGGAAGGGTCTCAGGTTTGGTATAAACATTGAGATATCACATCTCTGCTATCGGAAGTGTCTCAGGATTGGAATGGGAAGGAGTTGGATATCCCATCTCATGTTATAGGACGGGTCTCAGGTTTTTTATTAGAATCATTGAGATATCATATTGCATGCTGTAGGAAGGGTCTAAGGATTGGAATGCGAAGGACTTGGATATCACATCTCATGCTATAGATAGGCTCTCAGGTTTGGAAAGTGAAGGAGTTGGATATCACATTTCATGTTAGAGGAAGGATCTCAGGTTTGGTATTAGAGGCATTGAGATATCACATCTCAGGCTATAGGAAGGGTCTCAGGATTGGAATGGGAAGGAGTTGGATATCACATCTCATGCTATAGGAAGGGTCTCAGGTTTGGTATAAGCATTGAGATATCACATCTCATGCTATAGGAAGGGTCTCAGGATTGGAATGGAAGGAGTTGGATATCACATCTCATGTTATAGGAAGGATCTCAGGTTTGGTAGAAGCATTGAGACATCACATCTCATGCTATAGGAAGGGTCTCAGGATTGGAATGGGAAGGAGTTGGATATCAAATCTCATGCTATAGGAAGGGTCTCAGGATTGGAATGGGAAGGAGTTGAATATGACATCTCATGCCGTAGGAAGGGTCTCAGGTTTGGTATAAACATTGAGATATCACATCTCTGCTATCAAAAGGGTCTCAGGATTGGAATTGGAAGGAGTTGGATATCCCATCTCATGTTATAGGAAGAGTCTCAGGTTTGGTATTAGAAGCATTGAGATATCACATCTCATGCTATAGGAAGTGTCTCAGGATTGGAATGGGAAGGACTTGGATATCACATCTCATGCTATAGGTAGGGTCTCAAGTTTGACATTAGAAGCATTGAGATATCACATCTCATGCTATAGGAAGGGTCTGAGGATTGGAATGGGAAGGAGTTGGATATCACATCTCCTGCTATGGGAAGGGTCTCAGGTTTGGTATAAGCAGTGAGATATCACATCTCATGCTATAGGAAGTGTCTCAGGATTGGAATGGGAAGGAGTTGGATATCACATCTCATGTTATAGGAAGGATCTCAGGTGTGGTATAAGCATTGAGATATCACATCTCTGCTATCGGAAGGGTCTCAAGATTGGAATGGGAAGGAGTTGGATATTCCCATCTCATGTTATAGGAAGGGTCTCAGGTTTGGTATTAGAAGCATTGAGATATCACATCTCATGCTATAGGAAGGGTCTCAGGATTGGAATGGGAAGGACTTGGATATCACATCTCATTCTATAGGGAGGGTCTCAAGTTTGATATTAGAAGCATTGAGATATCATATCTTATGCTATCAGAAGAGTCTCAGGATTGGAATGGGAAGGAGTTGGATATCACATCTCATGGTAAAGGGAGGGTCTCAGGTTTGGAAGATAAGGATTTGGATATCACATCTCATGTTATAGGAAGGATCTCAGGTTTGGTATTAGAAGTATTGAGATATCACATCTCATGCTATCGGAAGGATCTCAGGTTTGGTATAGAAGCATTGAGATATCATATCTTATGCTATCAGAAGGGTCTCAGGTTTGGAATGGGAAGGAGTTGGATATCACATCTCATGCTATAGGGAGGGTCTCAAGTTTGATAGAAGCATTGAGATATCACATTTCATGATATCGGAAGGGTCTCAAGATTGGAATGGGAAGGAGTTGGATATCAAATCTCATGATAAAGGAAGGGTCTAAGGTTTGGAAGGGGAAGGATTTGGATATCACATCTCATGTTATAGGACGGGTCTCAGGTTTGGTATTAGAAGCATTGAGATATCAAGTCTCATGGTATAGGAAGGGTCTCAGAATTGGAATGGGAAGGAGTTGGATATCACATCTCAAGCTATAGGAAGGGTCTCAGGATTAGAATGGGAAGGAGTTTGATATCACATCTCATGTTATAGGACGGGTCTCAGGATTGGAATGGGAAGGACTTTGATATCACATCTCATGCTATAGGAAGGCTCTCAGGTTTGCAAGGGGAAAGAGTTGGATATCACATTTCATGTTAGAGGTAGGATCTCAGGTTTGGTATTAGAAGTATTGAGATATCACATCTCATGCTATCAGAAGGATCTCAGGTTTGGTATAGAAGCATTGAGATATCATATCTTATGCTATCAGAAGAGTCTCAGGATTGGAATGGGAAGGAGTTGGATATCACATCTCATGGTAAAGGAAGGGTCTCAGGTTTGGAAGATAAGGATTTGGATATCACATCTCATGTTATAGGAAGGATCTCAGGTTTGGTATTAGAAGTATTGATATCTCAATACTTCTCACATCTCATGCTATCGGAAGGATCTCAGGTTTGGTATAGAAGCATTGAGATATATCTTATGCTATCAGAAGGGTCTCAGGATTGGAATGGGAAGGAGTTGGATATCACATCTCATGCTAAAGGGAGGGTCTCAGGTTTGGAAGGGGAAGGATTTGGATATCACATCTCATGTTATAGGATGGATCTCAGGTTTGGTATTAGAAGTATTGAGATATCACATCTCATGTTATCGGAAGGATCTCAGGTTTGGTATTAGAAGTATTGAGATATCACATCTCATGCTATAGGAAGGGTCTCAGGATTGGAATGGGAAGGAGTTGGATATCACATCTCATGCTAAAGGAAGGGTCTCAGGTTTGGTAGAAGCATTGAGGTATCACATCTCATGCTATAGGAAGGCTCTCAGGATTGGAATGGGAAGGACTTAGATATCACATATCATGCTATAGGGAGGGTCTCGGTTTTGATATTAGAAGCATTGAGATATCACATCTCATGCTATCGGAAGTGTCTCAGGATTGGAATGGGAAGGAGCTGGATATAACATCTCATGCTAAAGGAAGGGTCTCAGGTTTGGAACGGGAAGGAGTTGGATATCACATCTCATGTTATAGGAAGGGTCTCAGGTTTGGTATAAACATTGAGATATCACATCTCTGCTATCGGAAGTGTCTCAGGATTGGAATGGGAAGGAGTTGAATATCCCATCTCATGTTATAGGACGGGTCTCAGGTTTTTTATTAGAATCATTGAGATATCATATTGCATGATGTAGGAAGGGTCTAAGGATTGGAATGGGAAGGACTTAGATCTCACATCTCATGCTATAGATAGGCTCTCAGGTTTGGAAAGTGAAGGAGTTGGATATCACATTTCATGTTAGAGGAAGGATCTCAGGTTTGGTATTAGGGGCATTGAGATATCACATCTCAGGCTATAGGAAGGGTCTCAGGATTGGAATGGGAAGGAGTTGGATATCACATCTCATGCTATAGGAAGGGTCTCAAGTTTGGTAGAACCATTGAGATATCACATCTCATGCTATAGGAAGGGTCTCAGGATTGGAATGGAAGGAGTTGGATATCACATCTCATGTTATAGGAAGGATATCAGGTTTGGTATTAGAAGCATTGAGACATCACATCTCATGCTATAGGAAGGGTCTCAGGATTGGAATGGGAAGGAGTTGGATATCACATCTCATGCTATAGGAAGGGTCTCAGGATTGGAATGGGAAGGAGTTGAATATGACAACTCATGCCGTAGGATGGGTCTCAGGTTTGGTATAAACATTGAGATATCACATCTCTGCTATCAAAAGGGTCTCAGGATTGGAATGGGAAGGAGTTGGATTCCCCATCTCATGTTATAGGAAGAGTCTCAGGTTTGGTATTAGAAGCATTGAGATATCACATCTCATGCTATAGGAAGTGTCTCAGGATTGGAATGGGAAGGACTTGGATATCACATCTCATGCTATGGGAAGGGTCTCAGGTTTGGTATAAGCAGTGAGATATCACATCTCATGCTATAGGAAGTGTCTCAGGACATCTCATGTTATAGGAAGGATCTCAGGTTTGGTATAAGCATTGAGATATCACATCTCTGCTATCGGAAGGGTCTCAGGATTGGAATGGGAAGGAGTTGGATATTCCCATCTCATGTTATAGGAAGGGTCTCAGGTTTGGTATTAGAAGCATTGAGATATCACATCTCATGCTATAGGAAGGGTCTCAGGATTGGAATGGGAAGGACTTGGATATCAAATCTCACGCTATAGGGAGGGTCTCAAGTTTGATATTAGAAGCTTTGAGATATCACATCTCATGATATCGGAAGGGTCTCAGGATTGGAATGGGAAGGAGTTGGATATCACATCTCATGCTAAAGGGAGGGTCTCAGGTTTGGAAGGGGAAGGATTTGGATATCACATCTCATGTTATAGGAAGGATCTCAGGTTTGGTATTAGAAGCATTGAGATATCACATCTCATGCTATCGGAAGGATCTCAGGTTTGGTATTAGAAGCATTGAGATATCACATCTCATGCTATCAGAAGAGTCTCAGGATTGGAATAGGAAGGAGTTGGATATCACATCTCATGCTAAAGGGAGGGTCTCAGGTTTGGAAGGGGAAGGATTTGGATATCACATCTCATGTTATCGGAAGGATCTCACGTTTGGTATTAGAAGTATTGAGATATCATATCTCATGCTATAGGAAGGGTCTCAGGATTGGAATGGGAAGGAGTTGGATATCACATCTCATGCTATAGGGAGGGTCTCAGGATTGGAATGGGAAGGACTTAGATATCACATATCATGCTATAGGGAGGGTCTCAGTTTTGATATTAGAAGCATTGAGATATCACATCTCATGCTATCGGAAGTGTCTCAGGATTGGAATGGGAAGGAGCTGGATATCACATCTCATGCTAAAGGAAGGGTCTCAGGTTTGGAACGGGAAGGATTTGGATATCACATCTCATGCTATAGGTAGGCTCTCAGGTGGTTTGGTATAAGCATTGAGATATCACATCTCATGCTATAGGAAGGGTCTCAGGTTTGTTATTAGAATCATTGAGATATCATATTGCATGCTGTAGGAAGGGTCTAAGGGTTGGAATGTGAAGGACTTGGATATCACATCTCATGCTATAGGTAGGCTCTCAGGTGGTTTGGTATAAGCATTGAGATATCACATCTCATGCTATAGGAAGGGTCTCAGGTTTGTTATTAGAATCATTGAGATATCATATTGCATGCTGTAGGAAGGGTCTAAGGGTTGGAATGTGAAGGACTTGGATATCACATCTCATGCTATAGGTAGGCTCTCAGGTGGTTTGGTATAAGCATTGAGATATCCCATCTCATGTTATAGGACGGGTCTAAGGTTTGTTATTAGAATCATTGAGATATCATATTGCATGCTGTAGGAAGGGTCTAAGGGTTGGAATGTGAAGGACTTGGATATCACATCTCATGCTATAGATAGGCTCTTAGGTTTGGAAAGGGAAGGAATTGGATATCACATTTCATGTTAGAGGAAGGATCTCAGGTTTGGTATTAGAAGCATTGAGATATCACATCTCATGCTATAGGAAGGGTCTCAGGATTGGAATGGGAAGCAGTTGGATATCACATCTCATGCTATAGGAAGGGTCTCAGGTTTGGTATAAGCATTGAGATATCACATCTCATGCTATAGGACGGGTCTCAGGATTGGAATGGAAGGAGTTGGATATCACATCTCATGTTATAAGGAAGGATCTCAGGTTTGGTATTAGAAGCATTGAGACATCACATCTCATGCTATAGGAAGGGTCTCAGGGTTGGAATGGGAAGGAGTTGGATATCACATCTCATCCAATAGGAAGGGTCTCAGGTTTGGAATGGGAAGGAATTGGATATCACATCTCATGTTATAGGAAGGATCTCAGGTTTGATATTAGAAGCATTGAGATATCACATCTCATGCTATAGGAAGGGTCTCAGGATTGGAATGTGAAGGATTTGGATATCACATCTCATGCTAAAGGAAGGGTCTCAGGCTTGGTAGAAGCATTGAGATATCACGTCTCTGCTATCGGAAGCGTCTCAGGATTGGATTGGGAAGGAGTTGGATATCCCTTCTCATGCTATAGGAAGAGTCTCAGGTTTGGTATAAGCATTGAGATATCACATCCCATGCTATAGGAAGGGTCTCAGGATTGGAATGGGAAGGAATTGGATATCACATCATGCTATAGGAAGGGTCTCAGATTTGGTATAAGCATTGAGATATCACATCTCTGCTATCGGAAGTGTCTCAGGATTGGAATGGGAAGGAGTTGGATATCCCATCTCATGTTATAGGACGGGTCTCAGGTTTGTTATTAGAATCATTGAGATATCATATTGCATGCTGTTGGAAGGGTCTAAGGGTTGGAATGGGAAGGACTTGGATATCACATCTCTGCTATCGGAAGGGTCTCAGGTTTGGATTGGGAAGGAGTTGGATATCCCTTCTCATGCTATAGGAAGTGTCTCAGGTTGGAATGGGAAGGAGTTGGATATCACATCTCATTCATGTTATAGGAAGGGTCTCAGGATTGGAATGGGAAGGATTTGGATATCACATCTCTTGCTATAGGAAGGGTCTCAGGATTGGAATGGGTAGGAGTTGGATATTACTTTCTTGCTATAGGAGGGGTCTCATGTTTGGAATGGGAAGGAGTTGGATATCACATATGCTATAGTTAGTGTCTCAGGTTTGCAACGGGAAGGAGTTGGATATCACATCTCATGTTATAGGAAGGGTCTCAGGTTTGGTATAAGCATTGAGATATCACATCTCTGCTATCGGAAGCGGCTCAGGATTGGAATGGGAAGGAGTTGGATATCCCATCTCATGTTATAGGAAGAGTCTCTGGTTTGGTATTAGAATCATTGAGATATCACATCGCATGCTGTAGGAAGGGTCTAAGGATTGGAATGGGATGGACTTGGATATCACATCTCATGCTATAGGTAGGCTCTCAGGTGGTTTGGTATAAGCATTGAGATATCACATCTCATGCTATAGGAAGGGTCTCAGGATTGGAATGGGAAGGAATTGGATATCACATCTCATGCTATAGGAAGGGTCTCAGATTTGGTATAAGCATTGAGATATCACATCTCATGCTAAAGGAAGGGTCTCAGGATTGGAATGGGAAGGAGTTGTATACGACATCTCAGGCCATAGGAAGGTTCTCAGGTTTGGTATAAGCATTGAGATATCACATCTCTGCTATCGGAAGGGTCTCAGGATTGGAATGGGAAGGAGTTGGATATCCCATCTCATGTTATAGGAAGGGTCTCAGGTTTGGTATAAGCATTGAGATATCACATCTCATGCTATAGGAAGGGTCTCAGGATTTGAATGGCAAGGAGTTGTATACGACATCTCAGGCCATAGGAAGGTTCTCAGGTTTGGTATAAGCATTGAGATATCACATCTCTGCTATCGGAAGGGTCTCAGGATTGGAATGGGAAGGAGTTGGATATCCCATCTCATGTTATAGGAAGGGTCTCAGGTTTGGTATAAGCATTGAGATATCACATCTCATGCTATAGGAAGGGTCTCAGGATTTGAATGGCAAGGAGTTGGATATCACATCTCATGCCATAGGAAGGGTCTCAGGTTTGGTATAAGCATTGAGATATCACATCTCTGCTATCGGAAGGGTCTCAGGATTGGATTGGGAAGGAGTTGGATATCCCTTCTCATGCTATAGGAAGTGTCTCAGGTTGGAATGGGAAGGAGTTGGATATCACATCTCATGTTATAGGAAGGGTCTCAGGATTGGAATGGGAAGGATTTGGATATCACATCTCTTGCTATAGGAAGGGTCTCAGGATTGGAATGGGTAGGAGTTGGATATTACTTTCTTGCTATAGGAAGGGTCTCATGTTTGGAATGGGAAGGAGTTGGATATCATATATGCTATAGTTAGTGTCTCAGGTTTGGAACGGGAAGGAGTTGGAAATCACATCTCATGTTATAGGAAGGGTCTCAGGTTTGGTATAAGCATTGAGATATCACATCTCTGCTATCAGAAGCGGCTCAGGATTGGAATGGGAAGTAGTTGGATATCCCTTCTCATGTTATAGGAAGAGTCTCTGGTTTGGTATTAGAATCATTGAGATATCACATCACATGCTGTAGGAAGGGTCTAAGGATTGGAATGGGATGGACTTGGATATCACATCTCATGCTATAGGTAGGCTCTCAGGTTTGGTATAAGCATTGAGATATCACGTCTCATGCTATAGGAAGGGTCTCAGGATTGGAATGGGAAGGAATTGGATATCACATCTCATGCTATAGGAAGGGTCTCAGATTTGGTATAAGCATTGAGATATCACATCTCATGCTAAAGGAAGGGTCTCAGGATTGGAATGGGAAGGAGTTGTATATGACATCTCAGGCCATAGGAAGGTTCTCAGGTTTGGTATAAGCATTGAGATATCACATCTCTGCTATCGGAAGGGTCTCAGGATTGGAATGGGAAGGAGTTGGATATCCCATCTCATGTTATAGGAAGGGTCTCAGGTTTGGTATTAGAAGCATAGAGATATCACATCTCATGCTATAGGAAGGGTCTCAGGATTTGAATGGCAAGGAGTTGGATATCACATCTCATGCCATAGGAAGGGTCTCAGGTTTGGTATAAGCATTGAGATATCACATCTCTGCTATCGGAAGGGTCTCAGGATTGGATTGGGAAGGAGTTGGATATCCCTTCTCATGCTATAGGAAGTGTCTCAGGTTGGAATGGGAAGGAGTTGGATATCACATCTCATGTTATAGGAAGGGTCTCAGGATTGGAATGGGAAGGATTTGGATATCACATTTCTTGCTATAGGAAGGGTCTCAGGATTGGAATGGGTAGGAGTTGGATATTACTTTCTTGCTATAGGAAGGGTCTCATGTTTGGAATGGGAAGGAGTTGGATATCACATATGCTATAGTTAGTGTCTCAGGTTTGGAATGGGATGGACTTGGATATCACATCTCATGCTATAGGAAGGGTCTCAGATTTGGTATAAGCATTGAGATATCACATCTCATGCTAAAGGAAGGGTCTCAGGATTGGAATGGGAAGGAGTTGTATATGACATCTCAGGCCATAGGAAGGTTCTCAGGTTTGGTATAAGCATTGAGATATCACATCTCTGCTATCGGAAGGGTCTCAGGATTGGAATGGGAAGGAGTTGGATATCCCATCTCATGTTATAGGAAGGGTCTCAGGTTTGGTATTAGAAGCATTGAGATATCACATCTCATGCTATAGGAAGGGTCTCAGGATTGGAATGTGAAGGATTTGGATATTACATCTCATGCTAAAGGAAGGGTCTCAGGTTTGGTAGAAGCATTGATATATCATGTCTCTGCTATCGGAAGGGTCTCAGGATTGGATTGGGAAGGAGTTGGATATCCCTTCTCATGCTATAGGAAGGGTCTCAGGATTTGAATGGCAAGGAGTTGGATATCACATCTCATGCCATAGGAAGGGTCTCAGGTTTGGTATAAGCATTGAGATATCACATCTCTGCTATCGGAAGGGTCTCAGGATTGGATTGGGAAGGAGTTGGATATCCCTTCTCATGCTATAGGAAGTGTCTCAGGTTGGAATGGGAAGGAGTTGGATATCACATCTCATGTTATAGGAAGGGTCTCAGGATTGGAATGGGAAGGATTTGGATATCACATCTCTTGCTATAGGAAGGGTCTCGGGATTGGAATGGGTAGGAGTTGGATATTACTTTCTTGCTATAGGAAGGGTCTCATGTTTGGAATGGGAAGGATTTGGATATCACATATGCTATAGTTAGTGTCTCAGGTTTGGAACGGGAAGGAGTTGGATATCACATCTCATGTTATAGGAAGGGTCTCAGGTTTGGTATAAGCATTGAGATATCACATCTCTGCTATCGGAAGCGGCTCAGGATTGGAATGGGAAGGAGTTGGATATCCCATCTCATGTTATAGTAAGAGTCTCTGGTTTGGTATTAGAATCATTGAGATATCATATCGCATGCCGTAGGAAGGGTCTAAGGATTGGAATGGGATGGACTTGGATATCACATCTCATGCTATAGGAAGGGTCTCAGATTTGGTATAAGCATTGAGATATCACATTTCATGCTAAAGGAAGGGTCTCAGGATTGTAGGCTCTCAGGTTTGGTATAAGCATTGAGATATCACATCTCATGCTATAGGAAGGGTCTCAGGATTGGAATGGGAAGGACTTGGATGTCACATCTCATGCTATAGGGAGGGTCTCAAGTTTGATATTAGAAGCATTGAGATAACAAATCTCATGATATCGGAAGGGTCTCAGGATTGGAATGGGAAGGAGTTGGATACCACATCTCATGATAAAGGAAGGGTCTAAGGTTTGGAAGGGGAAGGATTTGGATATCACATCTCATGTTATAGGACGGGTCTCAGGTTTGGTATTAGAAGCATTGAGATATCAAGTCTCATGGTATAAGAAGGGTCTCAGAATTGGAATGGGAAGGAGTTGGATAACACACCTCAAGCTATAGGAAGGGTCTCAGGATTGGAATGGGAAGGAGTTTGATATCACATCTCATGCCATAGTATGGGTCTCAGGTTTGGTAGAAGCATTGGGACATCACATCTCATGCTATCGGAAGGGTATCAGTATTGGATTTGGAAGAAGTTGGATATCCCATCTCATGCTATAGGAAGGGTCTCAGGTTGGAATGGGAAGGAGTTGGATATCACATTTCATGTTATAGGAAGGGTCTCAGGATTGGAATGGGAAGGACTTGGATATCATATCTCATGCTATAGGACGGGTCTCAGGTTTGTTATTAGAATCATTGAGATATCATATTGCATGCTGTAGGAAGGGTCTAAGGTTTGGAAAGGGAAGGAGTTGGATATCACATTTCATGTTAGAGGAAGGATCTCAGGTTTGGTATTAGAAGCATTGAGATATCACATCTCATGCTATAGGAAGGGTCTCAGGATTGGAATGGGAAGTAGTTGGATATCACATCTCATGCTATAGGAAGGGTCTCAGGTTTGGTATAAGCATTGAGATATCACATCTCATGCTATAGGACGGGTCTCAGGATTGGAATGGAAGGAGTTGGATATCACATCTCATGTTATAGGAAGGATCTCAGGTTTGGTATTAGAAGCATTGAGACATCACATCTCATGCTATAGGAAGGGTCTCAGGGTTGGAATGGGAAGGAGTTGGATATCGCATCTCATCCAATAGGAAGGGTCTCAGGTTTGGAATGGGAAGGAATTGGATATCACATCTCATGCTATAGGAAGGGTCTCAGGATTGGAATGGGAAGGAGTTGGATATCACATCTCATGTTATAGGAAGGATCTCAGGTTTGGTATTAGAAGCATTGAGGTATCACATCTCATGCTATAGGAAGGCTCTCAGGATTGGAATGGGAAGGACTTAGATATCACATATCATGCTATAGGGAGGGTCTCGGTTTTGATATTAGAAGCATTGAGATATCACATCTCATGCTATCGGAAGTGTCTCAGGATTGGAATGGGAAGGAGCTGGATATAACATCTCATGCTAAAGGAAGGGTCTCAGGTTTGGAACGGGAAGGAGTTGGATATCACATCTCATGTTATAGGAAGGGTCTCAGGTTTGGTATAAACATTGAGATATCACATCTCTGCTATCGGAAGTGTCTCAGGATTGGAATGGGAAGGAGTTGAATATCCCATCTCATGTTATAGGACGGGTCTCAGGTTTTTTATTAGAATCATTGAGATATCATATTGCATGATGTAGGAAGGGTCTAAGGATTGGAATGGGAAGGACTTAGATCTCACATCTCATGCTATAGATAGGCTCTCAGGTTTGGAAAGTGAAGGAGTTGGATATCACATTTCATGTTAGAGGAAGGATCTCAGGTTTGGTATTAGGGGCATTGAGATATCACATCTCAGGCTATAGGAAGGGTCTCAGGATTGGAATGGGAAGGAGTTGGATATCACATCTCATGCTATAGGAAGGGTCTCAGGTTTGGTAGAACCATTGAGATATCACATCTCATGCTATAGGAAGGGTCTCAGGATTGGAATGGAAGGAGTTGGATATCACATCTCATGTTATAGGAAGGATATCAGGTTTGGTATTAGAAGCATTGAGACATCACATCTCATGCTATAGGAAGGGTCTCAGGATTGGAATGGGAAGGAGTTGGATATCACATCTCATGCTATAGTAAGGGTCTCAGGATTGGAATGGGAAGGAGTTGAATATGACAACTCATGCCGTAGGATGGGTCTCAGGTTTGGTATAAACATTGAGATATCACATCTCTGCTATCAAAAGGGTCTCAGGATTGGAATGGGAAGGAGTTGGATTCCCCATCTCATGTTATAGGAAGAGTCTCAGGTTTGGTATTAGAAGCATTGAGATATCACATCTCATGCTATAGGAAGTGTCTCAGGATTGGAATGGGAAGGACTTGGATATCACATCTCATGCTATGGGAAGGGTCTCAGGTTTGGTATAAGCAGTGAGATATCACATCTCATGCTATAGGAAGTGTCTCAGGACATCTCATGTTATAGGAAGGATCTCAGGTTTGGTATAAGCATTGAGATATCACATCTCTGCTATCGGAAGGGTCTCAGGATTGGAATGGGAAGGAGTTGGATATTCCCATCTCATGTTATAGGAAGGGTCTCAGGTTTGGTATTAGAAGCATTGAGATATCACATCTCATGCTATAGGAAGGGTCTCAGGATTGGAATGGGAAGGACTTGGATATCAAATCTCACGCTATAGGGAGGGTCTCAAGTTTGATATTAGAAGCTTTGAGATATCACATCTCATGATATCGGAAGGGTCTCAGGATTGGAATGGGAAGGAGTTGGATATCACATCTCATGCTAAAGGGAGGGTCTCAGGTTTGGAAGGGGAAGGATTTGGATATCACATCTCATGTTATAGGAAGGATCTCAGGTTTGGTATTAGAAGCATTGAGATATCACATCTCATGCTATCGGAAGGATCTCAGGTTTGGTATTAGAAGCATTGAGATATCACATCTCATGCTATCAGAAGAGTCTCAGGATTGGAATAGGAAGGAGTTGGATATCACATCTCATGCTAAAGGGAGGGTCTCAGGTTTGGAAGGGGAAGGATTTGGATATCACATCTCATGTTATCGGAAGGATCTCACGTTTGGTATTAGAAGTATTGAGATATCATATCTCATGCTATAGGAAGGGTCTCAGGATTGGAATGGGAAGGAGTTGGATATCACATCTCATGCTATAGGGAGGGTCTCAGGATTGGAATGGGAAGGACTTAGATATCACATATCATGCTATAGGGAGGGTCTCAGTTTTGATATTAGAAGCATTGAGATATCACATCTCATGCTATCGGAAGTGTCTCAGGATTGGAATGGGAAGGAGCTGGATATCACATCTCATGCTAAAGGAAGGGTCTCAGGTTTGGAACGGGAAGGATTTGGATATCACATCTCATGCTATAGGTAGGCTCTCAGGTGGTTTGGTATAAGCATTGAGATATCACATCTCATGCTATAGGAAGGGTCTCAGGTTTGTTATTAGAATCATTGAGATATCATATTGCATGCTGTAGGAAGGGTCTAAGGGTTGGAATGTGAAGGACTTGGATATCACATCTCATGCTATAGGTAGGCTCTCAGGTGGTTTGGTATAAGCATTGAGATATCACATCTCATGCTATAGGAAGGGTCTCAGGTTTGTTATTAGAATCATTGAGATATCATATTGCATGCTGTAGGAAGGGTCTAAGGGTTGGAATGTGAAGGACTTGGATATCACATCTCATGCTATAGGTAGGCTCTCAGGTGGTTTGGTATAAGCATTGAGATATCCCATCTCATGTTATAGGACGGGTCTAAGGTTTGTTATTAGAATCATTGAGATATCATATTGCATGCTGTAGGAAGGGTCTAAGGGTTGGAATGTGAAGGACTTGGATATCACATCTCATGCTATAGATAGGCTCTTAGGTTTGGAAAGGGAAGGAATTGGATATCACATTTCATGTTAGAGGAAGGATCTCAGGTTTGGTATTAGAAGCATTGAGATATCACATCTCATGCTATAGGAAGGGTCTCAGGATTGGAATGGGAAGAAGTTGGATATCACATCTCATGCTATAGGAAGGGTCTCAGGTTTGGTATAAGCATTGAGATATCACATCTCATGCTATAGGACGGGTCTCAGGATTGGAATGGAAGGAGTTGGATATCACATCTCATGTTATAAGGAAGGATCTCAGGTTTGGTATTAGAAGCATTGAGACATCACATCTCATGCTATAGGAAGGGTCTCAGGGTTGGAATGGGAAGGAGTTGGATATCACATCTCATCCAATAGGAAGGGTCTCAGGTTTGGAATGGGAAGGAATTGGATATCACATCTCATGTTATAGGAAGGATCTCAGGTTTGGTATTAGAAGCATTGAGATATCACATCTCATGCTATAGGAAGGGTCTCAGGATTGGAATGTGAAGGATTTGGATATCACATCTCATGCTAAAGGAAGGGTCTCAGGCTTGGTAGAAGCATTGAGATATCACGTCTCTGCTATCGGAAGCGTCTCAGGATTGGATTGGGAAGGAGTTGGATATCCCTTCTCATGCTATAGGAAGAGTCTCAGGATTTGAATGGCAAGGAGTTGGATATCACATTTCATGCCATAGGAAGGGTCTCAGGTTTGTTATAAGCATTGAGATATCACATCTCTGCTATCGGAAGGGTCTCAGGATTGGATTGGGAAGGAGTTGGATATCCCTTCTCATGCTATAGGAAGTGTCTCAGGTTGGAATGGGAAGGAGTTGGATATCACATCTCATGTTATAGGAAGGGTCTCAGGTTTGGTATAAGCATTGAGATATCACATCTCATGCTATAGGACGGGTCTCAGGATTGGAATGGAAGGAGTTGGATATCACATCTCATGTTATAAGGAAGGATCTCAGGTTTGGTATTAGAAGCATTGAGACATCACATCTCATGCTATAGGAAGGGTCTCAGGGTTGGAATGGGAAGGAGTTGGATATCACATCTCATCCAATAGGAAGGGTCTCAGGTTTGGAATGGGAAGGAATTGGATATCACATCTCATGTTATAGGAAGGATCTCAGGTTTGATATTAGAAGCATTGAGATATCACATCTCATGCTATAGGAAGGGTCTCAGGATTGGAATGTGAAGGATTTGGATATCACATCTCATGCTAAAGGAAGGGTCTCAGGCTTGGTAGAAGCATTGAGATATCACGTCTCTGCTATCGGAAGCGTCTCAGGATTGGATTGGGAAGGAGTTGGATATCCCTTCTCATGCTATAGGAAGAGTCTCAGGTTTGGTATAAGCATTGAGATATCACATCTCATGCTATAGGAAGGGTCTCAGGATTGGAATGGGAAGGAATTGGATATCACATCATGCTATAGGAAGGGTCTCAGATTTGGTATAAGCATTGAGATATCACATCTCTGCTATCGGAAGTGTCTCAGGATTGGAATGGGAAGGAGTTGGATATCCCATCTCATGTTATAGGACGGGTCTCAGGTTTGTTATTAGAATCATTGAGATATCATATTGCATGCTGTTGGAAGGGTCTAAGGGTTGGAATGGGAAGGACTTGGATATCACATCTCTGCTATCGGAAGGGTCTCAGGTTTGGATTGGGAAGGAGTTGGATATCCCTTCTCATGCTATAGGAAGTGTCTCAGGTTGGAATGGGAAGGAGTTGGATATCACATCTCATTCATGTTATAGGAAGGGTCTCAGGATTGGAATGGGAAGGATTTGGATATCACATCTCTTGCTATAGGAAGGGTCTCAGGATTGGAATGGGTAGGAGTTGGATATTACTTTCTTGCTATAGGAGGGGTCTCATGTTTGGAATGGGAAGGAGTTGGATATCACATATGCTATAGTTAGTGTCTCAGGTTTGCAACGGGAAGGAGTTGGATATCACATCTCATGTTATAGGAAGGGTCTCAGGTTTGGTATAAGCATTGAGATATCACATCTCTGCTATCGGAAGCGGCTCAGGATTGGAATGGGAAGGAGTTGGATATCCCATCTCATGTTATAGGAAGAGTCTCTGGTTTGGTATTAGAATCATTGAGATATCACATCGCATGCTGTAGGAAGGGTCTAAGGATTGGAATGGGATGGACTTGGATATCACATCTCATGCTATAGGTAGGCTCTCAGGTGGTTTGGTATAAGCATTGAGATATCACATCTCATGCTATAGGAAGGGTCTCAGGATTGGAATGGGAAGGAATTGGATATCACATCTCATGCTATAGGAAGGGTCTCAGATTTGGTATAAGCATTGAGATATCACATCTCATGCTAAAGGAAGGGTCTCAGGATTGGAATGGGAAGGAGTTGTATACGACATCTCAGGCCATAGGAAGGTTCTCAGGTTTGGTATAAGCATTGAGATATCACATCTCTGCTATCGGAAGGGTCTCAGGATTGGAATGGGAAGGAGTTGGATATCCCATCTCATGTTATAGGAAGGGTCTCAGGTTTGGTATAAGCATTGAGATATCACATCTCATGCTATAGGAAGGGTCTCAGGATTTGAATGGCAAGGAGTTGGATATCACATCTCATGCCATAGGAAGGGTCTCAGGTTTGGTATAAGCATTGAGATATCACATCTCTGCTATCGGAAGGGTCTCAGGATTGGATTGGGAAGGAGTTGGATATCCCTTCTCATGCTATAGGAAGTGTCTCAGGTTGGAATGGGAAGGAGTTGGATATCACATCTCATGTTATAGGAAGGGTCTCAGGATTGGAATGGGAAGGATTTGGATATCACATCTCTTGCTATAGGAAGGGTCTCAGGATTGGAATGGGTAGGAGTTGGATATTACTTTCTTGCTATAGGAAGGGTCTCATGTTTGGAATGGGAAGGAGTTGGATATCACATATGCTATAGTTAGTGTCTCAGGTTTGGAACGGGAAGGAGTTGGAAATCACATCTCATGTTATAGGAAGGGTCTCAGGTTTGGTATAAGCATTGAGATATCACATCTCTGCTATCAGAAGCGGCTCAGGATTGGAATGGGAAGTAGTTGGATATCCCATCTCATGTTATAGGAAGAGTCTCTGGTTTGGTATTAGAATCATTGAGATATCACATCACATGCTGTAGGAAGGGTCTAAGGATTGGAATGGGATGGACTTGGATATCACATCTCATGCTATAGGTAGGCTCTCAGGTTTGGTATAAGCATTGAGATATCACGTCTCATGCTATAGGAAGGGTCTCAGGATTGGAATGGGAAGGAATTGGATATCACATCTCATGCTATAGGAAGGGTCTCAGATTTGGTATAAGCATTGAGATATCACATCTCATGCTAAAGGAAGGGTCTCAGGATTGGAATGGGAAGGAGTTGTATATGACATCTCAGGCCATAGGAAGGTTCTCAGGTTTGGTATAAGCATTGAGATATCACATCTCTGCTATCGGAAGGGTCTCAGGATTGGAATGGGAAGGAGTTGGATATCCCATCTCATGTTATAGGAAGGGTCTCAGGTTTGGTATTAGAAGCATAGAGATATCACATCTCATGCTATAGGAAGGGTCTCAGGATTTGAATGGCAAGGAGTTGGATATCACATCTCATGCCATAGGAAGGGTCTCAGGTTTGGTATAAGCATTGAGATATCACATCTCTGCTATCGGAAGGGTCTCAGGATTGGATTGGGAAGGAGTTGGATATCCCTTCTCATGCTATAGGAAGTGTCTCAGGTTGGAATGGGAAGGAGTTGGATATCACATCTCATGTTATAGGAAGGGTCTCAGGATTGGAATGGGAAGGATTTGGATATCACATTTCTTGCTATAGGAAGGGTCTCAGGATTGGAATGGGTAGGAGTTGGATATTACTTTCTTGCTATAGGAAGGGTCTCATGTTTGGAATGGGAAGGAGTTGGATATCACATATGCTATAGTTAGTGTCTCAGGTTTGGAATGGGATGGACTTGGATATCACATCTCATGCTATAGGAAGGGTCTCAGATTTGGTATAAGCATTGAGATATCACATCTCATGCTAAAGGAAGGGTCTCAGGATTGGAATGGGAAGGAGTTGTATATGACATCTCAGGCCATAGGAAGGTTCTCAGGTTTGGTATAAGCATTGAGATATCACATCTCTGCTATCGGAAGGGTCTCAGGATTGGAATGGGAAGGAGTTGGATATCCCATCTCATGTTATAGGAAGGGTCTCAGGTTTGGTATTAGAAGCATTGAGATATCACATCTCATGCTATAGGAAGGGTCTCAGGATTGGAATGTGAAGGATTTGGATATTACATCTCATGCTAAAGGAAGGGTCTCAGGTTTGGTAGAAGCATTGATATATCATGTCTCTGCTATCGGAAGGGTCTCAGGATTGGATTGGGAAGGAGTTGGATATCCCTTCTCATGCTATAGGAAGGGTCTCAGGATTTGAATGGCAAGGAGTTGGATATCACATCTCATGCCATAGGAAGGGTCTCAGGTTTGGTATAAGCATTGAGATATCACATCTCTGCTATCGGAAGGGTCTCAGGATTGGATTGGGAAGGAGTTGGATATCCCTTCTCATGCTATAGGAAGTGTCTCAGGTTGGAATGGGAAGGAGTTGGATATCACATCTCATGTTATAGGAAGGGTCTCAGGATTGGAATGGGAAGGATTTGGATATCACATCTCTTGCTATAGGAAGGGTCTCGGGATTGGAATGGGTAGGAGTTGGATATTACTTTCTTGCTATAGGAAGGGTCTCATGTTTGGAATGGGAAGGATTTGGATATCACATATGCTATAGTTAGTGTCTCAGGTTTGGAACGGGAAGGAGTTGGATATCACATCTCATGTTATAGGAAGGGTCTCAGGTTTGGTATAAGCATTGAGATATCACATCTCTGCTATCGGAAGCGGCTCAGGATTGGAATGGGAAGGAGTTGGATATCCCATCTCATGTTATAGTAAGAGTCTCTGGTTTGGTATTAGAATCATTGAGATATCACATCGCATGCCGTAGGAAGGGTCTAAGGATTGGAATGGGATGGACTTGGATATCACATCTCATGCTATAGGAAGGGTCTCAGATTTGGTATAAGCATTGAGATATCACATTTCATGCTAAAGGAAGGGTCTCAGGATTGTAGGCTCTCAGGTTTGGTATAAGCATTGAGATATCACATCTCATGCTATAGGAAGGGTCTCAGGATTGGAATGGGAAGGACTTGGATGTCACATCTCATGCTATAGGGAGGGTCTCAAGTTTGATATTAGAAGCATTGAGATAACAAATCTCATGATATCGGAAGGGTCTCAGGATTGGAATGGGAAGGAGTTGGATACCACATCTCATGATAAAGGAAGGGTCTAAGGTTTGGAAGGGGAAGGATTTGGATATCACATCTCATGTTATAGGACGGGTCTCAGGTTTGGTATTAGAAGCATTGAGATATCAAGTCTCATGGTATAAGAAGGGTCTCAGAATTGGAATGGGAAGGAGTTGGATAACACACCTCAAGCTATAGGAAGGGTCTCAGGATTGGAATGGGAAGGAGTTTGATATCACATCTCATGCCATAGTATGGGTCTCAGGTTTGGTAGAAGCATTGGGACATCACATCTCATGCTATCGGAAGGGTATCAGTATTGGATTTGGAAGAAGTCTGATATCCCATCTCATGCTATAGGAAGGGTCTCAGGTTGGAATGGGAAGGAGTTGGATATCACATTTCATGTTATAGGAAGGGTCTCAGGATTGGAATGGGAAGGACTTGGATATCATATCTCATGCTATAGGACGGGTCTCAGGTTTGTTATTAGAATCATTGAGATATCATATTGCATGCTGTAGGAAGGGTCTAAGGTTTGGAAAGGGAAGGAGTTGGATATCACATTTCATGTTAGAGGAAGGATCTCAGGTTTGGTATTAGAAGCATTGAGATATCACATCTCATGCTATAGGAAGGGTCTCAGGATTGGAATGGGAAGTAGTTGGATATCACATCTCATGCTATAGGAAGGGTCTCAGGTTTGGTATAAGCATTGAGATATCACATCTCATGCTATAGGACGGGTCTCAGGATTGGAATGGAAGGAGTTGGATATCACATCTCATGTTATAGGAAGGATCTCAGGTTTGGTATTAGAAGCATTGAGACATCACATCTCATGCTATAGGAAGGGTCTCAGGGTTGGAATGGGAAGGAGTTGGATATCGCATCTCATCCAATAGGAAGGGTCTCAGGTTTGGAATGGGAAGGAATTGGATATCACATCTCATGCTATAGGAAGGGTCTCAGGATTGGAATGGGAAGGAGTTGGATATCACATCTCATGCTAAAGGAAGGGTCTCAGGTTTGGTAGAAGCATTGAGGTATCACATCTCATGCTATAGGAAGGCTCTCAGGATTGGAATGGGAAGGACTTAGATATCACATATCATGCTATAGGGAGGGTCTCGGTTTTGATATTAGAAGCATTGAGATATCACATCTCATGCTATCGGAAGTGTCTCAGGATTGGAATGGGAAGGAGCTGGATATAACATCTCATGCTAAAGGAAGGGTCTCAGGTTTGGAACGGGAAGGAGTTGGATATCACATCTCATGTTATAGGAAGGGTCTCAGGTTTGGTATAAACATTGAGATATCACATCTCTGCTATCGGAAGTGTCTCAGGATTGGAATGGGAAGGAGTTGAATATCCCATCTCATGTTATAGGACGGGTCTCAGGTTTTTTATTAGAATCATTGAGATATCATATTGCATGATGTAGGAAGGGTCTAAGGATTGGAATGGGAAGGACTTAGATCTCACATCTCATGCTATAGATAGGCTCTCAGGTTTGGAAAGTGAAGGAGTTGGATATCACATTTCATGTTAGAGGAAGGATCTCAGGTTTGGTATTAGGGGCATTGAGATATCACATCTCAGGCTATAGGAAGGGTCTCAGGATTGGAATGGGAAGGAGTTGGATATCACATCTCATGCTATAGGAAGGGTCTCAGGTTTGGTAGAACCATTGAGATATCACATCTCATGCTATAGGAAGGGTCTCAGGATTGGAATGGAAGGAGTTGGATATCACATCTCATGTTATAGGAAGGATATCAGGTTTGGTATTAGAAGCATTGAGACATCACATCTCATGCTATAGGAAGGGTCTCAGGATTGGAATGGGAAGGAGTTGGATATCACATCTCATGCTATAGTAAGGGTCTCAGGATTGGAATGGGAAGGAGTTGAATATGACAACTCATGCCGTAGGATGGGTCTCAGGTTTGGTATAAACATTGAGATATCACATCTCTGCTATCAAAAGGGTCTCAGGATTGGAATGGGAAGGAGTTGGATTCCCCATCTCATGTTATAGGAAGAGTCTCAGGTTTGGTATTAGAAGCATTGAGATATCACATCTCATGCTATAGGAAGTGTCTCAGGATTGGAATGGGAAGGACTTGGATATCACATCTCATGCTATGGGAAGGGTCTCAGGTTTGGTATAAGCAGTGAGATATCACATCTCATGCTATAGGAAGTGTCTCAGGACATCTCATGTTATAGGAAGGATCTCAGGTTTGGTATAAGCATTGAGATATCACATCTCTGCTATCGGAAGGGTCTCAGGATTGGAATGGGAAGGAGTTGGATATTCCCATCTCATGTTATAGGAAGGGTCTCAGGTTTGGTATTAGAAGCATTGAGATATCACATCTCATGCTATAGGAAGGGTCTCAGGATTGGAATGGGAAGGACTTGGATATCAAATCTCACGCTATAGGGAGGGTCTCAAGTTTGATATTAGAAGCTTTGAGATATCACATCTCATGATATCGGAAGGGTCTCAGGATTGGAATGGGAAGGAGTTGGATATCACATCTCATGCTAAAGGGAGGGTCTCAGGTTTGGAAGGGGAAGGATTTGGATATCACATCTCATGTTATAGGAAGGATCTCAGGTTTGGTATTAGAAGCATTGAGATATCACATCTCATGCTATCGGAAGGATCTCAGGTTTGGTATTAGAAGCATTGAGATATCACATCTCATGCTATCAGAAGAGTCTCAGGATTGGAATAGGAAGGAGTTGGATATCACATCTCATGCTAAAGGGAGGGTCTCAGGTTTGGAAGGGGAAGGATTTGGATATCACATCTCATGTTATCGGAAGGATCTCACGTTTGGTATTAGAAGTATTGAGATATCATATCTCATGCTATAGGAAGGGTCTCAGGATTGGAATGGGAAGGAGTTGGATATCACATCTCATGCTATAGGGAGGGTCTCAGGATTGGAATGGGAAGGACTTAGATATCACATATCATGCTATAGGGAGGGTCTCAGTTTTGATATTAGAAGCATTGAGATATCACATCTCATGCTATCGGAAGTGTCTCAGGATTGGAATGGGAAGGAGCTGGATATCACATCTCATGCTAAAGGAAGGGTCTCAGGTTTGGAACGGGAAGGATTTGGATATCACATCTCATGCTATAGGTAGGCTCTCAGGTGGTTTGGTATAAGCATTGAGATATCACATCTCATGCTATAGGAAGGGTCTCAGGTTTGTTATTAGAATCATTGAGATATCATATTGCATGCTGTAGGAAGGGTCTAAGGGTTGGAATGTGAAGGACCTGGATATCACATCTCATGCTATAGGTAGGCTCTCAGGTGGTTTGGTATAAGCATTGAGATATCACATCTCATGCTATAGGAAGGGTCTCAGGTTTGTTATTAGAATCATTGAGATATCATATTGCATGCTGTAGGAAGGGTCTAAGGGTTGGAATGTGAAGGACTTGGATATCACATCTCATGCTATAGGTAGGCTCTCAGGTGGTTCGGTATAAGCATTGAGATATCCCATCTCATGTTATAGGACGGGTCTAAGGTTTGTTATTAGAATCATTGAGATATCATATTGCATGCTGTAGGAAGGGTCTAAGGGTTGGAATGTGAAGGACCTGGATATCACATCTCATGCTATAGATAGGCTCTTAGGTTTGGAAAGGGAAGGAATTGGATATCACATTTCATGTTAGAGGAAGGATCTCAGGTTTGGTATTAGAAGCATTGAGATATCACATCTCATGCTATAGGAAGGGTCTCAGGATTGGAATGGGAAGAAGTTGGATATCACATCTCATGCTATAGGAAGGGTCTCAGGTTTGGTATAAGCATTGAGATATCACATCTCATGCTATAGGACGGGTCTCAGGATTGGAATGGAAGGAGTTGGATATCACATCTCATGTTATAAGGAAGGATCTCAGGTTTGGTATTAGAAGCATTGAGACATCACATCTCATGCTATAGGAAGGGTCTCAGGGTTGGAATGGGAAGGAGTTGGATATCACATCTCATCCAATAGGAAGGGTCTCAGGTTTGGAATGGGAAGGAATTGGATATCACATCTCATGTTATAGGAAGGATCTCAGGTTTGGTATTAGAAGCATTGAGATATCACATCTCATGCTATAGGAAGGGTCTCAGGATTGGAATGTGAAGGATTTGGATATCACATCTCATGCTAAAGGAAGGGTCTCAGGCTTGGTAGAAGCATTGAGATATCACGTCTCTGCTATCGGAAGCGTCTCAGGATTGGATTGGGAAGGAGTTGGATATCCCTTCTCATGCTATAGGAAGAGTCTCAGGATTTGAATGGCAAGGAGTTGGATATCACATTTCATGCCATAGGAAGGGTCTCAGGTTTGTTATAAGCATTGAGATATCACATCTCTGCTATCGGAAGGGTCTCAGGATTGGATTGGGAAGGAGTTGGATATCCCTTCTCATGCTATAGGAAGTGTCTCAGGTTGGAATGGGAAGGAGTTGGATATCACATCTCATGTTATAGGAAGGGTCTCAGGATTGGAATGGGAAGGATTTGGATATCACATCCCTTGCTATAGGAAGGGTCTCAGGATTGGAATGGGTAGGAGTTGGATATTACTTTCTTGCTATTGGAAGGGTCTCATATTTGGAATGGGAAGGAGTTGGATATCACATATGCTATAGTTAGTGTCTCAGGTTTGGAACGGGAAGGAGTTGGATATCACATCTCATGTTATAGGAAGGGTCTCAGGTTTGGTATAAGCATTGAGATATCACATCTCTGCTATCGGAAGCGGCTCAGGATTGGAATGGGAAGGAGTTGGATATCCCATCTAATGTTATAGGAAGAGTCTCTGGTTTGGTATTAGAATCATTGAGATATCACATCGCATGCTGTAGGAAGGGTCTAAGGATTGGAATGGGATGGACTTGGATATCACATCTCATGCTATAGGTAGGCTCTCAGGTTTGGTATAAGCATTGAGATATCACATCTCATGCTATAGGAAGGGTCTCAGGATTGGAATGGGAAGGAATTGGATATCACATCATGCTATAGGAAGGGTCTCAGATTTGGTATAAGCATTGAGATATCACATCTCATGCTAAAGGAAGGGTCTCAGGATTGGAATGGGAAGGAGTTGTATATGACATCTCAGGCCATAGGAAGGTTCTCAGGTTTGGTATAAGCATTGAGATATCACATCTCTGCTATCGGAAGTGTCTCAGGATTGGAATGGGAAGGAGTTGGATATTCCATCTCATGTTATAGGACGGGTCTCAGGTTTGTTATTAGAATCATTGAGATATCATATTGCATGCTGTTGGAAGGGTCTAAGGGTTGGAATGGGAAGGACTTGGATATCACATCTCTGCTATCGGAAGGGTCTCAGGTTTGGATTGGGAAGGAGTTGGATATCCCTTCTCATGCTATAGGAAGTGTCTCAGGTTGGAATGGGAAGGAGTTGGATATCACATCTCATTCATGTTATAGGAAGGGTCTCAGGATTGGAATGGGAAGGATTTGGATATCACATCTCTTGCTATAGGAAGGGTCTCAGGATTGGAATGGGTAGGAGTTGGATATTACTTTCTTGCTATAGGAGGGGTCTCATGTTTGGAATGGGAAGGAGTTGGATATCACATATGCTATAGTTAGTGTCTCAGGTTTGCAACGGGAAGGAGTTGGATATCACATCTCATGTTATAGGAAGGGTCTCAGGTTTGGTATAAGCATTGAGATATCACATCTCTGCTATCGGAAGCGGCTCAGGATTGGAATGGGAAGGAGTTGGATATCCCATCTCATGTTATAGGAAGAGTCTCTGGTTTGGTATTAGAATCATTGAGATATCACATCGCATGCTGTAGGAAGGGTCTAAGGATTGGAATGGGATGGACTTGGATATCACATCTCATGCTATAGGTAGGCTCTCAGGTGGTTTGGTATAAGCATTGAGATATCACATCTCATGCTATAGGAAGGGTCTCAGGATTGGAATGGGAAGGAATTGGATATCACATCTCATGCTATAGGAAGGGTCTCAGATTTGGTATAAGCATTGAGATATCACATCTCATGCTAAAGGAAGGGTCTCAGGATTGGAATGGGAAGGAGTTGTATACGACATCTCAGGCCAAAGGAAGGTTCTCAGGTTTGGTATAAGCATTGAGATATCACATCTCTGCTATCGGAAGGGTCTCAGGATTGGAATGGGAAGGAGTTGGATATCCCATCTCATGTTATAGGAAGGGTCTCAGGTTTGGTATAAGCATTGAGATATCACATCTCATGCTATAGGAAGGGTCTCAGGATTTGAATGGCAAGGAGTTGGATATCACATCTCATGCCATAGGAAGGGTCTCAGGTTTGGTATAAGCATTGAGATATCACATCTCTGCTATCGGAAGGGTCTCAGGATTGGATTGGGAAGGAGTTGGATATCCCTTCTCATGCTATAGGAAGTGTCTCAGGTTGGAATGGGAAGGAGTTGGATATCACATCTCATGTTATAGGAAGGGTCTCAGGATTGGAATGGGAAGGATTTGGATATCACATCTCTTGCTATAGGAAGGGTCTCAGGATTGGAATGGGTAGGAGTTGGATATTACTTTCTTGCTATAGGAAGGGTCTCATGTTTGGAATGGGAAGGAGTTGGATATCACATATGCTATAGTTAGTGTCTCAGGTTTGGAACGGGAAGGAGTTGGAAATCACATCTCATGTTATAGGAAGGGTCTCAGGTTTGGTATAAGCATTGAGATATCACATCTCTGCTATCAGAAGCGGCTCAGGATTGGAATGGGAAGGAGTTGGATATCCCATCTCATGTTATAGGAAGAGTCTCTGGTTTGGTATTAGAATCATTGAGATATCACATCACATGCTGTAGGAAGGGTCTAAGGATTGGAATGGGATGGACTTGGATATCACATCTCATGCTATAGGTAGGCTCTCAGGTTTGGTATAAGCATTGAGATATCACGTCTCATGCTATAGGAAGGGTCTCAGGATTGGAATGGGAAGGAATTGGATATCACATCTCATGCTATAGGAAGGGTCTCAGATTTGGTATAAGCATTGAGATATCACATCTCATGCTAAAGGAAGGGTCTCAGGATTGGAATGGGAAGGAGTTGTATATGACATCTCAGGCCATAGGAAGGTTCTCAGGTTTGGTATAAGCATTGAGATATCACATCTCTGCTATCGGAAGGGTCTCAGGATTGGAATGGGAAGGAGTTGGATATCCCATCTCATGTTATAGGAAGGGTCTCAGGTTTGGTATTAGAAGCATAGAGATATCACATCTCATGCTATAGGAAGGGTCTCAGGATTTGAATGGCAAGGAGTTGGATATCACATCTCATGCCATAGGAAGGGTCTCAGGTTTGGTATAAGCATTGAGATATCACATCTCTGCTATCGGAAGGGTCTCAGGATTGGATTGGGAAGGAGTTGGATATCCCTTCTCATGCTATAGGAAGTGTCTCAGGTTGGAATGGGAAGGAGTTGGATATCACATCTCATGTTATAGGAAGGGTCTCAGGATTGGAATGGGAAGGATTTGGATATCACATTTCTTGCTATAGGAAGGGTCTCAGGATTGGAATGGGTAGGAGTTGGATATTACTTTCTTGCTATAGGAAGGGTCTCATGTTTGGAATGGGAAGGAGTTGGATATCACATATGCTATAGTTAGTGTCTCAGGTTTGGAATGGGATGGACTTGGATATCACATCTCATGCTATAGGAAGGGTCTCAGATTTGGTATAAGCATTGAGATATCACATCTCATGCTAAAGGAAGGGTCTCAGGATTGGAATGGGAAGGAGTTGTATATGACATCTCAGGCCGTAGGAAGGTTCTCAGGTTTGGTATAAGCATTGAGATATCACATCTCTGCTATCGGAAGGGTCTCAGGATTGGAATGGGAAGGAGTTGGATATCCCATCTCATGTTATAGGAAGGGTCTCAGGTTTGGTATTAGAAGCATTGAGATATCACATCTCATGCTATAGGAAGGGTCTCAGGATTGGAATGTGAAGGATTTGGATATTACATCTCATGCTAAAGGAAGGGTCTCAGGTTTGGTAGAAGCATTGATATATCATGTCTCTGCTATCGGAAGGGTCTCAGGATTGGATTGGGAAGGAGTTGGATATCCCTTCTCATGCTATAGGAAGGGTCTCAGGATTTGAATGGCAAGGAGTTGGATATCACATCTCATGCCATAGGAAGGGTCTCAGGTTTGGTATAAGCATTGAGATATCACATCTCTGCTATCGGAAGGGTCTCAGGATTGGATTGGGAAGGAGTTGGATATCCCTTCTCATGCTATAGGAAGTGTCTCAGGTTGGAATGGGAAGGAGTTGGATATCACATCTCATGTTATAGGAAGGGTCTCAGGATTGGAATGGGAAGGATTTGGATATCACATCTCTTGCTATAGGAAGGGTCTCGGGATTGGAATGGGTAGGAGTTGGATATTACTTTCTTGCTATAGGAAGGGTCTCATGTTTGGAATGGGAAGGATTTGGATATCACATATGCTATAGTTAGTGTCTCAGGTTTGGAACGGGAAGGAGTTGGATATCACATCTCATGTTATAGGAAGGGTCTCAGGTTTGGTATAAGCATTGAGATATCACATCTCTGCTATCGGAAGCGGCTCAGGATTGGAATGGGAAGGAGTTGGATATCCCATCTCATGTTATAGTAAGAGTCTCTGGTTTGGTATTAGAATCATTGAGATATCACATCGCATGCCGTAGGAAGGGTCTAAGGATTGGAATGGGATGGACTTGGATATCACATCTCATGCTATAGGAAGGGTCTCAGATTTGGTATAAGCATTGAGATATCACATTTCATGCTAAAGGAAGGGTCTCAGGATTGTAGGCTCTCAGGTTTGGTATAAGCATTGAGATATCACATCTCATGCTATAGGAAGGGTCTCAGGATTGGAATGGGAAGGACTTGGATGTCACATCTCATGCTATAGGGAGGGTCTCAAGTTTGATATTAGAAGCATTGAGATAACAAATCTCATGATATCGGAAGGGTCTCAGGATTGGAATGGGAAGGAGTTGGATACCACATCTCATGATAAAGGAAGGGTCTAAGGTTTGGAAGGGGAAGGATTTGGATATCACATCTCATGTTATAGGACGGGTCTCAGGTTTGGTATTAGAAGCATTGAGATATCAAGTCTCATGGTATAAGAAGGGTCTCAGAATTGGAATGGGAAGGAGTTGGATAACACACCTCAAGCTATAGGAAGGGTCTCAGGATTGGAATGGGAAGGAGTTTGATATCACATCTCATGCCATAGTATGGGTCTCAGGTTTGGTAGAAGCATTGGGACATCACATCTCATGCTATCGGAAGGGTATCAGTATTGGATTTGGAAGAAGTTGGATATCCCATCTCATGCTATAGGAAGGGTCTCAGGTTGGAATGGGAAGGAGTTGGATATCACATTTCATGTTATAGGAAGGGTCTCAGGATTGGAATGGGAAGGACTTGGATATCATATCTCATGCTATAGGACGGGTCTCAGGTTTGTTATTAGAATCATTGAGATATCATATTGCATGCTGTAGGAAGGGTCTAAGGTTTGGAAAGGGAAGGAGTTGGATATCACATTTCATGTTAGAGGAAGGATCTCAGGTTTGGTATTAGAAGCATTGAGATATCACATCTCATGCTATAGGAAGGGTCTCAGGATTGGAATGGGAAGTAGTTGGATATCACATCTCATGCTATAGGAAGGGTCTCAGGTTTGGTATAAGCATTGAGATATCACATCTCATGCTATAGGACGGGTCTCAGGATTGGAATGGAAGGAGTTGGATATCACATCTCATGTTATAGGAAGGATCTCAGGTTTGGTATTAGAAGCATTGAGACATCACATCTCATGCTATAGGAAGGGTCTCAGGGTTGGAATGGGAAGGAGTTGGATATCGCATCTCATCCAATAGGAAGGGTCTCAGGTTTGGAATGGGAAGGAATTGGATATCACATCTCATGTTATAGGAAGGATCTCAGGTTTGGTATTAGAAGCATTGAGATATCACATCTCATGCTATAGGAAGGGTCTCAGGATTGGAATGTGAAGGATTTGGATATCACATCTCATGCTAAAGGAAGGGTCTCAGGTTTGGTAGAAGCATTGAGATATCAGATCTCTGCTATCGGAAGGGTCTCAGGATTGGATTGGGAAGGAGTTGGATATCCCTTCTCATGCTATAGGAAGGGTCTCAGGATTTGAATGGGAAGGAGTTGGATATCACATCTCATGTTATAGGAAGGGTCTCAGGATTGGAATGGGAAGGATTTGGATATTACTTTCTTGCTATAGGAAGGGTCTCATGTTTGGAATGGGAAGGAGTTGGATATCACATATGCTATAGTTAGTGTCTCAGGTTTGGAACGGGAAGGAGTTGGATATCACATCTCATGTTATAGGAAGGGTCTCATGTTTGGTATAAGCATTGAGATATCACATCTCTGCTATCGGAAGCGGCTCAGAATTGGAATGGGAAGGAGTTGGATATCCCATCTCATGTTATAGTAAGAGTCTCTGGTTTGGTATTAGAATCATTGAGATATCACATCGCATGCTGTAGGAAGGGTCTAAGGATTGGAATGGGATGGACTTGGATATCACATCTCATGCTATAGGTAGGCTCTCAGGTTTGATATAAGCATTGAGATATCACATCTCATGCTATAGGAAGGGTCTCAGGATTGGAATGGGAAGGATTTGGATATCACATCTCATGCTATAGGAAGGGTCTCAGATTTGGTATAAGCATTGAGATATCACATCTCATGCTAAAGGAAGGGTCTCAGGATTGGAATGGGAAGGAGTTGTATATGACATCTCAGGCCATAGGAAGGGTCTCATGTTTGGTATAAGCATTGAGATATCACATCTCTGCTATCGGAAGGGTCTCAGGATTGGAATGGGAAGGAGTTGGATATCCCATCTCATGTTATAGGAAGGGTCTCAGGTTTGGTATTAGAAGCATAGAGATATCACATCTCATGCTATAGGAAGGGTCTCAGGATTGGAATGGGAAGGACTTGGATGTCACATCTCATGCTATAGGGAGGGTCTCAAGTTTGATATTAGAAGCATTGAGATAACAAATCTCATGATATCGGAAGGGTCTCAGGATTGGAATGGGAAGGAGTTGGATACCACATCTCATGATAAAGGAAGGGTCTAAGGTTTGGAAGGGGAAGGATTTGGATATCACATCTCATGTTATAGGACGGGTCTCAGGTTTGGTATTAGAAGCATTGAGATATCAAGTCTCATGGTATAAGAAGGGTCTCAGAATTGGAATGGGAAGGAGTTGGATATCACACCTCAAGCTATAGGAAGGGTCTCAGGATTGGAATGGGAAGGAGTTTGATATCACATCTCATGCCATAGTACGGGTCTCAGGTTTGGTAGAAGCATTGGGATATCACATCTCATGCTATCGGAAGGGTATCAGTATTGGATTTGGACGAAGTTGGATATCCCATCTCATGCTATAGGAAGGGTCTCAGGTTGGAATGGGAAGGAGTTGGATATCACATTTCATGTTATAGGAAGGGTCTCAGGATTGGAATGGGAAGGACTTGGATATCCTATCTCATGCTATAGGACAGGTCTCAGGTTTGTTATTAGAATCATTGAGATATCATATTGCATGCTGTAGGAAGGGTCTAAGGATTGGAACGGGAAGGACTTGGATATCACATCTCATGCTATAGATAGGCTCTTAGGTTTGGAAAGGGAAGGAGTTGGATATCACATTTCATGTTAGAGGAAGGATCTCAGGTTTGGTATTAGAAGCATTGAGATATCACATCTCATGCTATAGGAAGGGTCTCAGGATTGGAATGGGAAGTAGTTGGATATCACATCTCATGCTATAGGAAGGGTCTCAGGTTTGGTATAAGCATTGAGATATCACATCTCATGCTATAGGACGGGTCTCAGGATTGGAATGGAAGGAGTTGGATATCACATCTCATGTTATAGGAAGGATCTCAGGTTTGGTATTAGAAGCATTGAGACATCACATCTCATGCTATAGGAAGGATCTCAGGGTTGGAATGGGAAGGAGTTGGATATCACATCTCATCCAATAGGACGGGTCTCAGGTTTGGAATGGGAAGGAATTGGATATCACATCTCATGTTATAGGAAGGATCTCAGGTTTGGTATTAGAAGCATTGAGATATCACATCTCATGCTATAGGAAGGGTCTCAGGATTGGAATGTGAAGGATTTGGATATCACATCTCATGCTAAAGGAAGGGTCTCAGGATTGGTAGAAGCATTGAGATATCACGTCTCTGCTATCGGAGGGGTCTCAGGATTGGATTGGGAAGGAGTTGGATATCCCTTCTCATGCTATAGGAAGGGTCTCAGGATTTGAATGGCAAGGAGTTGGATATCACATCTCATGCCATAGGAAGGGTCTCAGGTTTGGTATAAGCATTGAGATATCATATCTCTGCTATCGGAAGGGTCTCAGGATTGGAATGGGAAGGAGTTGGATATTCCCATCTCATGTTATAGGAAGGGTCTCAGGTTTGGTATTAGAAGCATTCAGATATCACATCTCATGCTATAGGAAGGGTCTCAGGATTGGAATGGGAAGGACTTGGATATCACATCTCATGCTATAGGGAGGGTCTCAAGTTTGATATTAGAAGCTTTGAGATATCACATCTCATGATATCGGAAGGGTCTCAGGATTGGAATGGGAAGGAGTTGGATATCACATCTCATGATAAAGGAAGGGTCTAAGGTTTGGAAGGGGAAGGATTTGGATATCACATCTCATGTTATATTACGGGTCTCAGGTTTGGTATTAGAAGCATTGAGATATCAAGTCTCAGAGTATAGGAAGGGTCTCAGAATTGGAATGGGAAGGAGTTGGATATCACATCTCAAGCTATAGGAAGGGTCTCAGGATTGGAATGGGAAGGACTTGGATATCACATCTCATGCTATAGGAAGGCTCTCAGGTTTGGAAGGGGAAAGAGTTGGATATCACATTTCATGTTAGAGGTAGGATCTCAGGTTTGGTATTAGAGGCATTGAGATATCACATCTCATGCTATCAGAAGGGTCTCAGGAATGGAATGGGAAGGAGTTGGATATCACATCTCATGCTAAAGGGAGGGTCTCAGGTTTGGAAGGGGAAGGATTTGGATATCACATCTCATGTTATAGGAAGGATCTCAGGTTTGGTATTAGAACCATTGAGATATCACATCTCATGCTATCGGAAGGATCTCAGGTTTGGTATTAGAAGCATTGAGATATCACATCTCATGCTATCAGAAGGGTCTCAGGATTGGAATGGGAAGGAGTTGGATATCACATCTCATGCTAAAGGGAGGGTCTCAGGTTTGGAAGGGGAAGGATTTGGATATCACATCTCATGTTATCGGAAGGATCTCACGTTTGGTATTAGAAGTATTGAGATATCACATCTCATGCTAAAGGAAGGGTCTCAGGATTGGTAGAAGCATTGAGATATCACGTCTCTGCTATCGGAGGGGTCTCAGGATTGGATTGGGAAGGAGTTGGATATCCCTTCTCATGCTATAGGAAGGGTCTCAGGATTTGAATGGCAAGGAGTTGGATATCACATCTCATGCCATAGGAAGGGTCTCAGGTTTGGTATAAGCATTGAGATATCATATCTCTGCTATCGGAAGGGTCTCAGGATTGGAATGGGAAGGAGTTGGATATTCCCATCTCATGTTATAGGAAGGGTCTCAGGTTTGGTATTAGAAGCATTCAGATATCACATCTCATGCTATAGGAAGGGTCTCAGGATTGGAATGGGAAGGACTTGGATATCACATCTCATGCTATAGGGAGGGTCTCAAGTTTGATATTAGAAGCTTTGAGATATCACATCTCATGATATCGGAAGGGTCTCAGGATTGGAATGGGAAGGAGTTGGATATCACATCTCATGATAAAGGAAGGGTCTAAGGTTTGGAAGGGGAAGGATTTGGATATCACATCTCATGTTATATTACGGGTCTCAGGTTTGGTATTAGAAGCATTGAGATATCAAGTCTCAGAGTATAGGAAGGGTCTCAGAATTGGAATGGGAAGGAGTTGGATATCACATCTCAAGCTATAGGAAGGGTCTCAGGATTGGAATGGGAAGGACTTGGATATCACATCTCATGCTATAGGAAGGCTCTCAGGTTTGGAAGGGGAAAGAGTTGGATATCACATTTCATGTTAGAGGTAGGATCTCAGGTTTGGTATTAGATGCATTGAGATATCACATCTCATGCTATCAGAAGGGTCTCAGGAATGGAATGGGAAGGAGTTGGATATCACATCTCATGCTAAAGGGAGGGTCTCAGGTTTGGAAGGGGAAGGATTTGGATATCACATCTCATGTTATAGGAAGGATCTCAGGTTTGGTATTAGAACCATTGAGATATCACATCTCATGCTATCGGAAGGATCTCAGGTTTGGTATTAGAAGCATTGAGATATCACATCTCATGCTATCAGAAGGGTCTCAGGATTGGAATGGGAAGGAGTTGGATATCACATCTCATGCTAAAGGGAGGGTCTCAGGTTTGGAAGGGGAAGGATTTGGATATCACATCTCATGTTATCGGAAGGATCTCACGTTTGGTATTAGAAGTATTGAGATATCATATCTCATGCTATAGGAAGGGTCTCAGGATTGGAATGGGAAGGACTTAGATATCACATATCATGCTATAGGGAGGGTCTCAGTTTTGATATTAGAAGCATTGAGATATCACATCTCATGCTATCGGAAGTGTCTCAGGATTGGAATGGGAAGGAGCTGGATATCACATCTCATGCTAAAGGAAGGGTCTCAGGTTTGGAACGGGAAGGATTTGGATATCACATCTCTTGTTATAGGAAGGGTCTCAGGTTTGGTATAAGCATTGAGATATCACATCTCTGCTATCGGAAGTGTCTCAGGATTGGAATGGGAAGGAGTTGGATATCCCATCTCATGTTATAGGACGGGTCTCAGGTTTGTTATTAGAATCATTGAGATATCATATTGCATGCTGTAGGAAGGGTCTAAGGGTTGGAATGGGAAGGACTTGGATATCACATCTCATGCTATAGATAGGCTCTTAGGTTTGGAAAGGGAAGGAGTTGGATATCACATTTCATGTTAGAGGAAGGATCTCAGGTTTGGTATTAGAAACATTGAGATATCACATCTCATGCTATAGGAAGGGTCTCAGGATTGGAATGGGAAGGAGTTGGATATCACATCTCATGCTAAAGGGAGGGTCTCAGGTTTGGAAGGGGAAGGATTTGGATATCACATCTCATGTTATAGGAAGGATCTCAGGTTTGGTATTAGAACCATTGAGATATCACATCTCATGCTATCGGAAGGATCTCAGGTTTGGTATTAGAAGCATTGAGATATCACATCTCATGCTATCAGAAGGGTCTCATGATTGGAATGGGAAGGAGTTGGATATCACATCTCATGCTAAAGGGAGGGTCTCAGGTTTGGAAGGGGAAGGATTTGGATATCACATCTCATGTTATCGGAAGGATCTCACGTTTGGTATTAGAAGTATTGAGATATCATATCTCATGCTATAGGAAGGGTCTCAGGATTGGAATGGGAAGGACTTAGATATCACATATCATGCTATAGGGAGGGTCTCAGTTTTGATATTAGAAGCATTGAGATATCACATCTCATTCTATCGGAAGTGTCTCAGGATTGGAATGGGAAGGAGCTGGATATCACATCTCATGTTATAGGAAGGGTCTCAGGTTTGGTATAAGCATTGAGATATCACATCTCATGCTATAGGACGGGTCTCAGGATTGGAATGGAAGGAGTTGGATATCACATCTCATGTTATAGGAAGGATCTCAGGTTTGGTATTAGAAGCATTGAGACATCACATCTCATGCTATAGGAAGGGTCTCAGGGTTGGAATGGGAAGGAGTTGGATATCATATCTCATCCAATAGGAAGGGTCTCAGGTTTGGAATGGGAAGGAATTGGATATCACATCTCATGTTATAGGAAGGATCTCAGGTTTGGTATTAGAAGCATTGAGATATCACATCTCATGCTATAGGAAGGGTCTCAGGATTGGAATGTGAAGGATTTGGATATCACATCTCATGCTAAAGGAAGGGTCTCAGGATTGGTAGAAGCATTGAGATATCACGTCTCTGCTATCGGAGGGGTCTCAGGATTGGATTGGGAAGGAGTTGGATATCCCTTCTCATGCTATAGGAAGGGTCTCAGGATTTGAATGGCAAGGAGTTGGATATCACATCTCATGCCATAGGAAGGGTCTCAGGTTTGGTATAAGCATTGAGATATCATATCTCTGCTATCGGAAGGGTCTCAGGATTGGAATGGGAAGGAGTTGGATATTCCCATCTCATGTTATAGGAAGGGTCTCAGGTTTGGTATTAGAAGCATTGAGATATCACATCTCATGCTATAGGAAGGGTCTCAGGATTGGAATGGGAAGGACTTGGATATCACATCTCATGCTATAGGGAGGGTCTCAAGTTTGATATTAGAAGCTTTGAGATATCACATCTCATGATATCGGAAGGGTCTCAGGATTGGAATGGGAAGGAGTTGGATATCACATCTCATGATAAAGGAAGGGTCTACGGTTTGGATGGGGAAGGATTTGGATATCACATCTCATGTTATATTACGGGTCTCAGGTTTGGTATTAGAAGCATTGAGATATCAAGTCTCAGAGTATAGGAAGGGTCTCAGAATTGGAATGGGAAGGAGTTGGATATCACATCTCAAGCTATAGGAAGGGTCTCAGGATTGGAATGGGAAGGACTTGGATATCACATCTCATGCTATAGGAAGGCTCTCAGGTTTGGAAGGGGAAAGAGTTGGATATCACATTTCATGTTAGAGGTAGGATCTCAGGTTTGGTATTAGAGGATTTGAGATATCACATCTCATGCTATCGGAAGGATCTCAGGTTTGGTATTAGAAGCATTGAGAGATCACATCTCATGCTATCAGAAGGGTCTCAGGAATGGAATGGGAAGGAGTTGGATATCACATCTCATGCTAAAGGGAGGGTCTCAGGTTTGGAAGGGGAAGGATTTGGATATCACATCTCATGTTATAGGAAGGATCTCAGGTTTGGTATTAGAACCATTGAGATATCACATCTCATGCTATCGGAAGGATCTCAGGTTTGGTATTAGAAGCATTGAGATATCACATCTCATGCTATCAGAAGGGTCTCAGGATTGGAATGGGAAGGAGTTGGATATCACATCTCATGCTAAAGGGAGGGTCTCAGGTTTGGAAGGGGAAGGATTTGGATATCACATCTCATGTTATCGGAAGGATCTCACGTTTGGTATTAGAAGTATTGAGATATCATATCTCATGCTATAGGAAGGGTCTCAGGATTGGAATGGGAAGGACTTAGATATCACATATCATGCTATAGGGAGGGTCTCAGTTTTGATATTAGAAGCATTGAGATATCACATCTCATGCTATCGGAAGTGTCTCAGGATTGGAATGGGAAGGAGCTGGATATCACATCTCATGCTAAAGGAAGGGTCTCAGGTTTGGAACGGGAAGGATTTGGATATCACATCTCATGTTATAGGAAGGGTCTCAGGTTTGGTATAAGCATTGAGATATCACATCTCTGCTATCGGAAGTGTCTCAGGATTGGAATGGGAAGGAGTTGGATATCCCATCTCATGTTATAGGACGGGTCTCAGGTTTGTTATTAGAATCATTGAGATATCATATTGCATGCTGTAGGAAGGGTCTAAGGGTTGGAATGGGAAGGACTTGGATATCACATCTCATGCTATAGATAGGCTCTTAGGTTTGGAAAGGGAAGGAGTTGGATATCACATTTCATGTTAGAGGAAGGATCTCAGGTTTGGTATTAGAAGCATTGAGATATCACATCTCATGCTATAGGAAGGGTCTCAGGATTGGAATGGGAAGGAGTTGGATATCACATCTCATGCTAAAGGGAGGGTCTCAGGTTTGGAAGGGGAAGGATTTGGATATCACATCTCATGTTATAGGAAGGATCTCAGGTTTGGTATTAGAACCATTGAGATATCACATCTCATGCTATCGGAAGGATCTCAGGTTTGGTATTAGAAGCATTGAGATATCACATCTCATGCTATCAGAAGGGTCTCAGGATTGGAATGGGAAGGAGTTGGATATCACATCTCATGCTAAAGGGAGGGTCTCAGGTTTGGAAGGGGAAGGATTTGGATATCACATCTCATGTTATCGGAAGCATCTCACGTTTGGTATTAGAAGTATTGAGATATCATATCTCATGCTATAGGAAGGGTCTCAGGATTGGAATGGGAAGGACTTAGATATCACATATCATGCTATAGGGAGGGTCTCAGTTTTGATATTAGAAGCATTGAGATATCACATCTCATGCTATCGGAAGTGTCTCAGGATTGGAATGGGAAGGAGCTGGATATCACATCTCATGCTAAAGGAAGGGTCTCAGGTTTGGAACGGGAAGGATTTGGATATCACATCTCATGTTATAGGAAGGGTCTCAGGTTTGGTATAAGCATTGAGATATCACATCTCTGCTATCGGAAGTGTCTCAGGATTGGAATGGGAAGGAGTTGGATATCCCATCTCATGTTATAGGACGGGTCTCAGGTTTGTTATTAGAATCATTGAGATATCATATTGCATGCTGTAGGAAGGGTCTAAGGGTTGGAATGGGAAGGACTTGGATATCACATCTCATGCTATAGATAGGCTCTTAGGTTTGGAAAGGGAAGGAGTTGGATATCACATTTCATGTTAGAGGAAGGATCTCAGGTTTGGTATTAGAAGCATTGAGATATCACATCTCATGCTATAGGAAGGGTCTCAGGATTGGAATGGGAAGTAGTTGGATATCACATCTCATGCTATAGGAAGTGTCTCAGGTTTGGTATAAGCATTGAGATATCACATCTCATGCTATAGGACGGGTCTCAGGATTGGAATGGAAGGAGTTGGATATCACATCTCATGTTATAGGAAGGATCTCAGGTTTGCTATTAGAAGCATTGAGACATCACATCTCATGCTATAGGAAGGGTCTCAGATTTGGTATAAGCATTGAGATATCACATCTCATGCTAAAGGAAGGGTCTCAGGATTGGAATGGGAAGGAGTTGTATATGACATCTCAGGCCATAGGAAGGGTCTCATGTTTGGTATAAGCATTGAGATATCACATCTCTGCTATCGGAAGGGTCTCAGGATTGGAATGGGAAGGAGTTGGATATCCCATCTCATGTTATAGGAAGGGTCTCAGGTTTGGTATTAGAAGCATAGAGATATCACATCTCATGCTATAGGAAGGGTCTCAGGATTGGAATGGGAAGGACTTGGATGTCACATCTCATGCTATAGGGAGGGTCTCAAGTTTGATATTAGAAGCATTGAGATAACAAATCTCATGATATCGGAAGGGTCTCAGGATTGGAATGGGAAGGAGTTGGATACCACATCTCATGATATAGGACGGGTCTCAGGTTTGGTATTAGAAGCATTGAGATATCAAGTCTCATGGTATAAGAAGGGTCTCAGAATTGGAATGGGAAGGAGTTGGATATCACACCTCAAGCTATAGGAAGGGTCTCAGGATTGGAATGGGAAGGAGTTTGATATCACATCTCATGCCATAGTATGGGTCTCAGGTTTGGTAGAAGCATTGGGATATCACATCTCATGCTATCGGAAGGGTATCAGTATTGGATTTGGAAGAAGTTGGATATCCCATCTCATGCTATAGGAAGGGTCTCAGGTTGGAATGGGAAGGAGTTGGATATCACATTTCATGTTATAGGAAGGGTCTCAGGATTGGAATGGGAAGGACTTGGATATCATATCTCATGCTATAGGACAGGTCTCAGGTTTGTTATTAGAATCATTGAGATATCATATTGCATGCTGTAGGAAGGGTCTAAGGATTGGAACGGGAAGGACTTGGATATCACATCTCATGCTATAGATAGGCTCTTAGGTTTGGAAAGGGAAGGAGTTGGATATCACATTTCATGTTAGAGGAAGGATCTCAGGTTTGGTATTAGAAGCATTGAGATATCACATCTCATGCTATAGGAAGGGTCTCAGGATTGGAATGGGAAGTAGTTGGATATCACATCTCATGCTATAGGAAGGGTCTCAGGTTTGGTATAAGCATTGAGATATCACATCTCATGCTATAGGACGGGTCTCAGGATTGGAATGGAAGGAGTTGGATATCACATCTCATGTTATAGGAAGGATCTCAGGTTTGGTATTAGAAGCATTGAGACATCACATCTCATGCTATAGGAAGGGTCTCAGGGTTGGAATGGGAAGGAGTTGGATATCATATCTCATCCAATAGGAAGGGTCTCAGGTTTGGAATGGGAAGGAATTGGATATCACATCTCATGTTATAGGAAGGATCTCAGGTTTGGTATTAGAAGCATTGAGATATCACATCTCATGCTATAGGAAGGGTCTCAGGATTGGAATGTGAAGGATTTGGATATCACATCTCATGCTAAAGGAAGGGTCTCAGGATTGGTAGAAGCATTGAGATATCACGTCTCTGCTATCGGAGGGGTCTCAGGATTGGATTGGGAAGGAGTTGGATATCCCTTCTCATGCTATAGGAAGGGTCTCAGGATTTGAATGGCAAGGAGTTGGATATCACATCTCATGCCATAGGAAGGGTCTCAGGTTTGGTATAAGCATTGAGATATCATATCTCTGCTATCGGAAGGGTCTCAGGATTGGAATGGGAAGGAGTTGGATATTCCCATCTCATGTTATAGGAAGGGTCTCAGGTTTGGTATTAGAAGCATTGAGATATCACATCTCATGCTATAGGAAGGGTCTCAGGATTGGAATGGGAAGGACTTGGATATCACATCTCATGCTATAGGGAGGGTCTCAAGTTTGATATTAGAAGCTTTGAGATATCACATCTCATGATATCGGAAGGGTCTCAGGATTGGAATGGGAAGGAGTTGGATATCACATCTCATGATAAAGGAAGGGTCTACGGTTTGGATGGGGAAGGATTTGGATATCACATCTCATGTTATATTACGGGTCTCAGGTTTGGTATTAGAAGCATTGAGATATCAAGTCTCAGAGTATAGGAAGGGTCTCAGAATTGGAATGGGAAGGAGTTGGATATCACATCTCAAGCTATAGGAAGGGTCTCAGGATTGGAATGGGAAGGACTTGGATATCACATCTCATGCTATAGGAAGGCTCTCAGGTTTGGAAGGGGAAAGAGTTGGATATCACATTTCATGTTAGAGGTAGGATCTCAGGTTTGGTATTAGAGGCATTGAGATATCACATCTCATGCTATCAGAAGGGTCTCAGGAATGGAATGGGAAGGAGTTGGATATCACATCTCATGCTAAAGGGAGGGTCTCAGGTTTGGAAGGGGAAGGATTTGGATATCACATCTCATGTTATAGGAAGGATCTCAGGTTTGGTATTAGAACCATTGAGATATCACATCTCATGCTATCGGAAGGATCTCAGGTTTGGTATTAGAAGCATTGAGATATCACATCTCATGCTATCAGAAGGGTCTCAGGATTGGAATGGGAAGGAGTTGGATATCACATCTCATGCTAAAGGGAGGGTCTCAGGTTTGGAAGGGGAAGGATTTGGATATCACATCTCATGTTATCGGAAGGATCTCAGGTTTGGTATTAGAAGCATTGAGATATCACATCTCATGCTATAGGAAGGGTCTCGGGATTGGAATGGGAAGTAGTTGGATATCACATCTCATGCTATAGGAAGGGTCTCAGGTTTGGTATAAGCATTGAGATATCACATCTCATGCTATAGGACGGGTCTCAGGATTGGAATGGAAGGAGTTGGATATCACATCTCATGTTATAGGAAGGATCTCAGGTTTGGTATTAGAAGCATTGAGACATCACATCTCATGCTATAGGAAGGGTCTCAGGGTTGGAATGGGAAGGAGTTGGATATCACATCTCATCCAATAGGAAGGGTCTCAGGTTTGGAATGGGAAGGAATTGGATATCACATCTCATGTTATAGGAAGGATCTCAGGTTTGGTATTAGAAGCATTGAGATATCACATCTCATGCTATAGGAAGGGTCTCAGGATTGGAATGTGAAGGATTTGGATATCACATCTCATGCTAAAGGAAGGGTCTCAGGTTTGGTAGAAGCATTGAGATATCACGTCTCTGCTATCGGAAGGGTCTCAGGATTGGATTGGGAAGGAGTTGGATATCCCTTCTCATGCTATAGGAAGGGTCTCAGGATTTGAATGGCAAGGAGTTGGATATCACATCTCATGCCATAGGAAGGGTCTCAGATTTGGTATAAGCATTGAGATATCACATCTCTGCTATCGGAAGGGTCTCAGGATTGGAATGGGAAGGAGTTGGATATTCCCATCTCATGTTATAGGAAGGGTCTCAGGTTTGGTATTAGAAGCATTGAGATATCACATCTCATGCTATAGGAAGGGTCTCAGGATTGGAATGGGAAGGACTTGGATATCACATCTCATGCTATAGGGAGGGTCTCAAGTTTGATATTAGAAGCTTTGAGATATCACATCTCATGATATCGGAAGGGTCTCAGGATTGGAATGGGAAGGAGTTGGATATCACATCTCATGATAAAGGAAGGGTCTAAGGTTTGGAAGGGGAAGGATTTGGATATCACATCTCATGTTATATTACGGGTCTCAGGTTTGGTATTAGAAGCATTGAGATATCAAGTCTCAGAGTATAGGAAGGGTCTCAGAAATGGAATGGGAAGGAGTTGGATATCACATCTCAAGCTATAGGAAGGGTCTCAGGATTGGAATGGGAAGGACTTGGATATCACATCTCATGCTATAGGAAGGCTCTCAGGTTTGGAAGGGGAAAGAGTTGGATATCACATTTCATGTTAGAGGTAGGATCTCAGGTTTGGTATTAGAGGCATTGAGATATCACATCTCATGCTATCAGAAGGGTCTCAGGAATGGAATGGGAAGGAGTTGGATATCACATCTCATGCTAAAGGGAGGGTCTCAGGTTTGGAAGGGGAAGGATTTGGATATCACATCTCATGTTATAGGAAGGATCTCAGGTTTGGTATTAGAAGCATTGAGATATCACATCTCATGCTATCGGAAGGATCTCAGGTTTGGTATTAGAAGCATTGAGATATCACATCTCATGCTATCAGAAGGGTCTCAGGATTGGAATGGGAAGGAGTTGGATATCACATCTCATGCTAAAGGGAGGGTCTCAGGTTTGGAAGGGGAAGGATTTGGATATCACATCTCATGTTATCGGAAGGATCTCACGTTTGGTATTAGAAGTATTGAGATATCATATCTCATGCTATAGGAAGGGTCTCAGGATTGGAATGGGAAAGAGTTGGATATCACATCTCATGCTATAGGGAGTGTCTCAGGATTGGAATGGGAAGGACTTAGATATCACATATCATGCTATAGGGGGGGTCTCAGTTTTGATATTAGAAGCATTGAGATATCACATCTCATGCTATCGGAAGTGTCTCAGGATTGGAATGGGAAGGAGCTGGATATCACATCTCATGCTAAAGGAAGGGTCTCAGGTTTGGAACGGGAAGGATTTGGATATCACATCTCATGTTATAGGAAGGGTCTCAGGTTTGGTATAAGCATTGAGATATCACATCTCTGCTATCGGAAGTGTCTCAGGATTGGAATGGGAAGGAGTTGGATATCCCATCTCATGTTATAGGACGGGTCTCAGGTTTGTTATTAGAATCATTGAGATATCATATTGCATGCTGTAGGAAGGGTCTAAGGGTTGGAATGGGAAGGACTTGGATATCACATCTCATGCTATAGATAGGCTCTTAGGTTTGGAAAGGGAATGAGTTGGATATCACATTTCATGTTAGAGGAAGGATCTCAGGTTTGGTATTAGAAGCATTGAGATATCACATCTCATGCTATAGGAAGGGTCTCAGGATTGGAATGGGAAGTAGTTGGATATCACATCTCATGCTATAGGAAGGGTCTCAGGTTTGGTATAAGCATTGAGATATCACATCTAATGCTATAGGACGGGTCTCAGGATTGGAATGGAAGGAGTTGGATATCACATCTCATGTTATAGGAAGGATCTCAGGTTTGGTATTAGAAGCATTGAGACATCACATCTCATGCTATAGGAAGGGTCTCAGGGTTGGAATGGGAAGGACTTGGATATCACATCTCATGCTATAGGAAGGGTCTCAGGATTGGAATGGGAAGTAGTTGGATATCACATCTCATGCTATAGGAAGGGTCTCAGGTTTGGTATAAGCATTGAGATATCACATCTCATGCTATAGGACGGGTCTCAGGATTGGAATGGAAGGAGTTGGATATCACATCTCATGTTATAGGAAGGATCTCAGGTTTGGTATTAGAAGCATTGAGACATCACATCTCATGCTATAGGAAGGGTCTCAGGGTTGGAATGGGAAGGAGTTGGATATCACATCTCATCCAATAGGAAGGGTCTCAGGTTTGGAATGGGAAGGAATTGGATATCACATCTCATGTTATAGGAAGGATCTCAGGTTTGGTATTAGAAGCATTGAGATATCACATCTCATGCTATAGGAAGGGTCTCAGGATTGGAATGTGAAGGATTTGGATATCACATCTCATGCTAAAGGAAGGGTCTCAGGTTTGGTAGAAGCATTGAGATATCACGTCTCTGCTATCGGAAGGGTCTCAGGATTGGAATGGGAAGGAGTTGGATATCCCTTCTCATGCTATAGGAAGGGTCTCAGGATTTGAATGGCAAGGAGTTGGATATCACATCTCATGCCATAGGAAGGGTCTCAGGTTTGGTATAAGCATTGAGATATCACATCTCTGCTATCGGAAGGGTCTCAGGATTGGAATGGGAAGGAGTTGGATATTCCCATCTCATGTTATAGGAAGGGTCTCAGGTTTGGTATTAGAAGCATTGAGATATCACATCTCATGCTATAGGAAGGGTCTCAGGATTGGAATGGGAAGGACTTGGATATCACATCTCATGCTATAGGGAGGGTCTCAAGTTTGATATTAGAAGCTTTGAGATATCACATCTCATGATATCGGAAGGGTCTCAGGATTGGAATGGGAAGGAGTTGGATATCACATCTCATGATAAAGGAAGGGTCTAAGGTTTGGAAGGGGAAGGATTTGGATATCACATCTCATGTTATATTACGGGTCTCAGGTTTGGTATTAGAAGCATTGAGATATCAAGTCTCAGAGTATAGGAAGGGTCTCAGAATTGGAATGGGAAGGAGTTGGATATCACATCTCAAGCTATAGGAAGGGTCTCAGGATTGGAATGGGAAGGACTTGGATATCACATCTCATGCTATAGAAAGGCTCTCAGGTTTGGAAGGGGAAAGAGTTGGATATCACATTTCATGTTAGAGGTAGGATCTCAGGTTTGGTATTAGAGGCATTGAGATATCACATCTCATGCTATCAGAAGGGTCTCAGGAATGGAATGGGAAGGACTTGGATATCACATCTCATGCTAAAGGGAGGGTCTCAGGTTTGGAAGGGGAAGGATTTGGATATCACATCTCATGTTATAGGAAGGATCTCAGGTTTGGTATTAGAAGCATTGAGATATCACATCTCATGCTATCGGAAGGATCTCAGGTTTGGAATGGGAAGGAGCTGGATATCACATCTCATGCTAAAGGAAGGGTCTCAGGTTTGGAACGGGAAGGATTTGGATATCACATCTCATGTTATAGGATGGGTCTCAGGTTTGGTATAAGCATTGAGATATCACATCTCTGCTATCGGAAGTGTCTCAGGATTGGAATGGGAAGGAGTTGGATATCCCATCTCATGTTATAGGACGGGTCTCAGGTTTGTTATTAGAATCATTGAGATATCATATTGCATGCTGTAGGAAGGGTCTAAGGGTTGGAATGGGAAGGACTTGGATATCACATCTCATGCTATAGATAGGCTCTTAGGTTTGGAAAGGGAAGGAGTTGGATATCACATTTCATGTTAGAGGAAGGATCTCAGGTTTGGTATTAGAAGCATTGAGATATCACATCTCATGCTATAGGAAGGGTCTCAGGATTGGAATGGGAAGTAGTTGGATATCACATCTCATGCTATAGGAAGGGTCTCAGGTTTGGTATAAGCATTGAGATATCACATCTAATGCTATAGGACGGGTCTCAGGATTGGAATGGAAGGAGTTGGATAGCACATCTCATGTTATAGGAAGGATCTCAGGTTTGGTATTAGAAGCATTGAGACATCACATCTCATGCTATAGGAAGGGTCTCAGGGTTGGAATGGGAAGGACTTGGATATCACATCTCATGCTATAGGAAGGGTCTCAGGATTGGAATGGGAAGTAGTTGGATATCACATCTCATGCTATAGGAAGGGTCTCAGGTTTGGTATAAGCATTGAGATATCACATCTCATGCTATAGGACGGGTCTCAGGATTGGAATGGAAGGAGTTGGATATCACATCTCATCCAATAGGAAGGGTCTCAGGTTTGGAATGGGAAGGAATTGGATATCACATCTCATGTTATAGGAAGGATCTCAGGTTTGGTATTAGAAGCATTGAGATATCACATCTCATGCTATAGGAAGGGTCTCAGGATTGGAATGTGAAGGATTTGGATATCACATCTCATGCTAAAGGAAGGGTCTCAGGTTTGGTAGAAGCATTGAGATATCACGTCTCTGCTATCGGAAGGGTCTCAGGATTGGAATGGGAAGGAGTTGGATATCCCTTCTCATGCTATAGGAAGGGTCTCAGGATTTGAATGGCAAGGAGTTGGATATCACATCTCATGCCATAGGAAGGGTCTCAGGTTTGGTATAAGCATTGAGATATCACATCTAATGCTATAGGACGGGTCTCAGGATTGGAATGGAAGGAGTTGGATAGCACATCTCATGTTATAGGAAGGATCTCAGGTTTGGTATTAGAAGCATTGAGACATCACATCTCATGCTATAGGAAGGGTCTCAGGGTTGGAATGGGAAGGACTTGGATATCACATCTCATGCTATAGGAAGGGTCTCAGGATTGGAATGGGAAGTAGTTGGATATCACATCTCATGCTATAGGAAGGGTCTCAGGTTTGGTATAAGCATTGAGATATCACATCTCATGCTATAGGACGGGTCTCAGGATTGGAATGGAAGGAGTTGGATATCACATCTCATGTTATAGGAAGGATCTCAGGTTTGGTATTAGAAGCATTGAGACATCACATCTCATGCTATAGGAAGGGTCTCAGGGTTGGAATGGGAAGGAGTTGGATATCACATCTCATCCAATAGGAAGGGTCTCAGGTTTGGAATGGGAAGGAATTGGATATCACATCTCATGTTATAGGAAGGATCTCAGGTTTGGTATTAGAAGCATTGAGATATCACATCTCATGCTATAGGAAGGGTCTCAGGATTGGAATGTGAAGGATTTGGATATCACATCTCATGCTAAAGGAAGGGTCTCAGGTTTGGTAGAAGCATTGAGATATCACGTCTCTGCTATCGGAAGGGTCTCAGGATTGGAATGGGAAGGAGTTGGATATCCCTTCTCATGCTATAGGAAGGGTCTCAGGATTTGAATGGCAAGGAGTTGGATATCACATCTCATGCCATAGGAAGGGTCTCAGGTTTGGTATAAGCATTGAGATATCACATCTCTGCTATCGGAAGGGTCTCAGGATTGGAATGGGAAGGAGTTGGATATTCCCATCTCATGTTATAGGAAGGGTCTCAGGTTTGGTATTAGAAGCATTGAGATATCACATCTCATGCTATAGGAAGGGTCTCAGGATTGGAATGGGAAGGACTTGGATATCACATCTCATGCTATAGGGAGGGTCTCAAGTTTGATATTAGAAGCTTTGAGATATCACATCTCATGATATCGGAAGGGTCTCAGGATTGGAATGGGAAGGAGTTGGATATCACATCTCATGATAAAGGAAGGGTCTAAGGTTTGGAAGGGGAAGGATTTGGATATCACATCTCATGTTATATTACGGGTCTCAGGTTTGGTATTAGAAGCATTGAGATATCAAGTCTCAGAGTATAGGAAGGGTCTCAGAATTGGAATGGGAAGGAGTTGGATATCACATCTCAAGCTATAGGAAGGGTCTCAGGATTGGAATGGGAAGGACTTGGATATCACATCTCATGCTATAGGAAGGCTCTCAGGTTTGGAAGGGGAAAGAGTTGGATATCACATTTCATGTTAGAGGTAGGATCTCAGGTTTGGTATTAGAGGCATTGAGATATCACATCTCATGCTATCAGAAGGGTCTCAGGAATGGAATGGGAAGGACTTGGATATCACATCTCATGCTAAAGGGAGGGTCTCAGGTTTGGAAGGGGAAGGATTTGGATATCACATCTCATGTTATAGGAAGGATCTCAGGTTTGGTATTAGAAGCATTGAGATATCACATCTCATGCTATCGGAAGGATCTCAGGTTTGGTATTAGAAGCATTGAGATATCACATCTCATGCTATCAGAAGGGTCTCAGGATTGGAATGTGAAGAAGTTGGATATCACATCTCATGCTAAAGGGAGGGTCTCAGGTTTGGAAGGGGAAGGATTTGGATATCACATCTCATGTTATCGGAAGGATCTCACGTTTGGTATTAGAAGTATTGAGATATCATATCTCATGCTATAGGAAGGGTCTCAGGATTGGAATGGGAAAGAGTTGGATATCACATCTCATGCTATAGGGAGTGTCTCAGGATTGGAATGGGAAGGACTTAGATATCACATATCATGCTATAGGGAGGGTCTCAGTTTTGATATTAGAAGCATTGAGATATCACATCTCATGCTATCGGAAGTGTCTCAGGATTGGAATGGGAAGGAGCTGGATATCACATCTCATGCTAAAGGAAGGGTCTCAGGTTTGGAACGGGAAGGATTTGGATATCACATCACATGTTATAGGAAGGGTCTCAGGATTGGTATAAGCATTGAGATATCACATCTCTGCTATCGGAAGTGTCTCAGGATTGGAATGGGAAGGAGTTGGATATCCCATCTCATATTATAGGACGGGTCTCAGGTTTGTTATTAGAATCATTGAGATATCATATTGCATGCTGTAGGAAGGGTCTAAGGGTTGGAATGGGAAGGACTTGGATATCACATCTCATGCTATAGATATGCTCTTAGGTTTGGAAAGGGAAGGAGTTGGATATCACATTTCATGTTAGAGGAAGGATCTCAGGTTTGGTATTAGAAGCATTGAGATATCACATCTCATGCTATAGGAAGGGTCTCAGGATTGGAATGGGAAGTAGTTGGATATCACATCTCATGCTATAGGAAGGGTCTCAGGTTTGGTATAAGCATTGAGATATCACATCTAATGCTATAGGACGGGTCTCAGGATTGGAATGGAAGGAGTTGGATATCACATCTCATGTTATAGGAAGGATCTCAGGTTTGGTATTAGAAGCATTGATACATCACATCTCATGCTATAGGAAGGGTCTCAGGGTTGGAATGGGAAGGAGTTGGATATCACCTCTCATCCAATAGGAAGGGTCTCAGGTTTGGAATGGGAAGGAATTTGGATATCACATCTTATGTTATAGGAAGGATCTCAGGTTTGGTATTAGAAGCATTGAGATATCACATCTCATGCTATAGGAAGGGTCTCAGGATTGGAATGTGAAGGATTTGGATATCACATCTCATGCTAAAGGAAGGGTCTCAGGTTTGGTAGAAGCATTGAGATATCACGTCTCTGCTATCGGAAGGGTCTCAGGATTGGATTGGGCAGGAGTTGGATATCCCTTCTCATGCTATAGGAAGGGTCTCAGGATTTGAATGGCAAGGAGTTGGATATCACATCTCATGCCATAGGAAGGGTCTCAGGTTTGGTATAAGCATTGAGATATCACATCTCTGCTATCGGAAGGGTCTCAGGATTGGATTGGGAAGGAGTTGGATATCCCTTCTCATGCTATAGGAAGTGTCTCAGGTTGGAATGGGAAGGAGTTGGATATCACATCTCATGTTATAGGAAGGGTCTCAGGATTGGAATGGGAAGGATTTGGATATCACATCTCTTGCTATAGGAAGGGTCTCAGGATTGGAATGGGTAGGAGTTGGATATTACTTTCTTGCTATAGGAAGGGTCTCATGTTTGGAATGGGAAGGAGTTGGATATCACATATGCTATAGTTAGTGTCTCAGGTTTGGAACGGGAAGGAGTTGGATATCACATCTCATGTTATAGGAAGGGTCTCAGGTTTGGTATAAGCATTGAGATATCACATCTCTGCTATCGGAAGCGGCTCAGGATTGGAATGGGAAGGAGTTGGATATCCCATCTCATGTTATAGTAAGAGTCTCTGGTTTGGTATTGGAATCATTGAGATATCACATTGCATGCTGTAGGAAGGGTCTAAGGATTGGAATGGGATGGACTTGGATATCACATCTCATGCTATAGGTAGGCTCTCAGGTTTGGTATAAGCATTGAGATATCACATCTCATGCTATAGGAAGGGTCTCAGGATTGGAATGGGAAGGATTTGGATATCACATCTCATGCTATAGGAAGGGTCTCAGATTTGGTATAAGCATTGAGATATCACATCTCATGCTAAAGGAAGGGTCTCAGGATTGGAATGGGAAGGAGTTGTATATGACATCTCAGGCCATAGGAAGGGTCTCAGGTTTGGTATAAGCATTGAGATATCACATCTCTGCTATCGGAAGGGTCTCAGGATTGGAATGGGAAGGAGTTGGATATCCCATCTCATGTTATAGGAAGGGTCTCAGGTTTGGTATTAGAAGCATAGAGATATCACATCTCATGCTATAGGAAGGGTCTCAGGATTGGAATGGGAAGGACTTGGATGTCACATCTCATGCTATAGGGAGGGTCTCAAGTTTGATATTAGAAGCATTGAGATAACAAATCTCATGATATCGGAAGGGTCTCAGGATTGGAATGGGAAGGAGTTGGATACCACATCTCATGATAAAGGAAGGGTCTAAGGTTTGGAAGGGGAAGGATTTGGATATCACATCTCATGTTATAGGACGGGTCTCAGGTTTGGTATTAGAAGCATTGAGATATCAAGTCTCATGGTATAAGAAGGGTCTCAGAATTGGAATGGGAAGGAGTTGGATATCACACCTCAAGTTATAGGAAGGGTCTCAGGATTGGAATGGGAAGGAGTTTGATATCACATCTCATGCCATAGTATGGGTCTCAGGTTTGGTAGAAGCATTGGGATATCACATCTCATGCTATCGGAAGGGTATCAGTATTGGATTTGGAAGAAGTTGGATATCCCATCTCATGTTATAGGAAGGGTCTCAGGATTGGAATGGGAAGGATTTGGATATCACATCTCTTGCTATAGGAAGGGTCTCAGGATTGGAATGGGTAGGAGTTGGATATTACTTTCTTGCTATAGGAAGGGTCTCATGTTTGGAATGGGAAGGAGTTGGATATCACATATGCTATAGTTAGTGTCTCAGGTTTGGAACGGGAAGGAGTTGGATATCACATCTCATGTTATAGGAAGGGTCTCAGGTTTGGTATAAGCATTGAGATATCACATCTCTGCTATCGGAAGCGGCTCAGGATTGGAATGGGAAGGAGTTGGATATCCCATCTCATGTTATAGTAAGAGTCTCTGGTTTGGTATTGGAATCATTGAGATATCACATTGCATGCTGTAGGAAGGGTCTAAGGATTGGAATGGGATGGACTTGGATATCACATCTCATGCTATAGGTAGGCTCTCAGGTTTGGTATAAGCATTGAGATATCACATCTCATGCTATAGGAAGGGTCTCAGGATTGGAATGGGAAGGATTTGGATATCACATCTCATGCTATAGGAAGGGTCTCAGATTTGGTATAAGCATTGAGATATCACATCTCATGCTAAAGGAAGGGTCTCAGGATTGGAATGGGAAGGAGTTGTATATGACATCTCAGGCCATAGGAAGGGTCTCAGGTTTGGTATAAGCATTGAGATATCACATCTCTGCTATCGGAAGGGTCTCAGGATTGGAATGGGAAGGAGTTGGATATCCCATCTCATTTTATAGGAAGGGTCTCAGGTTTGGTATTAGAAGCATAGAGATATCACATCTCATGCTATAGGAAGGGTCTCAGGATTGGAATGGGAAGGACTTGGATGTCACATCTCATGCTATAGGGAGGGTCTCAAGTTTGATATTAGAAGCATTGAGATAACAAATCTCATGATATCGGAAGGGTCTCAGGATTGGAATGGGAAGGAGTTGGATACCACATCTCATGATAAAGGAAGGGTCTAAGGTTTGGAAGGGGAAGGATTTGGATATCACATCTCATGTTATAGGACGGGTCTCAGGTTTGGTATTAGAAGCATTGAGATATCAAGTCTCATGGTATAAGAAGGGTCTCAGAATTGGAATGGGAAGGAGTTGGATATCACACCTCAAGTTATAGGAAGGGTCTCAGGATTGGAATGGGAAGGAGTTTGATATCACATCTCATGCCATAGTATGGGTCTCAGGTTTGGTAGAAGCATTGGGATATCACATCTCATGCTATCGGAAGGGTATCAGTATTGGATTTGGAAGAAGTTGGATATCCCATCTCATGCTATAGGAAGGGTCTCAGGTTGGAATGGGAAGGAGTTGGATATCACATTTCATGTTATAGGAAGGGTCTCAGGATTGGAATGGGAAGGACTTGGATATCATATCTCATGCTATAGGACGGGTCTCAGGTTTGTTATTAGAATCATTGAGATATCATATTGCATGCTGTAGGAAGGGTCTAAGGATTGGAATGGGAAGGACTTGGATATCACATCTCATGCTATAGATAGGCTCTTAGGTTTGGAATGGGAAGGAGTTGGATATCACATTTCATGTTATAGGAAGGGTCTCAGGATTGGAATGGGAAGGACTTGGATATCATATCTCATGCTATAGGACGGGTCTCAGGTTTGTTATTAGAATCATTGAGATATCATATTGCATGCTGTAGGAAGGGTCTAAGGATTGGAATGGGAAGGACTTGGATATCACATCTCATGCTATAGATAGGCTCTTAGGTTTGGAAAGGGAAGGAGTTGGATATCACATTTCATGTTAGAGGAAGGATCGCAGGTTTGGTATTAGAAGCATTGAGATATCACATCTCATGCTATAGGAAGGGTCTCAGGATTGGAATGGGAAGTAGTTGGATATCACATCTCATGCTATAGGAAGGGTCTCAGGTTTGGTATAAGCATTGAGATATCACATCTCATGCTATAGGACGGGTCTCAGGATTGGAATGGAAGGAGTTGGATATCACATCTCATGTTATAGGAAGGATCTCAGGTTTGGTATTAGAAGCATTGAGACATCACATCTCATGCTATAGGAAGGGTCTCAGGGTTGGAATGGGAAGGAGTTGGATATCACATCTCATCCAATAGGAAGGGTCTCAGGTTTGGAATGGGAAGGAATTGGATATCACATCTCATGTTATAGGAAGGATCTCAGGTTTGGTATTAGAAGCATTGAGATATCACATCTCATGCTATAGGAAGGGTCTCATGATTGGAATGTGAAGGATTTGGATATCACATCTCATGCTAAAGGAAGGGTCTCAGGTTTGGTAGAAGCATTGAGATATCAGGTCTCTGCTATCGGAAGGGTCTCAGGATTGGATTGGGAAGGAGTTGGATATCCCTTCTCATGCTATAGGAAGGGTCTCAGGATTTGAATGGGAAGGAGTTGGATATCACATCTCATGTTATAGGAAGGGTCTCAGGGTTGGAATGGGAAGGATTTGGATATCACATCTCTTGCTATAGGAAGGGTCTCAGGATTGGAATGGGTAGGAGTTGGATATTACTTTCTTGCTATAGGAAGGGTCTCATGTTTGGAATGGGAAGCAGTTGGATATCACATATGCTATAGTTAGTGTCTCAGGTTTGGAACGGGAAGGAGTTGGATATCACATCTCATGTTATAGGAAGGGTCTCAGGTTTGGTATAAGCATTGAGATATCACATCTCTGCTATCGGAAGGGTCTCAGGATTGGAATGGGAAGGAGTTGGATACCACATCTCATGATAAAGGAAGGGTCTAAGGTTTGGAAGGGGAAGGATTTGGATATCACATCTCATGTTATAGGACGGGTCTCAGGTTTGGTATTAGAAGCATTGAGATATCAAGTCTCATGGTATAAGAAGGGTCTCAGAATTGGAATGGGAAGGAGTTGGATATCACACCTCAAGCTATGGGAAGGGTCTCAGGATTGGAATGGGAAGGAGTTTGATATCACATCTCCTACCCATTCCAATCCTGAGACCCTTCCTATAGCAAGAGATGTGATATCCAAATCCTTCCCATTCCAATCCTGAGACCCTTCCTATAACAAGAGATGTGATATCCAACTCCTTCCCATTCAAATCCTGAGACCCTTCCTATAGCATGAGAAGGGATATCCAACTCCTTCCCAATCCAATCCTGAGACCCTTCCGATAGCAGAGACCTGATATCTCAATGCTTCTACCAAACCTGAGACCCTTCCTTTAGCATGAGATGTGATATCCAAATCCTTCACATTCCAATCCTGAGACCCTTCCTATAGCATGAGATGTGATATCTCAATGCTTCTAATACCAAACCTGAGATCCTTCCTATAACATGAGATGTGATATCCAATTCCTTCCCATTCCAAACCTGAGACCCTTCCTATTGGATGAGATGTGATATCCAACTCCTTCCCATTCCAACCCTGAGACCCTTCCTATAGCATGAGATGTGATGTCTCAATGCTTCTAATACCAAACCTGAGATCCTTTCTATAACATGAGATGTGATATCCAACTCCTTCCATTCCAATCCTGAGACCCGTCCTATAGCATGAGATGTGATATCTCCATGCTTATACCAAACCTGAGACCCTTCCTATAGCATGAGATGTGATATCCAACTACTTCCCATTCCAATCCTGAGACCCTTCCTATAGCATGAGATATGATATCTCAATGCTTCTAATACCAAACTTGAGATCCTTCCTCTAACATGAAATGTGATATCCAACTCCTTCCCTTTCCAAACCTAAGAGCCTATCTATAGCATGAGATGTGATATCCAAGTCCTTCCCATTCCAATCCTTAGACCCTTCCTACGGCATGCAATATGATATCTCAATGATTCTAATAACAAACCTGAGACCCGTCCTATAGCATGAGATATGATATCCAAGTCCTTCCCATTCCAATCCTGAGACCCTTCCTATAACATGAAATGTGATATCCAACTCCTTCCCATTCCAACCTGAGACCCTTCCTATAGCATGAGATGGGATATCCAACTTCTTCCAAATCCAATACTGATACCCTTCCGATAGCATGAGATGTGATATCCCAATGCTTCTACCAAACCTGAGACCCATACTATGGCATGAGATGTGATATCAAACTCCTTCCCATTCCAATCCTGAGACCCTTCCTATAACTTGAGGTGTGATATCCAACTCCTTCCCATTCCAATTCTGAGACCCTTCTTATACCATGAGACTTGATATCTCAATGCTTCTAATACCAAACCTGAGACCCGTCCTATAACATGAGATGTGATATCCAAATCCTTCCCCTTCCAAACCTTAGACCCTTCCTTTATCATGAGATGTGGTATCCAACTCCTTCCCATTCCAATCCTGAGACCCTTCCGATATCATGAGATTTGTTATCTCAATGCTTCTAATATCAAACTTGAGACCCTCCCTATAGCATGAGATGTGACATCCAAGTCCTTCCCATTCCAATCCTGAGACCCTTCCTATAGCATGAGATGTGATATCTCTATGCTTCTAATACCAAACCTGAGACCCTTCCTATAACATGAGATGGGATATCCAACTCCTTCCCATTCCAATCCTGAGACCCTTCCGATAGCAGAGATGTGATATCTCAATGCTTATACCAAACCTGAGACCCTTCCTATGGCCTGAGATGTCATATACAACTCCTTCCCATTCCAATCCTGAGACCCTTCCTTTAGCATGAGATGTGATATCTCAATGCTTATACCAAATCTGAGACCCTTCCTATAGCATGAGATGTGATATCCAAATCCTTCCCATTCCAATCCTGAGACCCTTCCTATAGCATGAGATGTGATATCTCAATGCTTATACCAAACCTGAGAGCCTACCTATAGCATGAGATGTGATATCCAAGTCCATCCCATTCCAATCCTTAGACCCTTCCTACAGCATGCGATGTGATATCTCAATGATTCCAATACCAAACCAGAGACTCTTACTATAACATGAGATGGGATATCCAACTCCTTCCCATTCCAATCCTGAGCCGCTTCCGATAGCAGAGATGTGATATCTCAATGCTTATACCAAACTTGAGACCCTTCCTATAACATGAGATGTGATATCCAACTCCTTCCCGTTCCAAACCTGAGACACTAACTATAGCATATGTGATATCCAACTCCTTCCCATTCCAAACATGAGACCCTTCCTATAGCAATAAAGTAATATCCAACTCCTACCCATTCCAATCCTGAGACCCTTCCTATAGCAAGAGATGTGATATCCAAATCCTTCCCATTCCAATCCTGAGACCCTTCCTATAACATGAGATGTGATATCCAACTCCTTCCCATTCCAACCTGAGACACTTCCTATAGCATGAGAAGGGATATCCAACTCCTTCCCAATCCAATCCTGAGACCCTTCCGATAGCAGAGATGTGATATCTCAATGCTTATACCAAACCTGAGACCCTTCCTATGGCATGAGATGTGATATCCAACTCCTTGCCATTCAAATCCTGAGACCCTTCCTATAGCATGAGAAGGGATATCCAACTCCTGCCCAATCCAATCCTGAGACCCTTCCGATAGCAGAGACGTGATATCTCAATGCTTCTACCAATCCTGAGACCCTTCCTATAGCATGAGATGTGATATCTCAATGCTTCTAATACCAAACCTGAGATCCTTCCTATAACATAAGATGTGATATCCAAATTCCTTCCCATTCCAAACCTGAGACCCTTCCTATAGCATGAGATGTGATGTCTCAATGCTTCTAATACCAAACCTGAGATCCTTCCTATAACATGAGATGTGATATCCAACTCCTTCCATTCCAATCCTGAGACCCGTCCTATAGCATTAGATGTGATATCTCAATGCTTATACCAAACCTGAGACCCTTCCTATAGCATGAGATGTGATATCCAACTACTTCCCATTCCAATCCTGAGACCCTTCCTATAGCAGAGATGTGATATCTCAATGCTTATACCAAACCTGAGACCCTTCCTATGGCATGAGATGTGATATCCAACTCCTTGCCATTCAAATCCTGAGACCCTTCCTATAGCTTGAGAAGGGATATCCAACTCCTGCCCAATCCAATCCTGAGACCCTTCCGATAGCAGAGACGTGATATCTCAATGCTTCTATCAAACCTGAGACCCTTCCTTTAGCATGAGATGTGATATCCAAATCCTTCACATTCCAATCCTGAGACCCTTCCTATAGCATGAGATGTGATATCTCAATGCTTCTAATACCAAACCTGAGATCCTTCCTATAACATAAGATGTGATATCCAAATTCCTTCCCATTCCAACCCTGAGACCCTTCCTATAGCATGAGATGTGATGTCTCAATGCTTCTAATACCAAACCTGAGATCCTTCCTATAACATGAGATGTGATATCCAACTCCTTCCATTCCAATCCTGAGACCCGTCCTATAGCATTAGATGTGATATCTCAATGCTTATACCAAACCTGAGACCCTTCCTATAGCATGAGATGTGATATCCAACTACTTCCCATTCCAATCCTGAGACCCTTCCTATAGCATGAGATGTGATATCTCAATGCTTCTAATACCAAACCTGAGATCCTTCCTCTAACATGAAATGTGATATCCAACTCCTTCCCTTTCCAAACCTAAGAGCATATCTATAGCATGAGATGTGATATCCAAGTCCTTCCATTCCAACCCTTAGACCCTTCCTACAGCATGCAATATGATATCTCAATGATTCTAATAACAAACCTGAGACCCGTCCTATAATATGAGATGGGATATCCAACTCCTTCCCATTCCAATCCTGAGACACTTCCGATAGCATGAGATGTGATATCTCAATGCTTCTAATATCAAAACTGAGACCCTCCCTATAGCATGATATGTGATATCTAAGTCCTTCCCATTCCAATCCTGAGACACTCCCTATAGCATGAGATGTGATATCCAACTCTTTCCCATTCCAATCCTGAGACCCTTCCTATAGCATGAGATAGGATATCTCAATACTTCTAATACCAAACGTGAGATCCTTCCGATAACATGAGATGTGATATCCAAATCCTTCCCCTTCCAAACCTGAGACCCTCCCTTTAGCATGAGATGTGATATCCAACTTCTTCACATTCCAATCCTGAGACCCTTCTGATAGCATGAGATGTGATATCTCAATGCTTCTAATACCAAACCTGAGATCCTTCCGATAGCATGAGATGTGATATCTCAATGCTTCTAATACCAAACCTGAGATCCTTCCTATAACATGAGATGTGATATCCAAATCCTTCCCCTTCCAAACCTGAGACCCTCCCTTTAGCATGAGATGTGATATCCAACTCATTCCCATTCCATTCCTGAGACCCTTCTGATAGCATGAGATGTGATATCTCAATGCCTCTAATACCAAACCTGAGATCCTACCTCTAACATGAAATGTGATATCCAACTCTTTCCCCTTCCAAACCTGAGAGCCTTCCTATAGCATGAGATGTGATATCCAAGTCCTTCCCATTCCAATCCTGAGACCCTTCCTATAGCTTGAGATGTGATATCCAACTCCTTCCCATTCCAATTCTGAGACCCTTCCTATACTCTGAGACTTGATATCTCAATGCTTCTAATACCAAACCTGAGACCCGTAATATAACATGAGATGTGATATCCAAATCCTTCCCCTTCCAAACCTTAGACCCTTCCTTTATCATGAGATGTGATATCCAACTCCTTCCCATTCCAATCCTGAGACCCTTCCGATATCATGAGATGTGATATCTCAAAGCTTCTAATATCAAACTTGAGACCCTCCCTACAGCATGAGATGTGATATCCAAGTCCTTCCCATTCCAATCCTGAGACCCTTCCTATAGCATGAGATGTGATATCTCAATGCTTCTAATACCAAACCTGAGACCCTTCCTATACCATGAGATGGGAATATCCAACTCCTTCCCATTCCAATCCTGAGACCCTTCCGATAGCAGAGATGTGATATCTCAATGCTTATACCAAACCTGAGACCCTTCCTATGGCATGAGATGTGATATCCAACTCCTTGCCATTCAAATCCTGAGACCCTTCCTATAGCATGAGAAGGGATATCCAACTCCTTCCCATTCCAATCCTGAGACCCTTCCGATAGCAGAGACGTGATATCTCAATGCTTCTACCAAACCTGAGACCCTTCCTTTAGCATGAGATGTGATATCCAAATCCTTCACATTCCAATCCTGAGACCCTTCCTATAGCATGAGATGTGATATCTCAATGCTTCTAATACCAAACCTGAGATCCTTCCTATAACATGAGATGTGATATCCAATTCCTTCCCATTCCAAACCTGAGACCCTTCCTATTGGATGAGATGTGATATCCAACTCCTTCCCATTCCAACCCTGAGACCCTTCCTATAGCATGAGATGTGATGTCTCAATGCTTCTAATACCAAACCTGAGATCCTTCCTATAACATGAGATGTGATATCCAACTCCTTCCATTCCAATCCTGAGACCCGTCCTATAGCCTGAGATGTGATATCTCAATGCTTATACCAAACCTGAGACCCTTCCTATAGCATGAGATGTGATATCCAACTACTTCCCATTCCAATCCTGAGACCCTTCCTATAGCATGAGATGTGATATCCAAGTCCTTCCCATTCCAACCCTGAGACCCTTCCTATAGCATGAGATGTGATGTCTCAATGCTTCTAATACCAAACCTGAGATCCTTCCTATAACATGAGATGTGATATCCAACTCCTTCCATTCCAATCCTGAGACCCGTCCTATAGCATTAGATGTGATATCTCAATGCTTATACCAAACCTGAGACCCTTCCTATAGCATGAGATGTGATATCCAACTACTTCCCATTCCAATCCTGAGACCCTTCCTATAGCATGAGATGTGATATCTCAATGCTTCTAATACCAAACCTGAGATCCTTCCTCTAACATGAAATGTGATATCCAACTCCTTCCCTTTCCAAACCTAAGAGCCTATCTATAGCATGAGATGTGATATCCAAGTACTTCCCATTCCAATCCTGAGACCCTTCCTATAGCATGAGATGTGATATCTCAATGCTTCTAATACCAAACCTGAGATCCTTCCTCTAACATGAAATGTGATATCCAACTCCTTCCCTTTCCAAACCTAAGAGCCTATCTATAGCATTAGATGTGATATCTCAATGCTTATACCAAACCTGAGACCCTTCCTATAGCATGAGATGTGATATCCAACTACTTCCCATTCCAATCCTGAGACCCTTCCTACAGCATGCAATATGATATCTCAATGATTCTAATAACAAACCTGAGACCCGTCCTATAACATGAGATGGGATATCCAACTCCTTCCCATTCCAATCCTGAGACACTTCCGATAGCAGAGATGTGATATCTCAATGCTTATACCAAACCTGAGACCCTTCCTATAACATGAGATGTGATATCCAAATCCTTCCCATTCCAAACCTGAGACCCTTCCTTTAGCATGAGATGTGATATCCAGCTCCTTCCCATTCCAATCCTGAGACACTTCCGATAGCATGAGATGTGATATCTCAATGCTTCTAATATCAAAACTGAGACCCCCCCTATAGCATGATATGTGATATCTAAGTCCTTCCCATTCCAATCCTGAGACACTCCCTATAGCATGAGATGTGATATCCAACTCTTTCCCATTCCAATCCTGAGACCCTTCCTATAGCATGAGATATGATATCTCAATACTTCTAATACCAAACGTGAGATCCTTCCGATAACATGAGATGTGATATCCAAATCCTTCCCCTTCCAAACCTGAGACCCTCCCTTTAGCATGAGATGTGATATCCAACTCCTTCCCATTCCAATCCTGAGACCCTTCTGATAGCATGAGATGTGATATCTCAATGCTTCTAATACCAAACCTGAGATCCTTCCGATAGCATGAGATGTGATATCTCAATGCTTCTAATACCAAACCTGAGATCCTTCCTATAACATGAGATGTGATATCCAAATCCTTCCCCTTCCAAACCTGAGACCCTCCCTTTAGCATGAGATGTGATATCCAACTCCTTCCCATTCCATTCTTGAGACCCTTCTGATAACATGAGATGTGATATCTCAATGCCTCTAATACCAAACCTGAGATCCTACCTCTAACATGAAATGTGATATCCAACTCTTTCCCCTTCCAAACCTGAGAGCCTTCCTATAGCATGAGATGTGATATCCAAGTCCTTCCCATTCCAATCCTGAGACCCTTCCTATAGCTTGAGATGTGATATCCAACTCCTTCCCATTCCAATTCTGAGACCACTCCTATACTCTGAGACTTGATATCTCAATGCTTCTAATACCAAACCTGAGACCCGTAATATAACATGAGATGTGATATCCAAATCCTTCCCCTTCCAAACCTTAGACCCTTCCTTTATCATGAGATGTGATATCCAACTCCTTCCCATTCCAATCCTGAGACCCTTCCGATATCATGAGATGTGATATCTCAAAGCTTCTAATATCAAACTTGAGACCCTCCCTATAGCATGAGATGTGATATCCAAGTCCTTCCCATTCCAATCCTGAGACCCTTCCTATAGCATGAGATGTGATATCTCAATGCTTCTAATACCAAACCTGAGACCCTTCCTATAACATGAGATGGGAATATCCAACTCCTTCCCATTCCAACCCTGAGACCCTTCCGATAGCAGAGATGTGATATCTCAATGCTTATACCAAACCAGAGACCCTTCCTATGGCATGAGATGTGATATCCAACTCCTTGCCATTCAAATCCTGAGACCCTTCCTATAGCATGAGAAGGGATATCCAACTCCTTCCCATTCCAATCCTGAGACCCTTCCGATAGCAGAGACGTGATATCTCAATGCTTCTACCAAACCTGAGACCCTTCCTTTAGCATGAGATGTGATATCCAAATCCTTCACATTCCAATCCTGAGACCCTTCCTATAGCATGAGATGTGATATCTCAATGCTTCTAATACCAAACCTGAGATCCTTCCTATAACATGAGATGTGATATCCAATTCCTTCCCATTCCAAACCTGAGACCCTTCCTATTGGATGAGATGTGATATCCAACTCCTTCCCATTCCAACCCTGAGACCCTTCCTATAGCATGAGATGTGATGTCTCAATGCTTCTAATACCAAACCTGAGATCCTTCCTATAACATGAGATGTGATATCCAACTCCTTCCATTCCAATCCTGAGACCCGTCCTATAGCATGAGATGTGATATCTCAATGCTTATACCAAACCTGAGACCCTTCCTATAGCATGAGAAGGGATATCCAACTCCTTCCCAATCCAATCCTGAGACCCTTCCGATAGCAGAGATGTGATATCTCAATGCTTATACCAAACCTGAGACCCTTCCTATGGCATGAGATGTGATATCCAACTCCTTGCCATTCAAATCCTGAGACCCTTCCTATAGCATGAGAAGGGATATCCAACTCCTGCCCAATCCAATCCTGAGACCCTTCCGATAGCAGAGACGTGATATCTCAATGCTTCTACCAAACCTGAGACCCTTCCTTTAGCATGAGATGTGATATCCAAATCCTTCACATTCCAATCCTGAGACCCTTCCTATAGCATGAGATGTGATATCTCAATGCTTCTAATACCAAACCTGAGATCCTTCCTATAACATAAGATGTGATATCCAAATTCCTTCCCATTCCAAACCTGAGACCCTTCCTATTGGATGAGAGGTGATATCCAACTCCTTCCCATTCCAACCCTGAGACCCTTCCTATAGCATGAGATGTGATGTCTCAATGCTTCTAATACCAAACCTGAGATGCTTCCTATAACATGAGATGTGATATCCAACTCCTTCCATTCCAATCCTGAGACTCGTCCTATAGCATTAGATGTGATATCTCAATGCTTATACCAAACCTGAGACCCTTCCTATAGCATGAGATGTGATATCCAACTACTTCCCATTCCAATCCTGAGACCCTTCCTATAGCATGAGATGTGATATCTCAATGCTTCTAATACCAAACCTGAGATCCTTCCTCTAACATGAAATGTGATATCCAACTCCTTCCCTTTCCAAACCTAAGAGCATATCTATAGCATGAGATGTGATATCCAAGTCCTTCCCATTCCAACCCTTAGACCCTTCCTACAGCATGCAATATGATATCTCAATGATTCTAATAACAAACCTGAGACCCGTCCTATAATATGAGATGGGATATCCAACTCCTTCCCATTCCAATCCTGAGACACTTCCGATAGCAGAGATGTGATATCTCAATGCTTATACCAAACCTGAGACCCTTCCTATAACATGTGATGTGATATCCAAATCCTTCCCGTTCCAAACCTGAGACCCTTCCTTTAGCATGAGATGTGATATCCAGCTCCTTCCCATTCCAATCCTGAGACACTTCCGATAGCATGAGATGTGATATCTCAATGCTTCTAATATCAAAACTGAGACCCTCCCTATAGCATGATATGTGATATCTAAGTCCTTCCCATTCCAATCCTGAGACACTCCCTATAGCATGAGATGTGATATCCAACTCTTTCCCATTCCAATCCTGAGACCCTTCCTATAGCATGAGATATGATATCTCAATACTTCTAATACCAAACGTGAGATCCTTCCGATAACATGAGATGTGATATCCAAATCCTTCCCCTTCCAAACCTGAGACCCTCCCTTTAGCATGAGATGTGATATCCAACTTCTTCACATTCCATTCCTGAGACCCTTCTGATAGCATGAGATGTGATATCTCAATGCCTCTAATACCAAACCTGAGATCCTACCTCTAACATGAAATGTGATATCCAACTCTTTCCCCTTCCAAACCTGAGAGCCTTCCTATAGCATGAGATGTGATATCCAAGTCCTTCCCATTCCAATCCTGAGACCCTTCCTATAGCTTGAGATGTGATATCCAACTCCTTCCCATTCCAATTCTGAGACCCTTCCTATACTCTGAGACTTGATATCTCAATGCTTCTAATACCAAACCTGAGACCCGTAATATAACATGATATGTGATATCCAAATCCTTCCCCTTCCAAACCTTAGACCCTTCCTTTATCATGAGATGTGATATCCAACTCCTTCCCATTCCAATCCTGAGACCCTTCCGATATCATGAGATGTGATATCTCAAAGCTTCTAATATCAAACTTGAGACCCTCCCTATAGCATGAGATGTGATATCCAAGTCCTTCCCATTCCAATCCTGAGACCCTTCCTATAGCATGAGATGTGATATCTCAATGCTTCTAATACCAAACCTGAGACCCTTCCTATAACATGAGATGGGAATATCCAACTCCTTCCCATTCCAATCCTGAGACCCTTCCGATAGCAGAGATGTGATATCTCAATGCTTATACCAAACCTGAGACCCTTCCTATGGCATGAGATGTGATATCCAACTCCTTGCCATTCAAATCCTGAGACCCTTCCTATAGCATGAGAAGGGATATCCAACTCCTTCCCATTCCAATCCTGAGACCCTTCCGATAGCAGAGACGTGATATCTCAATGCTTCTACCAAACCTGAGACCCTTCCTTTAGCATGAGATGTGATATCCAAATCCTTCACATTCCAATCCTGAGACCCTTCCTATAGCATGAGATGTGATATCTCAATGCTTCTAATACCAAACCTGAGATCCTTCCTATAACATGAGATGTGATATCCAATTCCTTCCCATTCCAAACCTGAGACCCTTCCTATTGGATGAGATGTGATATCCAACTCCTTCCCATTCCAACCCTGAGACCCTTCCTATAGCATGAGATGTGATGTCTCAATGCTTCTAATACCAAACCTGAGATCCTTCCTATAACATGAGATGTGATATCCAACTCCTTCCATTCCAATCCTGAGACCCATCCTATAGCATGAGATGTGATATCTCAATGCTTATACCAAACCTGAGACCCTTCCTATAGCATGAGATGTGATATCCAACTACCTCCCATTCCAATCCTGAGACCCTTCCTATAGCATGAGATGTGATATCCAAGTCCTTCCCATTCCAACCCTGAGACCCTTCCTATAGCATGAGATGTGATGCCTCAATGCTTCTAATACCAAACCTGAGATCCTTCCTATAACATGAGATGTGATATCCAACTCCTTCCATTCCAATCCTGAGACCCGTCCTATAGCATTAGATGTGATATCTCAATGCTTATACCAAACCTGAGACCCTTCCTATAGCATGAGATGTGATATCCAACTACTTCCCATTCCAATCCTGAGACCCTTCCTCTAACATGAAATGTGATATCCAACTCCTTCCCTTTCCAAACCTAAGAGCCTATCTATAGCATGAGATGTGATATCCAAGTCCTTCCCATTCCAACCCTTAGACCCTTCCTACAGCATGCAATATGATATCTCAATGATTCTAATAACAAACCTGAGACCCGTCCTATAACATGAGATGGGATATCCAACTCCTTCCCATTCCAATCCTGAGACACTTCCGATAGCAGAGATGTGATATCTCAGTGCTTATACCAAACCTGAGACCCTTCCTATAACATGAGATGTGATATCCAAATCCTTCCCGTTCCAAACCTGAGACCCTTCCTTTAGCATGAGATGTGATATCCAGCTCCTTCTCATTCCAATCCTGAGACACTTCCGATAGCATGAGATGTGATATCTCAATGCTTCTAATATCAAAACTGAGACCCCCCCTATAGCATGATATGTGATATCTAAGTCCTTCCCATTCCAATCCTGAGACACTCCCTATAGCATGAGATGTGATATCCAACTCTTTCCCATTCCAATCCTGAGACCCTTCCTATAGCATGAGATATGATATCTCAATACTTCTAATACCAAACGTGAGATCCTTCCGATAACATGAGATGTGATATCCAAATCCTTCCCCTTCCAAACCTGAGACCCTCCCTTTAGCATGAGATGTGATATCCAACTCCTTCCCATTCCATTCCTGAGACCCTTCTGATAGCATGAGATGTGATATCTCAATGCCTCTAATACCAAACCTGAGATCCTACCTCTAACATGAAATGTGATATCCAACTCTTTCCCCTTCCAAATCTGAGAGCCTTCCTATAGCATGAGATGTGATATCCAAGTCCTTCCCATTCCAATCCTGAGACCCTTCCTATAGCTTGAGATGTGATATCCAACTCCTTCCCATTCCAATTCTGAGACCCTTCCTATACTCTGAGACTTGATATCTCAATGCTTCTAATACCAAACCTGAGACCCGTAATATAACATGAGATGTGATATCCAAATCCTTCCCCTTCCAAACCTTAGACCCTTCCTTTATCATGAGATGTGATATCCAACTCCTTCCCATTCCAATCCTGAGACCCTTCCGATATCATGAGATGTGATATCTCAAAGCTTCTAATATCAAACTTGAGACCCTCCCTATAGCATGAGATGTGATATCCAAGTCCTTCCCATTCCAATCCTGAGACCCTTCCTATAGCATGAGATGTGATATCTCAATGCTTCTAATACCAAACCTGAGACCCTTCCTATAACATGAGATGGGAATATCCAACTCCTTCCCATTCCAATCCTGAGACCCTTCCGATAGCAGAGATGTGATATCTCAATGCTTATACCAAACCTGAGACCCTTCCTATGGCATGAGATGTGATATCCAACTCCTTGCCATTCAAATCCTGAGACCCTTCCTATAGCATGAGAAGGGATATCCAACTCCTTCCCAATCCAATCCTGAGACCCTTCCGATAGCAGAGACGTGATATCTCAATGCTTCTACCAAACCTGAGACCCTTCCTTTAGCATGAGATGTGATATCCAAATCCTTCACATTCCAATCCTGAGACCCTTCCTATAGCATGAGATGTGATATCTCAATGCTTCTGATACCAAACCTGAGATCCTTCCTATAACATGAGATGTGATATCCAATTCCTTCCCATTCCAAACCTGAGACCCTTCCTATTGGATGAGATGTGATATCCAACTCCTTCCCATTCCAACCCTGAGACCCTTCCTATAGCATGAGATGTGATGTCTCAATGCTTCTAATACCAATCCTGAGATCCTTCCTATAACATGAGATGTGATATCCAACTCCTTCCATTCCAATCCTGAGACCCGTCCTCTAGCATGAGATGTGATATCTCAATGCTTATACCAAACCTGAGACCCTTCCTATAGCATGAGATGTGATATCCAACTACTTCCCATTCCAATCCTGAGACCCTTCCTATAGCATGAGATGTGATATCTCAATGCTTCTAATACCAAACCTGAGATCCTTCCTCTAACATGAAATGCGATATCCAACTCCTTCCCTTTCCAAACCTAAGAGCCTATCTATACCATGAGATGTGATATCCAAGTCCTTCCCATTCCAATCCTTAGACCCTTCCTACAGCATGCAATATGATATCTCAATGATTCTAATAACAAACCTGAGACCCGTCCTATAGCATGAGATATGATATCCAAGTCCTTCCCATTCCAATCCTGAGACCCTTCCTATAACATGAAATGTGATATCCAACTCCTTCCCATTCCAACCTGAGACCCTTCCTATAGCATGAGATGGGATATCCAACTTCTTCCAAATCCAATACTGATACCCTTCCGATAGCATGAGATGTGATATCCCAATGCTTCTACCAAACCTGAGACCCATACTATGGCATGAGATGTGATATCAAACTCCATTCCAATCCTGAGACCCTTCCTATAGCTTGAGGTGTGATATCCAACTCCTTCCCATTCCAATTCTGAGACCCTTCTTATACCATGAGACTTGATATCTCAATGCTTCTAATACCAAACCTGAGACCCGTCCTATAACATGAGATGTGATATCCAAATCCTTCCCCTTCCAAACCTTAGACCCTTCCTTTATCATGAGATGTGGTATCCAACTCCTTCCCATTCCAATCCTGAGACCCTTCTGATAGCATGAGATGTGATATCTCAATGCTTCTAATACCAAACCTGAGATCCTTCCGATAGCATGAGATGTGATATCTCAATGCTTCTAATACCAAACCTGAGATCCTTCCTATACCATGAGATGTGATATCCAAATCCTTCCCCTTCCAAACCTGAGACCCTCCCTTTAGCATGAGATGTGATATCCAACTCCTTCCCATTCCATTCCTGAGACCCTTCTGATAGCATGAGATGTGATATCTCAATGCCTCTAACACCAAACCTGAGATCCTACCTCTAACATGAAATGTGATATCCAACTCTTTCCCCTTCCAAACCTGAGAGCCTTCCTATAGCATGAGATGTGATATCCAGGTCCTTCCCATTCCAATCCTGAGACCCTTCCTATAGCTTGAGATGTGATATCCAACTCCTTCCCATTCCAATTCTGAGACCCTTCCTATACTCTGAGACTTGATATCTCAATGCTTCTAATACCAAACCTGAGACCCGTAATATAACATGAGATGTGATATCCAAATCCTTCCCCTTCCAAACCTTAGACCCTTCCTTTATCATGAGATCTGATATCCAACTCCTTCCCATTCCAATCCTGAGACCCTTCCGATATCATGAGATGTGATATCTCTAAGCTTCTAATATCAAACTTGAGACCCTCCCTATAGCATGAGATGTGATATCCAAGTCCTTCCCATTCCAATCCTGAGACCCTTCCTATAGCATGAGATGTGATATCTCAATGCTTCTAATACCAAACCTGAGACCCTTCCTATAACATGAGATGGGAATATCCAACTCCTTCCCATTCCAATCCTGAGACCCTTCCGATAGCAGAGATGTGATATCTCAATGCTTATACCAAACCTGAGACCCTTCCTATGGCATGAGATGTGATATCCAACTCCTTGCCATTCAAATCCTGAGACCCTTCCTATAGCATGAGAAGGGATATCCAACTCCTTCCCAATCCAATCCTGAGACCCTTCCGATAGCAGAGACGTGATATCTCAATGCTTCTACCAAACCTGAGACCCTTCCTTTAGCATGAGATGTGATATCCAAATCCTTCACATTCCAATCCTGAGACCCTTCCTATAGCATGAGATGTGATATCTCAATGCTTCTAATACCAAACCTGAGATCCTTCCTATAACATGAGATGTGATATCCAATTCCTTCCCATTCCAAACCTGAGACCCTTCCTATTGGATGAGATGTGATATCCAACTCCTTCCCATTCCAACCCTGAGACCCTTCCTATAGCATGAGATGTGATGTCTCAATGCTTCTAATACCAAACCTGAGATCCTTCCTATAACATGAGATGTGATATCCAACTCCTTCCATTCCAATCCTGAGACCCGTCCTATAGCATGAGATGTGATATCCAACTACTTCCCATTCCAATCCTGAGACCCTTCCTATAGCATGAGATGTGATATCTCAATGCTTCTAATACCAAACCTGAGATCCTTCCTCTAACATGAAATGTGATATCCAACTCCTTCCCTTTCCAAACCTAAGAGCCTATCTATAGCATGAGATGTGATATCCAAGTCCTTCCCATTCCAATCCTTAGACCCTTCCTACAGCATGCAATATGATATCTCAATGATTCTAATAACAAACCTGAGACCCGTCCTATAGCATGAGATATGATATCCAAGTCCTTCCCATTCCAATCCTGAGACCCTTCCTATAACATGAAATGTGATATCCAACTCCTTCCCATTCCAACCTGAGACCCTTCCTATAGCATGAGATGGGATATCCAACTTCTTCCAAATCCAATACTGATACCCTTCCGATAGCATGAGATGTGATATCCCAATGCTTCTACCAAACCTGAGACCCATACTATGGCATGAGATGTGATATCAAACTCCTTTCCATTCCAATCCTGAGACCCTTCCTATAGCTTGAGGTGTGATATCCAACTCCTTCCCATTCCAATTCTGAGACCCTTCTTATACCATGAGACTTGATATCTCAATGCTTCTAATACCAAACCTGAGACCCGTCCTATAACATGAGATGTGATATCCAAATCCTTCCCCTTCCAAACCTTAGACCCTTCCTTTATCATGAGATGTGGTATCCAACTCCTTCCCATTCCAATCCTGAGACCCTTCCGATATCATGAGATTTGTTATCTCAATGCTTCTAATATCAAACTTGAGACCCTCCCTATAGCATGAGATGTGACATCCAAGTCCTTCCCATTCCAATCCTGAGACCCTTCCTATAGCATGAGATGTGCTATCTCTATGCTTCTAATACCAAACCTGAGACCCTTCCTATAACATGAGATGGGATATCCAACTCCTTCCCATTCCAATCCTGAGACCCTTCAGATAGCAGAGATGTGATATCTCAATGCTTATACCAAACCTGAGACCCTTCCTATGGCCTGAGATGTCATATACAACTCCTTCCCATTCCAATCCTGAGACCCTTCCTTTAGCATGAGATGTGATATCTCAATGCTTATACCAAATCTGAGACCCTTCCTATGAGATGTGATATCCAAATCCTTCCCATTCCAATCCTGAGACCCTTCCTATAGCATGAGATGTGATATCTCAATGCTTATACCAAACCTGAGAGCCTACCTATAGCATGAGATGTGATATCCAAGTCCATCCCATTCCAATCCTTAGACCCTTCCTACAGCATGCAATGTGATATCTCAATGATTCTAATACCAAACCAGAGACTCTTACTATAACATGAGATGGGATATCCAACTCCTTCCCATTCCAATCCTGAGCCGCTTCCGATAGCAGAGATGTGATATCTCAATGCTTATACCAAACCTGAGACCCTTCCTATAACATGAGATGTGATATCCAACTCCTTCCCGTTCCAAACCTGAGACACTAACTATAGCATATGTGATATCCAACTCCTTCCCATTCCAAACATGAGACCCTTCCTATAGCAAGAAAGTAATATCCAACTCCTACCCATTCCAATCCTGAGACCCTTCCTATAGCAAGAGATGTGATATCCAAATCCTTCCCATTCCAATCCTGAGACCCTTCCTATAACATGAGATGTGATATCCAACTCCTTCCCATTCCAACCTGAGACACTTCCTATAGCATTAGAAGGGATATCCAACTCCTTCCCAATCCAATCCTGAGACCCTTCCGATAGCAGAGATGTGATATCTCAATGCTTATACCAAACCTGAGACCCTTCCTATGGCATGAGATGTGATATCCAACTCCTTGCCATTCAAATCCTGAGACCCTTCCTATAGCATGAGAAGGGACATCCAACTCCTTCCCAATCCAATCCTGAGACCCTTCCGATAGCAGAGACGTGATATCTCAATGCTTCTACCAAACCTGAGACCCTTCCTTTAGCATGAGATGTGATATCCAAATCCTTCACATTCCAATCCTGAGACCCTTCCTATAGCATGAGATGTGATATCTCAATGCTTCTAATACCAAACCTGAGATCCTTCCTATAACATGAGATGTGATATCCAATTCCTTCCCATTCCAAACCTGAGACCCTTCCTATTGGATGAGATGTGATATCCAACTCCTTCCCATTCCAACCCTGAGACCCTTCCTATAGCATGAGATGTGATGTCTCAATGCTTCTAATACCAAACCTGAGATCCTTCCTATAACATGAGATGTGATATCCAACTCCTTCCATTCCAATCCTGAGACCCGTCCTATAGCATGAGATGTGATATCTCAATGCTTATACCAAACCTGAAACCCTTCCTATAGCATGAGATGTGATATCCAACTACTTCCCATTCCAATCCTGAGACCCTTCCTATAGCATGAGATGTGATATCTCAATGCTTCTAATAACAAACCTGAGATCCTTCCTCTAACATGAAATGTGATATCCAACTCCTTCGCTTCCCAAACCTAAGAGCCTATCTATAGCATGAGATGTGATATCCAAGTCCTTCCCATTCCAACCCTTAGACCCTTCCTACAGCATGCAATATGATATCTCAATGATTCTAATAACAAACCTGAGACCCGTCCTATAACATGAGATGGGATATCCAACTCCTTCCCATTCCAATCCTGAGACACTTCCGATAGCAGAGATGTGATATCTCAATGCTTATACCAAACCTGAGACCCTTCCTATAACATGAGATGTGATATCCAAATCCTTCCCGTTCCAAACCTGAGACCCTTCCTTTAGCATGAGATGTGATATCCAAATCCTTCCCGTTCCAAACCTGAGACCCTTCCTTTAGCATGAGATGTGATATCCAGCTCCTTCCGATTCCAATCCTGAGACACTTCCGATAGCATGAGATGTGATATTTCAATGCTTCTAATATCAAAACTGAGACCCTCCCTATAGCATGATATGTGATATCTAAGTCCTTCCCATTCCAATCCTGAGACACTCCCTAAAGCATGAGATGTGATATCCAACTCTTTCCCTTTCCAATCCTGAGACCCTTCATATAGCATGAGATATGATATCTCAATACTTCTAATACCAAACGTGAGATCCTTCCGATAACATGAGATGTGATATCCAACTCCTTCCATTCCAATCCTGAGACCCGTCCTATAGCATGAGATGTGATATCTCAATGCTTATACCAAACCTGAGACCCTTCCTATAGCATGAGATGTGATATCTCAATGCTTCTAATACCAAACCTGAGATCCTTCCTCTAACATGAAATGTGATATCCAACTCCTTCCCTTTCCAAACCTAAGAGCCTATCTATAGCATGAGATGTGATATCCAAGTCCTTCCCATTCCAATCCTTAGACCCTTCCTACAGCATGCAATATGATATCTCAATGATTCTAATAGCAAACCTGAGACCCGTCCTATAGCATGAGATATGATATCCAAGTCCTTCCCATTCCAATCCTGAGACCCTTCCTATAACATGAAATGTGATATCCAACTCCTTCCCATTCCAACCTGAGACCCCTCCTATAGCATGAGATGGGATATCCAACTTCTTCCAAATCCAATACTGATACCCTTCCGATAGCATGAGATGTGATATCCCAATGCTTCTACCAAACCTGAGACCCATACTATGGCATGAGATGTGATATCAAACTCCTTTCCATTCTAATCCTGAGACCCTTCCTATAGCTTGAGGTGTGATATCCAACTCCTTCCCATTCCAATTCTGAGACCCTTCTTATACCATGAGACTTGATATCTCAATGCTTCTAATACCAAACCTGAGTCCCGTCCTATAACATGAGATGTGATATCCAAATCCTTCCCCTTCCAAACCTTAGACCCTTCCTTTATCATGAGATGTGGTATCCAACTCCTTCCCATTCCAATCCTGAGACCCTTCCGATATCATGAGATGTGTTATCTCAATGCTTCTAATATCAAACTTGAGACCCTCCCTATAGCATGAGATGTGACATCCAAGTCCTTCCCATTCCAATCCTGAGACCCTTCCTATAGCATGAGATGTGATATCTCTATGCTTCTAATACCAAACCTGAGACCCTTCCTATAACATGAGATGGGATATCCAACTCCTTCCCATTCCAATCCTGAGACCCTTCCGATAGCAGAGATGTGATATCTCAATGCTTATACCAAACCTGAGACCCTTCCTATGGCCTGAGATGTCATATACAACTCCTTCCCATTCCAATCCTGAGACCCTTCCTTTAGCATGAGATGTGATATCTCAATGCTTATACCAAATCTGAGACCCTTCCTATAGCATGAGATGTGATATCCAAATCCTTCCCATTCCAATCCTGAGACCCTTCCTATAGCATGAGATGTGATATCTCAATGCTTATACCAAACCTGAGAGCCTACCTATAGCATGAGATGTGATATCCAAGTCCATCCCATTCCAATCCTTAGACCCTTCCTACAGTATGCAATGTGATATCTCAATGATTCTAATACCAAACCAGAGACTCTTACTATAACATGAGATGGGATATCCAACTCCTTCCCATTCCAATCCTGAGCCGCTTCCGATAGCAGAGATGTGATATCTCAATGCTTATACCAAACCTGAGACCCTTCCTATAACATGAGATGTGATATCCAACTCCTTCCCGTTCCAAACCTGAGACACTAACTATAGCATATGTGATATCCAACTCCTTCCCATTCCAAACATGAGACCCTTCCTATAGCAAGAAAGTAATATCCAACTCCTACCCATTCCAATCCTGAGACCCTTCCTATAGCAAGAGATGTGATATCCAAATCCTTCCCATTCCAATTCTGAGACTCTTCCTATAACATGAGATGTGATATCCAACTCCTTCCCATTCCAACCTGAGACACTTCCTATAGCATGAGAAGGGATATCCAACTCCTTCCCAATCCAATCCTGAGACCCTTCCGATAGCAGAGATGTGATATCTCAATGCTTATACCAAACCTGAGACCCTTCCTATAGCATGAGATGTGATATCCAACTCCTTGCCATTCAAATCCTGAGACCCTTCCTATAGCATGAGAAGGGATATCCAACTCCTTCCCAATCCAATCCTGAGACCCTTCCGATAGCAGAGACGTGATATCTCAATGCTTCTACCAAACCTGAGACCCTTCCTTTAGCATGAGAAGTGATATCCAAATCCTTCACATTCCAATCCTGAGACCCTTCCTATAGCATGAGATGTGATATCTCAATGCTTCTAATACCAAACCTGAGATCCTTCCTATAACATGAGATGTGATATCCAATTCCTTCCCATTCCAAACCTGAGACCCTTCCTATTGGATGAGATGTGATATCCAACTCCTTCCCATTCCAACCCTGAGACCCTTCCTATAGCATGAGATGTGATGTCTCAATGCTTCTAATACCAAACCTGAGATCCTTCCTATAACATGAGATGTGATATCCAACTCCTTCCATTCCAATCCTGAGACCCGTCCTATAGCATGAGATGTGATATCTCAATGCTTATATCAAACCTGAGACCCTTCCTATAGCATGAGATTTGATATCCAACTACTTCCCATTCCAATCCTGAGACCCTTCCTATAGCATGAGATGTGATATCTCAATGCTTCTAATAACAAACCTGAGATCCTTCCTCTAACATGAAATGTGATATCCAACTCCTTCCCTTTCCAAACCTAAGAGCCTATCTATAGCATGAGATGTGATATCCAAGTCCTTCCCATTCCAACCCTTAGACCCTTCCTACAGCATGCAATATGATATCTCAATGATTCTAATAACAAACCTGAGACCCGTCCTATAACATGAGATGGGATATCCAACTCCTTCCCATTCCAATCCTGAGACACTTCCGATAGCAGAGATGTGATATCTCAATGCTTATACCAAACCTGAGACCCTTCCTATAACATGAGATGTGATATCCAAATCCTTCCCATTCCAAACCTGAGACCCTTCCTTTAGCATGAGATGTGATATCCAAATCCTTCCCGTTCCAAACCTGAGACCCTTCCTTTAGCATGAGATGTGATATCCAGCTCCTTCCCATTCCAATCCTGAGACACTTCCGATAGCATGAGATGTGATATTTCAATGCTTCTAATATCAAAACTGAGACCCTCCCTATAGCATGATATGTGATATCTAAGTCCTTCCCATTCCAATCCTGAGACACTCCCTAAAGCATGAGATGTGATATCCAACTCTTTCCCATTCCAATCCTGAGACCCTTCATATAGCATGAGATATGATATCTCAATACTTCTAATACCAAACGTGAGATCCTTCCGATAACATGAGATGTGATATCCAAATCCTTCCCCTTCCAAACCTGAGACCCTCCCTTTACCATGAGATGTGATATCCAACTCCTTCCCATTCCAATCCTGAGACCCTTCTGATAGCATGAGATGTGATATCTCAATGCTTCTAATACCAAACCTGAGATCCTTCCGATAGCATGAGATGTGATATCTCAATGCTTCTAATACCAAACCTGAGATCCTTCCTATAACATGAGATGTGATATCCAAATCCTTCCCCTTCCAAACCTGAGACCCTCCCTTTAGCATGAGATGTGATATCCAACTCCTTCCCATTCCATTCCTGAGACCCTTCTGATAGCATGAGATGTGATATCTCAATGCCTCTAATACCAAACCTGAGATCCTACCTCTAACATGAAATGTGATATCCAACTCCTTCCCTTTCCAAACCTAAGAGCCTATCTATAGCATGAGATGTGATATCCAAGTCCTTCCCATTCCAATCCTTAGACCCTTCCTACAGCATGCAATATGATATCTCAATGATTCTAATAACAAACCTGAGACCCGTCCTATAGCATGAGATATGATATCCAAGTCCTTCCCATTCCAATCCTGAGACCCTTCCTATAACATGAAATGTGATATCCAACTCCTTCCCATTCCAACCTGAGACCCTTCCTATAGCATGAGATGGGATATCCAACTTCTTCCAAATCCAATACTGATACCCTTCCGATAGCATGAGATGTGATATCCCTCTGCTTCTACCAAACCTGAGACCCATACTATGGCATGAGATGTGATATCAAACTCCTTCCCATTCCAATCCTGAGACCCTTCCTATAGCTTGAGGTGTGATATCCAACTCCTTCCCATTCCAATTCTGAGACCCTTCTTATACCATGAGACTTGATATCTCAATGCTTCTAATACCAAACCTGAGACCCTTCCTATAACATGAGATGTGATATCCAAGTCCTTCCCATTCCAACCCTTAGACCCTTCCTACAGCATGCAATATGATATCTCAATGATTCTAATAACAAACCTGAGACCCGTCCTATAACATGAGATGGGATATCCAACTCCTTCCCATTCCAATCCTGAGACACTTCCGATAGCAGAGATGTGATATCTCAATGCTTATACCAAACCTGAGACCCTTCCTATAACATGAGATGTGATATCCAAATCCTTCCCGTTCCAAACCTGAGACCCTTCCTTTAGCATGAGATGTGATATCCAGCTCCTTCCCATTCCAATCCTGAGACACTTCCGATAGCATGAGATGTGATATCTCAATGCTTCTAATATCAAAACTGAGACCCTCCCTATAGCATGATATGTGATATCTAAGTCCTTCCCATTCCAATCCTGAGACACTCCCTATAGCATGAGATGTGATATCCAACTCTTTCCCATTCCAATCCTGAGACCCTTCCTATAGCATGAGATATGATATCTCAATACTTCTAATACCAAACGTGAGATCCTTCCGATAACATGAGATGTGATATCCAAATCCTTCCCCTTCTAAACCTGAGACCCTCCCTTTAGCATGAGATGTGATATCCAACTCCTTCCCATTCCAATCCTGAGACCCTTCTGATAGCATGAGATGTGATATCTCAATGCTTCTAATACCAAACCTGAGATCCTTCCGATAGCATGAGATGTGATATCTCAATGCTTCTAATACCAAACCTGAGATCCTTCCTATAACATGAGATGTGATATCCAAATCCTTCCCCTTCCAAACCTGAGACCCTCCCTTTAGCATGAGATGTGATATCCAACTCCTTCCCATTCCATTCCTGAGACCCTTCTGATAGCATGAGATGTGATATCTCAATGCCTCTAATACCAATCCTGAGATCCTACCTCTAACATGAAATGTGATATCCAACTCTTTCCCCTTCCAAACCTGAGAGCCTTCCTATAGCATGAGATGTGATATCCAAGTCCTTCCCATTCCAATCCTGAGACCCTTCCTATAGCTTGAGATGTGATATCCAACTCCTTCCCATTCCAATTCTGAGACCCTTCCTATACTCTGAGACTTGATATCTCAATGCTTCTAATACCAAACCTGAGACCCGTAATATAACATGAGATGTGATATCCAAATCCTTCCCCTTCCAAACCTTAGACCCTTCCTTTATCATGAGATGTGATATCCAACTCATTCCCATTCCAATCCTGAGACCCTTCCGATATCATGAGATGTGATATCTCAAAGCTTCTAATATCAAACTTGAGACCCTCCCTATAGCATGAGATGTGATATCCAAGTCCTTCCCATTCCAATCCTGAGACCCTTCCTATAGCATGAGATGTGATATCTCAATGCTTCTAATACCAAACCTGAGACCCTTCCTATAACATGAGATTGGAATATCCAACTCCTTCCCATTCCAATCCTGAGACCCTTCCGATAGCAGAGATGTGATATCTCAATGCTTATACCAAACCTGAGACCCTTCCTATGGCATGAGATGTGATATCCAACTCCTTGCCATTCAAATCCTGAGACCCTTCCTATAGCATGAGAAGGGATATCCAACTCCTTCCCAATCCAATCCTGAGACTCTTCCGATAGCAGAGACGTGATATCTCAATGCTTCTACCAAACCTGAGAACCTTCCTTTAGCATGAGATGTGATATCCAAATCCTTCACATTCCAATCCTGAGACCCTTCCTATAGCATGAGATGTGATATCTCAATGCTTCTAATACCAAACCTGAGATCCTTCCTATAACATGAGATGTGATATCCAATTCCTTCCCATTCCAAACCTGAGACCCTTCCTATTGGATGAGATGTGATATCCAACTCCTTCCCATTCCAACCCTGAGACCCTTCCTATAGCGTGAGATGTGATGTCTCAATGCTTCTAATACCAAACCTGAGATCCTTCCTATAACATGAGATGTGATATCCAACTCCTTCCATTCCAATCCTGAGACCCGTCCTATAGCATGAGATGTGATATCTCAATGCTTATACCAAACCTGAGACCCTTCCTATAGCATGAGATGTGATATCTCAATGCTTCTAATACCAAACCTGAGATCCTTCCTCTAACATGAAATGTGATATCCAACTCCTTCCCTTTCCAAACCTAAGAGCCTATCTATAGCATGAGATGTGATATCCAAGTCCTTCCCATTCCAATCCTTAGACCCTTCCTACAGCATGCAATATGATATCTCAATGATTCTAATAACAAACCTGAGACCCGTCCTATAGCATGAGATATGATATCCAAGTCCTTCCCATTCCAATCCTGAGACCCTTCCTATAACATGAAATGTGATATCCAACTCCTTCCCATTCCAACCTGAGACCCTTCCTATAGCATGAGATGGGATATCCAACTTCTTCCAAATCCAATACTGATACCCTTCTGATAGCATGAGATGTGATATCCCAATGCTTCTACCAAACCTGAGACCCATACTATGGCATGAGATGTGATATCAAACGCCTTCCCATTCCAATCCTGAGACCCTTCCTATAGCTTGAGGTGTGATATCCAACTCCTTCCCATTCCAATTCTGAGACCCTTCTTATACCATGAGACTTGATATCTCAATGCTTCTAATACCAAACCTGAGACCCGTCCTATAACATGAGATGTGATATCCAAATCCTTCCCCTTCCAAACCTTAGACCCTTCCTTTATCATGAGATGTGGTATCCAACTCCTTCCCATTCCAATCCTGAGACCCTTCCGATATCATGAGATTTGTTATCTCAATGCTTCTAATATCAAACTTGAGACCCTCCCTATAGCATGAAATGTGACATCCAAGTCCTTCTCATTCCAATCCTGAGACCCTTCCTATAGCATGAGATGTGATATCTCTATGCTTCTAATACCAAACCTGAGACCCTTCCTATAACATGAGATGGGATATCCAACTCCTTCCCATTCCAATCCTGAGACCCTTCCTTTAGCATGAGATGTGATATCTCAATGTTTATACCAAATCTGAGACCCTTTCTATAGCATGAGATGTGATATCCAAATCCTTCCCATTCCAATCCTGAGACCCTTCCTATAGCATGAGATGTGATATCTCAATGCTTATACCAAACCTGAGAGCATACCTATAGCATGAGATGTGATATCCAAGTCCATCCCATTCCAATCCTTAGACCCTTCCTACAGCATGCAATGTGATATCTCAATGATTCTAATACCAAACCAGAGACTCTAACTATAACATGAGATGGGATATCCAACTCCTTCCCATTCCAATCGTGAGCCGCTTCCGATAGCAGAGATGTGATATCTCAATGCTTATACCAAACCTGAGACCCTTCCTATAACATGAGATGTGATATCCAACTCCTTCCCGTTCCAAACCTGAGACACTAACTATAGCATATGTCATATCCAACTCCTTCCCATTCCAAACATGAGACCCTTCCTATAGCAAGAAAGTAATATCCAACTCCTACCCATTCCAATCCTGAGACCCTTCCTATAGCAAGAGATGTGATATCCAAATCCTTCCCATTCCAATCCTGAGACCCTTCCTATAACATGAGATGTGATATCCAACTCCTTCCCATTCCAACCTGAGACACTTCCAATAGCATGAGAAGGGATATCCAACTCCTTCCCAATCCAATCCTGAGACCCTTTCCGATAGCAGAGATGTGATATCTCAATGCTTATACCAAACCCGAGACCCTTCCTATGGCATGAGATGTGATATCCAACTCCTTGCCATTCAAATCCTGAGACCCTTCCTATAGCATGAGAAGGGATATCCAACTCCTTCCCAATCCAATCCTGAGACCCTTCCGATAGCAGAGATGTGATATCTCAATGCTTCTACCAAACCTGAGACCCTTCCTATAGCATGAGATGTGATATCTCAATGCTTCTAATACCAAACCTGAGATCCTTCCTATAACATGAGATGTGATATCCAATTCCTTCCCATTCCAAACCTGAGACCCTTCCTATTGGATGAGATGTGATATCCAACTCCTTCCCATTCCAATCCTGAGACCCTTCCTATAGCATGAGATGTGATGTCTCAATGCTTCTAATACCAAACCTGAGATCCTTCCTATAACATGAGATGTGATATCCAACTCCTTCCATTCCAATCCTGAGACCCGTCCTATAGCATGAGATGTGATATCTCAATGCTTATACCAAACCTGAGACCCTTCCTATAGCATGAGATGTGATATCCAACTACTTCCCATTCCAATCCTGAGACCCTTCCTATAGCATGAGATGTGATATCTCAATGCTTCTAATACCAAACCTGAGATCCTTCCTCTAACATGAAATGTGATATCCAACTCCTTCCCTTTCCAAACCTAAGAGCCTATCTATAGCATGAGATGTGATATCCAAGTCCTTCCCATTCCAACCCTTAGACCCTTCCGATAGCAGAGATGTGATATCTCAATGCTTATACCAAACCTGAGACCCTTCCTATAACATGAGATGTGATATCCAAATCCTTCCCGTTCCAAACCTGAGACCCTTCCTTTAGCATGAGATGTGATATCCAAATCCTTCCCGTTCCAAACCTGAGACCCTTCCTTTAGCATGAGATGTGATATCCAGCTCCTTCCCATTCCAATCCTGAGACACTTCCGATAGCATGAGATGTGATATCTCAATGCTTCTAATATCAAAACTGAGACCCTCCCTATAGCATGATATGTGATATCTAAGTCCTTCCCATTCCAATCCTGAGACACTCCCTAAAGCATGAGATGTGATATCCAACTCTTTCCCATTCCAATCCTGAGACCCTTCATATAGCATGAGATATGATATCTCAATACTTCTAATACCAAACGTGAGATCCTTCCGATAACATGAGATGTGATATCCAAATCCTTCCCCTTCCAAACCTGAGACCCTCCCTTTAGCATGAGATGTGATATCCAACTCCTTCCCATTCCAATCCTGAGACCCTTCTGATAGCATGAGATGTGATATCTCAATGCTTCTAATACCAAACCTGAGATCCTTCCGATAGCATGAGATGTGATATCTCAATGCTTCTAATACCAAACCTGAGATCCTTCCTATAACATGAGATGTGATATCCAAATCCTTCCCCTTCCAAACCTGAGACCCTCCCTTTAGCATGAGATGTGATATCCAACTCCTTCCCATTCCATTCCTGAGACCCTTCTGATAGCATGAGATGTGATATCTCAAATCCTCTAATACCAAACCTGAGATCCTACCTCTAAAATGAAATGTGATATCCAACTCTTTCCCCTTCCAAACCTGAGAGCCTTCCTATAGCATGAGATGTGATATCCAAGTCCTTCCCATTCCAATCCTGAGACCCTTCCTATAGCTTGAGATGTGATATCCAACTCCTTCCCATTGCAATTCTGAGACCCTTCCTATACTCTGAGACTTGATATCTCAATGCTTCTAATACCAAACCTGAGACCCGTAATATAACATGAGATGTGATATCCAAATCCTTCCCCTTCCAAACCTTAGACCCTTCCTTTATCATGAGATGTGATATCCAACTCCTTCCCATTCCAATCCTGAGACCCTTCCGATGTCATGAGATGTGATATCTCAAAGCTTCTAATATCAAACTTGAGACCCTCCCTATAGCATGAGATGTGATATCCAAGTCCTTCCCATTCCAATCCTGAGACCCTTCCTATAGCATGAGATGTGATATCTCAATGCTTCTAATACCAAACCTGAGACCCTTCCTATAACATGAGATGGGAATATCCAACTCCTTCCCATTCCAATCCTGAGACCCTTCCGATAGCAGAGATGTGATATCTCAATGCTTATACCAAACCTGAGACCCTTCCTATGGCATGAGATGTGATATCCAACTCCTTGCCATTCAAATCCTGAGACCCTTCCTATAGCATGAGAAGGGATATCCAACTCCTTCCCAATCCAATCCTGAGACCCTTCCGATAGCAGAGACGTGATATCTCAATGCTTCTACCAAACCTGAGACCCTTCCTTTAGCATGAGATGTGATATCCAAATCCTTCACATTCCAATCCTGAGACCCTTCCTATAGCATGAGATGTGATATCTCAATGCTTCTAATACCAAACCTGAGATCCTTCCTATAACATGAGATGTGATATCCAATTCCTTCCCATTCCAAACCTGAGACCCTTCCTATTGGATGAGATGTGATATCCAACTCCTTCCCATTCCAACCCTGAGACCCTTCCTATAGCATGAGATGTGATGTCTCAATGCTTCTAATACCAAACCTGAGATCCTTCCTATAACATGAGATGTGATATCCAACTCCTTCCATTCCAATCCTGAGACCCGTCCTATAGCATGAGATGTGATATCTCAATGCTTATACCAAACCTGAGACCCTTCCTATAGCATGAGATGTGATATCCAACTACTTCCCATTCCAATCCTGAGACCCTTCCCATAGCATGAGATGTGATATCTCAATGCTTCTAATACCAAACCTGAGATCCTTCCTCTAACATGAAATGTGATATTCAACTCCTTCCCTTTCCAAACCTAAGAGCCTATCTATAGCATGAGATGTGATATCCAAGTCCTTCCCATTCCAATCCTTAGACCCTTCCTACAGCATGCAATATGATATCTCAATGATTCTAATAACAAACCTGAGACCCGTCCTATAGCATGAGATATGATATCCAAGTCCTTCCCATTCCAATCCTGAGACCCTTCCTATAACATGAAATGTGATATCCAACTCCTTCCCATTCCAACCTGAGACCCTTCCTATAGCATGAGATGGGATATCCAACTTCTTCCAAATCCAATACTGATACCCTTCCGATAGCATGAGATGTGATATCCCAATGCTTCTACCAAACCTGAGACCCATACTATGGCATGAGATGTGATATCAAACTCCTTCCCATTCCAATCATGAGACCCTTCCTATAGCTTGAGGTGTGATATCCAACTCCTTCCCATTCCAATTCTGAGACCCTTCTTATACCATGAGACTTGATATCTCAATGCTTCTAATACCAAACCTGAGACCCTTCCTATAACATGAGATGTGATATCCAACTCCTTCCCATTCCAACCTGAGACACTTCCTATAGCATGAGAAGGGATATCCAACTCCTTCCCAATCCAATCCTGAGACCCTTCCGATAGCAGAGATGTAATATCTCAATGCTTATACCAAACCTGAGACCCTTCCTATGGCATGAGATGTGATATCCAACTCCTTGCCATTCAAATCCTGAGACCCTTCCTATAGCATGAGAAGGGATATCCAACTCCTTCCCAATCCAATCCTGAGACCCTTCCGATAGCAGAGACGTGATATCTCAATGCTTATACCAAACCTGAGACCCTTCCTTTAGCATGAGATGTGATATCCAAATCCTTCACATTCCAATCCTGAGACCCTTCCTATAGCATGAGATGTGATATCTCAATGCTTCTAATACCAAACCTGAGATCCTTCCCATAACATAAGATGTGATATCCAATTCCTTCCCATTCCAAACCTGAGACCCTTCCTATTGGATGAGAGGTGATATCCAACTCCTTCCCATTCCAACCCTGAGACCCTTCCTATAGCATGAGATGTGATGTCTCAATGCTTGTAATACCAAACCTGAGATCCTTCCTATAACATGAGATGTGATATCCAACTCCTTCCATTCCAATCCTGAGACCCGTTCTATAGCATTAGATGTGATATCTCAATGCTTATACCAAACCTGAGGCCCTTCCTATAGCATGAGATGTGATATCCAACTACTTCCCATTCCAATACTGAGACCCTTCCTATAGCATGAGATGTGATATCTCAATGCTTCTAATACCAAACCTGAGATCCTTCCTCTAACATGAAATGTGATATCCAACTCCTCCCCTTTCCAAACCTAAGAGCCTATCTATAGCATGAGATGTGATATCCAAGTCCTTCCCATTCCAACCCTTAGACCCTTCCTACAGCATGCAATATGATATCTCAATGATTCTAATAACAAACCTGAGACCCGTCCTATAACATGAGATGGGATATCCAACTCCTTCCCATTCCAACCTGAGACACTTCCTATAGCATGAGAAGGGATATCCAACTCCTTCCCAATCCAATCCTGAGACCCTTCCGATAGCAGAGATGTAATATCTCAATGCTTATACCAAACCTGAGACCCTTCCTATGGCATGAGATGTGATATCCAACTCCTTGCCATTCAAATCCTGAGACCCTTCCTATAGCATGAGAAGGGATATCCAACTCCTTCCCAATCCAATCCTGAGACCCTTCCGATAGCAGAGACGTGATATCTCAATGCTTATACCAAACCTGAGACCCTTCCTTTAGCATGAGATGTGATATCCAAATCCTTCACATTCCAATCCTGAGACCCTTCCTATAGCATGAGATGTGATATCTCAATGCTTCTAATACCAAACCTGAGATCCTTCCCATAACATAAGATGTGATATCCAATTCCTTCCCATTCCAAACCTGAGACCCTTCCTATTGGATGAGAGGTGATATCCAACTCCTTCCCATTCCAACCCTGAGACCCTTCCTATAGCATGAGATGTGATGTCTCAATGCTTGTAATACCAAACCTGAGATCCTTCCTATAACATGAGATGTGATATCCAACTCCTTCCATTCCAATCCTGAGACCCGTTCTATAGCATTAGATGTGATATCTCAATGCTTATACCAAACCTGAGGCCCTTCCTATAGCATGAGATGTGATATCCAACTACTTCCCATTCCAATACTGAGACCCTTCCTATAGCATGAGATGTGATATCTCAATGCTTCTAATACCAAACCTGAGATCCTTCCTCTAACATGAAATGTGATATCCAACTCCTTCCCTTTCCAAACCTAAGAGCCTATCTATAGCATGAGATGTGATATCCAAGTCCTTCCCATTCCAACCCTTAGACCCTTCCTACAGCATGCAATATGATATCTCAATGATTCTAATAACAAACCTGAGACCCGTCCTATAACATGAGATGGGATATCCAACTCCTTCCCATTCCAATCCTGAGACACTTCCGATAGCAGAGATGTGATATCTCAATGCTTATACCAAACCTGAGACCCTTCCTATAACATGAGATGTGATATCCAAATCCTTCCCGTTCCAAACCTGAGACCCTTCCATTAGCATGAGATGTGATATCCAGCTCCTTCCCATTCCAATCCTGAGACACTTCCGATAGCATGAGATGTGATATCTCAATGCTTCTAATATCAAAACTGAGACCCTCCCTATAGCATGATATGTGATATCTAAGTCCTTCCCATTCCAATCCTGAGACACTCCCTATAGCATGAGATGTGATATCCAACTCTTTCCCATTCCAATCCTGAGACCCTTCCTATAGCATGAGATATGATATCTCAATACTTCTAATACCAAACGTGAGATCCTTCCGAAAACATGAGATGTGATATCCAAATCCTTCCCCTTCCAAACCTGAGACCCTCCCTTTAGCATGAGATGTGATATCCAACTCCTTCCCATTCCAATCCTGAGACCCTTCTGATAGCATGAGATGTGATATCTCAATGCTTCTAATACCAAACCTGAGATCCTTCCGATAGCATGAAATGTGATATCTCAATGCTTCTAATACCAAACCTGAGATCCTTCCTATAACATGAGATGTGATATCCAAATCCTTCCCCTTCCAAACCTGAGACCCTCCCTTTAGCATGAGATGTGATATCCAACTCCTTCCCATTCCATTCCTGAGACCCTTCTGATAGCATGAGATGTGATATCTCAATGCCTCTAATACCAAACCTGAGATCCTACCTCTAACATGAAATGTGATATCCAACTCTTTCCCCTTCCAAACCTGAGAGCCTTCCTATAGCATGAGATGTGATATCCAAGTCCTTCCCATTCCAATCCTGAGACCCTTCCTATAGCTTGAGATGTGATATCCAACTCCTTCCCATTCCAATTCTGAGACCCTTCCTATACTCTGAGACTTGATATCTCAATACTTCTAATACCAAACGTGAGATCCTTCCGAAAACATGATATGTGATATCCAAATCCTTCCCCTTCCAAACCTGAGACCCTCCCTTTAGCATGAGATGTGATATCCAACTCCTTCCCATTCCAATCCTGAGACCCTTCTGATAGCATGAGATGTGATATCTCAATGCTTCTAATACCAAACCTGAGATCCTTCCGATAGCATGAAATGTGATATCTCAATGCTTCTAATACCAAACCTGAGATCCTTCCTATAACATGAGATGTGATATCCAAATCCTTCCCCTTCCAAACCTGAGACCCTCCCTTTAGCATGAGATGTGATATCCAACTCCTTCCCATTCCATTCCTGAGACCCTTCTGATAGCATGAGATGTGATATCTCAATGCCTCTAATACCAAACCTGAGATCCTACCTCTAACATGAAATGTGATATCCAACTCTTTCCCCTTCCAAACCTGAGAGCCTTCCTATAGCATGAGAGGTGATATCCAAGTCCTTCCCATTCCAATCCTGAGACCCTTCCTATAGCTTGAGATGTGATATCCAACTCCTTCCCATTCCAATTCTGAGACCCTTCCTATACTCTGAGACTTGATATCTCAATGCTTCTAATACCAAACCTGAGACCCGTAATATAACATGAGATGTGATATCCAAATCCTTCCCCTTCCAAACCTTAGACCCTTCCTTTATCATGAGATGTGATATCCAAGTCCTTCCCATTCCAATCCTGAGACCCTTCCTATAGCATGAGATGTGATATCTCAATGCTTCTAATACCAAACCTGAGACCCTTCCTATAACATGAGATGGGAATATCCAACTCCTTCCCATTCCAATCCTGAGACCCTTCCGATAGCAGAGATGTGATATCTCAATGCTTATACCAAACCTGAGACCCTTCCTATGTCATGAGATGTGATATCCAACTCCTTGCCATTCAAATCCTGAGACCCTTCCTATAGCATGAGAAGGGATATCCAACTCCTTCCCAATCCAATCCTGAGACCCTTCCGATAGCAGAGACGTGATATCTCAATGCTTCTACCAAACCTGAGACCCTTCCTTTAGCATGAGATGTGATATCCAAATCCGTCCCCTTCCAAACCTGAGACCCTCCCTTTAGCATGAGATGTGATATCCAACTCCTTCCCATTCCATTCCTGAGACCCTTCTGATAGCATGAGATGTGATATCTCAATGCCTCTAATACCAAACCTGAGATCCTACCTCTAACATGAAATGTGATATCCAACTCTTTCCCCTTCCAAACCTGAGAGCCTTCCTATAGCATGAGATGTGATATCCAAGTCCTTCCCATTCCAATCCCTAGACCCTTCCTATAGCTTGAGATGTGATATCCAACTCCTTCCCATTCCAATTCTGAGACCCTTCCTATACTCTGAGACTTGATATCTCAATGCTTCTAATACCAAACCTGAGACCCGTAATATAACATGAGATGTGATATCCAAATCCTTCCCCTTCCAAACCTTAGACCCTTCCTTTATCATGAGATGTGATATCCAACTCCTTCCCATTCCAATCCTGAGACCCTTCCTATAGCATGAGATGTGATATCTCAATGCTTCTAATACCAAACCTGAGACCCTTCCTATAACATGAGATGGGAATATCCAACTCCTTCCGTTCCAATCCTGAGACCCTTCCGATAGCAGAGATGTGATATCTCAATGCTTATACCAAACCTGAGACCCTTCCTATGTCATGAGATGTGATATCCAACTCCTTGCCATTCAAATCCTGAGACCCTTCCTATAGCATGAGAAGGGATATCCAACTCCTTCCCAATCCAATCCTGAGACCCTTCCGATAGCAGAGACGTGATATCTCAATGCTTCTACCAAACCTGAGACCCTTCCTTTAGCATGAGATGTGATATCCAAATCCTTCACATTCCAATCCTGAGACCCTTCCTATAGCATGAGATGTGATATCTCAATGCTTCTAATACCAAACCTGAGATCCTTCCTATAACATGAGATGTGATATCCAATTCCTTCCCATTCCAAACCTGAGACCCTTCCTATTGGATGAGATGTGATATCCAACTCCTTCCCATTCCAACCCTGAGACCCTTCCTATAGCATGAGATGTGATGTCTCAATGCTTCTAATACCAAACCTGAGATCCTTCCTATAACATGAGATGTGATATCCAACTCCTTCCATTCCAATCCTGAGACCCGTCCTATAGCATGAGATGTGATATCTCAATGCTTCTACCAAACCTGAGACCCTTCCTATAGCATGAGATGTGATATCCAACTACTTCCCATTCCAATCCTGAGACCCTTCCCATAGCATGAGATGTGATATCTCAATGCTTCTAATACCAAACCTGAGATCCTTCCTCTAACATGAAATGTGATATTCAACTCCTTCCCTTTCCAAACCTAAGAGCCTATCTATAGCATGAGATGTGATATCCAAGTCCTTCCCATTCCAATCCTTAGACCCTTCCTACAGCATGCAATATGATATCTCAATGATTCTAATAACAAACCTGAGACCCGTCCTATAGCATGAGATATGATATCCAAGTCCTTCCCATTCCAATCCTGAGACCCTTCCTATAACATGAAATGTGATATCCAACTCCTTCCCATTCCAACCTGAGACCCTTCCTATAGCATGAGATGGGATATCCAACTTCTTCCAAATCCAATACTGATACCCTTCCGATAGCATGAGATGTGATATCCCAATGCTTCTACCAAACCTGAGACCCATACTATGGCATGAGATGTGATATCAAACTCCTTCCCATTCCAATCATGAGACCCTTCCTATAGCTTGAGGTGTGATATCCAACTCCTTCCCATTCCAATTCTGAGACCCTTCTTATACCATGAGACTTGATATCTCAATGCTTCTAATACCAAACCTGAGACCCTTCCTATAACATGAGATGTGATATCCAACTCCTTCCCATTCCAACCTGAGACACTTCCTATAGCATGAGAAGGGATATCCAACTCCTTCCCAATCCAATCCTGAGACCCTTCCGATAGCAGAGATGTGATATCTCAATGCTTATACCAAACCTGAGACCCTTCCTATGGCATGAGATGTGATATCCAACTCCTTGCCATTCAAATCCTGAGACCCTTCCTATAGCATGAGAAGGGATATCCAACTCCTTCCCAATCCAATCCTGAGACCCTTCCGATAGCAGAGACGTGATATCTCAATGCTTCTACCAAACCTGAGACCCTTCCTTTAGCATGAGATGTGATATCCAAATCCTTCACATTCCAATCCTGAGACCCTTCCTATAGCATGAGATGTGATATCTCAATGCTTCTAATACCAAACCTGAGATCCTTCCTATAACATAAGATATGATATGCAATTCCTTCCCATTCCAAACCTGAGACCCTTCCTATTGGATGAGAGGTGATATCCAACTCCTTCCCATTCCAACCCTGAGACCCTTCCTATAGCATGAGATGTGATGTCTCAATGCTTGTAATACCAAACCTGAGATCCTTCCTATAACATGAGATGTGATATCCAACTCCTTCCATTCCAATCCTGAGACCCGTCCTATAGCATTAGATGTGATATCTCAATGCTTATACCAAACCTGAGGCCCTTCCTATAGCATGAGATGTGATATCCAACTACTTCCCATTCCAATCCTGAGACCCTTCCTATAGCATGAGATGTGATATCTCAATGCTTCTAATACCAAACCTGAGATCCTTCCTCTAACATGAAATGTATTATCCAACTCCTTCCCTTTCCAAACCTAAGAGCCTATCTATAGCATGAGATGTGATATCCAAGTCCTTCCCATTCCAACCCTTAGACCCTTCCTACAGCATGCAATATGATATCTCAATGATTCTAATAACAAACCTGAGACCCGTCCTATAACATGAGATGGGATATCCAACTCCTTCCCATTCCAATCCTGAGACACTTCCGATAGCAGAGATGTGATATCTCAATGCTTATACCAAACCTGAGACCCTTCCTATAACATGAGATGTGATATCCAAATCCTTCCCGTTCCAAACCTGAGACCCTTCCATTAGCATGAGATGTGATATCCAGCTCCTTCCCATTCCAATCCTGAGACACTTCCGATAGCATGAGATGTGATATCTCAATGCTTCTAATATCAAAACTGAGACCCTCCCTATAGCATGATATGTGATATCTAAGTCCTTCCCATTCCAATCCTGAGACACTCCCTATAGCATGAGATGTGATATCCAACTCTTTCCCATTCCAATCCTGAGACCCTTCCTATAGCATGAGATATGATATCTCAATACTTCTAATACCAAACGTGAGATCCTTCCGAAAACATGAGATGTGATATCCAAATCCTTCCCCTTCCAAACCTGAGACCCTCCCTTTAGCATGAGATGTGATATCCAACTCCTTCCCATTCCAATCCTGAGACCCTTCTGATAGCATGTGATGTGATATCTCAATGCTTCTAATACCAAACCTGAGATCCTTCCGATAGCATGAAATGTGATATCTCAATGCTTCTAATACCAAACCTGAGATCCTTCCTATAACATGAGATGTGATATCCAAATCCTTCCCCTTCCAAACCTGAGACCCTCCCTTTAGCATGAGATGTGATATCCAACTCCTTCCCATTCCATTCCTGAGACCCTTCTGATAGCATGAGATGTGATATCTCAATGCCTCTAATACCAAACCTGAGATCCTACCTCTAACATGAAATGTGATATCCAACTCTTTCCCCTTCCAAACCTGAGAGCCTTCCTATAGCATGAGATGTGATATCCAAGTCCTTCCCATTCCAATCCTGAGACCCTTCCTATAGCTTGAGATGTGATATCCAACTCCTTCCCATTCCAATTCTGAGACCCTTCCTATACTCTGAGACTTGATATCTCAATACTTCTAATACCAAACGTGAGATCCTTCCGAAAACATGATATGTGATATCCAAATCCTTCCCCTTCCAAACCTGAGACCCTCCCTTTAGCATGAGATTTGATATCCAACTCCTTCCCATTCCAATCCTGAGACCCTTCTGATAGCATGAGATGTGATATCTCAATGCTTCTAATACCAAACCTGAGATCCTTCCGATAGCATGAAATGTGATATCTCAATGCTTCTAATACCAAACCTGAGATCCTTCCTATAACATGAGATGTGATATCCAAATCCTTCCCCTTCCAAACCTGAGACCCTCCCTTTAGCATGAGATGTGATATCCAACTCCTTCCCATTCCATTCCTGAGACCCTTCTGATAGCATGAGATGTGATATCTCAATGCCTCTAATACCAAACCTGAGATCCTACCTCTAACATGAAATGTGATATCCAACTCTTTCCCCTTCCAAACCTGAGAGCCTTCCTATAGCATGAGATGTGATATCCAAGTCCTTCCCATTCCAATCCTGAGACCCTTCCTATAGCTTGAGATGGGATATCCAACTTCTTCCAAATCCAATACTGATACCCTTCCGATAGCATGAGATGTGATATCCCAATGCTTCTACCAAACCTGAGACCCATACTATGGCATGAGATGTGATATCAAACTCCTTCCCATTCCAATCATGAGACCCTTCCTATAGCTTGAGGTGTGATATCCAACTCCTTCCCATTCCAATTCTGAGACCCTTCTTATACCATGAGACTTGATATCTCAATGCTTCTAATACCAAACCTGAGACCCTTCCTATAACATGAGATGTGATATCCAACTCCTTCCCATTCCAACCTGAGACACTTCCTATAGCATGAGAAGGGATATCCAACTCCTTCCCAATCCAATCCTGAGACCCTTCCGATAGCAGAGATGTGATATCTCAATGCTTATACCAAACCTGAGACCCTTCCTATGGCATGAGATGTGATATCCAACTCCTTGCCATTCAAATCCTGAGACCCTTCCTATAGCATGAGAAGGGATATCCAACTCCTTCCCAATCCAATCCTGAGACCCTTCCGATAGCAGAGACGTGATATCTCAATGCTTCTACCAAACCTGAGACCCTTCCTTTAGCATGAGATGTGATATCCAAATCCTTCACATTCCAATCCTGAGACCCTTCCTATAGCATGAGATGTGATATCTCAATGCTTCTAATACCAAACCTGAGATCCTTCCTATAACATAAGATATGATATGCAATTCCTTCCCATTCCAAACCTGAGACCCTTCCTATTGGATGAGAGGTGATATCCAACTCCTTCCCATTCCAACCCTGAGACCCTTCCTATAGCATGAGATGTGATGTCTCAATGCTTGTAATACCAAACCTGAGATCCTTCCTATAACATGAGATGTGATATCCAACTCCTTCCATTCCAATCCTGAGATCCGTCCTATAGCATTAGATGTGATATCTCAATGCTTATACCAAACCTGAGGCCCTTCCTATAGCATGAGATGTGATATCCAACTACTTCCCATTCCAATCCTGAGACCCTTCCTATAGCATGAGATGTGATATCTCAATGCTTCTAATACCAAACCTGAGATCCTTCCTCTAACATGAAATGTGATATCCAACTCCTTCCCTTTCCAAACCTAAGAGCCTATCTATAGCATGAGATGTGATATCCAAGTCCTTCCCATTCCAACCCTTAGACCCTTCCTACAGCATGCAATATGATATCTCAATGATTCTAATAACAAACCTGAGACCCGTCCTATAACATGAGATGGGATATCCAACTCCTTCCCATTCCAATCCTGAGACACTTCCGATAGCAGAGATGTGATATCTCAATGCTTATACCAAACCTGAGACCCGTCCTATAACATGAGATGTGATATCCAAATCCTTCCCGTTCCAAACCTGAGACCCTTCCATTAGCATGAGATGTGATATCCAGCTCCTTCCCATTCCAATCCTGAGACACTTCCGATAGCATGAGATGTGATATCTCAATGCTTCTAATATCAAAACTGAGACCCTCCCTATAGCATGATATGTGATATCTAAGTCCTTCCCATTCCAATCCTGAGACACTCCCTATAGCATGAGATGTGATATCCAACTCTTTCCCATTCCAATCCTGAGACCCTTCCTATAGCATGAGATATGATATCTCAATACTTCTAATACCAAACGTGAGATCCTTCCGAAAACATGAGATGTGATATCCAAATCCTTCCCCTTCCAAACCTGAGACCCTCCCTTTAGCATGAGATGTGATATCCAACTCCTTCCCATTCCAATCCTGAGACCCTTCTGATAGCATGAGATGTGATATCTCAATGCTTCTAATACCAAACCTGAGATCCTTCCGATAGCATGAAATGTGATATCTCAATGCTTCTAATACCAAACCTGAGATCCTTCCTATAACATGAGATGTGATATCCAAATCCTTCCCCTTCCAAACCTGAGACCCTCCCTTTAATATGAGATGTGATATCCAACTCCTTCCCATTCCATTCCTGAGACCCTTCTGATAGCATGAGATGTGATATCTCAATGCCTCTAATACCAAACCTGAGATCCTACCTCTAACATGAAATGTGATATCCAACTCTTTCCCCTTCCAAACCTGAGAGCCTTCCTATAGCATGAGATGTGATATCCAAGTCCTTCCCATTCCAATCCTGAGACCCTTCCTATAGCTTGAGATGTGATATCCAACTCCTTCCCATTCCAATTCTGAGACCCTTCCTATACTCTGAGACTTGATATCTCAATACTTCTAATACCAAACGTGAGATCCTTCCGAAAACATGATATGTGATATCCAAATCCTTCCCCTTCCAAACCTGAGACCCTCCCTTTAGCATGAGATTTGATATCCAACTCCTTCCCATTCCAATCCTGAGACCCTTCTGATAGCATGAGATGTGATATCTCAATGCTTCTAATACCAAACCTGAGATCCTTCCGATAGCATGAAATGTGATATCTCAATGCTTCTAATACCAAACCTGAGATCCTTCCTATAACATGAGATGTGATATCCAAATCCTTCCCCTTCCAAACCTGAGACCCTCCCTTTAGCATGAGATGTGATATCCAACTCCTTCCCATTCCATTCCTGAGACCCTTCTGATAGCATGAGATGTGATATCTCAATGCCTCTAATACCAAACCTGAGATCCTACCTCTAACATGAAATTTGATATCCAACTCTTTCCCCTTCCAAACCTGAGAGCCTTCCTATAGCATGAGATGTGATATCCAAGTCCTTCCCATTCCAATCCTGAGACCCTTCCTATAGCTTGAGATGTGATATCCAACTCCTTCCCATTCCAATTCTGAGACCCTTCCTATACTCTGAGACTTGATATCTCAATGCTTCTAATACCAAACCTGAGACCCGTAATATAACATGAGATGTGATATCCAAATCCTTCCCCTTCCAAACCTTAGACCCTTCCTTTATCATGAGATGTGATATCCAAGTCCTTCCCATTCCAATCCTGAGACCCTTCCTATAGCATGAGATGTGATATCTCAATGCTTCTAATACCAAACCTGAGACCCTTCCTATAACATGAGATGGGAATATCCAACTCCTTCCCATTCCAATCCTGAGACCCTTCCGATAGCAGAGATGTGATATCTCAATGCTTATACCAAACCTGAGACCCTTCCTATGTCATGAGATGTGATATCCAACTCCTTGCCATTCAAATCCTGAGACCCTTCCTATAGCATGAGAAGGGATATCCAACTCCTTCCCAATCCAATCCTGAGACCCTTCCGATAGCAGAGACGTGATATCTCAATGCTTCTACCAAACCTGAGACCCTTCCTTTAGCATGAGATGTGATATCCAAATCCTTCCCCTTCCAAACCTGAGACCCTCCCTTTAGCATGAGATGTGATATCCAACTCCTTCCCATTCCATTCCTGAGACCCTTCTGATAGCATGAGATGTGATATCTCAATGCCTCTAATACCAAACCTGAGATCCTACCTCTAACATGAAATGTGATATCCAACTCTTTCCCCTTCCAAACCTGAGAGCCTTCCTATAGCATGAGATGTGATATCCAAGTCCTTCCCATTCCAATCCTGAGACCCTTCTTATAGCTTGAGATGTGATATCCAACTCCTTCCCATTCCAATTCTGAGACCCTTCCTATACTCTGAGACTTGATATCTCAATGCTTCTAATACCAAACCTGAGACCCGTAATATAACATGAGATGTGATATCCATATCCTTCCCCTTCCAAACCTTAGACCCTTCCTTTATCATGAGATGTGATATCCAACTCCTTCCCATTCCAATCCTGAGACCCTTCCGATATCATGAGATGTGATATCTCAAAGCTTCTAATATCAAACTTGAGACCCTCCCTATAGCATGAGATGTGATATCCAAGTCCTTCCCATTCCAATCCTGAGACCCTTCCTATAGCATGAGATGTGATATCTCAATGCTTCTAATACCAAACCTGAGACCCTTCCTATAACATGAGATGGGAATATCCAACTCCTTCCCATTCCAATCCTGAGACCCTTCCGATAGCAGAGATGTGATATCTCAATGCTTATACCAAACCTGAGACCCTTCCTATGTCATGAGATGTGATATCCAACTCCTTGCCATTCAAATCCTGAGACCCTTCCTATAGCATGAGAAGGGATATCCAACTCCTTCCCAATCCAATCCTGAGACCCTTCCGATAGCAGAGACATGATATCTCAATGCTTCTACCAAACCTGAGACCCTTCCTTTAGCATGAGATGTGATATCCAAATCCTTCACATTCCAATCCTGAGACCCTTCCTATAGCATGAGATGTGATATCTCAATGCTTCTAATACCAAACCTGAGATCCTTCCTATAACATGAGATGTGATATCCAATTCCTTCCCATTCCAAACCTGAGACCCTTCCTATAGCATGAGATGTGATGTCTCAATGCTTCTAATACCAAACCTGAGATCCTTCCTATAGCATGAGATGTGATATCTCAATTCTTATACCAAACCTGAGACCCTTCCTATAGCATGAGATGTGATATCCAACTACTTCCCATTCCAATCCTGAGACCCTTCCTATAGCATGAGATGTGATATCTCAATGCTTCTAATACCAAACCTGAGATCCTTCCTCTAACATGAAATGTGATATCCAACTCCTTCCCTTTCCAAACCTAAGAGCCTATCTATAGCATGAGATGTGATATCCAAGTCCTTCCCATTCCAATCCTGAGACCCTACCTATAACATGAAATGTGATATCCAACTCCGTCCCATTCCAACCTGAGACCCTTCCTATAGCATGAGATGGGATATCCAACTTCTTCCAAATCCAATACTGATACCCTTCCGATAGCATGAGATGTGATATCCCAATGCTTCTACCAAACCTGAGACCCATACTATGGCATGAGATGTGATATCAAACTCCTTCCCATTCCAATCCTGAGACCCTTCCTATAGCTTGAGGTGTGATATCCAACTCCTTCCCATTCCAATTCTGAGACCCTTCTTATACCATGAGACTTGATATCTCAATGCTTCTAATACCAAACCTGAGACCCATACTATGGCATGAGATGTGATATCAAACTCCTTCCCATTACAATCCTGAGACCCTTCCTATAGCATGAGATGTGATATCCAACTACTTACCATTCCAATCCTGAGACCCTTCCTATAGCATGAGATGTGATATCTCAATGCTTCTAATACCAAACCTGAGATCCTTCCTCTAACATGAAATGTGATATCCAACTCCTTCCCTTTCCAAACCTAAGAGCCTATCTATAGCATGAGATGTGATATCCAAGTCCTTCCCATTCCAATCCTTAGACCCTTCCTACAGCATGCAATATGATATCTCAATGATTCTAATAACAAACCTGAGACCCGTCCTATAGCATGAGATATGATATCCAAGTCCTTCCCATTCCAATCCTGAGACCCTTCCTATAACATGAAATGTGATATCCAACCTCTTCCCATTCCAACCTGAGACCCTTCCTATAGCATGAGATGGGATATCCAACTTCTTCCAAATCCAATACTGATACCCTTCCGATAGCATGAGATGTGATATCCCAATGCTTCTTCCAAACCTTAGACCCTTCCTTTATCATGAGATGTGGTATCCAACTCCTTCCCATTCCAATCCTGAGAACCTTCCGATATCATGAGATTTGTTATCTCAATGCTTCTAATATCAAACTTGAGACCCTCCCTATAGCATGAGATGTGACATCCAAGTCCTTCCCATTCCAATCCTGAGAACCTTCCTATAGCATGAGATGTGATATCTCTATGCTTCTAATACCAAACCTGAGACCCTTCCTATAACATGAGATGGGATATCCAACGCCTTCCCATTCCAATCCTGAGACCCTTCCGATAGCAGAGATGTGATATCTCAATGCTTATACCAAACCTGAGACCCTTCCTATGGCCTGAGATGTCATATACAACTCCTTCCCATTCCAATCCTGAGACCCTTCCTTTAGCATGAGATGTGATATCTCAATGCTTATACCAAATCTGAGACCCTTCCTATAGCATGAGATGTGATATCCAAATCCTTCCCATTCCAATCCTGAGACCCTTCCTATAGCATGAGATGTGATATCTCAATGCTTATACCAAACCTGAGAGCCTACCTATAGCATGAGATGTGATATCCAAGTCCATCCCATTCCAATCCTTAGACCCTTCCTACAGCATGCAATGTGATATCTCAATGATTCTAATACCAAACCAGAGACTCTTACTATAACATGAGATGGGATATCCAACTCCTTCCCATTCCAATCCTGAGCCGCTTCCTATAGCAGAGATGTGATATCTCAATGCTTATACCAAACCTGAGACCCTTCCTATATCATGAGATGTGATATCCAACTCCTTCCCGTTCCAAACCTGAGACACTAACTATAGCATATGTGATATCCAACTCCTTCCCATTCCAAACATGAGACCCTTCCTATAGCAAGAAAGTAATATCCAACTCCTACCCATTCCAATCCTGAGACCCTTCCTATAGCAAGAGATGTGATATCCAAATCCTTCCCATTCCAATCCTGAGACCCTTCCTATAACATGAGATGTCATATCCAACTCCTTCCCATTCCAACCTGAGACACTTCCTATAGCATGAGAAGGGATATCCAACTCCTTCCCAATCCAATCCTGAGACCCTTCCGATAGCAGAGATGTGATATCTCAATGCTTATACCAAACCTGAGACCCTTCCTATGGCATGAGATGTGATATCCAACTCCTTGCCATTCAAATCCTGAGACCCTTCCTATAGCATGAGATGGGATATCCAACTCCTTCCCAATCCAATCCTGAGACCCTTCCGATAGCAGAGACGTGATATCTCAATGCTTCTACCAAACCTGAGACCCTTCCTTTAGCATGAGATGTGATATCCAAATCCTTCACATTCCAATCCTGAGACCCTTCCTACAGCATGAGATGTGATATCTCAATGCTTCTAATACCAAACCTGAAATCCTTCCTATAACATGAGATGTGATATCCAATTCCTTCCCATTCCAAACCTGAGACCCTTCCTATTGGATGAGATGTGATATCCAACTCCTTCCAATTCCAACCCTGAGACCCTTCCTATAGCATGAGATGTGATGTCTCAATGCTTCTAATATCAAACCTGAGATCTTTCCTATAACATGAGATGTGATATCCAACTCCTTCCATTCCAATCCTGAGACCCGTCCTATAGCATGAGATGTGATATCTCAATGCTTCTAATACCAAACCTGAGATCCTTCCTCTAACATGAAATGTGATATCCAACTCCTTCCCTTTCCAAACCTAAGAGCCTATCTATAGCATGAGATGTGATATCCAAGTCCTTCCCATTCCAACCCTTAGACCCTTCCTACAGCATGCAATATGATATCTCAATGATTCTAATAACAAACCTGAGACCCGTCCTATAACATGAGATGGGATATCCAACTCCTTCCCATTCCAATCCTGAGACACTTCCGATAGCAGAGATGTGATATCTCAATGCTTATACCAAACCTGAGACCCTTCCTATAACATGAGATGTGATATCCAAATCCTTCCCGTTCCAAACCTGAGACCCTTCCTTTAGCATGAGATGTGATATCCAAATCCTTCCTGTTCCAAACCTGAGACCCTTCCTTTAGCATGAGATGTGATATCCAGCTCTTTCCCATTCCAATCCTGAGACACTTCCGATAGCATGAGATGTGATATCTCAATGCTTCTAATATCAAAACTGAGACCCTCCCTATAGCATGATATGTGATATCTAGGTCCTTCCCATTCCAATCCTGAGACACTCCCTATAGCATGAGATGTGATATCCAACTCTTTCCCATTCCAATCCTGACACCCTTCCTATAGCATGAGATATGATATCTCAATACTTCTAATACCAAACGTGAGATCCTTCCGATAACATGAGATGTGATATCCAAATCCTTCCCCTTCCAAACCTGAGACCCTCCCTTTAGCATGAGATGTGATATCCAACTCCTTCCCATTCCAATCCTGAGACCCTTCTGATAGCATGAGATGGGATATCTCAATGCTTCTAATACAAAACCTGAGATCCTTCCGATAGCATGAGATGTGATATCTCAATGCTTCTATTACCAAACCTGAGATCCTTCCTATAACATGAGATGTGATATCCAAATCCTTCCCCTTCCAAACCTGAGACCCTCCCTTTAGCATGAGATGTGATATCCAACTCCTTCCCATTCCATTCCTGAGACCCTTCTGATAGCATGAGATGTGATATCTCAATGCCTCTAATACCAAACCTGAGATCCTACCTCTAACATGAAATGTGATATCCAACTCTTTCCCCTTCCAAACCTGAGAGCCTTCCTATAGCATGAGATGTGATATCCAAGTCCTTCCCATTCCAATCCTGAGACCCTTCCTATAGCTTGAGATGTGATATCCAACTCCTTCCCATTCCAATTCTGAGACCCTTCCTATACTCTGAGACTTGATATCTCAATGCTTCTAATACCAAACCTGAGACCCGTAATATAACATGAGATGTGATATCCATCCAAATCCTTCCCCTTCCAAACCTTAGACCATTCCTTTTTCATGAGATGTGATATCCAACTCCTTCCCATTCCAATCCTGAGACCCTTCCGATATCATGAGATGTGATATCTCAAAGCTTCTAATATCAAACTTGAGACCCTCCCTATAGCATGAGATGTGATATCCAAGTCCTTCCCATTCCAATCCTGAGACCCTTCCTATAGCATGAGATGTGATATCTCAATGCTTCTAATACCAAACCTGAAACCCTTCCTATAACATGAGATGGGAATATCCAACTCCTTCCCATTCCAATCCTGAGACCCTTCCGATAGCAGAGATGTGATATCTCAATGCTTATACCAAACCTGAGACCCTTCCTATGGCATGAGATGTGATATCCAACTCCTTGCCATTCAAATCCTGAGACCCTTCCTATAGCATGAGAAGGGATATCCAACTCCTTCCCAATCCAATCCTGAGACCCTTCCGATAGCAGAGACGTGATATCTCAATGCTTCTACCAAACCTGAGACCCTTCCTTTAGCATGAGATGTGATATCCAAATCCTTCACATTCCAATCCTGAGACCCTTCCTATAGCATGAGATGTGATATCTCAATGCTTCTAATACCAAACCTGAGATCCTTCCTATAACATGAGATGTGATATCCAATTCCTTCCCATTCCAAACCTGAGACCCTTCCTATTGGATGAGATGTGATATCCAACTCCTTCCCATTCCAACCCTGAGACCCTTCCTATAGCATGAGATGTGATGTCTCAATGCTTCTAATACCAAACCTGAGATCCTTCCTATAACATGAGATGTGATATCCAACTCCTTCCATTCCAATCCTGAGACCCGTCCTATAGCATGAGATGTGATATCTCAATGCTTATACCAAACCTGAGACCCTTCCTATAGCATGAGATGTGATATCCAACTACTTCCCGTTCCAATCCTGAGACCCTTCCTATAGCATGAGATGTGATATCTCAATGCTTCTAATACCAAACCTGAGATCCTTCCTCTAACATGAAATGTGATATCCAACTCCTTCCCTTTCCAAACCTAAGAGCCTATCTATAGCATGAGATGTGATATCCAAGTCCTTCCCATTCCAATCCTTAGACCCTTCCTACAGCATGCAATATGATATCTCAATGATTCTAATAACAAACCTGAGACCCGTCCTATAGCATGAGATATGATATCCAAGTCCTTCCCATTCCAATCCTGAGACCCTTCCTATAACATGAAATGTGATATCCAACTCCTTCTCATTCCAACATGAGACCCTTCCTATAGCATGAGATGGGATATCCAACTTCTTCCAAATCCAATACTGATACCCTTCCGATAGCATGAGATGTGATATCCCAATGCTTCTACCAAACCTGAGACCCATACTATGGCATGAGATGTGATATCAAACTCCTTCCCATTCCAATCCTGAGACCCTTCCTATAGCTTGAGGTGTGATATCCAACTCCTTCCCATTCCAATTCTGAGACCCTTCTTATACCATGAGACTTGATATCTCAATGCTTCTAATACCAAACCTGAGACCCGTCCTATAACATGAGATGTGATATCCAAATCCTTCCCCTTCCAAACCTTAGACCCTTCCTTTAACATGAGATGTGATATCCAACTCTTTCCCATTCCAATCCTGAGACCCTTCCGATATCATGAGATTTGTTATCTCAATGATTCTAATATCAAACTTGAGACCCTCCCTATAGCATGAGATGTGACATCCAAGTCCTTCCCATTCCAATCCTGAGACCCTTCCTATAGCATGAGATGTGATATCTCTATGCTTCTAATACCAAACCTGAGACCCTTCCTATAACATGAGATGGGATATCCAACTCCTTCCCATTCCAATCCTGAGACCCTTCCGATAGCAGAGTTGTGATATCTCAATGCTTATACCAAACCTGAGAACCTTCCTATGGCCTGAGATGTCATATACAACTCCTTCCCATTCCAATCCTGAGACCCTTCCTTTAGCATGAGATGTGATATCTCAATGCTTATACCAAATCTGAGACCCTTCCTATAGCATGAGATGTGATATCCAATTCCTTCCCATTCCAATCCTGAGCCGCTTCCGATAGCAGAGATGTGATATCTCAATGCTTATACCAAACCTGAGACCCTTCCTATAACATGAGATGTGATATCCAACTCGTTCCCGTTCCAAACCTGAGACACTAACTATAGTATATGTGATATCCAACTCCTTCCCATTCCAAACATGAGACCCTTCCTATAGCAAGAAAGTAATATCCAACTCCTACCCATTCCAAACCTGAGACCCTTCCTATAGCAAGAGATGTGATATCCAAATCCTTCCCATTCCAATCCCGAGACCCTTCCTATAACATGAGATGTGATATCCAACTCCTTCCCATTCCAACCTGAGACACTTCCTATAGCATGAGAAGGGATATCCAACTCCTTCCCAATCAAATCCTGAGACCCTTCCGATAGCAGAGATGTGATATCTCAATGCTTATACCAAACCTGAGACCCTTCCTATGGCATGAGATGTGATATCCAACTCCTTACCATTCAAATCCTGAGACCCTTCCTATAGCATGAGATGTGATATCTCTATGCTTCTAATACCAAACCTGAGACCCTTCCTATAACATGAGATGTGATATCCAACTCCTTCCCATTCCAATCCTGAGACCCTTCCGATAGCAGAGATGTGATATCTCAATGCTTATACCAAACCTGAGAACCTTCCTATGGCCTGAGATGTCAAATACAACTCCTTCCCATTCCAATCCTGAGACCCTTCCTTTAGCATGAGATGTGATATCTCAATGCTTATACCAAATCTGAGACCCTTCCTATAGCATGAGATGTGATATCCAATTCCTTCCCATTCCAATCCTGAGACCCTTCCTATAGCATGAGATGTGATATCTCAATGCTTATACCAAACCTGAGAGCCTACCTATAGCATGAGATGTGATATCCAAGTCCATTCCATTCCAATCCTTAGACCCTTCCTACAGCATGCGATGTGATATCTCAATGATTCTAATACCAAACCAGAGACTCTTCCTATAACATGAGATGTGATATCCAATTCCTTCCCATTCCAAACCTGAGACCCTTCCTATTGGATGAGATGTGATATCCAACTCCTTCCCATTCCAACCCTGAGACCCTTCCTATAGCATGAGATGTGATGTCTCAATGCTTCTAATACCAAACCTGAGATCCTTCCTATAACATGAGATGTGATATCCAACTCCTTCCATTCCAATCCTGAGACCCGTCCTATAGCATGAGATGTGATATCTCAATGCTTCTAATATCAAACCTGAGATCCTTCCTCTAACATGAAATGTGATATCCAACTCCTTCCCTTTCCAAACCTAAGAGCCTATCTATAGCATGAGATGTGATATCCAAGTCCATCCCATTTCAACCCTTAGACCCTTCCTACAGCATGCAATATGATATCTCAATGATTCTAATAACAAACCTGAGACCCGTCCTATAACATGAGATGGGATATCCAACTCCTTCCCATTCCAATCCTGAGACACTTCCGATAGCAGAGATGTGATATCTCAATGCTTATACCAAACCTTAGACCCTTCCTATAACATGAGATGTGATATCCAAGTCCATTCCATTCCAATCCTTAGACCCTTCCTACAGCATGCGATGTGATATCTCAATGCTTATACCAAACCTGAGACCCTTCCTATAGCATGAGATGTGACATCCAAGTCCTTCCCATTCCAATCCTGAGACCCTTCCTATAACATGAGATGTGTTATCCAACTCCTTCCCATTCCAACCTGAGACACTTCCTATAGCATGAGAAGGGATATCTCACTGCTTATACCAAACCTGAGACCCTTCCCATAGCATGAGATGTGATATCCAACTGCTTCCCATTCCAATCCTGAGACCCTTCCTATAGCATGAGATGTGATATCTCAATGCTTCTAATATCAAACCTGAGATCCTTCCTCTAACATGAAATGTGATATCCAACTCCTTCCCTTTCCAAACCTAAGAGCCTATCTATAGCATGAGATGTGATATCCAAGTCCATCCCATTTCAACCCTTAGACCCTTCCTACAGCATGCAATATGATATCTCAATGATTCTAATAACAAACCTGAGACCCGTCCTATAACATGAGATGGGATATCCAACTCCTTCCCATTCCAATCCTGAGACACTTCCGATAGCAGAGATGTGATATCTCAATGCTTATACCAAACCTTAGACCCTTCCTATAACATGAGATGTGATATCCAAATCCTTCCCGTTCCAAACCTGAGACCCTTCCTTTAGCATGAGATGTGATATCCAGCACCTTCCCATTCCAATCCTGAGACACTTCCGATAGCATGAGATGTGATATCTCAATGCTTCTAATATCAAAACTGAGACCCTCCCTATAGCATGATATGTGATATCTAAGTCCTTCCCATTCCAATCCTGAGACCCTCCCTATAGCATGAGATGTGATATCTCACTGCTTATACCAAACCTGAGACCCTTCCCATAGCATGAGATGTGATATCCAACTCCTTCCCATTCCAATCCTCAGACCCTTCCTATAGCATGAGATGTGTATCTCAATGCTTCTAATATCAAAATTGAGATATCAAGTCTCAGAGTATAGGAAGGGTCTCAGAATTGGAATGGGAAGGAGTTGGATATCACATCTCAAGCTATAGGAAGGGTCTCAGGATTGGAATGGGAAGGACTTGGATATCACATCTCATGCTATAGGAAGGCTCTCAGGTTTGGAAGGGGACAGAGTTGGATATCACATTTCATGTTAGAGGTAGGATCTCAGGTTTGGTATTAGAGGTATTGAGATATCACATCTCATGCTATCAGAAGGGTCTCAGGAATGGAATGGGAAGGAGTTGGATATCACATCTCAAGCTAAAGGGAGGGTCTCAGGTTTGGAAGGGGCAGGATTTGGATATCACATCTCATGTTATAGGAAGGATCTCGGGTTTGGTATTAGAAGCATTGAGATATCACATCTCATGCTATCGGAAGGATCTCAGGTTTGGTATTAGAAGCATTGAGATATCACATCTCATGCTATCAGAAGGGTCTCAGGATTGGAATGGGAAGGAGTTGGATATCACATCTCATGCTAAAGGGAGGGTCTCAGGTTTGGAAGGGGAAGGATTTGGATATCACATCTCATGTTTTCGGAAGGATCTCATGTTTGGTAGTAGAAGTATTGAGATATCATATCTCATGCTATAGGAAGAGTCTCAGGATTGGAATGGGAAGGACTTGGATATCACATCTCATGCTATAGGTAGGGTCTCAAGTTTGATATTAGAAGCATTGAGATATCACATCTCATGCTATAGGAAGGGTCTGAGGATTGGAATGGGAAGGAGTTGGATATCACATCTCATGCTATGGGAAGGGTCTCAGGTTTGGTATAAGCAGTGAGATATCACATCTCATGCTATAGGAAGTGTCTCAGGATTGGAATGGGAAGGAGTTGGATATCACATCTCATGTTATAGGAAGGATCTCAGGTTTGGTATAAGCATTGAGATATCACATCTCTGCTATCGGAAGGGTCTCAGGATTGGAATGGGAAGGAGTTGGATATTCCCATCTCATGTTATAGGAAGGGTCTTAGGTTTGGTATTAGAAGCATTGAGATATCACATCTCATGCTATAGGAAGGGTCTCAGGATTGGAATGGGAAGGACTTGGATATCACATCTCATGCTATAGGGAGGGTCTCAAGTTTGATATTAGAAGCTTTGAGATATCACATCTCATGATATCGGAAGGGTCTCAGGATTGGAATGGGAAGGAGTTGGATATCACATCTCATGATAAAGGAAGGGTCTAAGATTTGGAAGGGGAAGGATTTGGATATCACATCTCATGTTATATTACGGGTCTCAGGTTTGGTATTAGAAGCATTGAGATATCAAGTCTCATAGTATAGGAAGGGTCTCAGAATTGGAATTTGAAGGAGTTGGATATCACATCTCAAGCTATAGGAAGGGTCTCAGGATTGGAATGGGAAGGACTTGGATATCACATTTCATGCTATAGGAAGGCTCTCAGGTTTGGAAGGGGAAAGAGTTGGATATCACATTTCATGTTAGAGGTAGGATCTCAGGTTTGGTATTAGAGGCTTTGAGATATCACATTTCATGCTATCAGAAGGGTCTCAGGAATGGAATGGGAAGGAGTTGGATATCACATCTCATGCTAAAGGGAGGGTCTCAGGATTGGAAGGGGAAGGATTTGGATATCACATCTCATGTTATAGGAAGGATCTCAGGTTTGGTATTAGAAGCATTGAGATATCACATCTCATGCTATCGGAAGGATCTCAGGTTTGGTATTAGAAGCATTGAGATATCACATCTCATGCTATCAGAAGAGTCTCAGGATTGGAATAGGAAGGAGTTGGATATCACATCTCATGCTAAAGGGAGGGTCTCAGGTTTGGAAGGGGAAGGATTTGGATATCACATCTCATGTTATCGGAAGGATCTCACGTTTGGTATTAGAAGTATTGAGATATCATATCTCATGCTATAGGAAGGGTCTCAGGATTGGAATGGGAAGGAGTTGGATATCACATCTCATGCTATAGGGAGGGTCTCAGGATTGGAATGGGAAGGACTTAGATATCACATATCATGCTATAGGGAGGGTCTCAGTTTTGATATTAGAAGCATTGAGATATCACATCTCATGCTATCGGAAGTGTCTCAGGATTGGAATGGGAAGGTGCTGGATATCACATCTCATGCTAAAGGAAGGGTCTCAGGTTTGGAACGGGAAGGATTTGGATATCACATCTCATGTTATAGGACGGGTCTCAGGTTTGGTATTAGAAGCATTGAGATATCAAGTCTCATGGTATAAGAAGGGTCTCAGAATTGGAATGGGAAGGAGTTGGATATCACACCTCAAGCTATAGGAAGGGTCTCAGGATTGGAATGGGAAGGAGTTTGATATCACATCTCATGCCATAGTATGGGTCTCAGGTTTGGTAGAAGCATTGGGATATCACATCTGATGCTATCGGAAGGGTATCAGTATTGGATTTGGAAGAAGTTGGATATCCCATCTCATGCTATAGGAAGGGTCTCAGGTTGGAATGGGAAGGAGTTGGATATCACATTTCATGTCATAGGAAGGGTCTCAGGATTGGAATGGGAAGGACTTGGATATCATATCTCATGCTATAGGACGGGTCTCAGGTTTGTTATTAGAATCATTGAGATATCATATTGCATGTTGTAGGAAGGGTCTAAGGATTGGAATGGGAAGGACTTGGATATCACATCTCATGCTATAGATAGGCTCTTAGGTTTGGAAAGGGAAGGAGTTGGATATCACATATCATGCTATAGGGAGGGTCTCAGTTTTGATATTAGAAGCATTGAGATATCACATCTCATGCTATCGGAAGTGTCTCAGGATTGGAATGGGAAGGTGCTGGATATCACATCTCATGCTAAAGGAAGGGTCTCAGGTTTGGAACGGGAAGGATTTGGATATCACATCTCATGTTATAGGAAGGGTCTCAGGTTTGGTATAAGCATTGAGATATCACATCTCTGCTATAGGAAGTGTCTCAGGATTGGAATGGGAAGGAGTTGGATATCCCATCTCATGTTATAGGACGGGTCTCAGGTTTGTTATTAGAATCATTGAGATATCATATTGCATGCTGTAGGAAGGGTCTAAGGGTTGGAATGGGAAGGACTTGGATATCACATCTCATGCTATAGATAGGCTCTTAGGTTTGGAAAGGGAAGGAGTTGGATATCACATTTCATGTTAGAGGAAGGATCTCAGGTTTGGTATTAGAAGCATTGAGATATCACATCTCATGCTATAGGAAGGGTCTCAGGATTGGAATGGGAAGCAGTTGGATATCACATCTCATGCTATAGGAAGGGTCTCAGGTTTGGTATAAGCATTGAGATATCACATCTCATGCTATAGGACGGGTCTCAGGATTGGAATGGAAGGAGTTGGATATCACATCTCATGTTATAGGAAGGATCTCAGGTTTGGTATTAGAAGCATTGAGACATCACATCTCATGCTATAGGAAGGGTCTCAGGGTTGGAATGGGAAGGAGTTGGACATCACATCTCATCCAATAGGAAGGGTCTCAGGTTTGGAATGGGAAGGAATTGGATATCACATCTCATGTTATAGGAAGGATCTCAGGTTTGGTATTAGAAGCATTGAGATATCACATCTCATGCTATAGGAAGGGTCTCAGGATTGGAATGTGAAGGATTTGGATATCACATCTCATGCTAAAGGAAGGGTCTCAGGTTTGGTAGAAGCATTGAGATATCACGTCTCTGCTATCGGAAGGGTCTCAGGATTGGATTGGGAAGGAGTTGGATATCACATCTCATGCCATAGGAAGGGTCTCAGGTTTGGTATAAGCATTGAGATATCACATCTCTGCTATCGGAAGGGTCTCAGGACTGGATTGGGAAGGAGTTGGATATCCCTTCTCATGCTATAGGAAGTGTCTCAGGTTGGAATGGGAAGGAGTTGGATATCACATCTCATGTTATAGGAAGGGTCTCAGGATTGGAATGGGAAGGATTTGGATATCACATCTCTTGCTATAGGAAGGGTCTCAGGATTGGAATGGGTAGGACTTGGATATTACTTTCTTGCTATAGGAAGGGTCTAATGTTTGGAATGGGAAGGAGTTGGATATCACATATGCTATAGTTCGTGTCTCAGGTTTGGAACGGGAAGGAGTTGGATATCACATCTCATGTTATAGGAAGGGTCTCAGGTTTGTTATAAGCATTGAGATATCACATCTCTGCTATTGGAAGCGGCTCAGGATTGGAATGGGAAGGAGTTGGATATCCCATCTCATGTTATAGGAAGAGTCTCTGGTTTGGTATTAGAATCACTGAGATATCACATCTCATGCTATAGGAAGGGTCTCAGGATTGGAATGGGAAGGACTTGGATATCAAATCTCATGCTATAGGTAGGCTCTCAGGTTTGGTATAAGCATTGAGATATCACATCACATGATATAGGAAGGGTCTCAGGATTGGAATGGGAAGGAATTGGATATCACATCTCATGCTATAGGAAGGGTCTAAGGTTTGGAAGGGGAAGGATTTGGATATCACATCTCATGTTATAGGACGGGTCTCAGGTTTGGTATTAGAAGCATTGAGATATCAAGTCTCATGGTATAAGAAGGGTCTCAGAATTGGAATGGGAAGGAGTTGGATATCACACCTCAAGCTATAGGAAGGGTCTCAGGATTGGAATGGGAAGGAGTTTGATATCACATCTCATGCCATAGTATGGGTCTCAGGTTTGGTAGAAGCATTGGGATATCACATCTGATGCTATCGGAAGGGTATCAGTATTGGATTTGGAAGAAGTTGGATATCCCATCTCATGCTATAGGAAGGGTCTCAGGTTGGAATGGGAAGGAGTTGGATATCACATTTCATGTCATAGGAAGGGTCTCAGGATTGGAATGGGAAGGACTTGGATATCATATCTCATGCTATAGGACGGGTCTCAGGTTTGTTATTAGAATCATTGAGATATCATATTGCATGTTGTAGGAAGGGTCTAAGGATTGGAATGGGAAGGACTTGGATATCACATCTCATGCTATAGATAGGCTCTTAGGTTTGGAAAGGGAAGGAGTTGGATATCACATTTCATGTTAGAGGAAGGATCTCAGGTTTGGTATTAGAAGCATTGAGATATCACATCTCATGCTATAGGAAGGGTCTCAGGATTGGAATGGGAAGTAGTTGGATATCACATCTCATGCTATAGGAAGGGTCTCAGGTTTGGTATAAGCATTGAGATATCACATCTCATGCTATAGGACGGGTCTCAGGATTGGAATGGAAGGAGTTGGATATCACATCTCATGTTATAGGAAGGATCTCAGGTTTGGTATTAGAAGCATTGAGACATCACATCTCATGCCATAGGAAGGGTCTCAGGGTTGGAATGGGAAGGAGTTGGATATCACATCTCATCCAATAGGAAGGGTCTCAGGTTTGGAATGGGAAGGAATTGGATATCACATCTCATGTTATAGGAAGGATCTCAGGTTCGGTATTAGAAGCATTGAGATATCACATCTCATGCTATACGAAGGGTCTCAGGATTGGAATGTGAAGGATTTGGATATCACATCTCATGCTAAAGGAAGGGTCTCAGGTTTGGTAGAAGCATTGAGATATCACGTCTCTGCTATCGGAAGGGTCTCAGGATTGGATTGGGAAGGAGTTGGATATCCCTTCTCATGCTATAGGAAGGGTCTCAGGATTTGAATGGCAAGGAGTTGGATATCACATCTCATGCCATAGGAAGGGTCTCAGGTTTGGTATAAGCATTGAGATATCACATCTCTGCTATCGGAACGGTCTCAGGATTGGAATGGGAAGGAGTTGGATATTCCCATCTCATGTTATAGGAAGGGTCTCAGGTTTGGTATTAGAAGCATTGAGATATCACATCTCATGCTATAGGAAGGGTCTCAGGATTGGAATGGGAAGGACTTGGATATCACATCTCATGCTATAGGGAGGGTCTCAAGTTTGATATTAGAAGCTTTGAGATATCACATCTCATGATATTGGAAGGGTCTCAGGATTGGAATGGGAAGGAGTTGGATATCACATCTCATGATAAAGGAAGGGTCTAAGGTTTGGAAGGGGAAGTATTTGGATATTACATCTCATGTTATATTACGGGTCTCAGGTTTGGTATTAGAAGCATTGAGATATCAAGTCTCAGAGTATAGGAAGGGTCTCAGAATTGGAATGGGAAGGAGTTGGATATCACATCTCAAGCTATAGGAAGGGTCTCAGGATTGGAATGGGAAGGACTTGGATATCACATCTCATGCTATAGGAAGGCTCTCAGGTTTGGAGGGGGAAAGAGTTGGATATCACATTTCATGTTAGAGGTAGGATCTCAGGTTTGGTATTAGAGGCATTGAGATATCACATCTCATGCTATCAGAAGGGTCTCAGGAATGGAATGGGAAGGAGTTGGATATCACATCTCATGCTAAAGGGAGGGTCTCAGGTTTGGAAGGGGAAGGATTTGGATATCACATCTCATGTTATAGGAAGGATCTCAGGTTTGGTATTAGAAGCATTGAGATATCACATCTCATGCTATCGGAAGGATCTCAGGTTTGGTATTAGAAGCATTGAGATATCACATCTCATGCTATCAGAAGGGTCTCAGGATTGGAATGGGAAGGAGTTGGATATCACATCTCATGCTAAAGGGAGGGTCTCAGGTTTGGAAGGGGAAGGATTTGGATATCACATCTCATGTTATCGGAAGGATCTCACGTTTGGTATTAGAAGTATTGAGATATCATATCTCATGCTATAGGAAGGGTCTCAGGATTGGAATGGGAAAGAGTTGGATATCACATCTCATGCTATAGGGAGTGTCTCAGGATTGGAATGGGAAGGACTTAGATATCACATATCATGCTATAGGGAGGGTCTCAGTTTTGATATTAGAAGCATTGAGATATCACATCTCATGCTATCGGAAGTGTCTCAGGATTGGAATGGGGAGGAGCTGGATATCACATCTCATGCTAAAGGAAGGGTCTCAGGTTTGGAACGGGAAGGATTTGGATATCACATCTCATGTTATAGGAAGGGTCTCAGGTTTGGTATAAGCATTGAGATATCACATCTCTGCTATCGGCAGTGTCTCAGGATTGGAATGGGAAGGAGTTGGATATCCCATCTCATGTTATAGGACGGGTCTCAGGTTTGTTATTAGAATCATTGAGATATCATATTGCATGCTGTAGGAAGGGTCTAAGGGTTGGAATGGGAAGGACTTGGATATCACATCTCATGCTATAGATAGGCTCTTAGGTTTGGAAAGAGAAGGAGTTGGATATCACATTTCATGTTAGAGGAAGGATCTCAGGTTTGGTATTAGAAGCATTGAGATATCACATCTCATGCTATAGGAAGGATCTCAGGATTGGAATGGGAAGTAGTTGGATATCACATCTCATGCTATAGGAAGGGTCTCAGGTTTGGTATAAGCATTGAGATATCACATCTCATGCTATAAAACGGGTCTCAGGATTGGAATGGAAGGAGTTGGATATCACATCTCATGTTATAGGAAGGATCTCAGGTTTGGTATTAGAAGCATTGAGACATCACATCTCATGCTATAGGAAGGGTCTCAGGGTTGGAATGGGAAGGAGTTGGATATCACATCTCATCCAATAGGAAGGGTCTCAGGTTTGGAATGGGAAGGAATTGGATATCACATCTCATGTTATAGGAAGGATCTCAGGTTTGGTATTAGAAGCATTGAGATATCACATCTCATGCTATAGGAAGGGTCTCAGGATTGGAATGTGAAGGATTTGGATATCACATCTCATGCTAAAGGAAGGGTCTCAGGTTTGGTAGAAGCATTGAGATATCACGTCTCTGCTATCGGAAGGGTCTCAGGATTGGATTGGGAAGGAGTTGGATATCCCTTCTCATGCTATAGGAAGGGTCTCAGGATTTGAATGGCAAGGAGTTGGATATCACATCTCATGCCATAGGAAGGGTCTCAGGTTTGGTATAAGCATTGAGATATCACATCTCTGCTATCGGAAGGGTCTCAGGATTGGATTGGGAAGGAGTTGGATATCCCTTCTCATGCTATAGGAAGTGTCTCAGGTTGGAATGGGAAGGAGTTGGATATCACATCTCATGTTATAGGAAGGGTCTCAGGATTGGAATGGGAAGGATTTGGATATCACATCTCTTGCTATAGGAAGGGTCTCAGGATTGGAATGGGTAGGAGTTGGATATTACTTTCTTGCTATAGGAAGGGTCTCATGTTTGGAATGGGAAGGAGTTGGATATCACATATGCTATAGTTAGTGTCTCAGGTTTGGAACGGGAAGGAGTTGGATATCACATCTCATGTTATAGGAAGGGTCTCAGGTTTGGTATAAGCATTGAGATATCACATCTCTGCTATCGGAAGCGGCTCAGGATTGGAATGGGAAGGAGTTGGATATCCCATCTCATGTTATAGTAAGAGTCTCTGGTTTGGTATTAGAATCATTGAGATATCACATCGCATGCTGTAGGAAGGGTCTAAGGATTGGAATGGGATGGACTTGGATATCACATCTCATGCTATAGGTAGGCTCTCAGGTTTGGTATAAGCATTGAGATATCACATCTCATGCTATAGGAAGGGTCTCAGGATTGGAATGGGAAGGATTTGGATATCACATCTCATGCTATAGGAAGGGTCTCAGATTTGGTATAGGCATTGAGATACCACATCTCATGCTAAAGGAAGGGTCTCAGGATTGGAATGTTAAGGAGTTGTATATGACATCTCAGGCCATAGGAAGGGTCTCAGGTTTGGTATAAGCATTGAGATATCACATCTCTGCTATCGGAAGGGTCTCAGGATTGGAATGGGAAGGAGTTGGATATCCCATCTCATGTTATAGGAAGGGTCTCAGGTTTGGTATTAGAAGCATAGAGATATCACATCTCATGCTATAGGAAGGGTCTCAGGATTGTAATGGGAAGGACTTGGATGTCACATCTCATGCTATAGGGAGGGTCTCAAGTTTGATATTAGAAGCATTGAGATAACAAATCTCATGATATCGGTAGGGTCTCAGGATTGGAATGGGAAGGAGTTGGATACCACATCTCACGATAAAGGAAGGGTCTAAGGTTTGGAAGGGGAAGGATTTGGATATCACATCTCATGTTATAGGACGGGTCTCAGGTTTGGTATTAGAAGCATTGAGATATCAAGTCTCATGGTATAAGAAGGGTCTCAGAATTGGAATGGGAAGGAGTTGGATATCACACCTCAAGCTATAGGAAGGGTCTCAGGATTGGAATGGGAAGGAGTTTGATATCACATCTCATGCGATAGTATGGGTCTCAGGTTTGGTAGAAGCATTGGGATATCACATCTCATGCTATCGGAAGGGTATCAGTATTGGATTTGGAAGAAGTTGGATATCCCATCTCATGCTATAGGAAGGGTCTCAGGTTGGAATGGGAAGGAGTTGGATATCACATTTCATGTTATAGGAAGGGTCTCAGGATTGGAATGGGAAGGACTTGGATATCATATCTCATGCTATAGGACGGGTCTCAGGTTTGTTATTAGAATCATTGAGATATCATATTGCATGCTGTAGGAAGGGTCTAAGGATTGGAATGGGAAGGACCTGGATATCACATCTCATGCTATAGATAGGCTCTTAGGTTTGGAAAGGGAAGGAGTTGGATATCACATTTCATGTTAGAGGAAGGATCTCAGGTTTGGTATTAGAAGCATTGAGATATCACATCTCATGCTATAGGAAGGGTCTCAGGATTGGAATGGGAAGTAGTTGGATATCACATCTCATGCTATAGGAAGTGTCTCAGGTTTGGTATAAGCATTGAGATATCACATCTCATGCTATAGGACGGGTCTCAGGATTGGAATGGAAGGAGTTGGATATCACATCTCATGTTATAGGAAGGATCTCAGGTTTTGTATTAGAAGCATTGAGACATCACATCTCATGCTATAGGAAGGGTCTAAGGGTTGGAATGGGAAGGAGTTGGATATCACATCTCATCCAATAGGAAGGGTCTCAGGTTTGGAAAGTGAAGGAGTTGGATATCACATTTCATGTTAGAGGAAGGATCTCAGGTTTGGTATTAGGGGCATTGAGATATCACATCTCAGGCTATAGGAAGGGTCTCAGGATTGGAATGGGAAGGAGTTGGATATCACATCTCATGCTATAGGAAGGGTCTCAGGTTTGGTAGAAGCATTGAGATATCACATCTCATGCTATAGGAAGGGTCTCAGGATTGGAATGGAAGGAGTTGGATATCACATCTCATGCTAAAGGGAGGGTCTCAGGTTTGGAAGGGGAAGGAGTTGGATATTCCCATCTCATGTTATAGGAAGGGTCTCAGGTTTGGTATTAGAAGCATTGAGATATCACATCTCATGCTATAGGAAGGGTCTCAGGATTGGAATGGGAAGGACTTGGATATCACATCTCATGCTATAGGGAGGGTCTCAAGTTTGATATTAGAAGCTTTGAGATATCACATCTCATGATATCGGAAGGGTCTCAGGATTGGAATGGGAAGGAGTTGGATATCACATCTCATGATAAAGGAAGTGTTAGGAAAGATTTCGTAATTGTAGGCAATTTTCCTTCCATGTGGCAACCCCTAAACTTTTTGCTGTCGTTTTTCACCTTGTTCTTGACTTTGCCAGAGAAGTGCAGCCTTCTGCTGCACTCCTCTGGGCTTTCGCTCCTTTTCTTATGGGGAAACTGACATGCCCTTAAGACAGCCAGTACCCGGGAACGCTGTTTCCCGTAGTTTCTTTTATCGTGTTGCGGCTTTAGTGCAACATGACACAAGAGGGCACTGTAAGCTAAGTTACAGCTCTCTTGGGTCTCTAGCCTTCTACAGGCCCTAGATACTCGTTTAGGATTGTATTTGATCGGTGCAAGTCATTCAGGGACTGGAATGGTGGCAGCAATCGTTTTGTGTATTTTGAGCTCCTTTTGGCGTTCTGATCGCATTTTTCGCGCTGAACCCAAAATGGTGGCCTGGCTCCCAAAATGGCCAGACCACGAGGCTCCTTTGTCCTGTCCACTGACCGTCTTGCTCCCTTCACCTTCCCCAGGTCGAGCGACCCGGGGCCTTCCTTATTTGGGCATGTACTTTCCAGCGAAACACGGATGCTTTCGCAGGCTTCTACATGTCTTTTGTGTGCCTCCAGGGTGTGGGCTGGGATGTCTGGTCCCAATACACATCCTGGGTGCCAGAGAGTCTAGGGTAGTGTGAATGCCTGGGACCACCGTGGTCCGTGATTGGTCCACGTATGGTATGTGTGTTGATGAGCGGATCTCCCATTGGCTCCCCTCCGTTTTGGCGCGAAGGGAACCATGGATAAGAGGGGGCTGGAAACACCACTACCATGTCGATCTCCTGAGTTCTCACGAACGAAGGAATACAGGAGCCAAGTATCCTGCAACCAAGAGGCTGGACCGAGGAATCGCTGGTGACCCGCTGAAGGACTCCTCCTTTGCACTGCTGTCTTCCTGTGAAACCCTTTCCTCCTTTGATCGAACCAGAAGGCCTGTACTGGTGCTTCGACCTTTGGAATAGCAGGAACAGCTATTCCCGGCGACTTCATCATCTCCTGCCAAGTAAGCCTTCAAAAGTGTCTCTGGGCCATCCAGTTGACTGACCAGCTTACAAGGGAGTCCTGCTCTGTAACCGCAGCCAGGTTGTGTTGTATCCCGAGTCCTTGCCACTCTCCCACGCTTCGTGCACTTGGCGTTCCCAGGTCTGAAGGGAGGAGTGTACATTTGGCTCGGATACACACGGCCGCTCCGTTGCCCTGCGGTGGTGACAAAACTGTGCAGGTTTCTTCGATTGGGACGTCTTTTTGCTCTACACGACGACGAGGCATTTCCCGACTCTTCTGAACCTGCCAGCTGCTGAAACTGACGTGGAGAAGCCTGGGTCTGCTTCCATCGGGGACCGGTGAGTAGTTTAGCTAGGATCTGGTCGCCCTCCTGCAGTAGCCCATTGCTTTTCCCCGCTGTGTAAAAACAGCACCCTTTTGTCCGTACTCACGCTCTGCTTCTGCTCGCTGTGGAGGCTGCGCTTGAGTCGCGGAACCTGTTCTTCTTCTGTGGTGCACTAACCCGAACTGCCTGACTTCCTCCGAAGAGCTTCTCCTTTTGCCCGTTGGCACCAGCGTGGGCAGGTACTTTGAGCACAAGGCTCCACTCTTCGCAGGGCTCGGACTTCCATCTAGTTAGGTGCCTCTGAAGGCGAACTGAGTCTAAAGCATTATCGCACTGCCTGTTTTCCTTCCCTTGCAGGTGGACTACACATTTCGTGCCTCTAATGCTTGAGACTGTCGTGTTTGTATATATATTGTGTTGATATGGTATGTGTTGGCTTAATATTGTGATATTGTGATTTTCTCGCTACGGTCGTTGTTTTAAAGGCCTTAAAATAAATGTGTTTATATTTTTGATGTAACACCTGTTTGGAGTAGTTTGTAAGCGCTCTTGCTTTGTGTGCTCATTGCGGGCTTTCAGTCACCCTCACCCCTCTTGAGACCTAGTCTTGACCGCCGCGATCGCTACCTTGATTGGTCTGGCTCGTCCAGAGGTTACCCTGTTCCAAGTAATTAGGTTGGCCTTCTGAACTTCTGCGCCACCAGGACAGAGTTCAGAAATCCGTCTTAACAAATTGGTGTACAGCGGTGGGATACGACTGAAGGTATCCAGTGTTGCGCACAAACTAAGGCATTTCAGGTTATTCCAACCAGGACACGTAGTGAATTGTTGTAGTATAACTTTAAAAAGGCCATAGTCCTATCTAACAGTATGGAAACAAATACCTTCTTAACTTTAAATGCTTCCAAATCAGAAACATTGAAGAAGATGTGTGCGGAGAGAGGTGTTTCCTCTCAAGGCACGAAATTGGAAATGATCCAAAGAATCGTGGCGTGGCAAGAAGCGCAGCTTGACGCTATAACTTCTGAGGACAGTGCGGAAGGTGGTGGGGCTGCTCTCACTGGTAGATCCGACGGTTCTGCCGCCGCACTGATCCATCGCGACCACGAGGACAGGGAGGACCAGATGTCTAATGTTTCCTCTGCCAGTGCTGATGGGGAGGCTATGCTTGAATTCAAGAAGCAAGAGCTGCGGTTTAGGCAGCAGGGGCTTGAATTCAGCATAGCCAAACTAAAAATCGAACAGGCAGAAAAACAAAAAGACAGGGATCACCAGTTGGAACTGGCCAAGCTTCAGTTTGCAAATGGGTCCAAGGGTCCTGGACATGGGTCTGGGGCCTCCTCTCATCCATGATTTCCGAAAGATCTGCTCAGTGTGTATGAAGAAAGGAATGACATTATGGACTGGCTGAATGCGTTTGAGTATGCATGCGAAGTTCAAGAAGTTGACAATGCTGATAAGATTGCGTGGTTGCTCAGTAGACTGCCCCATTCTGGCTGTAGTGCCATCATGGAAATGTCGAAGGCTGAGCGAGCTGATTTCGCAATGTTAAAGCAAACTCTCATTTTAAAGTTTGGGAAGACTCCGGCCCAATATTTAAAGCGTTTTCGAGAGTATAAGAAAAAGGAAGGTGGTACTTGGGTATCTTATGTCGCTGAATCCTTGAAAAACTTAACTGGCTGGGTCGAAGGTTATAAGGTTTCTACCTTCGAAGGCATGATAAATCTTGTCATGCTGGAACACAGTTTTGCTTCTTCTTCCCCGGAGCTTAAGCAGCATTTGGCCGATTCGAAGGAGATAGATCCTAAGAAGCTGGCCATTGCAGCAGATTTATGGGTGTCACATCGAGTGTCCCATAAGGACAAAACTCATCCTGGTAAGCAGGAGGAAGGGAAAAAGTCCAAAGATATGGAGGGTGGAGAATCTGCTAAATCTTCTTCCCATAAGGGCCACAAAAAGAAAAACAAGGGTAAGACACAAGAGAACTCACAGGGTAGTGGAGGTCAGCCTCCGAAACAGAACTCTGGTTACAATAAGCCTCCCTACGTAAACAGACCCACTGGGGCTTGTTTTTCTTGTGGAGCAACTGACCACGTGAAGGGGGATCCCCGTTGTAAGGTTAGACCTTTGGGGGTCCACTCCGCTAATCTGGCCTTCTCCTCCTACGAGGAAGAAGAGATTACAGGAGCATCCTTCTCCTCAGACTCATTTCCCAGCGGGATAGAGGCTGAGGTAGTTTTAGTGTCCCTGGGTTCCTGGGAGCCTAAAGTCGCAGAGGCTTATGCTAGGATTCCGGATAATACCAAGCACTACTTTAAAGACAGTGTGCTGATCAATGGAGTGGATACTCCAGCTCTTAGGGATAGTGGGTGCAGTCGCACTGTAGTGGATTCTACCTTGGTAGACTCAGAGGAAGTTGCCAGAGCTACTCTGATGCCCACTAAGTTGGCTGACGGCCCCCTCCGTATGTTTCCCGTAATACCTGTAAATCTTACTTTAAATGGTACAGCAGTCAGGATTCCAGTGAGCATTCAGAGAAACGTCCCGGGAAAGGTCTGGTTAGGTAATGATCTCAGAGCTTTAGGGCTCGTAGGAGACACTGCCGAAAGACCCTACACACAGTCTCAAGCACGGGCAGCATTGGCCAAGTCCAATACGCCGCCCCAGCCAAAGGGGAAACCCAAGGCGAAAGGAGTCAACAAGTCACGACGAGGGAAAGAGAATATTCCCCCGAGCTCGCCTACCACTGCGGTGGAGGAAGTTGGTCAATCGCCCGGGCCTGACGAGGAGGTGGCGATGCCTGAAGTATTCGACCCCAACGATCATCCTGAACTAAAAGACTTGTTAGTTGAAGGAGGTCCTGATAGGGACGAATTCAGTAAAGGCCAAACTGAGTGCCCATCTCTGGAAGGCCTAAGGAGACAGGCCTGCTCCCAGCTTGAGGGTGAACCTCCTGGGAAGCATAGGATTTATTGGGAATGTGGACTCCTGTATAGTGAGCCCACAGAGTCTACAGAAGGAGACCATAGGAGGTTGGTGGTTCCCCTTGCTGTTAGGCCCTTCCTCCTGCAGTTGGCGCATGACGTTCCCCTTGCTGGTCACCTTGGTATGAGGAGGACCAAGCAAAGGTTATCCATGCACTTCTACTGGCCCAAGATGGGGGAGCAAGTAGAAAGTCACTGCGGGAGTTGTGCCGCCTGCCAGTTGTCTGGTAAGGTTGGCGCGACAATCCAAGCTCCCTTGGTACCGCTCCCAGTTGTGGGGGTACCATTTGAAAGGGTAGGGATCGACATCGTTGGTCCCCTTGACCCGCAAACATCCTCGGGCAATAGGTTTATCCTGGTGCTGGTCGACCATGCAACCCGGTATCCTGAGGCCATCCCATTGAAAACTGTAACTGCCAAGTCAGTTGCAGAAGCTTTACTTGGCATATTTACTAGGGTTGGCTTCCCTAAAGAAGTTGTGTCGGATCATGGCAGCAACTTTATGTCGAAGTATAGGCAGGCTATGTGGAAAGAATGTGGGGTCACCTACAGGTTCTCTTCTGCATACCACCCTCAGACCAATGGTCTGGGGGGGCGTTTCAACAGGACGTTAAAGAGCGTGATTGGGGCTCTGGAGGAGCCTCAGAGAAGAAAATGGGATCTTCTTGTTTCATGCTTACTGTTTGCCTACCGAGAGGTACCACAGGAGGGTGTTGGCTTCAGCCCCTTCGAACTTCTGTTCGGTCATCTCGTACGGGGACCCTTAGCCATCGTCAAAGAGGGATGGGAGATGCCCACTCCCCCTGTTACTACCAATGTAGTTGATTATGTGCTAGGGCTCAGAAAACGGATGGTACTTCTGATGGGCTTGGCTAGTGATAAATTGAAGGCAGGACAAGCGCTGGTGAAACCTTGGTACGACCAGAAAGCTTCCCTCATCAACTTTACACTTGGTCAGCAAGTCCTGATCATGAATCCCATAAGGCCTCGAGCTTTACCGGACAAATGGTCAGGTCCTTACCCAGTGGTGGAGCCCCTGGGTGAGGTTAACTATTCAGTGGACCTTGGAAGGCCTGGACAGGCTCCAAAAGTGTTTCACGTGAATAGGCTGAAGGCTTTCGGCCCAAGCGTCGAAATCGCAGCACTGCTACTGGCTTCAGACGTTGCGGGAGAGGAGTCTGAACCTCTCCCCGACCTGTTCCCAAGCAGTCCTTCAGATAGCTCTTTTGAGGGTGTCCGAGTGGCCCCTCACCAAAATGGACAAGGCTCAGTGGTTTACCTTGGACATGAAGTAGGTGGAGGGAGGAGACAGCCTCTACCCAGTAAAGTACAAGCAGTACAAGACTGGCCTACCCCCACTACGCAAACCCAAGTGAGAGCCTTCTTAGGACTCACGGGGTATTACCGCAATTTTGTGGCAGACTATGGCACCATAGCTGCTCCTCTGACTGCCCTCACAACTCCGAAGAAACCCAAGAAGGTAACTTGGACCGACGAGTGTGAGAAGGCCTTCAATGGCTTAAAAGACTCCTTGTGCCAGGCCCCTGTCCTTAGGGCACCTGATTATCAAAGACCTTTTATCGTGCAGACGGACGCCTCTGACACTGGGATAGGAGCTGTACTATCACAAGTAGATGAGAAGGGTAAGGAACACCCTATCGGTTTTATTAGTCGCCAGCTTAAGGACAGAGAGCTCAGATGGTCCACGGTAGAGAAAGAATGTTTCTCTGTTGTGTGGGCCCTAAGGAAGCTGAGGCCCTACCTCTATGGGACCCACTTCACTGTGCAAACTGACCATAAGCCGTTAAAGTGGCTAATGAACATGAAGGGGAGAATCCAAAGTTGCTTAGGTGGTCCATAAGTCTACAAGGCTTCGACTTCACTATTGAGCATAGGCCAGGTGTCCAACATAGCAATGCTGATGGGTTGTCCAGAATGTTTAACCGACCTGAACAAGAGACTCATCCAGGGGTGGATTAGTTCCCCCTGTCCATAGTCTGGGAGGGGCGAGTGTTAGGAAAGATTTCGTAATTGTAGGCAATTTTCCTTCCATGTGGCAACCCCTAAACTTTTTGCTGTTGTTTTTCACCTTGTTCTTGACTTTGCCAGAGAAGTGCAGGCTTCTGCTGCACTCCTCTGGGCTTTCGCTCCTTTTCTTATGGGGAAACTGACATGCCCTTAAGACAGTCAGTACCGGGGAACGCTGTTTCCCGTAGTTTCTTTTATCGTGTTGCGGCTTTAGTGCAACATGACACAAGAGGGCACTGTAAGCTAAGTTACAGCTCTCTTGGGTCTCTAGCCTTCTACAGGCCCTAGATACTCGTTTAGGATTGTATTTGATCGGTGCAAGTCATTCAGGGACTGGAATGGTGGCAGCGATCGTTTTGTGTATTTTGAGCTCCTTTTGGCGTTCTGAGCACATTTTTCGCGCTGAACCCAAAATGGTGGCCTGGCTCCCAAAATGGCCAGACCACGAGGCTCCTTTGTCCTGTCCACTGACCGTCTTGCTCCCTTCACCTTCCCCAGGTCGAGCGACCCGGGGCCTTCCTTATTTGGGCATGTACTTTCCCGCGAAACACGGATGCTTTCGCAGGCTTCTACATGTCTTTTGTGTGCCTCCAGGGTGTGGGCTGGGATGTCTGGTCCCAATACACATCCTGGGTGCCAGAGAGTCTAGGGTAGTGTGAATGCCTGGGACCACCGTGGTCCGTGATTGGTCCACGTATGGTATGTGTGTTGATGAGCGGATCTCCCATTGGCTCCCCTCCGTTTTGGCGCGAAGGGAACCGTGGATAAGAGGGGGCTGGAAACACCACTACCATGTCGATCTCCTGAGTTCTCACGAACGAAGGAATACAGGAGCCAAGTATCCTGCAACCAAGAGGCTGGACCGAGGAATCGCTGGTGACCCGCTGAAGGACTCCTCCTTTGCACTGCTGTCGTCCTGTGAAACCCTTTCCTCCTTTGATCGAACCAGAAGGCCTGTACTGGTGCTTCGACCTTTGGAATAGCAGGAACAGCTATTCCCGGCGACTTCATCATCTCCTGCCAAGTAAGCCTTCGGAAGTGTCTCTGGGCCATTAAGTTGACTGACCAGCTTACAAGGGAGTCCTGCTCTGTAACCGCCGCCAGGTTGTGTTGTATCCCGAGTCCTTGCCACTCTCCCACGCTTCGTGCACTTGGCGTTCCCAGGTCTGAAGGGAGGAGTGTACATTGCTCGGTCCACATCGCCCTCAGTTTGTCGTATTAACTCTCTCCTCCGCGCCATTTCCCGCTCTTCGCACCTCCCAGCTGCTAACCTAACTGTGAGCAGCCTGTCTGCTTGCATCGTACCGTGAAGAGTTTAGCTAGGAATCTTCGGTCTCCCTCCTGCAGTATCCCATTGCTTTTCCCCGCTGTGTAAAAACAGCACCCTTTTGTCCGTACTCGCGCTCTGCTTCTGCTCGCTGTGGAGGCTGCGCTTGAGTCGCGGAACCTGTTCTTCTTCTGTGGTGCACTAACCCGAACTGCCTGACTTCCTCCGAAGAGCTTCTCCTTTTGCCCGTTGGCACCAGCGTGGGCAGGTACTTTGAGCACAAGGCTCCACTCTTCGCAGGGCTCGGACTTCCAGCTAGTTAGGTGCCTCTGAAGGCGAACTGAGTCTAAAGCATTATCGCACTGCCTGTTTTCCTTCCCTTGCAGGTGGACTACACATTTCGTGCCTCTAATGCTTGAGACTGTCGTGTTTGTATATATATTGTGTTGATATGGTATGTGTTGGCTTAATATTGTGATATTGTGATTTTCTCGCTACGGTCGTTGTTTTAAAGGCCTTAAAATAAATGTGTTTATATTTTTGATATAACACCTGTTTGGAGTAGTTTGTAAGCGCTCTTGCTTTGTGTGCTCATTGCGGGCTTTCAGTCACCCTCACCCCTCTTGAGACCTAGTCTTGACCGCCGGGATCGCTACCTTGATTGGTCTGGCTCGTCCAGAGGTTACCCTGTTCCAAGTAATTAGGTTGGCCTTCTGAACTTCTGCGCCACCAGGACAGAGTTCAGAAATCCGTCCTAACAGGAAGGGTCTAAGGTTTGGAAGGGGAAGGATTTGGATATCACATCTCATGTTATATTACGGGTCTCAGGTTTGGTATTAGAAGCATTGAGACATCGGGTCTCAGAATTGGAATGGGAAGGAGTTGGTTATCACATCTCAAGCTATAGGAAGGGTCTCAGGATTGGAATGGGAAGGACTTGGATATCACATCTCATGCTATAGGAAGGCTCTCAGGTTTGGAAGGGGAAAGAGTTGGATATCACATTTCATGTTAGAGGTAGGATCTCAGGTTTGGTATTAGAGGCATTGATATATCACATCTCATGCTATCAGAAGGGTCTCAGGAATGGAATGGGAAGAAGTTGGATATCACATCTCATGCTAAAGGGAGGGTCTCAGGTTTGGAAGGGGAAGGATTTGGATATCAATCTCATGTTATAGGAAGGATCTCAGGTTTGGTATTAGAAGCATTGAGATATCACATCTCATGCTATCGGAAGGATCTCAGGTTTGGTATTAGAAGCATTGAGATATCACATCTCATGCTATCAGAAGGGTCTCAGGATTGGAATGGGAAGGAGTTGGATATCACATCTCATGCTAAAGGGAGGGTCTCAGGTTTGGAAGGGGAAGGATTTGGATATCACATCTCATGTTATCGGAAGGATCTCACGTTTGGTATTAGAAGTATTGAGATATCATATATCATGCTATAGGAAGGGTCTCAGGATTGGAATGGGAAAGAGTTGGATATCACATCTCATGCTATAGGGAGTGTCTCAGGATTGGAATGGGAAGGACTTAGATATCACATATCATGCTATAGGGAGGGTCTCAGTTTTGATATTAGAAGCATTGAGATATCACATCTCATGCTATCGGAAGTGTCTCGGGATTGGAATGGGAAGGAGCTGGATATCACATCTCATGCTATCGGAAGTGTCTCAGGATTGGAATGGGAAGGAGCTGGATATCACATCTCATGCTAAAGGAACGGTCTCAGGTTTGGAACGGGAAGGATTTGGATATCACATCTCATGTTATAGGAAGGGTCTCAGGTTTGGTATAAGCATTGAGATATCACATCTCTGCTATCGGAAGTGTCTCAGGATTGGAATGGGAAGGAGTTGGATATCCCATCTCATGTTATAGGACGGGTCTCAGGTTTGTTATTAGAATCATTGAGATATCATATTGCATGCTGTAGGAAGGGTCTAAGGGTTGGAATGGGAAGGACTTGGATATCACATCTCATGCTATAGATAGGCTCTTAGGTTTGGAAAGGGAAGGAGTTGGATATCACATTTCATGTTAGAGGAAGGATCTCAGGTTTGGTATTAGAAGCATTGAGATATCACATCTCATGCTATAGGAAGGGTCTCAGGATTGGAATGGGAAGTAGTTGGATATCACATCTCATGCTATAGGAAGGATCTCAGGTTTAGTATTAGAGGCATTGATATATCACATCTCATGCTATCAGAAGGGTCTCAGGAATGGAATGGGAAGGAGTTGGATATCACATCTCATGCTAAAGGGAGGGTCTCAGGTTTGGAAGGGGAAGGATTTGGATATCACATCTCATGTTATAGGAAGGATCTCAGGTTTGGTATTAGAAGCATTGAGATATCACATCTCATGCTATCGGAAGGATCTCAGGTTTGGTATTAGAAGCATTGAGATATCACATCTCTGCTATCGGAAGTGTCTCAGGATTGGAATGGGAAGGAGTTGGATATCCCATCACATGTTATAGGACGGGTCTCAGGTTTGTTATTAGAATCATTGAGATATCATATTGCATGCTGTAGGAAGGGTCTAAGGGTTGGAATGGGAAGGACTTGGATATCACATCTCATGCTATAGATAGGCTCTTAGGTTTGGAAAGGGAAGGAGTTGGATATCACATTTCATGTTAGAGGAAGGATCTCAGGTTTGGTATTAGAAGCATTGAGATATCACATCTCATGCTATAGGAAGGGTCTCAGGATTGGAATGGGAAGTAGTTGGATATCACATCTCATGCTATAGGAAGGATCTCAGGTTTAGTATTAGAGGCATTGATATATCACATCTCATGCTATCAGAAGGGTCTCAGGATTGGAATGGGAAGGAGTTGGATATCACATCTCATGCTAAAGGGAGGGTCTCAGGTTTGGAAGGGGAAGGATTTGGATATCACATCTCATGTTATCGGAAGGATCTCACGTTTGGTATTAGAAGTATTGAGATATCATATATCATGCTATAGGAAGGGTCTCAGGATTGGAATGGGAAAGAGTTGGATATCACATCTCATGCTATAGGAAGGGTCTCAGGATTGGAATGGGAAGGACTTAGATATCACATATCATGCTATAGGGAGGGTCTAAGTTTTGATATTAGAAGCATTGAGATATCACATCTCATGCTATCGGAAGTGTCTCAGGATTGGAATGGGAAGGAGCTGGATATCACATCTCATGCTATCGGAAGTGTCTCAGGATTGGAATGGGAAGGAGCTGGATATCACATCTCATGCTAAAGGAACGGTCTCAGGTTTGGAACGGGAAGGATTTGGATATCACATCTCATGTTATAGGAAGAGTCTCAGGTTTGGTATAAGCATTGAGATATCACATCTCTGCTATCGGAAGTGTCTCAGGATTGGAATGGGAAGGAGTTGGATATCCCATCTCATGTTATAGGACGGGTCTCCGGTTTGTTATTAGAATCATTGAGATATCATATTGCATGCTGTAGGAAGGGTCTAAGGGTTGGAATGGGAAGGACTTGGATATCACATCTCATGCTATAGATAGGCTCTTAGGTTTGGAAAGGGAAGGAGTTGGATATCACATTTCATGTTAGAGGAAGGATCTCAGGTTTGGTATTAGAAGCATTGAGATATCACATCTCATGCTATAGGAAGGGTCTCAGGATTGGAATGGGAAGTGGTTGGATATCACATCTCATGCTATAGGAAGGGTCTCAGGTTTGGTATACGCATTGAGATATCACATCTCATGCTATAGGACGGGTCTCAGGATTGGAATGGAAGGAGTTGGATATCACATCTCATGTTATAGGAAGGATCTCAGGTTTGGTATTAGAAGCATTGAGACATCACATCTCATGCTATAGGAAGGGTCTCAGGGTTGGAATGGGAAGGAGTTGGATATCACATCTCATCCAATAGGAAGGGTCTCAGGTTTGGAATGGGAAGGAATTGGATATCACATCTCATGTTATAGGAAGGATCTCAGGTTTGGTATTAGAAGCATTGAGATATCACATCTCATGCTATAGGAAGGGTCTCAGGATTGTAATGTGAAGGATTTGGATATCACATCTCATGCTAAAGGAAGGGTCTCAGGTTTGGTAGAAGCATTGAGATATCACGTCTCTGCTATCGGAAGGGTCTCAGGATTGGATTGGGAAGGAGTTGGATATCCCTTCTCATGCTATAGAAAGGGTCTCAGGATTTGAATGGCAAGGAGTTGGATATCACATCTCATGCCATAGGAAGAGTCTCAGGTTTGGTATAAGCATTGAGATATCACATCTCTGCTATCGGAAGGGTCTCAGGATTGGATTGGGAAGGAGTTGGATATTACTTTCTTGCTATAGGAAGGGTCTCATGTTTGGAATGGGAAGGAGTTGGATATCACATATGCTATAGTTAGTGTCTCAGGTTTGGAACGGGAAGGAGTTGGATATCACATCTCATGTTATAGGAAGGGTCTCAGGTTTGGTATAAGCATTGAGATATCACATCTCTGCTATAGGAAGTGTCTCAGGATTGGAATGGGAAGGAGTTGGATATCCCATCTCATGTTATAGGACGGGTCTCAGGTTTGTTATTAGAATCATTGAGATATCATATTGCATGCTGTAGGAAGGGTCTAAGGGTTGGAATGGGAAGGACTTGGATATCACATCTCATGCTATAGATAGGCTCTTAGGTTTGGAAAGGGAAGGAGTTGGATATCACATTTCATGTTAGAGGAAGGATCTCAGGTTTGGTATTAGAAGCATTGAGATATCACATCTCATGCTATAGGAAGGGTCTCAGGATTGGAATGGGAAGCAGTTGGATATCACATCCCATGCTATAGGAAGGGTCTCAGGTTTGGTATAAGCATTGAGATATCACATCTCATGCTATAGGACGGGTCTCAGGATTGGAATGGAAGGAGTTGGATATCACATCTCATGTTATAGGAAGGATCTCAGGTTTGGTATTAGAAGCATTGAGACATCACATCTCATGCTATAGGAAGGGTCTCAGGGTTGGAATGGGAAGGAGTTGGACATCACATCTCATCCAATAGGAAGGGTCTCAGGTTTGGAATGGGAAGGAATTGGATATCACATCTCATGTTATAGGAAGGATCTCAGGTTTGGTATTAGAAGCATTGAGATATCACATCTCATGGTATAGGAAGGGTCTCAGGATTGGAATGTGAAGGATTTGGATATCACATCTCATGCTAAAGGAAGGGTCTCAGGTTTGGTAGAAGCATTGAGATATCACGTCTCTGCTATCGGAAGGGTCTCAGGATTGGATTGGGAAGGAGTTGGATATCACATCTCATGCCATAGGAAGGGTCTCAGGTTTGGTATAAGCATTGAGATATCACATCTCTGCTATCGGAAGGGTCTCAGGACTGGATTGGGAAGGAGTTGGATATCCCTTCTCATGCTATAGGAAGTGTCTCAGGATTGGAATGGGAAGGATTTGGATATCACATCTCTTGCTATAGGAAGGGTCTCAGGATTGGAATGGGTAGGACTTGGATATTACTTTCTTGCTATAGGAAGGGTCTCATGTTTGGAATGGGAAGGAGTTGGATATCACATATGCTATAGTTCGTGTCTCAGGTTTGGAACGGGAAGGAGTTGGATATCACATCTCATGTTATAGGAAGGGTCTCAGGTTTGTTATAAGCATTGAGATATCACATCTCTGCTATTGGAAGCGGCTCAGGATTGGAATGGGAAGGAGTTGGATATCCCATCTCATGTTATAGGAAGAGTCTCTGGTTTGGTATTAGAATCACTGAGATATCACATCTCATGCTATAGGAAGGGTCTCAGGATTGGAATGGGAAGGACTTGGATATCAAATCTCATGCTATAGGTAGGCTCTCAGGTTTGGTATAAGCATTGAGATATCACATCACATGATATAGGAAGGGTCTCAGGATTGGAATGGGAAGGAATTGGATATCACATCTCATGCTATAGGAAGGGTCTAAGGTTTGGAAGGGGAAGGATTTGGATATCACATCTCATGTTATAGGACGGGTCTCAGGTTTGGTATTAGAAGCATTGAGATATCAAGTCTCATGGTATAAGAAGGGTCTCAGAATTGGAATGGGAAGGAGTTGGATATCACACCTCAAGCTATAGGAAGGGTCTCAGGATTGGAATGGGAAGGAGTTTGATATCACATCTCATGCCATAGTATGGGTCTCAGGTTTGGTAGAAGCATTGGGATATCACATCTCATGCTATCGGAAGGGTATCAGTATTGGATTTGGAAGAAGTTGGATATCCCATCTCATGCTATAGGAAGGGTCTCAGGTTGGAATGGGAAGGAGTTGGATATCACATTTCATGTCATAGGAAGGGTCTCAGGATTGGAATGGGAAGGACTTGGATATCATATCTCATGCTATAGGACGGGTCTCAGGTTTGTTATTAGAATCATTGAGATATCATATTGCATGTTGTAGGAAGGGTCTAAGGATTGGAATGGGAAGGACTTGGATATCACATCTCATGCTATAGATAGGCTCTTAGGTTTGGAAAGGGAAGGAGTTGGATATCACATTTCATGTTAGAGGAAGGATCTCAGGTTTGGTATTAGAAGCATTGAGATATCACATCTCATGCTATAGGAAGGGTCTCAGGATTGGAATGGGAAGTAGTTGGATATCACATCTCATGCTATAGGAAGGGTCTCAGGTTTGGTATAAGCATTGAGATATCACATCTCATGCTATAGGACGGGTCTCAGGATTGGAATGGAAGGAGTTGGATATCACATCTCATGTTATAGGAAGGATCTCAGGTTTGGTATTAGAAGCATTGAGACATCACATCTCATGCCATAGGAAGGGTCTCAGGGTTGGAATGGGAAGGAGTTGGATATCACATCTCATCCAATAGGAAGGGTCTCAGGTTTGGAATGGGAAGGAATTGGATATCACATCTCATGTTATAGGAAGGATCTCAGGTTCGGTATTAGAAGCATTGAGATATCACATCTCATGCTATACGAAGGGTCTCAGGATTGGAATGTGAAGGATTTGGATATCACATCTCATGCTAAAGGAAGGGTCTCAGGTTTGGTAGAAGCATTGAGATATCACGTCTCTGCTATCGGAAGGGTCTCAGGATTGGATTGGGAAGGAGTTGGATATCCCTTCTCATGCTATAGGAAGGGTCTCAGGATTTGAATGGCAAGGAGTTGGATATCACATCTCATGCCATAGGAAGGGTCTCAGGTTTGGTATAAGCATTGAGATATCACATCTCTGCTATCGGAAGGGTCTCAGGATTGGAATGGGAAGGAGTTGGATATTCCCATCTCATGTTATAGGAAGGGTCTCAGGTTTGGTATTAGAAGCATTGAGATATCACATCTCATGCTATAGGAAGGGTCTCAGGATTGGAATGGGAAGGACTTGGATATCACATCTCATGCTATAGGGAGGGTCTCAAGTTTGATATTAGAAGCTTTGAGATATCACATCTCATGATATTGGAAGGGTCTCAGGATTGGAATGGGAAGGAGTTGGATATCACATCTCATGATAAAGGAAGGGTCTAAGGTTTGGAAGGGGAAGTATTTGGATATTACATCTCATGTTATATTACGGGTCTCAGGTTTGGTATTAGAAGCATTGAGATATCAAGTCTCAGAGTATAGGAAGGGTCTCAGAATTGGAATGGGAAGGAGTTGGATATCACATCTCAAGCTATAGGAAGGGTCTCAGGATTGGAATGGGAAGGACTTGGATATCACATCTCATGCTATAGGAAGGCTCTCAGGTTTGGAGGGGGAAAGAGTTGGATATCACATTTCATGTTAGAGGTAGGATCTCAGGTTTGGTATTAGAGGCATTGAGATATCACATCTCATGCTATCAGAAGGGTCTCAGGAATGGAATGGGAAGGAGTTGGATATCACATCTCATGCTAAAGGGAGGGTCTCAGGTTTGGAAGGGGAATGATTTGGATATCACATCTCATGTTATAGGAAGGATCTCAGGTTTGGTATTAGAAGCATTGAGATATCACATCTCATGCTATCGGAAGGATCTCAGGTTTGGTATTAGAAGTATTGAGATATCACATCTCATGCTATCAGAAGGGTCTCAGGATTGGAATGGGAAGGAGTTGGATATCACATCTCATGCTAAAGGGAGGGTCTCAGGTTTGGAAGGGGAAGGATTTGGATATCACATCTCATGTTATCGGAAGGATCTCACGTTTGGAATTAGAAGTATTGAGATATCATATCTCATGCTATAGGAAGGGTCTCAGGATTGGAATGGGAAAGAGTTGGATATCACATCTCATGCTATAGGGAGTGTCTCAGGATTGGAATGGGAAGGACTTAGATATCACATATCATGCTATAGGGAGGGTCTCAGTTTTGATATTAGAAGCATTGAGATATCACATCTCATGCTATCGGAAGTGTCTCAGGATTGGAATGGGAAGGAGCTGGATATCACATCTCATGCTAAAGGAAGGGTCTCAGGTTTGGAACGGGAAGGATTTGGATATCACATCTCATGTTATAGGAAGGGTCTCAGGTTTGGTATAAGCATTGAGATATCACATCTCTGCTATCGGCAGTGTCTCAGGATTGGAATGGGAAGGAGTTGGATATCCCATCTCATGTTATAGGACGGGTCTCAGGTTTGTTATTAGAATCATTGAGATATCATATTGCATGCTGTAGGAAGGGTCTAAGGGTTGGAATGGGAAGGACTTGGATATCACATCTCATGCTATAGATAGGCTCTTAGGTTTGGAAAGAGAAGGAGTTGGATATCACATTTCATGTTAGAGGAAGGATCTCAGGTTTGGTATTAGAAGCATTGAGATATCACATCTCATGCTATAGGAAGGGTCTCAGGATTGGAATGGGAAGTAGTTGGATATCACATCTCATGCTATAGGAAGGGTCTCAGGTTTGGTATAAGCATTGAGATATCACATCTCATGCTATAAAACGGGTCTCAGGATTGGAATGGAAGGAGTTGGATATCACATCTCATGTTATAGGAAGGATCTCAGGTTTGGTATTAGAAGCATTGAGACATCACATCTCATGCTATAGGAAGGGTCTCAGGGTTGGAATGGGAAGGAGTTGGATATCACATCTCATCCAATAGGAAGGGTCTCAGGTTTGGAATGGGAAGGAATTGGATATCACATCTCATGTTATAGGAAGGATCTCAGGTTTGGTATTAGAAGCATTGAGATATCACATCTCATGCTATAGGAAGGGTCTCAGGATTGGAATGTGAAGGATTTGGATATCACATCTCATGCTAAAGGAAGGGTCTCAGGTTTGGTAGAAGCATTGAGATATCACGTCTCTGCTATCGGAAGGGTCTCAGGATTGGATTGGGAAGGAGTTGGATATCCCTTCTCATGCTATAGGAAGGGTCTCAGGATTTGAATGGCAAGGAGTTGGATATCACATCTCATGCCATAGGAAGGGTCTCAGGTTTGGTATAAGCATTGAGATATCACATCTCTGCTATCGGAAGGGTCTCAGGATTGGATTGGGAAGGAGTTGGATATCCCTTCTCATGCTATAGGAAGTGTCTCAGGTTGGAATGGGAAGGAGTTGGATATCACATCTCATGTTATAGGAAGGGTCTCAGGATTGGAATGGGAAGGATTTGGATATCACATCTCTTGCTATAGGAAGGGTCTCAGGATTGGAATGGGTAGGAGTTGGATATTACTTTCTTGCTATAGGAAGGGTCTCATGTTTGGAATGGGAAGGAGTTGGATATCACATATGCTATAGTTAGTGTCTCAGGTTTGGAACGGGAAGGAGTTGGATATCACATCTCATGTTATAGGAAGGGTCTCAGGTTTGGTATAAGCATTGAGATATCACATCTCTGCTATCGGAAGCGGCTCAGGATTGGAATGGGAAGGAGTTGGATATCCCATCTCATGTTATAGTAAGAGTCTCTGGTTTGGTATTAGAATCATTGAGATATCACATCGCATGCTGTAGGAAGGGTCTAAGGATTGGAATGGGATGGACTTGGATATCACATCTCATGCTATAGGTAGGCTCTCAGGTTTGGTATAAGCATTGAGATATCACATCTCATGCTATAGGAAGGGTCTCAGGATTGGAATGGGAAGGATTTGGATATCACATCTCATGCTATAGGAAGGGTCTCAGATTTGGTATAGGCATTGAGATACCACATCTCATGCTAAAGGAAGGGTCTCAGGATTGGAATGTTAAGGAGTTGTATATGACATCTCAGGCCATAGGAAGGGTCTCAGGTTTGGTATAAGCATTGAGATATCACATCTCTGCTATCGGAAGGGTCTCAGGATTGGAATGGGAAGGAGTTGGATATCCCATCTCATGTTATAGGAAGGGTCTCAGGTTTGGTATTAGAAGCATAGAGATATCACATCTCATGCTATAGGAAGGGTCTCAGGATTGTAATGGGAAGGACTTGGATGTCACATCTCATGCTATAGGGAGGGTCTCAAGTTTGATATTAGAAGCATTGAGATAACAAATCTCATGATATCGGTAGGGTCTCAGGATTGGAATGGGAAGGAGTTGGATACCACATCTCACGATAAAGGAAGGGTCTAAGGTTTGGAAGGGGAAGGATTTGGATATCACATCTCATGTTATAGGACGGGTCTCAGGTTTGGTATTAGAAGCATTGAGATATCAAGTCTCATGGTATAAGAAGGGTCTCAGAATTGGAATGGGAAGGAGTTGGATATCACACCTCAAGCTATAGGAAGGGTCTCAGGATTGGAATGGGAAGGAGTTTGATATCACATCTCATGCGATAGTATGGGTCTCAGGTTTGGTAGAAGCATTGGGATATCACATCTCATGCTATCGGAAGGGTATCAGTATTGGATTTGGAAGAAGTTGGATATCCCATCTCATGCTATAGGAAGGGTCTCAGGTTGGAATGGGAAGGAGTTGGATATCACATTTCATGTTATAGGAAGGGTCTCAGGATTGGAATGGGAAGGACTTGGATATCATATCTCATGCTATAGGACGGGTCTCAGGTTTGTTATTAGAATCATTGAGATATCATATTGCATGCTGTAGGAAGGGTCTAAGGATTGGAATGGGAAGGACCTGGATATCACATCTCATGCTATAGATAGGCTCTTAGGTTTGGAAAGGGAAGGAGTTGGATATCACATTTCATGTTAGAGGAAGGATCTCAGGTTTGGTATTAGAAGCATTGAGATATCACATCTCATGCTATAGGAAGGGTCTCAGGATTGGAATGGGAAGTAGTTGGATATCACATCTCATGCTATAGGAAGGGTCTCAGGTTTGGTATAAGCATTGAGATATCACATCTCATGCTATAGGACGGGTCTCAGGATTGGAATGGAAGGAGTTGGATATCACATCTCATGTTATAGGAAGGATCTCAGGTTTTGTATTAGAAGCATTGAGACATCACATCTCATGCTATAGGAAGGGTCTCAGGGTTGGAATGGGAAGGAGTTGGATATCACATCTCATCCAATAGGAAGGGTCTCAGGTTTGGAAAGTGAAGGAGTTGGATATCACATTTCATGTTAGAGGAAGGATCTCAGGTTTGGTATTAGGGGCATTGAGATATCACATCTCAGGCTATAGGAAGGGTCTCAGGATTGGAATGGGAAGGAGTTGGATATCACATCTCATGCTATAGGAAGGGTCTCAGGTTTGGTAGAAGCATTGAGATATCACATCTCATGCTATAGGAAGGGTCTCAGGATTGGAATGGAAGGAGTTGGATATCACATCTCATGCTAAAGGGAGGGTCTCAGGTTTGGAAGGGGAAGGAGTTGGATATTCCCATCTCATGTTATAGGAAGGGTCTCAGGTTTGGTATTAGAAGCATTGAGATATCACATCTCATGCTATAGGAAGGGTCTCAGGATTGGAATGGGAAGGACTTGGATATCACATCTCATGCTATAGGGAGGGTCTCAAGTTTGATATTAGAAGCTTTGAGATATCACATCTCATGATATCGGAAGGGTCTCAGGATTGGAATGGGAAGGAGTGGGATATCACATCTCATGATAAAGGAAGTGTTAGGAAAGATTTCGTAATTGTAGGCAATTTTCCTTCCATGTGGCAACCCCTAAACTTTTTGCTGTCGTTTTTCACCTTGTTCTTGACTTTGCCAGAGAAGTGCAGCCTTCTGCTGCACTCCTCTGGGCTTTCGCTCCTTTTCTTATGGGGAAACTGACATGCCCTTAAGACAGTCAGTACCGGGGAACGCTGTTTCCCGTAGTTTCTTTTATCGTGTTGCGGCTTTAGTGCAACATGACACAAGAGGGCACTGTAAGCTAAGTTACAGCTCTCTTGGGTCTCTAGCCTTCTACAGGCCCTAGATACTCGTTTAGGATTGTATTTGATCGGTGCAAGTCATTCAGGGACTGGAATGGTGGCAGCAATCGTTTTGTGTATTTTGAGCTCCTTTTGGCGTTCTGATCGCATTTTTCGCGCTGAACCCAAAATGGTGGCCTGGCTCCCAAAATGGCCAGACCACGAGGCTCCTTTGTCCTGTCCACTGACCGTCTTGCTCCCTTCACCTTCCCCAGGTCGAGCGACCCGGGGCCTTCCTTATTTGGGCATGTACTTTCCAGCGAAACACGGATGCTTTCGCAGGCTTCTACATGTCTTTTGTGTGCCTCCAGGGTGTGGGCTGGGATGTCTGGTCCCAATACACATCCTGGGTGCCAGAGAGTCTAGGGTAGTGTGAATGCCTGGGACCACCGTGGTCCATGATTGGTCCACGTATGGTATGTGTGTTGATGAGCGGATCTCCCATTGGCTCCCCTCCGTTTTGGCACGAAGGGAACCGTGGATAAGAGGGGGCTGGAAACACCACTACCATGTCGATCTCCTGAGTTCTCACGAACGAAGGAATACAGGAGCCAAGTATCCTGCAACCAAGAGGCTGGACCGAGGAATCGCTGGTGACCCGCTGAAGGACTCCTCCTTTGCACTGCTGTCTTCCTGTGAAACCCTTTCCTCCTTTGATCGAACCAGAAGGCCTGTACTGGTGCTTCGACCTTTGGAATAGCAGGAACAGCTATTCCCGGCGACTTCATCATCTCCTGCCAAGTAAGCCTTCAAAAGTGTCTCTGGGCCATCCAGTTGACTGACCAGCTTACAAGGGAGTCCTGCTCTGTAACCGCAGCCAGGTTGTGTTGTATCCCGAGTCCTTGCCACTCTCCCACGCTTCGTGCACTTGGCATTCCCAGGTCTGAAGGGAGGAGTGTACATTTGGCTCGGATACACACGGCCGCTCCGTTGCCCTGCGGTGGTGACAAAACTGTGCAGGTTTCTTCGATTGGGACGTCTTTTTGCTCTACACGACGACGAGGCATTTCCCGACTCTTCTGAACCTGCCAGCTGCTGAAACTGACGTGGAGAAGCCTGGGTCTGCTTCCATCGGGGACCGGTGAGTAGTTTAGCTAGGATCTGGTCGCCCTCCTGCAGTAGCCCATTGCTTTTCCCCGCTGTGTAAAAACAGCACCCTTTTGTCCGTACTCACGCTCTGCTTCTGCTCGCTGTGGAGGCTGCGCTTGAGTCGCGGAACCTGTTCTTCTTCTGTGGTGCACTAACCCGAACTGCCTGACTTCCTCCGAAGAGCTTCTCCTTTTGCCCGTTGGCACCAGCGTGGGCAGGTACTTTGAGCACAAGGCTCCTCTCTTCGCAGGGCTCGGACTTCCATCTAGTTAGGTGCCTCTGAAGGCGAACTGAGTCTAAAGCATTATCGCACTGCCTGTTTTCCTTCCCTTGCAGGTGGACTACACATTTCGTGCCTCTAATGCTTGAGACTGTCGTGTTTGTATATATATTGTGTTGATATGGTATGTGTTGGCTTAATATTGTGATATTGTGATTTTCTCGCTACGGTCGTTGTTTTAAAGGCCTTAAAATAAATGTGTTTATATTTTTGATGTAACACCTGTTTGGAGTAGTTTGTAAGCGCTCTTGCTTTGTGTGCTCATTGCGGGCTTTCAGTCACCCTCACCCCTCTTGAGACCTAGTCTTGACCGCCGCGATCGCTACCTTGATTGGTCTGGCTCGTCCAGAGGTTACCCTGTTCCAAGTAATTAGGTTGGCCTTCTGAACTTCTGCGCCACCAGGACAGAGTTCAGAAATCCGTCTTAACAAATTGGTGTACAGCGGTGGGATACGACTGAAGGTATCCAGTGTTGCGCACGAACTAAGGCATTTCAGGTTATTCCAACCACGACACGTGGTGAATTGTTGTAGTATAACTTTAAAAAGGCCATAGTCCTATCTAACAGTATGGAAACAAATACCTTCTTAACTTTAAATGCTTCCAAATCAGAAACATTGAAGAAGATGTGTGCGGAGAGAGGTGTTTCCTCTCAAGGCACGAAATTGGAAATGATCCAAAGAATCGTGGCGTGGCAAGAAGCGCAGCTTGACGCTATAACTTCTGAGGACAGTGCGGAAGGTGGTGGGGCTGCTCTCACTGGTAGAACCGACGGTTCTGCCGCCGCACTGATCCATCGCGACCACGAGGACAGGGAGGACCAGATGTCTAATGTTTCCTCTGCCAGTGCTGATGGGGAGGCTATGCTTGAATTCAAGAAGCAAGAGCTGCGGTTTAGGCAGCAGGAGCTTGAATTCAGCATAGCCAAACTAAAAATCGAACAGGCAGAAAAACAAAAAGACAGGGATCACCAGTTGGAACTGGCCAAGCTTCAGTTTGCAAATGGGTCCAAGGGTCCTGGACATGGGTCTGGGGCCTCCTCTCATCCATGATTTCCGAAAGATCTGCTCAGTGTGTATGAAGAAAGGAATGACATTATGGACTGGCTGAATGCGTTTGAGTATGCATGCGAAGTTCAAGAAGTTGACAATGCTGATAAGATTGCGTGGTTGCTCAGTAGACTGCCCCATTCTGGCTGTAGTGCCATCATGGAAATGTCGAAGGCTGAGCGAGCTGATTTCGCAATGTTAAAGCAAACTCTCATTTTAAAGTTTGGGAAGACTCCGGCCCAATATTTAAAGCGTTTTCGAGAGTATAAGAAAAAGGAAGGTGGTACTTGGGTATCTTATGTCGCTGAATCCTTGAAAAACTTAACTGGCTGGGTCGAAGGTTATAAGGTTTCTACCTTCGAAGGCATGATAAATCTTGTCATGCTGGAACACAGTTTTGCTTCTTCTTCCCCGGAGCTTAAGCAGCATTTGGCCGATTCGAAGGAGATAGATCCTAAGAAGCTGGCCATTGCAGCAGATTTATGGGTGTCACATCGAGTGTCCCATAAGGACAAAACTCATCCTGGTAAGCAGGAGGAAGGGAAAAAGTCCAAAGATATGGAGGGTGGAGAATCTGCTAAATCTTCTTCCCATAAGGGCCACAAAAAGAAAAACAAGGGTAAGACACAAGAGAACTCACAGGGTAGTGGAGGTCAGCCTCCGAAACAGAACTCTGGTTACAATAAGCCTCCCTACGTAAACAGACCCACTGGGGCTTGTTTTTCTTGTGGAGCAACTGACCACGTGAAGGGGGATCCCCGTTGTAAGGTTAGACCTTTGGGGGTCCACTCCGCTAATCTGGCCTTCTCCTCCTACGAGGAAGAAGAGATTACAGGAGCATCCTTCTCCTCAGACTCATTTCCCAGCGGGATAGAGGCTGAGGTAGTTTTAGTGTCCCTGGGTTCCTGGGAGCCTAAAGTCGCAGAGGCTTATGCTAGGATTCCGGATAATACCAAGCACTACTTTAAAGACAGTGTGCTGATCAATGGAGTGGATACTCCAGCTCTTAGGGATAGTGGGTGCAGTCGCACTGTAGTGGATTCTACCTTGGTAGACTCAGAGGAAGTTGCCAGAGCTACTCTGATGCCCACTAAGTTGGCTGACGGCCCCCTCCGTATGTTTCCCGTAATACCTGTAAATCTTACTTTAAATGGTACAGCAGTCAGGATTCCAGTGAGCATTCAGAGAAACGTCCCGGGAAAGGTCTGGTTAGGTAATGATCTCAGAGCTTTAGGGCTCGTAGGACACACTGCCGAAAGACCCTACACACAGTCTCAAGCACGGGCAGCATTGGCCAAGTCCAATACGCCGCCCCAGCCAAAGGGGAAACCCAAGGCGAAAGGAGTCAACAAGTCACGACGAGGGAAAGAGAATATTCCCCCGAGCTCGCCTACCACTGCGGTGGAGGAAGTTGGTCAATCGCCCGGGCCTGACGAGGAGGTGGCGATGCCTGAAGTATTCGACCCCAACGATCATCCTGAACTAAAAGACTTGTTAGTTGAAGGAGGTCCTGATAGGGACGAATTCAGTAAAGGCCAAACTGAGTGCCCATCTCTGGAAGGCCTAAGGAGACAGGCCTGCTCCCAGCTTGAGGGTGAACCTCCTGGGAAGCATAGGATTTATTGGGAATGTGGACTCCTGTATAGTGAGCCCACAGAGTCTACAGAAGGAGACCATAGGAGGTTGGTGGTTCCCCTTGCTGTTAGGCCCTTCCTCCTGCAGTTGGCGCATGACGTTCCCCTTGCTGGTCACCTTGGTATGAGGAGGACCAAGCAAAGGTTATCCATGCACTTCTACTGGCCCAAGATGGGGGAGCAAGTAGAAAGTCACTGCGGGAGTTGTGCCGCCTGCCAGTTGTCTGGTAAGGTTGGCGCGACAATCCAAGCTCCGTTGGTACCGCTCCCAGTTGTGGGGGTACCATTTGAAAGGGTAGGGATCGACATCGTTGGTCCCCTTGACCCGCAAACATCCTCGGGCAATAGGTTTATCCTGGTGCTGGTCGACCATGCAACCCGGTATCCTGAGGCCATCCCATTGAAAACTGTAACTGCCAAGTCAGTTGCAGAAGCTTTACTTGGCATATTTACTAGGGTTGGCTTCCCTAAAGAAGTTGTGTCGGATCATGGCAGCAACTTTATGTCGAAGTATAGGCAGGCTATGTGGAAAGAATGTGGGGTCACCTACAGGTTCTCTTCTGCATACCACCCTCAGACCAATGGTCTGGGGGGGCGTTTCAACAGGACGTTAAAGAGCGTGATTGGGGCTCTGGAGGAGCCTCAGAGAAGAAAATGGGATCTTCTTGTTTCATGCTTACTGTTTGCCTACCGAGAGGTACCACAGGAGGGTGTTGGCTTCAGCCCCTTCGAACTTCTGTTCGGTCATCTCGTACGGGGACCCTTAGCCATCGTCAAAGAGGGATGGGAGATGCCCACTCCCCCTGTTACTACCAATGTAGTTGATTATGTGCTAGGGCTCAGAAAACGGATGGTACTTCTGATGGGCTTGGCTAGTGATAAATTGAAGGCAGGACAAGCGCTGGTGAAACCTTGGTACGACCAGAAAGCTTCCCTCATCAACTTTACACTTGGTCAGCAAGTCCTGATCATGAATCCCATAAGGCCTCGAGCTTTACCGGACAAATGGTCAGGTCCTTACCCAGTGGTGGAGCCCCTGGGTGAGGTTAACTATTCAGTGGACCTTGGAAGGCCTGGACAGGCTCCAAAAGTGTTTCACGTGAATAGGCTGAAGGCTTTCGGCCCAAGCGTCGAAATCGCAGCACTGCTACTGGCTTCAGACGTTGCGGGAGAGGAGTCTGAACCTCTCCCCGACCTGTTCCCAAGCAGTCCTTCAGATAGCTCTTTTGAGGGTGTCCGAGTGGCCCCTCACCAAAATGGACAAGGCTCAGTGGTTTACCTTGGACATGAAGTAGGTGGAGGGAGGAGACAGCCTCTACCCAGTAAAGTACAAGCAGTACAAGACTGGCCTACCCCCACTACGCAAACCCAAGTGAGAGCCTTCTTAGGACTCACGGGGTATTACCGCAATTTTGTGGCAGACTATGGCACCATAGCTGCTCCTCTGACTGCCCTCACAACTCCGAAGAAACCCAAGAAGGTAACTTGGACCGACGAGTGTGAGAAGGCCTTCAATGGCTTAAAAGACTCCTTGTGCCAGGCCCCTGTCCTTAGGGCACCTGATTATCAAAGACCTTTTATCGTGCAGACGGACGCCTCTGACACTGGGATAGGAGCTGTACTATCACAAGTAGATGAGAAGGGTAAGGAACACCCTATCGGTTTTATTAGTCGCCAGCTTAAGGACAGAGAGCTCAGATGGTCCACGGTAGAGAAAGAATGTTTCTCTGTTGTGTGGGCCCTAAGGAAGCTGAGGCCCTACCTCTATGGGACCCACTTCACTGTGCAAACTGACCATAAGCCGTTAAAGTGGCTAATGAACATGAAGGGGAGAATCCAAAGTTGCTTAGGTGGTCCATAAGTCTACAAGGCTTCGACTTCACTATTGAGCATAGGCCAGGTGTCCAACATAGCAATGCTGATGGGTTGTCCAGAATGTTTAACCGACCTGAACAAGAGACTCATCCAGGGGTGGATTAGTTCCCCCTGTCCATAGTCTGGGAGGGGCGAGTGTTAGGAAAGATTTCGTAATTGTAGGCAATTTTCCTTCCATGTGGCAACCCCTAAACTTTTTGCTGTTGTTTTTCACCTTGTTCTTGACTTTGCCAGAGAAGTGCAGGCTTCTGCTGCACTCCTCTGGGCTTTCGCTCCTTTTCTTATGGGGAAACTGACATGCCCTTAAGACAGTCAGTACCGGGGAACGCTGTTTCCCGTAGTTTCTTTTATCGTGTTGCGGCTTTAGTGCAACATGACACAAGAGGGCACTGTAAGCTAAGTTACAGCTCTCTTGGGTCTCTAGCCTTCTACAGGCCCTAGATACTCGTTTAGGATTGTATTTGATCGGTGCAAGTCATTCAGGGACTGGAATGGTGGCAGCGATCGTTTTGTGTATTTTGAGCTCCTTTTGGCGTTCTGAGCACATTTTTCGCGCTGAACCCAAAATGGTGGCCTGGCTCCCAAAATGGCCAGACCACGAGGCTCCTTTGTCCTGTCCACTGACCGTCTTGCTCCCTTCACCTTCCCCAGGTCGAGCGACCCGGGGCCTTCCTTATTTGGGCATGTACTTTCCCGCGAAACACGGATGCTTTCGCAGGCTTCTACATGTCTTTTGTGTGCCTCCAGGGTGTGGGCTGGGATGTCTGGTCCCAATACACATCCTGGGTGCCAGAGAGTCTAGGGTAGTGTGAATGCCTGGGACCACCGTGGTCCGTGATTGGTCCACGTATGGTATGTGTGTTGATGAGCGGATCTCCCATTGGCTCCCCTCCGTTTTGGCGCGAAGGGAACCGTGGATAAGAGGGGGCTGGAAACACCACTACCATGTCGATCTCCTGAGTTCTCACGAACGAAGGAATACAGGAGCCAAGTATCCTGCAACCAAGAGGCTGGACCGAGGAATCGCTGGTGACCCGCTGAAGGACTCCTCCTTTGCACTGCTGTCGTCCTGTGAAACCCTTTCCTCCTTTGATCGAACCAGAAGGCCTGTACTGGTGCTTCGACCTTTGGAATAGCAGGAACAGCTATTCCCGGCGACTTCATCATCTCCTGCCAAGTAAGCCTTCGGAAGTGTCTCTGGGCCATTAAGTTGACTGACCAGCTTACAAGGGAGTCCTGCTCTGTAACCGCCGCCAGGTTGTGTTGTATCCCGAGTCCTTGCCACTCTCCCACGCTTCGTGCACTTGGCGTTCCCAGGTCTGAAGGGAGGAGTGTACATTTGGCTCGGATACACACGGCCGCTCCGTTGCCCTGCGGTGGTGACAAAACTGTGCAGGTTTCTTCGATTGGGACGTCTTTTTGCTCTACACGACGACGAGGCATTTCCCGACTCTTCTGAACCTGCCAGCTGCTGAAACTAACGTGGAGAAGCCTGGGTCTGCTTGCATCGGGGACCGGTGAGTAGTTTAGCTAGGATCTGGTCGCCCTCCTGCAGTATCCCATTGCTTTTCCCCGCTGTGTAAAAACAGCACCCTTTTGTCCGTACTCGCGCTCTGCTTCTGCTCGCTGTGGAGGCTGCGCTTGAGTCGCGGAACCTGTTCTTCTTCTGTGGTGCACTAACCCGAACTGCCTGACTTCCTCCGAAGAGCTTCTCCTTTTGCCCGTTGGCACCAGCGTGGGCAGGTACTTTGAGCACAAGGCTCCACTCTTCGCAGGGCTCGGACTTCCATCTAGTTAGGTGCCTCTGAAGGCGAACTGAGTCTAAAGCATTATCGCACTGCCTGTTTTCCTTCCCTTGCAGGTGGACTACACATTTCGTGCCTCTAATGCTTGAGACTGTCGTGTTTGTATATATATTGTGTTGATATGGTATGTGTTGGCTTAATATTGTGATATTGTGATTTTCTCGCTACGGTCGTTGTTTTAAAGGCCTTAAAATAAATGTGTTTATATTTTTGATATAACACCTGTTTGGAGTAGTTTGTAAGCGCTCTTGCTTTGTGTGCTCATTGCGGGCTTTCAGTCACCCTCACCCCTCTTGAGACCTAGTCTTGACCGCCGGGATCGCTACCTTGATTGGTCTGGCTCGTCCAGAGGTTACCCTGTTCCAAGTAATTAGGTTGGCCTTCTGAACTTCTGCGCCACCAGGAGAGAGTTCAGAAATCCGTCCTAACAGGAAGGGTCTAAGGTTTGGAAGGGGAAGGATTTGGATATCACATCTCATGTTATATTACGGGTCTCAGGTTTGGTATTAGAAGCATTGAGACATCGGGTCTCAGAATTGGAATGGGAAGGAGTTGGTTATCACATCTCAAGCTATAGGAAGGGTCTCAGGATTGGAATGGGAAGGACTTGGATATCACATCTCATGCTATAGGAAGGCTCTCAGGTTTGGAAGGGGAAAGAGTTGGATATCACATTTCATGTTAGAGGTAGGATCTCAGGTTTGGTATTAGAGGCATTGATATATCACATCTCATGCTATCAGAAGGGTCTCAGGAATGGAATGGGAAGAAGTTGGATATCACATCTCATGCTAAAGGGAGGGTCTCAGGTTTGGAAGGGGAAGGATTTGGATATCAATCTCATGTTATAGGAAGGATCTCAGGTTTGGTATTAGAAGCATTGAGATATCACATCTCATGCTATCGGAAGGATCTCAGGTTTGGTATTAGAAGCATTGAGATATCACATCTCATGCTATCAGAAGGGTCTCAGGATTGGAATGGGAAGGAGTTGGATATCACATCTCATGCTAAAGGGAGGGTCTCAGGTTTGGAAGGGGAAGGATTTGGATATCACATCTCATGTTATCGGAAGGATCTCACGTTTGGTATTAGAAGTATTGAGATATCATATATCATGCTATAGGAAGGGTCTCAGGATTGGAATGGGAAAGAGTTGGATATCACATCTCATGCTATAGGGAGTGTCTCAGGATTGGAATGGGAAGGACTTAGATATCACATATCATGCTATAGGGAGGGTCTCAGTTTTGATATTAGAAGCATTGAGATATCACATCTCATGCTATCGGAAGTGTCTCGGGATTGGAATGGGAAGGAGCTGGATATCACATCTCATGCTATCGGAAGTGTCTCAGGATTGGAATGGGAAGGAGCTGGATATCACATCTCATGCTAAAGGAACGGTCTCAGGTTTGGAACGGGAAGGATTTGGATATCACATCTCATGTTATAGGAAGGGTCTCAGGTTTGGTATAAGCATTGAGATATCACATCTCTGCTATCGGAAGTGTCTCAGGATTGGAATGGGAAGGAGTTGGATATCCCATCTCATGTTATAGGACGGGTCTCAGGTTTGTTATTAGAATCATTGAGATATCATATTGCATGCTGTAGGAAGGGTCTAAGGGTTGGAATGGGAAGGACTTGGATATCACATCTCATGCTATAGATAGGCTCTTAGGTTTGGAAAGGGAAGGAGTTGGATATCACATTTCATGTTAGAGGAAGGATCTCAGGTTTGGTATTAGAAGCATTGAGATATCACATCTCATGCTATAGGAAGGGTCTCAGGATTGGAATGGGAAGTAGTTGGATATCACATCTCATGCTATAGGAAGGATCTCAGGTTTAGTATTAGAGGCATTGATATATCACATCTCATGCTATCAGAAGGGTCTCAGGAATGGAATGGGAAGGAGTTGGATATCACATCTCATGCTAAAGGGAGGGTCTCAGGTTTGGAAGGGGAAGGATTTGGATATCACATCTCATGTTATAGGAAGGATCTCAGGTTTGGTATTAGAAGCATTGAGATATCACATCTCATGCTATCGGAAGGATCTCAGGTTTGGTATTAGAAGCATTGAGATATCACATCTCTGCTATCGGAAGTGTCTCAGGATTGGAATGGGAAGGAGTTGGATATCCCATCACATGTTATAGGACGGGTCTCAGGTTTGTTATTAGAATCATTGAGATATCATATTGCATGCTGTAGGAAGGGTCTAAGGGTTGGAATGGGAAGGACTTGGATATCACATCTCATGCTATAGATAGGCTCTTAGGTTTGGAAAGGGAAGGAGTTGGATATCACATTTCATGTTAGAGGAAGGATCTCAGGTTTGGTATTAGAAGCATTGAGATATCACATCTCATGCTATAGGAAGGGTCTCAGGATTGGAATGGGAAGTAGTTGGATATCACATCTCATGCTATAGGAAGGATCTCAGGTTTAGTATTAGAGGCATTGATATATCACATCTCATGCTATCAGAAGGGTCTCAGGATTGGAATGGGAAGGAGTTGGATATCACATCTCATGCTAAAGGGAGGGTCTCAGGTTTGGAAGGGGAAGGATTTGGATATCACATCTCATGTTATCGGAAGGATCTCACGTTTGGTATTAGAAGTATTGAGATATCATATATCATGCTATAGGAAGGGTCTCAGGATTGGAATGGGAAAGAGTTGGATATCACATCTCATGCTATAGGAAGGGTCTCAGGATTGGAATGGGAAGGACTTAGATATCACATATCATGCTATAGGGAGGGTCTAAGTTTTGATATTAGAAGCATTGAGATATCACATCTCATGCTATCGGAAGTGTCTCAGGATTGGAATGGGAAGGAGCTGGATATCACATCTCATGCTATCGGAAGTGTCTCAGGATTGGAATGGGAAGGAGCTGGATATCACATCTCATGCTAAAGGAACGGTCTCAGGTTTGGAACGGGAAGGATTTGGATATCACATCTCATGTTATAGGAAGAGTCTCAGGTTTGGTATAAGCATTGAGATATCACATCTCTGCTATCGGAAGTGTCTCAGGATTGGAATGGGAAGGAGTTGGATATCCCATCTCATGTTATAGGACGGGTCTCCGGTTTGTTATTAGAATCATTGAGATATCATATTGCATGCTGTAGGAAGGGTCTAAGGGTTGGAATGGGAAGGACTTGGATATCACATCTCATGCTATAGATAGGCTCTTAGGTTTGGAAAGGGAAGGAGTTGGATATCACATTTCATGTTAGAGGAAGGATCTCAGGTTTGGTATTAGAAGCATTGAGATATCACATCTCATGCTATAGGAAGGGTCTCAGGATTGGAATGGGAAGTGGTTGGATATCACATCTCATGCTATAGGAAGGGTCTCAGGTTTGGTATACGCATTGAGATATCACATCTCATGCTATAGGACGGGTCTCAGGATTGGAATGGAAGGAGTTGGATATCACATCTCATGTTATAGGAAGGATCTCAGGTTTGGTATTAGAAGCATTGAGACATCACATCTCATGCTATAGGAAGGGTCTCAGGGTTGGAATGGGAAGGAGTTGGATATCACATCTCATCCAATAGGAAGGGTCTCAGGTTTGGAATGGGAAGGAATTGGATATCACATCTCATGTTATAGGAAGGATCTCAGGTTTGGTATTAGAAGCATTGAGATATCACATCTCATGCTATAGGAAGGGTCTCAGGATTGTAATGTGAAGGATTTGGATATCACATCTCATGCTAAAGGAAGGGTCTCAGGTTTGGTAGAAGCATTGAGATATCACGTCTCTGCTATCGGAAGGGTCTCAGGATTGGATTGGGAAGGAGTTGGATATCCCTTCTCATGCTATAGGAAGGGTCTCAGGATTTGAATGGCAAGGAGTTGGATATCACATCTCATGCCATAGGAAGAGTCTCAGGTTTGGTATAAGCATTGAGATATCACATCTCTGCTATCGGAAGGGTCTCAGGATTGGATTGGGAAGGAGTTGGATATTACTTTCTTGCTATAGGAAGGGTCTCATGTTTGGAATGGGAAGGAGTTGGATATCACATATGCTATAGTTAGTGTCTCAGGTTTGGAACGGGAAGGAGTTGGATATCACATCTCATGTTATAGGAAGGGTCTCAGGTTTGGTATAAGCATTGAGATATCACATCTCTGCTATAGGAAGTGTCTCAGGATTGGAATGGGAAGGAGTTGGATATCCCATCTCATGTTATAGGACGGGTCTCAGGTTTGTTATTAGAATCATTGAGATATCATATTGCATGCTGTAGGAAGGGTCTAAGGGTTGGAATGGGAAGGACTTGGATATCACATCTCATGCTATAGATAGGCTCTTAGGTTTGGAAAGGGAAGGAGTTGGATATCACATTTCATGTTAGAGGAAGGATCTCAGGTTTGGTATTTGAAGCATTGAGATATCACATCTCATGCTATAGGAAGGGTCTCAGGATTGGAATGGGAAGCAGTTGGATATCACATCCCATGCTATAGGAAGGGTCTCAGGTTTGGTATAAGCATTGAGATATCACATCTCATGCTATAGGACGGGTCTCAGGATTGGAATGGAAGGAGTTGGATATCACATCTCATGTTATAGGAAGGATCTCAGGTTTGGTATTAGAAGCATTGAGACATCACATCTCATGCTATAGGAAGGGTCTCAGGGTTGGAATGGGAAGGAGTTGGACATCACATCTCATCCAATAGGAAGGGTCTCAGGTTTGGAATGGGAAGGAATTGGATATCACATCTCATGTTATAGGAAGGATCTCAGGTTTGGTATTAGAAGCATTGAGATATCACATCTCATGGTATAGGAAGGGTCTCAGGATTGGAATGTGAAGGATTTGGATATCACATCTCATGCTAAAGGAAGGGTCTCAGGTTTGGTAGAAGCATTGAGATATCACGTCTCTGCTATCGGAAGGGTCTCAGGATTGGATTGGGAAGGAGTTGGATATCACATCTCATGCCATAGGAAGGGTCTCAGGTTTGGTATAAGCATTGAGATATCACATCTCTGCTATCGGAAGGGTCTCAGGACTGGATTGGGAAGGAGTTGGATATCCCTTCTCATGCTATAGGAAGTGTCTCAGGATTGGAATGGGAAGGATTTGGATATCACATCTCTTGCTATAGGAAGGGTCTCAGGATTGGAATGGGTAGGACTTGGATATTACTTTCTTGCTATAGGAAGGGTCTCATGTTTGGAATGGGAAGGAGTTGGATATCACATATGCTATAGTTCGTGTCTCAGGTTTGGAACGGGAAGGAGTTGGATATCACATCTCATGTTATAGGAAGGGTCTCAGGTTTGTTATAAGCATTGAGATATCACATCTCTGCTATTGGAAGCGGCTCAGGATTGGAATGGGAAGGAGTTGGATATCCCATCTCATGTTATAGGAAGAGTCTCTGGTTTGGTATTAGAATCACTGAGATATCACATCTCATGCTATAGGAAGGGTCTCAGGATTGGAATGGGAAGGACTTGGATATCAAATCTCATGCTATAGGTAGGCTCTCAGGTTTGGTATAAGCATTGAGATATCACATCACATGATATAGGAAGGGTCTCAGGATTGGAATGGGAAGGAATTGGATATCACATCTCATGCTATAGGAAGGGTCTAAGGTTTGGAAGGGGAAGGATTTGGATATCACATCTCATGTTATAGGACGGGTCTCAGGTTTGGTATTAGAAGCATTGAGATATCAAGTCTCATGGTATAAGAAGGGTCTCAGAATTGGAATGGGAAGGAGTTGGATATCACACCTCAAGCTATAGGAAGGGTCTCAGGATTGGAATGGGAAGGAGTTTGATATCACATCTCATGCCATAGTATGGGTCTCAGGTTTGGTAGAAGCATTGGGATATCACATCTCATGCTATCGGAAGGGTATCAGTATTGGATTCGGAAGAAGTTGGATATCCCATCTCATGCTATAGGAAGGGTCTCAGGTTGGAATGGGAAGGAGTTGGATATCACATTTCATGTCATAGGAAGGGTCTCAGGATTGGAATGGGAAGGACTTGGATATCATATCTCATGCTATAGGACGGGTCTCAGGTTTGTTATTAGAATCATTGAGATATCATATTGCATGTTGTAGGAAGGGTCTAAGGATTGGAATGGGAAGGACTTGGATATCACATCTCATGCTATAGATAGGCTCTTAGGTTTGGAAAGGGAAGGAGTTGGATATCACATTTCATGTTAGAGGAAGGATCTCAGGTTTGGTATTAGAAGCATTGAGATATCACATCTCATGCTATAGGAAGGGTCTCAGGATTGGAATGGGAAGTAGTTGGATATCACATCTCATGCTATAGGAAGGGTCTCAGGTTTGGTATAAGCATTGAGATATCACATCTCATGCTATAGGACGGGTCTCAGGATTGGAATGGAAGGAGTTGGATATCACATCTCATGTTATAGGAAGGATCTCAGGTTTGGTATTAGAAGCATTGAGACATCACATCTCATGCCATAGGAAGGGTCTCAGGGTTGGAATGGGAAGGAGTTGGATATCACATCTCATCCAATAGGAAGGGTCTCAGGTTTGGAATGGGAAGGAATTGGATATCACATCTCATGTTATAGGAAGGATCTCAGGTTCGGTATTAGAAGCATTGAGATATCACATCTCATGCTATACGAAGGGTCTCAGGATTGGAATGTGAAGGATTTGGATATCACATCTCATGCTAAAGGAAGGGTCTCAGGTTTGGTAGAAGCATTGAGATATCACGTCTCTGCTATCGGAAGGGTCTCAGGATTGGATTGGGAAGGAGTTGGATATCCCTTCTCATGCTATAGGAAGGGTCTCAGGATTTGAATGGCAAGGAGTTGGATATCACATCTCATGCCATAGGAAGGGTCTCAGGTTTGGTATAAGCATTGAGATATCACATCTCTGCTATCGGAAGGGTCTCAGGATTGGAATGGGAAGGAGTTGGATATTCCCATCTCATGTTATAGGAAGGGTCTCAGGTTTGGTATTAGAAGCATTGAGATATCACATCTCATGCTATAGGAAGGGTCTCAGGATTGGAATGGGAAGGACTTGGATATCACATCTCATGCTATAGGGAGGGTCTCAAGTTTGATATTAGAAGCTTTGAGATATCACATCTCATGATATTGGAAGGGTCTCAGGATTGGAATGGGAAGGAGTTGGATATCACATCTCATGATAAAGGAAGGGTCTAAGGTTTGGAAGGGGAAGTATTTGGATATTACATCTCATGTTATATTACGGGTCTCAGGTTTGGTATTAGAAGCATTGAGATATCAAGTCTCAGAGTATAGGAAGGGTCTCAGAATTGGAATGGGAAGGAGTTGGATATCACATCTCAAGCTATAGGAAGGGTCTCAGGATTGGAATGGGAAGGACTTGGATATCACATCTCATGCTATAGGAAGGCTCTCAGGTTTGGAGGGGGAAAGAGTTGGATATCACATTTCATGTTAGAGGTAGGATCTCAGGTTTGGTATTAGAGGCATTGAGATATCACATCTCATGCTATCAGAAGGGTCTCAGGAATGGAATGGGAAGGAGTTGGATATCACATCTCATGCTAAAGGGAGGGTCTCAGGTTTGGAAGGGGAATGATTTGGATATCACATCTCATGTTATAGGAAGGATCTCAGGTTTGGTATTAGAAGCATTGAGATATCACATCTCATGCTATCGGAAGGATCTCAGGTTTGGTATTAGAAGTATTGAGATATCACATCTCATGCTATCAGAAGGGTCTCAGGATTGGAATGGGAAGGAGTTGGATATCACATCTCATGCTAAAGGGAGGGTCTCAGGTTTGGAAGGGGAAGGATTTGGATATCACATCTCATGTTATCGGAAGGATCTCACGTTTGGTATTAGAAGTATTGAGATATCATATCTCATGCTATAGGAAGGGTCTCAGGATTGGAATGGGAAAGAGTTGGATATCACATCTCATGCTATAGGGAGTGTCTCAGGATTGGAATGGGAAGGACTTAGATATCACATATCATGCTATAGGGAGGGTCTCAGTTTTGATATTAGAAGCATTGAGATATCACATCTCATGCTATCGGAAGTGTCTCAGGATTGGAATGGGAAGGAGCTGGATATCACATCTCATGCTAAAGGAAGGGTCTCAGGTTTGGAACGGGAAGGATTTGGATATCACATCTCATGTTATAGGAAGGGTCTCAGGTTTGGTATAAGCATTGAGATATCACATCTCTGCTATCGGCAGTGTCTCAGGATTGGAATGGGAAGGAGTTGGATATCCCATCTCATGTTATAGGACGGGTCTCAGGTTTGTTATTAGAATCATTGAGATATCATATTGCATGCTGTAGGAAGGGTCTAAGGGTTGGAATGGGAAGGACTTGGATATCACATCTCATGCTATAGATAGGCTCTTAGGTTTGGAAAGAGAAGGAGTTGGATATCACATTTCATGTTAGAGGAAGGATCTCAGGTTTGGTATTAGAAGCATTGAGATATCACATCTCATGCTATAGGAAGGGTCTCAGGATTGGAATGGGAAGTAGTTGGATATCACATCTCATGCTATAGGAAGGGTCTCAGGTTTGGTATAAGCATTGAGATATCACATCTCATGCTATAAAACGGGTCTCAGGATTGGAATGGAAGGAGTTGGATATCACATCTCATGTTATAGGAAGGATCTCAGGTTTGGTATTAGAAGCATTGAGACATCACATCTCATGCTATAGGAAGGGTCTCAGGGTTGGAATGGGAAGGAGTTGGATATCACATCTCATCCAATAGGAAGGGTCTCAGGTTTGGAATGGGAAGGAATTGGATATCACATCTCATGTTATAGGAAGGATCTCAGGTTTGGTATTAGAAGCATTGATATATCACATCTCATGCTATAGGAAGGGTCTCAGGATTGGAATGTGAAGGATTTGGATATCACATCTCATGCTAAAGGAAGGGTCTCAGGTTTGGTAGAAGCATTGAGATATCACGTCTCTGCTATCGGAAGGGTCTCAGGATTGGATTGGGAAGGAGTTGGATATCCCTTCTCATGCTATAGGAAGGGTCTCAGGATTTGAATGGCAAGGAGTTGGATATCACATCTCATGCCATAGGAAGGGTCTCAGGTTTGGTATAAGCATTGAGATATCACATCTCTGCTATCGGAAGGGTCTCAGGATTGGATTGGGAAGGAGTTGGATATCCCTTCTCATGCTATAGGAAGTGTCTCAGGTTGGAATGGGAAGGAGTTGGATATCACATCTCATGTTATAGGAAGGGTCTCAGGATTGGAATGGGAAGGATTTGGATATCACATCTCTTGCTATAGGAAGGGTCTCAGGATTGGAATGGGTAGGAGTTGGATATTACTTTCTTGCTATAGGAAGGGTCTCATGTTTGGAATGGGAAGGAGTTGGATATCACATATGCTATAGTTAGTGTCTCAGGTTTGGAACGGGAAGGAGTTGGATATCACATCTCATGTTATAGGAAGGGTCTCAGGTTTGGTATAAGCATTGAGATATCACATCTCTGCTATCGGAAGCGGCTCAGGATTGGAATGGGAAGGAGTTGGATATCCCATCTCATGTTATAGTAAGAGTCTCTGGTTTGGTATTAGAATCATTGAGATATCACATCGCATGCTGTAGGAAGGGTCTAAGGATTGGAATGGGATGGACTTGGATATCACATCTCATGCTATAGGTAGGCTCTCAGGTTTGGTATAAGCATTGAGATATCACATCTCATGCTATAGGAAGGGTCTCAGGATTGGAATGGGAAGGATTTGGATATCACATCTCATGCTATAGGAAGGGTCTCAGATTTGGTATAGGCATTGAGATACCACATCTCATGCTAAAGGAAGGGTCTCAGGATTGGAATGTTAAGGAGTTGTATATGACATCTCAGGCCATAGGAAGGGTCTCAGGTTTGGTATAAGCATTGAGATATCACATCTCTGCTATCGGAAGGGTCTCAGGATTGGAATGGGAAGGAGTTGGATATCCCATCTCATGTTATAGGAAGGGTCTCAGGTTTGGTATTAGAAGCATAGAGATATCACATCTCATGCTATAGGAAGGGTCTCAGGATTGTAATGGGAAGGACTTGGATGTCACATCTCATGCTATAGGGAGGGTCTCAAGTTTGATATTAGAAGCATTGAGATAACAAATCTCATGATATCGGTAGGGTCTCAGGATTGGAATGGGAAGGAGTTGGATACCACATCTCACGATAAAGGAAGGGTCTAAGGTTTGGAAGGGGAAGGATTTGGATATCACATCTCATGTTATAGGACGGGTCTCAGGTTTGGTATTAGAAGCATTGAGATATCAAGTCTCATGGTATAAGAAGGGTCTCAGAATTGGAATGGGAAGGAGTTGGATATCACACCTCAAGCTATAGGAAGGGTCTCAGGATTGGAATGGGAAGGAGTTGGATATCACATCTCATGCCATAGGAAGGGTCTCAGGTTTGGTATAAGCATTGAGATATCACATCTCTGCTATCGGAAGGGTCTCAGGACTGGATTGGGAAGGAGTTGGATATCCCTTCTCATGCTATAGGAAGTGTCTCAGGATTGGAATGGGAAGGATTTGGATATCACATCTCTTGCTATAGGAAGGGTCTCAGGATTGGAATGGGTAGGACTTGGATATTACTTTCTTGCTATAGGAAGGGTCTCATGTTTGGAATGGGAAGGAGTTGGATATCACATATGCTATAGTTCGTGTCTCAGGTTTGGAACGGGAAGGAGTTGGATATCACATCTCATGTTATAGGAAGGGTCTCAGGTTTGTTATAAGCATTGAGATATCACATCTCTGCTATTGGAAGCGGCTCAGGATTGGAATGGGAAGGAGTTGGATATCCCATCTCATGTTATAGGAAGAGTCTCTGGTTTGGTATTAGAATCACTGAGATATCACATCTCATGCTATAGGAAGGGTCTCAGGATTGGAATGGGAAGGACTTGGATATCAAATCTCATGCTATAGGTAGGCTCTCAGGTTTGGTATAAGCATTGAGATATCACATCACATGATATAGGAAGGGTCTCAGGATTGGAATGGGAAGGAATTGGATATCACATCTCATGCTATAGGAAGGGTCTAAGGTTTGGAAGGGGAAGGATTTGGATATCACATCTCATGTTATAGGACGGGTCTCAGGTTTGGTATTAGAAGCATTGAGATATCAAGTCTCATGGTATAAGAAGGGTCTCAGAATTGGAATGGGAAGGAGTTGGATATCACACCTCAAGCTATAGGAAGGGTCTCAGGATTGGAATGGGAAGGAGTTTGATATCACATCTCATGCCATAGTATGGGTCTCAGGTTTGGTAGAAGCATTGGGATATCACATCTCATGCTATCGGAAGGGTATCAGTATTGGATTTGGAAGAAGTTGGATATCCCATCTCATGCTATAGGAAGGGTCTCAGGTTGGAATGGGAAGGAGTTGGATATCACATTTCATGTCATAGGAAGGGTCTCAGGATTGGAATGGGAAGGACTTGGATATCATATCTCATGCTATAGGACGGGTCTCAGGTTTGTTATTAGAATCATTGAGATATCATATTGCATGTTGTAGGAAGGGTCTAAGGATTGGAATGGGAAGGACTTGGATATCACATCTCATGCTATAGATAGGCTCTTAGGTTTGGAAAGGGAAGGAGTTGGATATCACATTTCATGTTAGAGGAAGGATCTCAGGTTTGGTATTAGAAGCATTGAGATATCACATCTCATGCTATAGGAAGGGTCTCAGGATTGGAATGGGAAGTAGTTGGATATCACATCTCATGCTATAGGAAGGGTCTCAGGTTTGGTATAAGCATTGAGATATCACATCTCATGCTATAGGACGGGTCTCAGGATTGGAATGGAAGGAGTTGGATATCACATCTCATGTTATAGGAAGGATCTCAGGTTTGGTATTAGAAGCATTGAGACATCACATCTCATGCCATAGGAAGGGTCTCAGGGTTGGAATGGGAAGGAGTTGGATATCACATCTCATCCAATAGGAAGGGTCTCAGGTTTGGAATGGGAAGGAATTGGATATCACATCTCATGTTATAGGAAGGATCTCAGGTTCGGTATTAGAAGCATTGAGATATCACATCTCATGCTATACGAAGGGTCTCAGGATTGGAATGTGAAGGATTTGGATATCACATCTCATGCTAAAGGAAGGGTCTCAGGTTTGGTAGAAGCATTGAGATATCACGTCTCTGCTATCGGAAGGGTCTCAGGATTGGATTGGGAAGGAGTTGGATATCCCTTCTCATGCTATAGGAAGGGTCTCAGGATTTGAATGGCAAGGAGTTGGATATCACATCTCATGCCATAGGAAGGGTCTCAGGTTTGGTATAAGCATTGAGATATCACATCTCTGCTATCGGAAGGGTCTCAGGATTGGAATGGGAAGGAGTTGGATATTCCCATCTCATGTTATAGGAAGGGTCTCAGGTTTGGTATTAGAAGCATTGAGATATCACATCTCATGCTATAGGAAGGGTCTCAGGATTGGAATGGGAAGGACTTGGATATCACATCTCATGCTATAGGGAGGGTCTCAAGTTTGATATTAGAAGCTTTGAGATATCACATCTCATGATATTGGAAGGGTCTCAGGATTGGAATGGGAAGGAGTTGGATATCACATCTCATGATAAAGGAAGGGTCTAAGGTTTGGAAGGGGAAGTATTTGGATATTACATCTCATGTTATATTACGGGTCTCAGGTTTGGTATTAGAAGCATTGAGATATCAAGTCTCAGAGTATAGGAAGGGTCTCAGAATTGGAATGGGAAGGAGTTGGATATCACATCTCAAGCTATAGGAAGGGTCTCAGGATTGGAATGGGAAGGACTTGGATATCACATCTCATGCTATAGGAAGGCTCTCAGGTTTGGAGGGGGAAAGAGTTGGATATCACATTTCATGTTAGAGGTAGGATCTCAGGTTTGGTATTAGAGGCATTGAGATATCACATCTCATGCTATCAGAAGGGTCTCAGGAATGGAATGGGAAGGAGTTGGATATCACATCTCATGCTAAAGGGAGGGTCTCAGGTTTGGAAGGGGAATGATTTGGATATCACATCTCATGTTATAGGAAGGATCTCAGGTTTGGTATTAGAAGCATTGAGATATCACATCTCATGCTATCGGAAGGATCTCAGGTTTGGTATTAGAAGTATTGAGATATCACATCTCATGCTATCAGAAGGGTCTCAGGATTGGAATGGGAAGGAGTTGGATATCACATCTCATGCTAAAGGGAGGGTCTCAGGTTTGGAAGGGGAAGGATTTGGATATCACATCTCATGTTATCGGAAGGATCTCACGTTTGGTATTAGAAGTATTGAGATATCATATCTCATGCTATAGGAAGGGTCTCAGGATTGGAATGGGAAAGAGTTGGATATCACATCTCATGCTATAGGGAGTGTCTCAGGATTGGAATGGGAAGGACTTAGATATCACATATCATGCTATAGGGAGGGTCTCAGTTTTGATATTAGAAGCATTGAGATATCACATCTCATGCTATCGGAAGTGTCTCAGGATTGGAATGGGAAGGAGCTGGATATCACATCTCATGCTAAAGGAAGGGTCTCAGGTTTGGAACGGGAAGGATTTGGATATCACATCTCATGTTATAGGAAGGGTCTCAGGTTTGGTATAAGCATTGAGATATCACATCTCTGCTATCGGCAGTGTCTCAGGATTGGAATGGGAAGGAGTTGGATATCCCATCTCATGTTATAGGACGGGTCTCAGGTTTGTTATTAGAATCATTGAGATATCATATTGCATGCTGTAGGAAGGGTCTAAGGGTTGGAATGGGAAGGACTTGGATATCACATCTCATGCTATAGATAGGCTCTTAGGTTTGGAAAGAGAAGGAGTTGGATATCACATTTCATGTTAGAGGAAGGATCTCAGGTTTGGTATTAGAAGCATTGAGATATCACATCTCATGCTATAGGAAGGGTCTCAGGATTGGAATGGGAAGTAGTTGGATATCACATCTCATGCTATAGGAAGGGTCTCAGGTTTGGTATAAGCATTGAGATATCACATCTCATGCTATAAAACGGGTCTCAGGATTGGAATGGAAGGAGTTGGATATCACATCTCATGTTATAGGAAGGATCTCAGGTTTGGTATTAGAAGCATTGAGACATCACATCTCATGCTATAGGAAGGGTCTCAGGGTTGGAATGGGAAGGAGTTGGATATCACATCTCATCCAATAGGAAGGGTCTCAGGTTTGGAATGGGAAGGAATTGGATATCACATCTCATGTTATAGGAAGGATCTCAGGTTTGGTATTAGAAGCATTGAGATATCACATCTCATGCTATAGGAAGGGTCTCAGGATTGGAATGTGAAGGATTTGGATATCACATCTCATGCTAAAGGAAGGGTCTCAGGTTTGGTAGAAGCATTGAGATATCACGTCTCTGCTATCGGAAGGGTCTCAGGATTGGATTGGGAAGGAGTTGGATATCCCTTCTCATGCTATAGGAAGGGTCTCAGGATTTGAATGGCAAGGAGTTGGATATCACATCTCATGCCATAGGAAGGGTCTCAGGTTTGGTATAAGCATTGAGATATCACATCTCTGCTATCGGAAGGGTCTCAGGATTGGATTGGGAAGGAGTTGGATATCCCTTCTCATGCTATAGGAAGTGTCTCAGGTTGGAATGGGAAGGAGTTGGATATCACATCTCATGTTATAGGAAGGGTCTCAGGATTGGAATGGGAAGGATTTGGATATCACATCTCTTGCTATAGGAAGGGTCTCAGGATTGGAATGGGTAGGAGTTGGATATTACTTTCTTGCTATAGGAAGGGTCTCATGTTTGGAATGGGAAGGAGTTGGATATCACATATGCTATAGTTAGTGTCTCAGGTTTGGAACGGGAAGGAGTTGGATATCACATCTCATGTTATAGGAAGGGTCTCAGGTTTGGTATAAGCATTGAGATATCACATCTCTGCTATCGGAAGCGGCTCAGGATTGGAATGGGAAGGAGTTGGATATCCCATCTCATGTTATAGTAAGAGTCTCTGGTTTGGTATTAGAATCATTGAGATATCACATCGCATGCTGTAGGAAGGGTCTAAGGATTGGAATGGGTTGGACTTAGATATCACATCTCATGCTATAGGTAGGCTCTCAGGTTTGGTATAAGCATTGAGATATCACATCTCATGCTATAGGAAGGGTCTCAGGATTGGAATGGGAAGGATTTGGATATCACATCTCATGCTATAGGAAGGGTCTCAGATTTGGTATAGGCATTGAGATACCACATCTCATGCTAAAGGAAGGGTCTCAGGATTGGAATGTTAAGGAGTTGTATATGACATCTCAGGCCATAGGAAGGGTCTCAGGTTTGGTATAAGCATTGAGATATCACATCTCTGCTATCGGAAGGGTCTCAGGATTGGAATGGGAAGGAGTTGGATATCCCATCTCATGTTATAGGAAGGGTCTCAGGTTTGGTATTAGAAGCATAGAGATATCACATCTCATGCTATAGGAAGGGTCTCAGGATTGTAATGGGAAGGACTTGGATGTCACATCTCATGCTATAGGGAGGGTCTCAAGTTTGATATTAGAAGCATTGAGATAACAAATCTCATGATATCGGTAGGGTCTCAGGATTGGAATGGGAAGGAGTTGGATACCACATCTCACGATAAAGGAAGGGTCTAAGGTTTGGAAGGGGAAGGATTTGGATATCACATCTCATGTTATAGGACGGGTCTCAGGTTTGGTATTAGAAGCATTGAGATATCAAGTCTCATGGTATAAGAAGGGTCTCAGAATTGGAATGGGAAGGAGTTGGATATCACACCTCAAGCTATAGGAAGGGTCTCAGGATTGGAATGGGAAGGAGTTTGATATCACATCTCATGCGATAGTATGGGTCTCAGGTTTGGTAGAAGCATTGGGATATCACATCTCATGCTATCGGAAGGGTATCAGTATTGGATTTGGAAGAAGTTGGATATCCCATCTCATGCTATAGGAAGGGTCTCAGGTTGGAATGGGAAGGAGTTGGATATCACATTTCATGTTATAGGAAGGGTCTCAGGATTGGAATGGGAAGGACTTGGATATCATATCTCATGCTATAAGACGGGTCTCAGGTTTGTTATTAGAATCATTGAGATATCATATTGCATGCTGTAGGAAGGGTCTAAGGATTGGAATGGGAAGGACCTGGATATCACATCTCATGCTATAGATAGGCTCTTAGGTTTGGAAAGGGAAGGAGTTGGATATCACATTTCATGTTAGAGGAAGGATCTCAGGTTTGGTATTAGAAGCATTGAGATATCACATCTCATGCTATAGGAAGGGTCTCAGGATTGGAATGGGAAGTAGTTGGATATCACATCTCATGCTATAGGAAGGGTCTCAGGTTTGGTATAAGCATTGAGATATCACATCTCATGCTATAGGACGGGTCTCAGGATTGGAATGGAAGGAGTTGGATATCACATCTCATGTTATAGGAAGGATCTCAGGTTTTGTATTAGAAGCATTGAGACATCACATCTCATGCTATAGGAAGGGTCTCAGGGTTGGAATGGGAAGGAGTTGGATATCACATCTCATCCAATAGGAAGGGTCTCAGGTTTGGAAAGTGAAGGAGTTGGATATCACATTTCATGTTAGAGGAAGGATCTCAGGTTTGGTATTAGGGGCATTGAGATATCACATCTCAGGCTATAGGAAGGGTCTCAGGATTGGAATGGGAAGGAGTTGGATATCACATCTCATGCTATAGGAAGGGTCTCAGGTTTGGTAGAAGCATTGAGATATCACATCTCATGCTATAGGAAGGGTCTCAGGATTGGAATGGAAGGAGTTGGATATCACATCTCATGCTAAAGGGAGGGTCTCAGGTTTGGAAGGGGAAGGAGTTGGATATTCCCATCTCATGTTATAGGAAGGGTCTCAGGTTTGGTATTAGAAGCATTGAGATATCACATCTCATGCTATAGGAAGGGTCTCAGGATTGGAATGGGAAGGACTTGGATATCACATCTCATGCTATAGGGAGGGTCTCAAGTTTGATATTAGAAGCTTTGAGATATCACATCTCATGATATCGGAAGGGTCTCAGGATTGGAATGGGAAGGAGTGGGATATCACATCTCATGATAAAGGAAGTGTTAGGAAAGATTTCGTAATTGTAGGCAATTTTCCTTCCATGTGGCAACCCCTAAACTTTTTGCTGTCGTTTTTCACCTTGTTCTTGACTTTGCCAGAGAAGTGCAGCCTTCTGCTGCACTCCTCTGGGCTTTCGCTCCTTTTCTTATGGGGAAACTGACATGCCCTTAAGACAGTCAGTACCGGGGAACGCTGTTTCCCGTAGTTTCTTTTATCGTGTTGCGGCTTTAGTGCAACATGACACAAGAGGGCACTGTAAGCTAAGTTACAGCTCTCTTGGGTCTCTAGCCTTCTACAGGCCCTAGATACTCGTTTAGGATTGTATTTGATCGGTGCAAGTCATTCAGGGACTGGAATGGTGGCAGCAATCGTTTTGTGTATTTTGAGCTCCTTTTGGCGTTCTGATCGCATTTTTCGCGCTGAACCCAAAATGGTGGCCTGGCTCCCAAAATGGCCAGACCACGAGGCTCCTTTGTCCTGTCCACTGACCGTCTTGCTCCCTTCACCTTCCCCAGGTCGAGCGACCCGGGGCCTTCCTTATTTGGGCATGTACTTTCCAGCGAAACACGGATGCTTTCGCAGGCTTCTACATGTCTTTTGTGTGCCTCCAGGGTGTGGGCTGGGATGTCTGGTCCCAATACACATCCTGGGTGCCAGAGAGTCTAGGGTAGTGTGAATGCCTGGGACCACCGTGGTCCATGATTGGTCCACGTATGGTATGTGTGTTGATGAGCGGATCTCCCATTGGCTCCCCTCCGTTTTGGCACGAAGGGAACCGTGGATAAGAGGGGGCTGGAAACACCACTACCATGTCGATCTCCTGAGTTCTCACGAACGAAGGAATACAGGAGCCAAGTATCCTGCAACCAAGAGGCTGGACCGAGGAATCGCTGGTGACCCGCTGAAGGACTCCTCCTTTGCACTGCTGTCTTCCTGTGAAACCCTTTCCTCCTTTGATCGAACCAGAAGGCCTGTACTGGTGCTTCGACCTTTGGAATAGCAGGAACAGCTATTCCCGGCGACTTCATCATCTCCTGCCAAGTAAGCCTTCAAAAGTGTCTCTGGGCCATCCAGTTGACTGACCAGCTTACAAGGGAGTCCTGCTCTGTAACCGCAGCCAGGTTGTGTTGTATCCCGAGTCCTTGCCACTCTCCCACGCTTCGTGCACTTGGCGTTCCCAGGTCTGAAGGGAGGAGTGTACATTTGGCTCGGATACACACGGCCGCTCCGTTGCCCTGCGGTGGTGACAAAACTGTGCAGGTTTCTTCGATTGGGACGTCTTTTTGCTCTACACGACGACGAGGCATTTCCCGACTCTTCTGAACCTGCCAGCTGCTGAAACTGACGTGGAGAAGCCTGGGTCTGCTTCCATCGGGGACCGGTGAGTAGTTTAGCTAGGATCTGGTCGCCCTCCTGCAGTAGCCCATTGCTTTTCCCCGCTGTGTAAAAACAGCACCCTTTTGTCCGTACTCACGCTCTGCTTCTGCTCGCTGTGGAGGCTGCGCTTGAGTCGCGGAACCTGTTCTTCTTCTGTGGTGCACTAACCCGAACTGCCTGACTTCCTCCGAAGAGCTTCTCCTTTTGCCCGTTGGCACCAGCGTGGGCAGGTACTTTGAGCACAAGGCTCCACTCTTCGCAGGGCTCGGACTTCCATCTAGTTAGGTGCCTCTGAAGGCGAACTGAGTCTAAAGCATTATCGCACTGCCTGTTTTCCTTCCCTTGCAGGTGGACTACACATTTCGTGCCTCTAATGCTTGAGACTGTCGTGTTTGTATATATATTGTGTTGATATGGTATGTGTTGGCTTAATATTGTGATATTGTGATTTTCTCGCTACGGTCGTTGTTTTAAAGGCCTTAAAATAAATGTGTTTATATTTTTGATGTAACACCTGTTTGGAGTAGTTTGTAAGCGCTCTTGCTTTGTGTGCTCATTGCGGGCTTTCAGTCACCCTCACCCCTCTTGAGACCTAGTCTTGACCGCCGCGATCGCTACCTTGATTGGTCTGGCTCGTCCAGAGGTTACCCTGTTCCAAGTAATTAGGTTGGCCTTCTGAACTTCTGCGCCACCAGGACAGAGTTCAGAAATCCGTCTTAACAAATTGGTGTACAGCGGTGGGATACGACTGAAGGTATCCAGTGTTGCGCACGAACTAAGGCATTTCAGGTTATTCCAACCACGACACGTGGTGAATTGTTGTAGTATAACTTTAAAAAGGCCATAGTCCTATCTAACAGTATGGAAACAAATACCTTCTTAACTTTAAATGCTTCCAAATCAGAAACATTGAAGAAGATGTGTGCGGAGAGAGGTGTTTCCTCTCAAGGCACGAAATTGGAAATGATCCAAAGAATCGTGGCGTGGCAAGAAGCGCAGCTTGACGCTATAACTTCTGAGGACAGTGCGGAAGGTGGTGGGGCTGCTCTCACTGGTAGAACCGACGGTTCTGCCGCCGCACTGATCCATCGCGACCACGAGGACAGGGAGGACCAGATGTCTAATGTTTCCTCTGCCAGTGCTGATGGGGAGGCTATGCTTGAATTCAAGAAGCAAGAGCTGCGGTTTAGGCAGCAGGAGCTTGAATTCAGCATAGCCAAACTAAAAATCGAACAGGCAGAAAAACAAAAAGACAGGGATCACCAGTTGGAACTGGCCAAGCTTCAGTTTGCAAATGGGTCCAAGGGTCCTGGACATGGGTCTGGGGCCTCCTCTCATCCATGATTTCCGAAAGATCTGCTCAGTGTGTATGAAGAAAGGAATGACATTATGGACTGGCTGAATGCGTTTGAGTATGCATGCGAAGTTCAAGAAGTTGACAATGCTGATAAGATTGCGTGGTTGCTCAGTAGACTGCCCCATTCTGGCTGTAGTGCCATCATGGAAATGTCGAAGGCTGAGCGAGCTGATTTCGCAATGTTAAAGCAAACTCTCATTTTAAAGTTTGGGAAGACTCCGGCCCAATATTTAAAGCGTTTTCGAGAGTATAAGAAAAAGGAAGGTGGTACTTGGGTATCTTATGTCGCTGAATCCTTGAAAAACTTAACTGGCTGGGTCGAAGGTTATAAGGTTTCTACCTTCGAAGGCATGATAAATCTTGTCATGCTGGAACACAGTTTTGCTTCTTCTTCCCCGGAGCTTAAGCAGCATTTGGCCGATTCGAAGGAGATAGATCCTAAGAAGCTGGCCATTGCAGCAGATTTATGGGTGTCACATCGAGTGTCCCATAAGGACAAAACTCATCCTGGTAAGCAGGAGGAAGGGAAAAAGTCCAAAGATATGGAGGGTGGAGAATCTGCTAAATCTTCTTCCCATAAGGGCCACAAAAAGAAAAACAAGGGTAAGACACAAGAGAACTCACAGGGTAGTGGAGGTCAGCCTCCGAAACAGAACTCTGGTTACAATAAGCCTCCCTACGTAAACAGACCCACTGGGGCTTGTTTTTCTTGTGGAGCAACTGACCACGTGAAGGGGGATCCCCGTTGTAAGGTTAGACCTTTGGGGGTCCACTCCGCTAATCTGGCCTTCTCCTCCTACGAGGAAGAAGAGATTACAGGAGCATCCTTCTCCTCAGACTCATTTCCCAGCGGGATAGAGGCTGAGGTAGTTTTAGTGTCCCTGGGTTCCTGGGAGCCTAAAGTCGCAGAGGCTTATGCTAGGATTCCGGATAATACCAAGCACTACTTTAAAGACAGTGTGCTGATCAATGGAGTGGATACTCCAGCTCTTAGGGATAGTGGGTGCAGTCGCACTGTAGTGGATTCTACCTTGGTAGACTCAGAGGAAGTTGCCAGAGCTACTCTGATGCCCACTAAGTTGGCTGACGGCCCCCTCCGTATGTTTCCCGTAATACCTGTAAATCTTACTTTAAATGGTACAGCAGTCAGGATTCCAGTGAGCATTCAGAGAAACGTCCCGGGAAAGGTCTGGTTAGGTAATGATCTCAGAGCTTTAGGGCTCGTAGGAGACACTGCCGAAAGACCCTACACACAGTCTCAAGCACGGGCAGCATTGGCCAAGTCCAATACGCCGCCCCAGCCAAAGGGGAAACCCAAGGCGAAAGGAGTCAACAAGTCACGACGAGGGAAAGAGAATATTCCCCCGAGCTCGCCTACCACTGCGGTGGAGGAAGTTGGTCAATCGCCCGGGCCTGACGAGGAGGTGGCGATGCCTGAAGTATTCGACCCCAACGATCATCCTGAACTAAAAGACTTGTTAGTTGAAGGAGGTCCTGATAGGGACGAATTCAGTAAAGGCCAAACTGAGTGCCCATCTCTGGAAGGCCTAAGGAGACAGGCCTGCTCCCAGCTTGAGGGTGAACCTCCTGGGAAGCATAGGATTTATTGGGAATGTGGACTCCTGTATAGTGAGCCCACAGAGTCTACAGAAGGAGACCATAGGAGGTTGGTGGTTCCCCTTGCTGTTAGGCCCTTCCTCCTGCAGTTGGCGCATGACGTTCCCCTTGCTGGTCACCTTGGTATGAGGAGGACCAAGCAAAGGTTATCCATGCACTTCTACTGGCCCAAGATGGGGGAGCAAGTAGAAAGTCACTGCGGGAGTTGTGCCGCCTGCCAGTTGTCTGGTAAGGTTGGCGCGACAATCCAAGCTCCGTTGGTACCGCTCCCAGTTGTGGGGGTACCATTTGAAAGGGTAGGGATCGACATCGTTGGTCCCCTTGACCCGCAAACATCCTCGGGCAATAGGTTTATCCTGGTGCTGGTCGACCATGCAACCCGGTATCCTGAGGCCATCCCATTGAAAACTGTAACTGCCAAGTCAGTTGCAGAAGCTTTACTTGGCATATTTACTAGGGTTGGCTTCCCTAAAGAAGTTGTGTCGGATCATGGCAGCAACTTTATGTCGAAGTATAGGCAGGCTATGTGGAAAGAATGTGGGGTCACCTACAGGTTCTCTTCTGCATACCACCCTCAGACCAATGGTCTGGGGGGGCGTTTCAACAGGACGTTAAAGAGCGTGATTGGGGCTCTGGAGGAGCCTCAGAGAAGAAAATGGGATCTTCTTGTTTCATGCTTACTGTTTGCCTACCGAGAGGTACCACAGGAGGGTGTTGGCTTCAGCCCCTTCGAACTTCTGTTCGGTCATCTCGTACGGGGACCCTTAGCCATCGTCAAAGAGGGATGGGAGATGCCCACTCCCCCTGTTACTACCAATGTAGTTGATTATGTGCTAGGGCTCAGAAAACGGATGGTACTTCTGATGGGTTTGGCTAGTGATAAATTGAAGGCAGGACAAGCGCTGGTGAAACCTTGGTACGACCAGAAAGCTTCCCTCATCAACTTTACACTTGGTCAGCAAGTCCTGATCATGAATCCCATAAGGCCTCGAGCTTTACCGGACAAATGGTCAGGTCCTTACCCAGTGGTGGAGCCCCTGGGTGAGGTTAACTATTCAGTGGACCTTGGAAGGCCTGGACAGGCTCCAAAAGTGTTTCACGTGAATAGGCTGAAGGCTTTCGGCCCAAGCGTCGAAATCGCAGCACTGCTACTGGCTTCAGACGTTGCGGGAGAGGAGTCTGAACCTCTCCCCGACCTGTTCCCAAGCAGTCCTTCAGATAGCTCTTTTGAGGGTGTCCGAGTGGCCCCTCACCAAAATGGACAAGGCTCAGTGGTTTACCTTGGACATGAAGTAGGTGGAGGGAGGAGACAGCCTCTACCCAGTAAAGTACAAGCAGTACAAGACTGGCCTACCCCCACTACGCAAACCCAAATGAGAGCCTTCTTAGGACTCACGGGGTATTACCGCAATTTTGTGGCAGACTATGGCACCATAGCTGCTCCTCTGACTGCCCTCACAACTCCGAAGAAACCCAAGAAGGTAACTTGGACCGACGAGTGTGAGAAGGCCTTCAATGGCTTAAAAGACTCCTTGTGCCAGGCCCCTGTCCTTAGGGCACCTGATTATCAAAGACCTTTTATCGTGCAGACGGACGCCTCTGACACTGGGATAGGAGCTGTACTATCACAAGTAGATGAGAAGGGTAAGGAACACCCTATCGGTTTTATTAGTCGCCAGCTTAAGGACAGAGAGCTCAGATGGTCCACGGTAGAGAAAGAATGTTTCTCTGTTGTGTGGGCCCTAAGGAAGCTGAGGCCCTACCTCTATGGGACCCACTTCACTGTGCAAACTGACCATAAGCCGTTAAAGTGGCTAATGAACATGAAGGGGAGAATCCAAAGTTGCTTAGGTGGTCCATAAGTCTACAAGGCTTCGACTTCACTATTGAGCATAGGCCAGGTGTCCAACATAGCAATGCTGATGGGTTGTCCAGAATGTTTAACCGACCTGAACAAGAGACTCATCCAGGGGTGGATTAGTTCCCCCTGTCCATAGTCTGGGAGGGGCGAGTGTTAGGAAAGATTTCGTAATTGTAGGCAATTTTCCTTCCATGTGGCAACCCCTAAACTTTTTGCTGTTGTTTTTCACCTTGTTCTTGACTTTGCCAGAGAAGTGCAGGCTTCTGCTGCACTCCTCTGGGCTTTCGCTCCTTTTCTTATGGGGAAACTGACATGCCCTTAAGACAGTCAGTACCGGGGAACGCTGTTTCCCGTAGTTTCTTTTATCGTGTTGCGGCTTTAGTGCAACATGACACAAGAGGGCACTGTAAGCTAAGTTACAGCTCTCTTGGGTCTCTAGCCTTCTACAGGCCCTAGATACTCGTTTAGGATTGTATTTGATCGGTGCAAGTCATTCAGGGACTGGAATGGTGGCAGCGATCGTTTTGTGTATTTTGAGCTCCTTTTGGCGTTCTGAGCACATTTTTCGCGCTGAACCCAAAATGGTGGCCTGGCTCCCAAAATGGCCAGACCACGAGGCTCCTTTGTCCTGTCCACTGACCGTCTTGCTCCCTTCACCTTCCCCAGGTCGAGCGACCCGGGGCCTTCCTTATTTGGGCATGTACTTTCCCGCGAAACACGGATGCTTTCGCAGGCTTCTACATGTCTTTTGTGTGCCTCCAGGGTGTGGGCTGGGATGTCTGGTCCCAATACACATCCTGGGTGCCAGAGAGTCTAGGGTAGTGTGAATGCCTGGGACCACCGTGGTCCGTGATTGGTCCACGTATGGTATGTGTGTTGATGAGCGGATCTCCCATTGGCTCCCCTCCGTTTTGGCGCGAAGGGAACCGTGGATAAGAGGGGGCTGGAAACACCACTACCATGTGGATCTCCTGAGTTCTCACGAACGAAGGAATACAGGAGCCAAGTATCCTGCAACCAAGAGGCTGGACCGAGGAATCGCTGGTGACCCGCTGAAGGACTCCTCCTTTGCACTGCTGTCGTCCTGTGAAACCCTTTCCTCCTTTGATCGAACCAGAAGGCCTGTACTGGTGCTTCGACCTTTGGAATAGCAGGAACAGCTATTCCCGGCGACTTCATCATCTCCTGCCAAGTAAGCCTTCGGAAGTGTCTCTGGGCCATTAAGTTGACTGACCAGCTTACAAGGGAGTCCTGCTCTGTAACCGCCGCCAGGTTGTGTTGTATCCCGAGTCCTTGCCACTCTCCCACGCTTCGTGCACTTGGCGTTCCCAGGTCTGAAGGGAGGAGTGTACATTTGGCTCGGATACACACGGCCGCTCCGTTGCCCTGCGGTGGTGACAAAACTGTGCAGGTTTCTTCGATTGGGACGTCTTTTTGCTCTACACGACGACGAGGCATTTCCCGACTCTTCTGAACCTGCCAGCTGCTGAAACTAACGTGGAGAAGCCTGGGTCTGCTTGCATCGGGGACCGGTGAGTAGTTTAGCTAGGATCTGGTCGCCCTCCTGCAGTATCCCATTGCTTTTCCCCGCTGTGTAAAAACAGCACCCTTTTGTCCGTACTCGCGCTCTGCTTCTGCTCGCTGTGGAGGCTGCGCTTGAGTCGCGGAACCTGTTCTTCTTCTGTGGTGCACTAACCCGAACTGCCTGACTTCCTCCGAAGAGCTTCTCCTTTTGCCCGTTGGCACCAGCGTGGGCAGGTACTTTGAGCACAAGGCTCCACTCTTCGCAGGGCTCGGACTTCCATCTAGTTAGGTGCCTCTGAAGGCGAACTGAGTCTAAAGCATTATCGCACTGCCTGTTTTCCTTCCCTTGCAGGTGGACTACACATTTCGTGCCTCTAATGCTTGAGACTGTCGTGTTTGTATATATATTGTGTTGATATGGTATGTGTTGGCTTAATATTGTGATATTGTGATTTTCTCGCTACGGTCGTTGTTTTAAAGGCCTTAAAATAAATGTGTTTATATTTTTGATATAACACCTGTTTGGAGTAGTTTGTAAGCGCTCTTGCTTTGTGTGCTCATTGCGGGCTTTCAGTCACCCTCACCCCTCTTGAGACCTAGTCTTGACCGCCGCGATCGCTACCTTGATTGGTCTGGCTCGTCCAGAGGTTACCCTGTTCCAAGTAATTAGGTTGGCCTTCTGAACTTCTGCGCCACCAGGACAGAGTTCAGAAATCCGTCCTAACAGGAAGGGTCTAAGGTTTGGAAGGGGAAGGATTTGGATATCACATCTCATGTTATATTACGGGTCTCAGGTTTGGTATTAGAAGCATTGAGACATCGGGTCTCAGAATTGGAATGGGAAGGAGTTGGTTATCACATCTCAAGCTATAGGAAGGGTCTCAGGATTGGAATGGGAAGGACTTGGATATCACATCTCATGCTATAGGAAGGCTCTCAGGTTTGGAAGGGGAAAGAGTTGGATATCACATTTCATGTTAGAGGTAGGATCTCAGGTTTGGTATTAGAGGCATTGATATATCACATCTCATGCTATCAGAAGGGTCTCAGGAATGGAATGGGAAGGAGTTGGATATCACATCTCATGCTAAAGGGAGGGTCTCAGGTTTGGAAGGGGAAGGATTTGGATATCAATCTCATGTTATAGGAAGGATCTCAGGTTTGGTATTAGAAGCATTGAGATATCACATCTCATGCTATCGGAAGGATCTCAGGTTTGGTATTAGAAGCATTGAGATATCACATCTCATGCTATCAGAAGGGTCTCAGGATTGGAATGGGAAGGAGTTGGATATCACATCTCATGCTAAAGGGAGGGTCTCAGGTTTGGAAGGGGAAGGATTTGGATATCACATCTCATGTTATCGGAAGGATCTCACGTTTGGTATTAGAAGTATTGAGATATCATATATCATGCTATAGGAAGGGTCTCAGGATTGGAATGGGAAAGAGTTGGATATCACATCTCATGCTATAGGGAGTGTCTCAGGATTGGAATGGGAAGGACTTAGATATCACATATCATGCTATAGGGAGGGTCTCAGTTTTGATATTAGAAGCATTGAGATATCACATCTCATGCTATCGGAAGTGTCTCGGGATTGGAATGGGAAGGAGCTGGATATCACATCTCATGCTATCGGAAGTGTCTCAGGATTGGAATGGGAAGGAGCTGGATATCACATCTCATGCTAAAGGAACGGTCTCAGGTTTGGAACGGGAAGGATTTGGATATCACATCTCATGTTATAGGAAGGGTCTCAGGTTTGGTATAAGCATTGAGATATCACATCTCTGCTATCGGAAGTGTCTCAGGATTGGAATGGGAAGGAGTTGGATATCCCATCTCATGTTATAGGACGGGTCTCAGGTTTGTTATTAGAATCATTGAGATATCATATTGCATGCTGTAGGAAGGGTCTAAGGGTTGGAATGGGAAGGACTTGGATATCACATCTCATGCTATAGATAGGCTCTTAGGTTTGGAAAGGGAAGGAGTTGGATATCACATTTCATGTTAGAGGAAGGATCTCAGGTTTGGTATTAGAAGCATTGAGATATCACATCTCATGCTATAGGAAGGGTCTCAGGATTGGAATGGGAAGTAGTTGGATATCACATCTCATGCTATAGGAAGGATCTCAGGTTTAGTATTAGAGGCATTGATATATCACATCTCATGCTATCAGAAGGGTCTCAGGAATGGAATGGGAAGGAGTTGGATATCACATCTCATGCTAAAGGGAGGGTCTCAGGTTTGGAAGGGGAAGGATTTGGATATCACATCTCATGTTATAGGAAGGATCTCAGGTTTGGTATTAGAAGCATTGAGATATCACATCTCATGCTATCGGAAGGATCTCAGGTTTGGTATTAGAAGCATTGAGATATCACATCTCTGCTATCGGAAGTGTCTCAGGATTGGAATGGGAAGGAGTTGGATATCCCATCTCATGTTATAGGACGGGTCTCAGGTTTGTTATTAGAATCATTGAGATATCATATTGCATGCTGTAGGAAGGGTCTAAGGGTTGGAATGGGAAGGACTTGGATATCACATCTCATGCTATAGATAGGCTCTTAGGTTTGGAAAGGGAAGGAGTTGGATATCACATTTCATGTTAGAGGAAGGATCTCAGGTTTGGTATTAGAAGCATTGAGATATCACATCTCATGCTATAGGAAGGGTCTCAGGATTGGAATGGGAAGTAGTTGGATATCACATCTCATGCTATAGGAAGGATCTCAGGTTTAGTATTAGAGGCATTGATATATCACATCTCATGCTATCAGAAGGGTCTCAGGATTGGAATGGGAAGGAGTTGGATATCACATCTCATGCTAAAGGGAGGGTCTCAGGTTTGGAAGGGGAAGGATTTGGATATCACATCTCATGTTATCGGAAGGATCTCACGTTTGGTATTAGAAGTATTGAGATATCATATATCATGCTATAGGAAGGGTCTCAGGATTGGAATGGGAAAGAGTTGGATATCACATCTCATGCTATAGGGAGTGTCTCAGGATTGGAATGGGAAGGACTTAGATATCACATATCATGCTATAGGGAGGGTCTCAGTTTTGATATTAGAAGCATTGAGATATCACATCTCATGCTATCGGAAGTGTCTCAGGATTGGAATGGGAAGGAGCTGGATATCACATCTCATGCTATCGGAAGTGTCTCAGGATTGGAATGGGAAGGAGCTGGATATCACATCTCATGCTAAAGGAACGGTCTCAGGTTTGGAACGGGAAGGATTTGGATATCACATCTCATGTTATAGGAAGAGTCTCAGGTTTGGTATAAGCATTGAGATATCACATCTCTGCTATCGGAAGTGTCTCAGGATTGGAATGGGAAGGAGTTGGATATCCCATCTCATGTTATAGGACGGGTCTCAGGTATGTTATTAGAATCATTGAGATATCATATTGCATGCTGTAGGAAGGGTCTAAGGGTTGGAATGGGAAGGACTTGGATATCACATCTCATGCTATAGATAGGCTCTTAGGTTTGGAAAGGGAAGGAGTTGGATATCACATTTCATGTTAGAGGAAGGATCTCAGGTTTGGTATTAGAAGCATTGAGATATCACATCTCATGCTATAGGAAGGGTCTCAGGATTGGAATGGGAAGTGGTTGGATATCACATCTCATGCTATAGGAAGGGTCTCAGGTTTGGTATACGCATTGAGATATCACATCTCATGCTATAGGACGGGTCTCAGGATTGGAATGGAAGGAGTTGGATATCACATCTCATGTTATAGGAAGGATCTCAGGTTTGGTATTAGAAGCATTGAGACATCACATCTCATGCTATAGGAAGGGTCTCAGGGTTGGAATGGGAAGGAGTTGGATATCACATCTCATCCAATAGGAAGGGTCTCAGGTTTGGAATGGGAAGGAATTGGATATCACATCTCATGTTATAGGAAGGATCTCAGGTTTGGTATTAGAAGCATTGAGATATCACATCTCATGCTATAGGAAAGGTCTCAGGATTGGAATGTGAAGGATTTGGATATCACATCTCATGCTAAAGGAAGGGTCTCAGGTTTGGTAGAAGCATTGAGATATCACGTCTCTGCTATCGGAAGGGTCTCAGGATTGGATTGGGAAGGAGTTGGATATCCCTTCTCATGCTATAGGAAGGGTCTCAGGATTTGAATGGCAAGGAGTTGGATATCACATCTCATGCCATAGGAAGGGTCTCAGGTTTGGTATAAGCATTGAGATATCACATCTCTGCTATCGGAAGGGTCTCAGGATTGGATTGGGAAGGAGTTGGATATTACTTTCTTGCTATAGGAAGGGTCTCATGTTTGGAATGGGAAGGAGTTGGATATCACATATGCTATAGTTAGTGTCTCAGGTTTGGAACGGGAAGGAGTTGGATATCACATCTCATGTTATAGGAAGGGTCTCAGGTTTGGCATAAGCATTGAGATATCACATCTCTGCTATCGGAAGCGGCTCAGGATTGGAATGGGAAGGAGTTGGATATCCCATCTCATGTTATAGTAAGAGTCTCTGGTTTGGTATTAGAATCATTGAGATATCACATCGCATGCTGTAGGAAGGGTCTAAGGATTGGAATGGGATGGATTTGGATATCACATCTCATGCTATAGGTAGGCTCTCAGGTTTGGTATAAGCATTGAGATATCACATCTCATGCTATAGGAAGGGTCTCAGGATTGGAATGGGAAGGATTTGGATATCACATCTCATGCTATAGGAAGGGTCTCAGATTTGGTATAAGCATTGAGATATCACATCTCATGCTAAAGGAAGGGTCTCAGGATTGGAATGGGAAGGAGTTGTATATGACATCTCAGGCCATAGGAAGGGTCTCAGGTTTGGTATAAGCATTGAGATATCACATCTCTGCTATCGGAAGGGTCTCAGGATTGGAATGGGAAGGAGTTGGATATCCCATCTCATGTTATGGGAAGGGTCTCAGGTTTGGTATTAGAAGCATAGAGATATCACATTTCATGCTATAGGAAGGGTCTCAGGATTGGAATGGGAAGGACTTGGATGTCACATCTCATGCTATAGGGAGGGTCTCAAGTTTGATATTAGAAGCTTTGAGATATCACATCTCATGATATCGGAAGGGTCTCAGGATTGGAATGGGAAGGAGTTGGATATCACATCTCATGATAAAGGAAGGGTCTAAGGTTTGGAAGGGGAAGGATTTGGATATCACGTCTCATGTTATATTACGGGTCTCAGGTTTGGTATTAGAAGCATTGAGATATCAAGTCTCATAGTATAGGAAGGGTCTCAGAATTGGAATGGGAAGGAGTTGGATATCACATCTCAAGCTCTAGGAAGGGTCTCAGGATTGGAATGGGAAGGACTTGGATATCACATCTCATGCTATAGGAAGGCTCTCAGGTTTGGAAGGGGAAAGAGTTGGATATCACATTTCATGTTAGAGGTAGGATCTCAGGTTTGGTATTAGAGGCATTGAGATATCACATCTCATGCTATCAGAAGGGTCTCAGGAATGGAATGGGAAGGAGTTGGATATCACATCTCGTGCTAAAGGGAGGGTCTCAGGTTTGGAAGGGGAAGGATTTGGATATCACATCTCATGTTATAGGAAGGATCTCAGGTTTGGTATTAGAAGCATTGCGATATCACATCTCATGCTATCGGAAGGATCTCAGGTTTGGTAGTAGAAGTATTGAGATATCACATCTCATGCTATAGGAAGGGTCTCAGGATTGGAATGGGAAGGAGTTGGATATCACATCTCATGCTAAAGGAAGGGTCTCAGGTTTGGTAGAAGCATTGAGAGATCACATCTCATGCTATAGGAAGGGTCTCAGGATTGGAATGGGAAGGACTTAGATATCACATATCATGCTATAGGGAGGGTCTCAGTTTTGATATTAGAAGCATTGAGATATCACATCTCATGCTATCGGAAGTGTCTCAGGATTGGAATGGGAAGGAGCTGGATATCACATCTCATGCTAAAGGAAGGGTCTCAGGTTTGGAACGGGAAGGAGTTGGATATCACATCTCATGTTATAGGACGGGTCTCAGGTTTTTTTATTAGAATCATTGAGATCTCATATTGCATGCTGTAGGAAGGGTCTAAGGATTGGAATGGGAAGCAGTTGGATATCACATCTCATGCTATAGGAAGGGTCTCAGGATTGGAATGGGAAGGAGTTGAATATGACATCTCATGCCGTAGGAAGGGTCTCAGGTTTGGTATAAACATTGAGATATCACATCTCTGCTATCAAAAGGGTCTCAGGATTGGAATGGGAAGGAGTTGAATTTCCCATCTCATGTTATAGGAAGAGTCTCAGGTTTGGTATTAGAAGCATTGAGATATCACATCTCATGCTATAGGAAGTGTCTCAGGATTGGAATGGGAAGGACTTGGATATCACATCTCATGCTATGGGAAGGGTCTCAGGGTTGGTATAAGCAGTGAGATATCACATCTCATGCTATAGGAAGTGTCTCAGGATTGGAATGGGAAGGAGTTGGATATCACATCTCATGTTATAGGAAGTATCTCAGGTTTGGTATAAGCATTGAGATATCACATCTCTGCTATCGGAAGGGTCTCAGGATTGGAATGGGAAGGAGTTGGATATTCCCATCTCATGTTTGGTATTAGAAGCATTGAGATATCACATCTCATGCTATAGGAAGGGTCTCAGGATTGGAATGGGAAGGACTTGGATATCACATCTCATGCTATAGGGAGGGTCTCAAGTTTGATATTAGACGCTTTGAGATATCACATCTCATGATATCGGAGGGGTCTCAGGATTGGAATGGGAAGGAGTTGGATATCACATCTCATGTTATATTACGGGTCTCAGGTTTGGTATTAGAAGCATTGAGATATCAAGTCTCATAGTATAGGAAGGGTCTCAGAATTGGAATGGGAAGGACTTGGATATCACATCTCATGCTATAGGAAGGCTCTCAGGTTTGGAAGGGGAAAGAGTTGGATATCACATCTCATGCTATAGGGAGGGTCTCAGGATTGGAATGGGAAGGACTTAGATATCACATATCATGCTATAGGGAGGGTCTCAGTTTTGATATTAGAAGCATTAAGATATCACATCTCATGCTATCAGAAGTGTCTCAGGATTGGAATGGGAAGGATTTGGATATCACATCTCATGTTATAGGAAGGGTCTCAGGTTTGGTATAAGCATTGAGATATCACATCTCTGCTATCGGAAGTGTCTCAGGATTGGAATGGGAAGGAGTTGGATATCCCATCTCATGTTATAGGACGGGTCTCAGGTTTTTTATTAGAATCATTGAGATATCATATTGCATGCTGTAGGAAGGGTCTAAGGGTTGGAATGTGAAGGACTTGGATATCACATCTCATGCTATAGATAGGCTCTTAGGTTTGGAAAGGGAAGGAGTTGGATATCACATTTCATGTTAGAGGAAGGATCTCAGGTTTGGTATTAGAAGCATTGAGATATCACATCTCATGCTATAGGAAGGGTCTCAGGATTGGAATGGGAAGCAGTTGGATATCACATCTCATGCTATAGGAAGGGTCTCAGGTTTGGTATAAGCATTGAGATATCACATCTCATGCTATAGGACGGGTCTCAGGATTGGAATGGAAGGAGTTGGATATCACATCTCATGTTATAGGAAGGATCTCAGGTTTGGTATTAGAAGCATTGAGACATCACATCTCATGCTATAGGAAGGGTCTCAGGGTTGGAATGGGAAGGAGTTGGATATCACATCTCATCCAATAGGAAGGGTCTCAGGTTTGGAATGGGAAGGAATTGGATATCACATCTCATGTTATAGGAAGGATCTCAGGTTTGGTATTAAAAGCATTGAGATATCACATCTCATGCTATAGGAAGGATCTCAGGATTGGAATGTGAAGGATTTGGATATCGCATCTCATGCTAAAGGAAGGGTCTCAGGTTTGGTAGAAGCATTGAGATATCACGTCTCTGCTATCGGAAGGGTCTCAGGATTGGATTGGGAAGGAGTTGGATATCCCTTCTCATGCTATAGGAAGAGTCTCAGGATTTGAATGGCAAGGAGTTGGATATCACATCTCATGCCATAGGAAGGGTCTCAGGTTTGTTATAAGCATTGAGATATCACATCTCTGCTATCGGAAGGGTCTCAGGATTGGATTGGGAAGGAGTTGGATATCCCTTCTCATGCTATAGGAAGTGTCTCAGGTTGGAATGGGAAGGAGTTGGATATCACATCTCATGTTATAGGAAGGGTCTCAGGATTGGAATGGGAAGGATTTGGATATCACATCTCTTGCTATAGGAAGAGTCTCAGGATTGGAATGGGTAGGAGTTGGATATTACTTTCTTGCTATAGGAAGGGTCTCATGTTTGGAATGGGAAGGAGTTGGATATCACATATGCTATAGTTAGTGTCTCAGGTTTGGAACGGGAAGGAGTTGGATATCACATCTCATGTTATAGGAAGGGTCTCAGGTTTGGTATAAGCATTGAGATATCACATCTCTGCTATCGGAAGCGGCTCAGGATTGGAATGGGAAGGAGTTGGATATCCCATCTAATGTTATAGGAAGAGTCTCTGGTTTGGTATTAGAATCATTGAGATATCACATCGCATGCTGTAGGAAGGGTCTAAGGATTGGAATGGGATGGACTTGGATATCACATCTCATGCTATAGGTAGGCTCTCAGGTTTGGTATAAGCATTGAGATATCACATCTCATGCTATAGGAAGGGTCTCAGGATTGGAATGGGAAGGAATTGGATATCACATCATGCTATAGGAAGGGTCTCAGATTTGGTATAAGCATTGAGATATCACATCTCATGCTAAAGGAAGGGTCTCAGGATTGGAATGGGAAGGAGTTGTATATGACATCTCAGGCCATAGGAAGGTTCTCAGGTTTGGTATAAGCATTGAGATATCACATCTCTGCTATCGGAAGTGTCTCAGGATTGGAATGGGAAGGAGTTGGATATCCCATCTCATGTTATAGGACGGGTCTCAGGTTTGTTATTAGAATCATTGAGATATCATATTGCATGCTGTTGGAAGGGTCTAAGGGTTGGAATGGGAAGGACTTGGATATCACATCTCATGCTATACATAGGCTCTTAGGTTTGGAAAGGGAAGGAGTTGGATATCACATTTCATGTTAGAGGAAGGATCTCAGGTTTGGTATTAGAAGCATTGAGATATCACATCTCATGCTATAGGAAGGGTCTCAGGATTGGAATGGGAAGCAGTTGGATATCACATCTCATGCTATAGGAAGGGTCTCAGGTTTGGTATAAGCATTGAGATATCACATCTCATGCTATAGGACGGGTCTCAGGATTGGAATGGAAGGAGTTGGATATCACATCTCATGTTATAGGAAGGATCTCAGGTTTGGTATTAGAAGCATTGAGACATCACATCTCATGCTATAGGAAGGGTCTCAGGGTTGGAATGGGAAGGAGTTGGATATCACATCTCATCCAATAGGAAGGGTCTCAGGTTTGGAATGGGAAGGAATTGGATATCACATCTCATGTTATAGGAAGGATCTCAGGTTTGGTATTAGAAGCATTGAGATATCACATCTCATGCTATAGGAAGGGTCTCAGGATTGGAATGTGAAGGATTTGGATATCACATCTCATGCTAAAGGAAGGGTCTCAGGTTTGGTAGAAGCATTGAGATATCACGCCTCAGCTATCGGAAGGGTCTCAGGATTGGATTGGGAAGGAGTTGGATATCACATCTCATGCCATAGGAAGGGTCTCAGGTTTGGTATAAGCATTGAGATATCACATCTCTGCTATCGGAAGGGTCTCAGGATTGGATTGGGAAGGAGTTGGATATCCCTTTTCATGCTATAGGAAGTGTCTCAGGTTGGAATGGGAAGGAGTTGGATATCACATCTCATTCATGTTATAGGAAGGGTCTCAGGATTGGAATGGGAAGGATTTGGATATCACATCTCTTGCTATAGGAAGGGTCTCAGGATTGGAATGGGTAGGAGTTGGATATTACTTTCTTGCTATAGGAGGGGTCTCATGTTTGGAATGGGAAGGAGTTGGATATCACATATGCTATAGTTAGTGTCTCAGGTTTGGAACCGGAAGGAGTTGGATATCACATCTCATGTTATAGGAAGGGTCTCAGGTTTGGTATAAGCATTGAGATATCACATCTCTGCTATCGGAAGCGGCTCAGGATTGGAATGGGAAGGAGTTGGATATCCCATCTCATGTTATAGGAAGAGTCTCTGGTTTGGTATTAGAATCATTGAGATATCACATCGCATGCTGTAGGAAGGGTCTAAGGATTGGAATGGGATGGACTTGGATATCACATCTCATGCTATAGGTAGGCTCTCAGGTGGTTTGGTATAAGCATTGAGATATCACATCTCATGCTATAGGAAGGGTCTCAGGATTGGAATGGGAAGGAATTGGATATCACATCTCATGCTATAGGAAGGGTCTCAGATTTGGTATAAGCATTGAGATATCACATCTCATGCTAAAGGAAGGGTCTCAGGATTGGAATGGGAAGGAGTTGTATATGACATCTCAGGCCATAGGAAGGTTCTCGGGTTTGGTATAAGCATTGAGATATCACATCTCTGCTATCAGAAGGGTCTCAGGATTGGAATGGGAAGGAGTTGGATATCCCATCTCATGTTATAGGAAGGGTCTCAGGTTTGGTATTAGAAGCATAGAGATATCACATCTCATGCTATAGGAAGGGTCTCAGGATTTGAATGGCAAGGAGTTGGATATCACATCTCATGCCATAGGAAGGGTCTCAGGTTTGGTATAAGCATTGAGATATCACATCTCTGCTATCGGAAGGGTCTCAGGATTGGATTGGGAAGGAGTTGGATATCCCTTCTCATGCTATAGGAAGTGTCTCAGGTTGGAATGGCAAGGAGTTGGATATCACATCTCATTTTATAGGAAGGGTCTCAGGATTGGAATGGGAAGGATTTGGATATCACATCTCTTGCTATAGGAAGGGTCTCAGGATTGGAATGGGTAGGAGTTGGATATTACTTTCTTGCTATAGGAAGGGTCTCATGTTTGGAATGGGAAGGAGTTGGATATCACATATGCTATAGTTAGTGTCTCAGGTTTGGAACGGGAAGGAGTTGGATATCACATCTCATGTTATAGGAAGGGTCTCAGGTTTGGTATAAGCATTGAGATATCACATCTCTGCTATCGGAAGCGGCTCAGGATTGGAATGGGAAGGAGTTGGATATCCCATCTCATGTTATAGGAAGAGTCTCTGGTTTGGTATTAGAATCATTGAGATATCACATCGCATGCTGTAGGAAGGGTCTAAGGATTGGAATGGGATGGACTTGGATATCACATCTCATGCTATAGGTAGGCTCTCAGGTTTGGTATACGCATTGAGATATCACATCTCATGCTATAGGAAGGGTCTCAGGATTGGAATGGGAAGGAATTGGATATCACATCTCATGCTATAGGAAGGGTCTCAGATTTGGTATAAGCATTGAGATATCACATCTCATGCTAAAGGAAGGGTCTCAGGATTGGAATGGGAAGGAGTTGTATATGACATCTCAGGCCATAGGAAGGTTCTCAGGTTTGGTATAAGCATTTAGATATCACATCTCTGCTATCGGAAGGGTCTCAGGATTGGAATGGGAAGGAGTTGGATATCCCATCTCATGTTATAGGAAGGGTCTCAGGTTTGGTATTAGAAGCATAGAGATATCACATCTCATGCTATAGGAAGGGTCTCAGGATTTGAATGGCAAGGAGTTGGATATCACATCTCATGCCATAGGAAGGGTCTCAGGTTTGGTATAAGCATTGAGATATCACATCTCTGCTATCGGAAGGGTCTCAGGATTGGATTGGGAAGGAGTTGGATATCCCTTCTCATGCTATAGGAAGTGTCTCAGGTTGGAATGGGAAGGAGTTGGATATCACATCTCATGTTATAGGAAGGGTCTCAGGATTGGAATGGGAAGGATTTGGATATCACATCTCTTGCTATAGGAAGGGTCTCAGGATTGGAATGGGAAGGAGTTGTATATGACATCTCAGGCCATAGGAAGGTTCTCAGGTTTGGTATAAGCATTGAGATATCACATCTCTGCTATCGGAAAGGTCTCAGGATTGGAATGGGAAGGAGTTGGATATCCCATCTCATGTTATAGGAAGGGTCTCAGGTTTGGTATTAGAAGCATAGAGATATCACATCTCATGCTATAGGAAGGGTCTCAGGATTGGAATGGGAAGGACTTGGATGTCACATCTCATGCTATAGGGAGGGTCTCAAGTTTGATATTAGAAGCATTGAGATAACAAATCTCATGATATCGGAAGGGTCTCAGGATTGGAATGGGAAGGAGTTGGATATCACATCTCATGATAAAGGAAGGGTCTAAGGTTTGGAAGGGGAAGGATTTGGATATCACATCTCATGTTATAGGACGGGTCTCAGGTTTGGTATTAGAAGCATTGAGATATCAAGTCTCATGGTATAAGAAGGGTCTCAGAATTGGAATGGGAAGGAGTTGGATATCACACCTCAAGCTATAGGAAGGGTCTCAGGATTGGAATGGGAAGGAGTTTGATATCACATCTCATGCCATAGTATGGGTCTCAGGTTTGGTAGAAGCATTGGGATATCACATCTCATGCTATCGGAAGGGTATCAGTATTGGATTTGGAAGAAGTTGGATATCCCATCTCATGCTATAGGAAAGGTCTCAGGTTGGAATGGGAAGGAGTTGGATATCACATTTCATGTTATAGGAAGGGTCGCAGGATTGGAATGGGAAGGACTTGGATATCACATCTCATGCTATAGGACGGGTCTCAGGTTTGTTATTAGAATCATTGAGATATCATATTGCATGCTGTAGGAAGGGTCTAAGGATTGGAATGGGAAGGACCTGGATATCACATCTCATGCTATATATAGGCTCTTAGGTTTGGAAAGGGAAGGAGTTGGATATCACATTTCATGTTAGAGGAAGGATCTCAGGTTTGGTATTAGAAGCTTTGAGATATCACATCTCATGCTATAGGAAGGGTCTCAGGATTGGAATGGGAAGTAGTTGGATATCACATCTCATGCTATAGGAAGGGTCTCAGGTTTGGTATAAGCATTGAGATATCACATCTCATGCTATAGGACGGGTCTCAGGATTGGAATGGAAGGAGTTGGATATCACATCTCATGTTATAGGAAAGATCTCAGGTTTGGTATTAGAAGCATTGAGACATCACATCTCATGCTATAGGAAGGGTCTCAGGGTTGGAATGGGAAGGAGTTGGATATCACATCTCATCCAGTAGGAAGGGTCTCAGGTTTGGAATGGGAAGGAATTGGATATCACATCTCATGTTATACGAAGGATCTCAGGTTTGGTATTAGAAGCATTGAGATATCACATCTCATGCTATAGGAAGGGTCTCGGGATTGGAATGTGAAGGATTTGGATATCACATCTCATGCTAAAGGAAGGGTCTCAGATTTGATAGAAGCATTGAGATATCACGTCTCTGCTATCGGAAGGGTCTCAGGATTGGATTGGGAAGGAGTTGGATATCCCTTCTCATGCTATAGGAAGTGTCTCAGGTTGGAATGGGAAGGAGTTGGATATCACATCTCATGTTATAGGAAGGGTCTCAGGATTGGAATGGGAAGGATTTGGATATCACATCTCTTGCTATAGGAAGGGTCTCAGGATTGGAATGGGTAGGAGTTGGATATTACTTTCTTGCTATAGGAAGGGTCTCATGTTTGGAATGGGAAGGAGTTGGATATCACATATGCTATAGTTAGTGTCTCAGGTTTGGAACGGGAAGGAGTTGGATATCACATCTCATGTTATAGGAAGGGTCTCAGGTTTGGTATAAGCATTGAGATATCACATCTCTGCTATCGGAAGCGGCTCAGGATTGGAATGGGAAGGAGTTGGATATCCCATCTCATGTTATAGTAAGAGTCTCTGGTTTGGTATTAGAATCATTGAGATATCACATCGCATGCTGTAGGAAGGGTCTAAGGATTGGAATGGGATGGACTTGGATATCACATCTCATGCTATAGGTAGGCTCTCAGGTTTGGTATAAGCATTGAGATATCACATCTCATGCTATAGGAAGGGTCTCAGGATTGGAATGGGAAGGATTTGGATATCACATCTCATGCTATAGGAAGGGTCTCAGATTTGGTATAGGCATTGAGATACCACATCTCATGCTAAAGGAAGGGTCTCAGGATTGGAATGTTAAGGAGTTGTATATGACATCTCAGGCCATAGGAAGGGTCTCAGGTTTGGTATAAGCATTGAGATATCACATCTCTGCTATCGGAAGGGTCTCAGGATTGGAATGGGAAGGAGTTGGATATCCCATCTCATGTTATAGGAAGGGTCTCAGGTTTGGTATTAGAAGCATAGAGATATCACATCTCATGCTATAGGAAGGGTCTCAGGATTGTAATGGGAAGGACTTGGATGTCACATCTCATGCTATAGGGAGGGTCTCAAGTTTGATATTAGAAGCATTGAGATAACAAATCTCATGATATCGGTAGGGTCTCAGGATTGGAATGGGAAGGAGTTGGATACCACATCTCACGATAAAGGAAGGGTCTAAGGTTTGGAAGGGGAAGGATTTGGATATCACATCTCATGTTATAGGACGGGTCTCAGGTTTGGTATTAGAAGCATTGAGATATCAAGTCTCATGGTATAAGAAGGGTCTCAGAATTGGAATGGGAAGGAGTTGGATATCACACCTCAAGCTATAGGAAGGGTCTCAGGATTGGAATGGGAAGGAGTTTGATATCACATCTCATGCGATAGTATGGGTCTCAGGTTTGGTAGAAGCATTGGGATATCACATCTCATGCTATCGGAAGGGTATCAGTATTGGATTTGGAAGAAGTTGGATATCCCATCTCATGCTATAGGAAGGGTCTCAGGTTGGAATGGGAAGGAGTTGGATATCACATTTCATGTTATAGGAAGGGTCTCAGGATTGGAATGGGAAGGACTTGGATATCATATCTCATGCTATAGGACGGGTCTCAGGTTTGTTATTAGAATCATTGAGATATCATATTGCATGCTGTAGGAAGGGTCTAAGGATTGGAATGGGAAGGACCTGGATATCACATCTCATGCTATAGATAGGCTCTTAGGTTTGGAAAGGGAAGGAGTTGGATATCACATTTCATGTTAGAGGAAGGATCTCAGGTTTGGTATTAGAAGCATTGAGATATCACATCTCATGCTATAGGAAGGGTCTCAGGATTGGAATGGGAAGTAGTTGGATATCACATCTCATGCTATAGGAAGGGTCTCAGGTTTGGTATAAGCATTGAGATATCACATCTCATGCTATAGGACGGGTCTCAGGATTGGAATGGAAGGAGTTGGATATCACATCTCATGTTATAGGAAGGATCTCAGGTTTTGTATTAGAAGCATTGAGACATCACATCTCATGCTATAGGAAGGGTCTCAGGGTTGGAATGGGAAGGAGTTGGATATCACATCTCATCCAATAGGAAGGGTCTCAGGTTTGGAAAGTGAAGGAGTTGGATATCACATTTCATGTTAGAGGAAGGATCTCAGGTTTGGTATTAGGGGCATTGAGATATCACATCTCAGGCTATAGGAAGGGTCTCAGGATTAGAATGGGAAGGAGTTGGATATCACATCTCATGCTATAGGAAGGGTCTCAGGTTTGGTAGAAGCATTGAGATATCACATCTCATGCTATAGGAAGGGTCTCAGGATTGGAATGGAAGGAGTTGGATATCACATCTCATGCTAAAGGGAGGGTCTCAGGTTTGGAAGGGGAAGGAGTTGGATATTCCCATCTCATGTTATAGGAAGGGTCTCAGGTTTGGTATTAGAAGCATTGAGATATCACATCTCATGCTATAGGAAGGGTCTCAGGATTGGAATGGGAAGGACTTGGATATCACATCTCATGCTATAGGGAGGGTCTCAAGTTTGATATTAGAAGCTTTGAGATATCACATCTCATGATATCGGAAGGGTCTCAGGATTGGAATGGGAAGGAGTGGGATATCACATCTCATGATAAAGGAAGTGTTAGGAAAGATTTCGTAATTGTAGGCAATTTTCCTTCCATGTGGCAACCCCTAAACTTTTTGCTGTCGTTTTTCACCTTGTTCTTGACTTTGCCAGAGAAGTGCAGCCTTCTGCTGCACTCCTCTGGGCTTTCGCTCCTTTTCTTATGGGGAAACTGACATGCCCTTAAGACAGTCAGTACCGGGGAACGCTGTTTCCCGTAGTTTCTTTTATCGTGTTGCGGCTTTAGTGCAACATGACACAAGAGGGCACTGTAAGCTAAGTTACAGCTCTCTTGGGTCTCTAGCCTTCTACAGGCCCTAGATACTCGTTTAGGATTGTATTTGATCGGTGCAAGTCATTCAGGGACTGGAATGGTGGCAGCAATCGTTTTGTGTATTTTGAGCTCCTTTTGGCGTTCTGATCGCATTTTTCGCGCTGAACCCAAAATGGTGGCCTGGCTCCCAAAATGGCCAGACCACGAGGCTCCTTTGTCCTGTCCACTGACCGTCTTGCTCCCTTCACCTTCCCCAGGTCGAGCGACCCGGGGCCTTCCTTATTTGGGCATGTACTTTCCAGCGAAACACGGATGCTTTCGCAGGCTTCTACATGTCTTTTGTGTGCCTCCAGGGTGTGGGCTGGGATGTCTGGTCCCAATACACATCCTGGGTGCCAGAGAGTCTAGGGTAGTGTGAATGCCTGGGACCACCGTGGTCCATGATTGGTCCACGTATGGTATGTGTGTTGATGAGCGGATCTCCCATTGGCTCCCCTCCGTTTTGGCACGAAGGGAACCGTGGATAAGAGGGGGCTGGAAACACCACTACCATGTCGATCTCCTGAGTTCTCACGAACGAAGGAATACAGGAGCCAAGTATCCTGCAACCAAGAGGCTGGACCGAGGAATCGCTGGTGACCCGCTGAAGGACTCCTCCTTTGCACTGCTGTCTTCCTGTGAAACCCTTTCCTCCTTTGATCGAACCAGAAGGCCTGTACTGGTGCTTCGACCTTTGGAATAGCAGGAACAGCTATTCCCGGCGACTTCATCATCTCCTGCCAAGTAAGCCTTCAAAAGTGTCTCTGGGCCATCCAGTTGACTGACCAGCTTACAAGGGAGTCCTGCTCTGTAACCGCAGCCAGGTTGTGTTGTATCCCGAGTCCTTGCCACTCTCCCACGCTTCGTGCACTTGGCGTTCCCAGGTCTGAAGGGAGGAGTGTACATTTGGCTCGGATACACACGGCCGCTCCGTTGCCCTGCGGTGGTGACAAAACTGTGCAGGTTTCTTCGATTGGGACGTCTTTTTGCTCTACACGACGACGAGGCATTTCCCGACTCTTCTGAACCTGCCAGCTGCTGAAACTGACGTGGAGAAGCCTGGGTCTGCTTCCATCGGGGACCGGTGAGTAGTTTAGCTAGGATCTGGTCGCCCTCCTGCAGTAGCCCATTGCTTTTCCCCGCTGTGTAAAAACAGCACCCTTTTGTCCGTACTCACGCTCTGCTTCTGCTCGCTGTGGAGGCTGCGCTTGAGTCGCGGAACCTGTTCTTCTTCTGTGGTGCACTAACCCGAACTGCCTGACTTCCTCCGAAGAGCTTCTCCTTTTGCCCGTTGGCACCAGCGTGGGCAGGTACTTTGAGCACAAGGCTCCACTCTTCGCAGGGCTCGGACTTCCATCTAGTTAGGTGCCTCTGAAGGCGAACTGAGTCTAAAGCATTATCGCACTGCCTGTTTTCCTTCCCTTGCAGGTGGACTACACATTTCGTGCCTCTAATGCTTGAGACTGTCGTGTTTGTATATATATTGTGTTGATATGGTATGTGTTGGCTTAATATTGTGATATTGTGATTTTCTCGCTACGGTCGTTGTTTTAAAGGCCTTAAAATAAATGTGTTTATATTTTTGATGTAACACCTGTTTGGAGTAGTTTGTAAGCGCTCTTGCTTTGTGTGCTCATTGCGGGCTTTCAGTCACCCTCACCCCTCTTGAGACCTAGTCTTGACCGCCGCGATCGCTACCTTGATTGGTCTGGCTCGTCCAGAGGTTACCCTGTTCCAAGTAATTAGGTTGGCCTTCTGAACTTCTGCGCCACCAGGACAGAGTTCAGAAATCCGTCTTAACAAATTGGTGTACAGCGGTGGGATACGACTGAAGGTATCCAGTGTTGCGCACGAACTAAGGCATTTCAGGTTATTCCAACCACGACACGTGGTGAATTGTTGTAGTATAACTTTAAAAAGGCCATAGTCCTATCTAACAGTATGGAAACAAATACCTTCTTAACTTTAAATGCTTCCAAATCAGAAACATTGAAGAAGATGTGTGCGGAGAGAGGTGTTTCCTCTCAAGGCACGAAATTGGAAATGATCCAAAGAATCGTGGCGTGGCAAGAAGCGCAGCTTGACGCTATAACTTCTGAGGACAGTGCGGAAGGTGGTGGGGCTGCTCTCACTGGTAGAACCGATGGTTCTGCCGCCGCACTGATCCATCGCGACCACGAGGACAGGGAGGACCAGATGTCTAATGTTTCCTCTGCCAGTGCTGATGGGGAGGCTATGCTTGAATTCAAGAAGCAAGAGCTGCGGTTTAGGCAGCAGGAGCTTGAATTCAGCATAGCCAAACTAAAAATCGAACAGGCAGAAAAACAAAAAGACAGGGATCACCAGTTGGAACTGGCCAAGCTTCAGTTTGCAAATGGGTCCAAGGGTCCTGGACATGGGTCTGGGGCCTCCTCTCATCCATGATTTCCGAAAGATCTTCTCAGTGTGTATGAAGAAAGGAATGACATTATGGACTGGCTGAATGCGTTTGAGTATGCATGCGAAGTTCAAGAAGTTGACAATGCTGATAAGATTGCGTGGTTGCTCAGTAGACTGCCCCATTCTGGCTGTAGTGCCATCATGGAAATGTCGAAGGCTGAGCGAGCTGATTTCGCAATGTTAAAGCAAACTCTCATTTTAAAGTTTGGGAAGACTCCGGCCCAATATTTAAAGCGTTTTCGAGAGTATAAGAAAAAGGAAGGTGGTACTTGGGTATCTTATGTCGCTGAATCCTTGAAAAACTTAACTGGCTGGGTCGAAGGTTATAAGGTTTCTACCTTCGAAGGCATGATAAATCTTGTCATGCTGGAACACAGTTTTGCTTCTTCTTCCCCGGAGCTTAAGCAGCATTTGGCCGATTCGAAGGAGATAGATCCTAAGAAGCTGGCCATTGCAGCAGATTTATGGGTGTCACATCGAGTGTCCCATAAGGACAAAACTCATCCTGGTAAGCAGGAGGAAGGGAAAAAGTCCAAAGATATGGAGGGTGGAGAATCTGCTAAATCTTCTTCCCATAAGGGCCACAAAAAGAAAAACAAGGGTAAGACACAAGAGAACTCACAGGGTAGTGGAGGTCAGCCTCCGAAACAGAACTCTGGTTACAATAAGCCTCCCTACGTAAACAGACCCACTGGGGCTTGTTTTTCTTGTGGAGCAACTGACCACGTGAAGGGGGATCCCCGTTGTAAGGTTAGACCTTTGGGGGTCCACTCCGCTAATCTGGCCTTCTCCTCCTACGAGGAAGAAGAGATTACAGGAGCATCCTTCTCCTCAGACTCATTTCCCAGCGGGATAGAGGCTGAGGTAGTTTTAGTGTCCCTGGGTTCCTGGGAGCCTAAAGTCGCAGAGGCTTATGCTAGGATTCCGGATAATACCAAGCACTACTTTAAAGACAGTGTGCTGATCAATGGAGTGGATACTCCAGCTCTTAGGGATAGTGGGTGCAGTCGCACTGTAGTGGATTCTACCTTGGTAGACTCAGAGGAAGTTGCCAGAGCTACTCTGATGCCCACTAAGTTGGCTGACGGCCCCCTCCGTATGTTTCCCGTAATACCTGTAAATCTTACTTTAAATGGTACAGCAGTCAGGATTCCAGTGAGCATTCAGAGAAACGTCCCGGGAAAGGTCTGGTTAGGTAATGATCTCAGAGCTTTAGGGCTCGTAGGAGACACTGCCGAAAGACCCTACACACAGTCTCAAGCACGGGCAGCATTGGCCAAGTCCAATACGCCGCCCCAGCCAAAGGGGAAACCCAAGGCGAAAGGAGTCAACAAGTCACGACGAGGGAAAGAGAATATTCCCCCGAGCTCGCCTACCACTGCGGTGGAGGAAGTTGGTCAATCGCCCGGGCCTGACGAGGAGGTGGCGATGCCTGAAGTATTCGACCCCAACGATCATCCTGAACTAAAAGACTTGTTAGTTGAAGGAGGTCCTGATAGGGACGAATTCAGTAAAGGCCAAACTGAGTGCCCATCTCTGGAAGGCCTAAGGAGACAGGCCTGCTCCCAGCTTGAGGGTGAACCTCCTGGGAAGCATAGGATTTATTGGGAATGTGGACTCCTGTATAGTGAGCCCACAGAGTCTACAGAAGGAGACCATAGGAGGTTGGTGGTTCCCCTTGCTGTTAGGCCCTTCCTCCTGCAGTTGGCGCATGACGTTCCCCTTGCTGGTCACCTTGGTATGAGGAGGACCAAGCAAAGGTTATCCATGCACTTCTACTGGCCCAAGATGGGGGAGCAAGTAGAAAGTCACTGCGGGAGTTGTGCCGCCTGCCAGTTGTCTGGTAAGGTTGGCGCGACAATCCAAGCTCCGTTGGTACCGCTCCCAGTTGTGGGGGTACCATTTGAAAGGGTAGGGATCGACATCGTTGGTCCCCTTGACCCGCAAACATCCTCGGGCAATAGGTTTATCCTGGTGCTGGTCGACCATGCAACCCGGTATCCTGAGGCCATCCCATTGAAAACTGTAACTGCCAAGTCAGTTGCAGAAGCTTTACTTGGCATATTTACTAGGGTTGGCTTCCCTAAAGAAGTTGTGTCGGATCATGGCAGCAACTTTATGTCGAAGTATAGGCAGGCTATGTGGAAAGAATGTGGGGTCACCTACAGGTTCTCTTCTGCATACCACCCTCAGACCAATGGTCTGGGGGGGCGTTTCAACAGGACGTTAAAGAGCGTGATTGGGGCTCTGGAGGAGCCTCAGAGAAGAAAATGGGATCTTCTTGTTTCATGCTTACTGTTTGCCTACCGAGAGGTACCACAGGAGGGTGTTGGCTTCAGCCCCTTCGAACTTCTGTTCGGTCATCTCGTACGGGGACCCTTAGCCATCGTCAAAGAGGGATGGGAGATGCCCACTCCCCCTGTTACTACCAATGTAGTTGATTATGTGCTAGGGCTCAGAAAACGGATGGTACTTCTGATGGGTTTGGCTAGTGATAAATTGAAGGCAGGACAAGCGCTGGTGAAACCTTGGTACGACCAGAAAGCTTCCCTCATCAACTTTACACTTGGTCAGCAAGTCCTGATCATGAATCCCATAAGGCCTCGAGCTTTACCGGACAAATGGTCAGGTCCTTACCCAGTGGTGGAGCCCCTGGGTGAGGTTAACTATTCAGTGGACCTTGGAAGGCCTGGACAGGCTCCAAAAGTGTTTCACGTGAATAGGCTGAAGGCTTTCGGCCCAAGCGTCGAAATCGCAGCACTGCTACTGGCTTCAGACGTTGCGGGAGAGGAGTCTGAACCTCTCCCCGACCTGTTCCCAAGCAGTCCTTCAGATAGCTCTTTTGAGGGTGTCCGAGTGGCCCCTCACCAAAATGGACAAGGCTCAGTGGTTTACCTTGGACATGAAGTAGGTGGAGGGAGGAGACAGCCTCTACCCAGTAAAGTACAAGCAGTACAAGACTGGCCTACCCCCACTACGCAAACCCAAGTGAGAGCCTTCTTAGGACTCACGGGGTATTACCGCAATTTTGTGGCAGACTATGGCACCATAGCTGCTCCTCTGACTGCCCTCACAACTCCGAAGAAACCCAAGAAGGTAACTTGGACCGACGAGTGTGAGAAGGCCTTCAATGGCTTAAAAGACTCCTTGTGCCAGGCCCCTGTCCTTAGGGCACCTGATTATCAAAGACCTTTTATCGTGCAGACGGACGCCTCTGACACTGGGATAGGAGCTGTACTATCACAAGTAGATGAGAAGGGTAAGGAACACCCTATCGGTTTTATTAGTCGCCAGCTTAAGGACAGAGAGCTCAGATGGTCCACGGTAGAGAAAGAATGTTTCTCTGTTGTGTGGGCCCTAAGGAAGCTGAGGCCCTACCTCTATGGGACCCACTTCACTGTGCAAACTGACCATAAGCCGTTAAAGTGGCTAATGAACATGAAGGGGAGAATCCAAAGTTGCTTAGGTGGTCCATAAGTCTACAAGGCTTCGACTTCACTATTGAGCATAGGCCAGGTGTCCAACATAGCAATGCTGATGGGTTGTCCAGAATGTTTAACCGACCTGAACAAGAGACTCATCCAGGGGTGGATTAGTTCCCCCTGTCCATAGTCTGGGAGGGGCGAGTGTTAGGAAAGATTTCGTAATTGTAGGCAATTTTCCTTCCATGTGGCAACCCCTAAACTTTTTGCTGTTGTTTTTCACCTTGTTCTTGACTTTGCCAGAGAAGTGCAGGCTTCTGCTGCACTCCTCTGGGCTTTCGCTCCTTTTCTTATGGGGAAACTGACATGCCCTTAAGACAGTCAGTACCGGGGAACGCTGTTTCCCGTAGTTTCTTTTATCGTGTTGCGGCTTTAGTGCAACATGACACAAGAGGGCACTGTAAGCTAAGTTACAGCTCTCTTGGGTCTCTAGCCTTCTACAGGCCCTAGATACTCGTTTAGGATTGTATTTGATCGGTGCAAGTCATTCAGGGACTGGAATGGTGGCAGCGATCGTTTTGTGTATTTTGAGCTCCTTTTGGCGTTCTGAGCACATTTTTCGCGCTGAACCCAAAATGGTGGCCTGGCTCCCAAAATGGCCAGACCACGAGGCTCCTTTGTCCTGTCCACTGACCGTCTTGCTCCCTTCACCTTCCCCAGGTCGAGCGACCCGGGGCCTTCCTTATTTGGGCATGTACTTTCCCGCGAAACACGGATGCTTTCGCAGGCTTCTACATGTCTTTTGTGTGCCTCCAGGGTGTGGGCTGGGATGTCTGGTCCCAATACACATCCTGGGTGCCAGAGAGTCTAGGGTAGTGTGAATGCCTGGGACCACCGTGGTCCGTGATTGGTCCACGTATGGTATGTGTGTTGATGAGCGGATCTCCCATTGGCTCCCCTCCGTTTTGGCGCGAAGGGAACCGTGGATAAGAGGGGGCTGGAAACACCACTACCATGTGGATCTCCTGAGTTCTCACGAACGAAGGAATACAGGAGCCAAGTATCCTGCAACCAAGAGGCTGGACCGAGGAATCGCTGGTGACCCGCTGAAGGACTCCTCCTTTGCACTGCTGTCGTCCTGTGAAACCCTTTCCTCCTTTGATCGAACCAGAAGGCCTGTACTGGTGCTTCGACCTTTGGAATAGCAGGAACAGCTATTCCCGGCGACTTCATCATCTCCTGCCACGTAAGCCTTCGGAAGTGTCTCTGGGCCATTAAGTTGACTGACCAGCTTACAAGGGAGTCCTGCTCTGTAACCGCCGCCAGGTTGTGTTGTATCCCGAGTCCTTGCCACTCTCCCACGCTTCGTGCACTTGGCGTTCCCAGGTCTGAAGGGAGGAGTGTACATTTGGCTCGGATACACACGGCCGCTCCGTTGCCCTGCGGTGGTGACAAAACTGTGCAGGTTTCTTCGATTGGGACGTCTTTTTGCTCTACACGACGACGAGGCATTTCCCGACTCTTCTGAACCTGCCAGCTGCTGAAACTAACGTGGAGAAGCCTGGGTCTGCTTGCATCGGGGACCGGTGAGTAGTTTAGCTAGGATCTGGTCGCCCTCCTGCAGTATCCCATTGCTTTTCCCCGCTGTGTAAAAACAGCACCCTTTTGTCCGTACTCGCGCTCTGCTTCTGCTCGCTGTGGAGGCTGCGCTTGAGTCGCGGAACCTGTTCTTCTTCTGTGGTGCACTAACCCGAACTGCCTGACTTCCTCCGAAGAGCTTCTCCTTTTGCCCGTTGGCACCAGCGTGGGCAGGTACTTTGAGCACAAGGCTCCACTCTTCGCAGGGCTCGGACTTCCATCTAGTTAGGTGCCTCTGAAGGCGAACTGAGTCTAAAGCATTATCGCACTGCCTGTTTTCCTTCCCTTGCAGGTGGACTACACATTTCGTGCCTCTAATGCTTGAGACTGTCGTGTTTGTATATATATTGTGTTGATATGGTATGTGTTGGCTTAATATTGTGATATTGTGATTTTCTCGCTACGGTCGTTGTTTTAAAGGCCTTAAAATAAATGTGTTTATATTTTTGATATAACACCTGTTTGGAGTAGTTTGTAAGCGCTCTTGCTTTGTGTGCTCATTGCGGGCTTTCAGTCACCCTCACCCCTCTTGAGACCTAGTCTTGACCGCCGCGATCGCTACCTTGATTGGTCTGGCTCGTCCAGAGGTTACCCTGTTCCAAGTAATTAGGTTGGCCTTCTGAACTTCTGCGCCACCAGGACAGAGTTCAGAAATCCGTCCTAACAGGAAGGGTCTAAGGTTTGGAAGGGGAAGGATTTGGATATCACATCTCATGTTATATTACGGGTCTCAGGTTTGGTATTAGAAGCATTGAGACATCGGGTCTCAGAATTGGAATGGGAAGGAGTTGGTTATCACATCTCAAGCTATAGGAAGGGTCTCAGGATTGGAATGGGAAGGACTTGGATATCACATCTCATGCTATAGGAAGGCTCTCAGGTTTGGAAGGGGAAAGAGTTGGATATCACATTTCATGTTAGAGGTAGGATCTCAGGTTTGGTATTAGAGGCATTGATATATCACATCTCATGCTATCAGAAGGGTCTCAGGAATGGAATGGGAAGGAGTTGGATATCACATCTCATGCTAAAGGGAGGGTCTCAGGTTTGGAAGGGGAAGGATTTGGATATCAATCTCATGTTATAGGAAGGATCTCAGGTTTGGTATTAGAAGCATTGAGATATCACATCTCATGCTATCGGAAGGATCTCAGGTTTGGTATTAGAAGCATTGAGATATCACATCTCATGCTATCAGAAGGGTCTCAGGATTGGAATGGGAAGGAGTTGGATATCACATCTCATGCTAAAGGGAGGGTCTCAGGTTTGGAAGGGGAAGGATTTGGATATCACATCTCATGTTATCGGAAGGATCTCACGTTTGGTATTAGAAGTATTGAGATATCATATATCATGCTATAGGAAGGGTCTCAGGATTGGAATGGGAAAGAGTTGGATATCACATCTCATGCTATAGGGAGTGTCTCAGGATTGGAATGGGAAGGACTTAGATATCACATATCATGCTATAGGGAGGGTCTCAGTTTTGATATTAGAAGCATTGAGATATCACATCTCATGCTATCGGAAGTGTCTCGGGATTGGAATGGGAAGGAGCTGGATATCACATCTCATGCTATCGGAAGTGTCTCAGGATTGGAATGGGAAGGAGCTGGATATCACATCTCATGCTAAAGGAACGGTCTCAGGTTTGGAACGGGAAGGATTTGGATATCACATCTCATGTTATAGGAAGGGTCTCAGGTTTGGTATAAGCATTGAGATATCACATCTCTGCTATCGGAAGTGTCTCAGGATTGGAATGGGAAGGAGTTGGATATCCCATCTCATGTTATAGGACGGGTCTCAGGTTTGTTATTAGAATCATTGAGATATCATATTGCATGCTGTAGGAAGGGTCTAAGGGTTGGAATGGGAAGGACTTGGATATCACATCTCATGCTATAGATAGGCTCTTAGGTTTGGAAAGGGAAGGAGTTGGATATCACATTTCATGTTAGAGGAAGGATCTCAGGTTTGGTATTAGAAGCATTGAGATATCACATCTCATGCTATAGGAAGGGTCTCAGGATTGGAATGGGAAGTAGTTGGATATCACATCTCATGCTATAGGAAGGATCTCAGGTTTAGTATTAGAGGCATTGATATATCACATCTCATGCTATCAGAAGGGTCTCAGGAATGGAATGGGAAGGAGTTGGATATCACATCTCATGCTAAAGGGAGGGTCTCAGGTTTGGAAGGGGAAGGATTTGGATATCACATCTCATGTTATAGGAAGGATCTCAGGTTTGGTATTAGAAGCATTGAGATATCACATCTCATGCTATCGGAAGGATCTCAGGTTTGGTATTAGAAGCATTGAGATATCACATCTCTGCTATCGGAAGTGTCTCAGGATTGGAATGGGAAGGAGTTGGATATCCCATCTCATGTTATAGGACGGGTCTCAGGTTTGTTATTAGAATCATTGAGATATCATATTGCATGCTGTAGGAAGGGTCTAAGGGTTGGAATGGGAAGGACTTGGATATCACATCTCATGCTATAGATAGGCTCTTAGGTTTGGAAAGGGAAGGAGTTGGATATCACATTTCATGTTAGAGGAAGGATCTCAGGTTTGGTATTAGAAGCATTGAGATATCACATCTCATGCTATAGGAAGGGTCTCAGGATTGGAATGGGAAGTAGTTGGATATCACATCTCATGCTATAGGAAGGATCTCAGGTTTAGTATTAGAGGCATTGATATATCACATCTCATGCTATCAGAAGGGTCTCAGGATTGGAATGGGAAGGAGTTGGATATCACATCTCATGCTAAAGGGAGTGTCTCAGGTTTGGAAGGGGAAGGATTTGGATATCACATCTCATGTTATCGGAAGGATCTCACGTTTGGTATTAGAAGTATTGAGATATCATATATCATGCTATAGGAAGGGTCTCAGGATTGGAATGGGAAAGAGTTGGATATCACATCTCATGCTATAGGGAGTGTCTCAGGATTGGAATGGGAAGGACTTAGATATCACATATCATGCTATAGGGAGGGTCTCAGTTTTGATATTAGAAGCATTGAGATATCACATCTCATGCTATCGGAAGTGTCTCAGGATTGGAATGGGAAGGAGCTGGATATCACATCTCATGCTATCGGAAGTGTCTCAGGATTGGAATGGGAAGGAGCTGGATATCACATCTCATGCTAAAGGAACGGTCTCAGGTTTGGAACGGGAAGGATTTGGATATCACATCTCATGTTATAGGAAGAGTCTCAGGTTTGGTATAAGCATTGAGATATCACATCTCTGCTATCGGAAGTGTCTCAGGATTGGAATGGGAAGGAGTTGGATATCCCATCTCATGTTATAGGACGGGTCTCAGGTATGTTATTAGAATCATTGAGATATCATATTGCATGCTGTAGGAAGGGTCTAAGGGTTGGAATGGGAAGGACTTGGATATCACATCTCATGCTATAGATAGGCTCTTAGGTTTGGAAAGGGAAGGAGTTGGATATCACATTTCATGTTAGAGGAAGGATCTCAGGTTTGGTATTAGAAGCATTGAGATATCACATCTCATGCTATAGGAAGGGTCTCAGGATTGGAATGGGAAGTGGTTGGATATCACATCTCATGCTATAGGAAGGGTCTCAGGTTTGGTATACGCATTGAGATATCACATCTCATGCTATAGGACGGGTCTCAGGATTGGAATGGAAGGAGTTGGATATCACATCTCATGTTATAGGAAGGATCTCAGGTTTGGTATTAGAAGCATTGAGACATCACATCTCATGCTATAGGAAGGGTCTCAGGGTTGGAATGGGAAGGAGTTGGATATCACATCTCATCCAATAGGAAGGGTCTCAGGTTTGGAATGGGAAGGAATTGGATATCACATCTCATGTTATAGGAAGGATCTCAGGTTTGGTATTAGAAGCATTGAGATATCACATCTCATGCTATAGGAAAGGTCTCAGGATTGGAATGTGAAGGATTTGGATATCACATCTCATGCTAAAGGAAGGGTCTCAGGTTTGGTAGAAGCATTGAGATATCACGTCTCTGCTATCGGAAGGGTCTCAGGATTGGATTGGGAAGGAGTTGGATATCCCTTCTCATGCTATAGGAAGGGTCTCAGGATTTGAATGGCAAGGAGTTGGATATCACATCTCATGCCATAGGAAGGGTCTCAGGTTTGGTATAAGCATTGAGATATCACATCTCTGCTATCGGAAGGGTCTCAGGATTGGATTGGGAAGGAGTTGGATATTACTTTCTTGCTATAGGAAGGGTCTCATGTTTGGAATGGGAAGGAGTTGGATATCACATATGCTATAGTTAGTGTCTCAGGTTTGGAACGGGAAGGAGTTGGATATCACATCTCATGTTATAGGAAGGGTCTCAGGTTTGGCATAAGCATTGAGATATCACATCTCTGCTATCGGAAGCGGCTCAGGATTGGAATGGGAAGGAGTTGGATATCCCATCTCATGTTATAGTAAGAGTCTCTGGTTTGGTATTAGAATCATTGAGATATCACATCGCATGCTGTAGGAAGGGTCTAAGGATTGGAATGGGATGGATTTGGATATCACATCTCATGCTATAGGTAGGCTCTCAGGTTTGGTATAAGCATTGAGATATCACATCTCATGCTATAGGAAGGGTCTCAGGATTGGAATGGGAAGGATTTGGATATCACATCTCATGCTATATGAAGGGTCTCAGATTTGGTATAAGCATTGAGATATCACATCTCATGCTAAAGGAAGGGTCTCAGGATTGGAATGGGAAGGAGTTGTATATGACATCTCAGGCCATAGGAAGGGTCTCAGGTTTGGTATAAGCATTGAGATATCACATCTCTGCTATCGGAAGGGTCTCAGGATTGGAATGGGAAGGAGTTGGATATCCCATCTCATGTTATGGGAAGGGTCTCAGGTTTGGTATTAGAAGCATAGAGATATCACATTTCATGCTATAGGAAGGGTCTCAGGATTGGAATGGGAAGGACTTGGATGTCACATCTCATGCTATAGGGAGGGTCTCAAGTTTGATATTAGAAGCTTTGAGATATCACATCTCATGATATCGGAAGGGTCTCAGGATTGGAATGGGAAGGAGTTGGATATCACATCTCATGATAAAGGAAGGGTCTAAGGTTTGGAAGGGGAAGGATTTGGATATCACGTCTCATGTTATATTACGGGTCTCAGGTTTGGTATTAGAAGCATTGAGATATCAAGTCTCATAGTATAGGAAGGGTCTCAGAATTGGAATGGGAAGGAGTTGGATATCACATCTCAAGCTCTAGGAAGGGTCTCAGGATTGGAATGGGAAGGACTTGGATATCACATCTCATGCTATAGGAAGGCTCTCAGGTTTGGAAGGGGAAAGAGTTGGATATCACATTTCATGTTAGAGGTAGGATCTCAGGTTTGGTATTAGAGGCATTGAGATATCACATCTCATGCTATCAGAAGGGTCTCAGGAATGGAATGGGAAGGAGTTGGATATCACATCTCGTGCTAAAGGGAGGGTCTCAGGTTTGGAAGGGGAAGGATTTGGATATCACATCTCATGTTATAGGAAGGATCTCAGGTTTGGTATTAGAAGCATTGCGATATCACATCTCATGCTATCGGAAGGATCTCAGGTTTGGTAGTAGAAGTATTGAGATATCACATCTCATGCTATAGGAAGGGTCTCAGGATTGGAATGGGAAGGAGTTGGATATCACATCTCATGCTAAAGGAAGGGTCTCAGGTTTGGTAGAAGCATTGAGAGATCACATCTCATGCTATAGGAAGGGTCTCAGGATTGGAATGGGAAGGACTTAGATATCACATATCATGCTATAGGGAGGGTCTCAGTTTTGATATTAGAAGCATTGAGATATCACATCTCATGCTATCGGAAGTGTCTCAGGATTGGAATGGGAAGGAGCTGGATATCACATCTCATGCTAAAGGAAGGGTCTCAGGTTTGGAACGGGAAGGAGTTGGATATCACATCTCATGTTATAGGACGGGTCTCAGGTTTTTTTATTAGAATCATTGAGATCTCATATTGCATGCTGTAGGAAGGGTCTAAGGATTGGAATGGGAAGCAGTTGGATATCACATCTCATGCTATAGGAAGGGTCTCAGGATTGGAATGGGAAGGAGTTGAATATGACATCTCATGCCGTAGGAAGGGTCTCAGGTTTGGTATAAACATTGAGATATCACATCTCTGCTATCAAAAGGGTCTCAGGATTGGAATGGGAAGGAGTTGAATTTCCCATCTCATGTTATAGGAAGAGTCTCAGGTTTGGTATTAGAAGCATTGAGATATCACATCTCATGCTATAGGAAGTGTCTCAGGATTGGAATGGGAAGGACTTGGATATCACATCTCATGCTATGGGAAGGGTCTCAGGGTTGGTATAAGCAGTGAGATATCACATCTCATGCTATAGGAAGTGTCTCAGGATTGGAATGGGAAGGAGTTGGATATCACATCTCATGTTATAGGAAGTATCTCAGGTTTGGTATAAGCATTGAGATATCACATCTCTGCTATCGGAAGGGTCTCAGGATTGGAATGGGAAGGAGTTGGATATTCCCATCTCATGTTTGGTATTAGAAGCATTGAGATATCACATCTCATGCTATAGGAAGGGTCTCAGGATTGGAATGGGAAGGACTTGGATATCACATCTCATGCTATAGGGAGGGTCTCAAGTTTGATATTAGACGCTTTGAGATATCACATCTCATGATATCGGAGGGGTCTCAGGATTGGAATGGGAAGGAGTTGGATATCACATCTCATGTTATATTACGGGTCTCAGGTTTGGTATTAGAAGCATTGAGATATCAAGTCTCATAGTATAGGAAGGGTCTCAGAATTGGAATGGGAAGGACTTGGATATCACATCTCATGCTATAGGAAGGCTCTCAGGTTTGGAAGGGGAAAGAGTTGGATATCACATCTCATGCTATAGGGAGGGTCTCAGGATTGGAATGGGAAGGAGTTAGATATCACATATCATGCTATAGGGAGGGTCTCAGTTTTGATATTAGAAGCATTAAGATATCACATCTCATGCTATCAGAAGTGTCTCAGGATTGGAATGGGAAGGATTTGTATATCACATCTCATGTTATAGGAAGGGTCTCAGGTTTGGTATAAGCATTGAGATATCACATCTCTGCTATCGGAAGTGTCTCAGGATTGGAATGGGAAGGAGTTGGATATCCCATCTCATGTTATAGGACGGGTCTCAGGTTTTTTATTAGAATCATTGAGATATCATATTGCATGCTGTAGGAAGGGTCTAAGGGTTGGAATGTGAAGGACTTGGATATCACATCTCATGCTATAGATAGGCTCTTAGGTTTGGAAAGGGAAGGAGTTGGATATCACATTTCATGTTAGAGGAAGGATCTCAGGTTTGGTATTAGAAGCATTGAGATATCACATCTCATGCTATAGGAAGGGTCTCAGGATTGGAATGGGAAGCAGTTGGATATCACATCTCATGCTATAGGAAGGGTCTCAGGTTTGGTATAAGCATTGAGATATCACATCTCATGCTATAGGACGGGTCTCAGGATTGGAATGGAAGGAGTTGGATATCACATCTCATGTTATAGGAAGGATCTCAGGTTTGGTATTAGAAGCATTGAGACATCACATCTCATGCTATAGGAAGGGTCTCAGGGTTGGAATGGGAAGGAGTTGGATATCACATCTCATCCAATAGGAAGGGTCTCAGGTTTGGAATGGGAAGGAATTGGATATCACATCTCATGTTATAGGAAGGATCTCAGGTTTGGTATTAAAAGCATTGAGATATCACATCTCATGCTATAGGAAGGGTCTCAGGATTGGAATGTGAAGGATTTGGATATCGCATCTCATGCTAAAGGAAGGGTCTCAGGTTTGGTAGAAGCATTGAGATATCACGTCTCTGCTATCGGAAGGGTCTCAGGATTGGATTGGGAAGGAGTTGGATATCCCTTCTCATGCTATAGGAAGAGTCTCAGGATTTGAATGGCAAGGAGTTGGATATCACATCTCATGCCATAGGAAGGGTCTCAGGTTTGTTATAAGCATTGAGATATCACATCTCTGCTATCGGAAGGGTCTCAGGATTGGATTGGGAAGGAGTTGGATATCCCTTCTCATGCTATAGGAAGTGTCTCAGGTTGGAATGGGAAGGAGTTGGATATCACATCTCATGTTATAGGAAGGGTCTCAGGATTGGAATGGGAAGGATTTGGATATCACATCTCTTGCTATAGGAAGAGTCTCAGGATTGGAATGGGTAGGAGTTGGATATTACTTTCTTGCTATAGGAAGGGTCTCATGTTTGGAATGGGAAGGAGTTGGATATCACATATGCTATAGTTAGTGTCTCAGGTTTGGAACGGGAAGGAGTTGGATATCACATCTCATGTTATAGGAAGGGTCTCAGGTTTGGTATAAGCATTGAGATATCACATCTCTGCTATCGGAAGCGGCTCAGGATTGGAATGGGAAGGAGTTGGATATCCCATCTAATGTTATAGGAAGAGTCTCTGGTTTGGTATTAGAATCATTGAGATATCACATCGCATGCTGTAGGAAGGGTCTAAGGATTGGAATGGGATGGACTTGGATATCACATCTCATGCTATAGGTAGGCTCTCAGGTTTGGTATAAGCATTGAGATATCACATCTCATGCTATAGGAAGGGTCTCAGGATTGGAATGGGAAGGAATTGGATATCACATCATGCTATAGGAAGGGTCTCAGATTTGGTATAAGCATTGAGATATCACATCTCATGCTAAAGGAAGGGTCTCAGGATTGGAATGGGAAGGAGTTGTATATGACATCTCAGGCCATAGGAAGGTTCTCAGGTTTGGTATAAGCATTGAGATATCACATCTCTGCTATCGGAAGTGTCTCAGGATTGGAATGGGAAGGAGTTGGATATCCCATCTCATGTTATAGGACGGGTCTCAGGTTTGTTATTAGAATCATTGAGATATCATATTGCATGCTGTTGGAAGGGTCTAAGGGTTGGAATGGGAAGGACTTGGATATCACATCTCATGCTATACATAGGCTCTTAGGTTTGGAAAGGGAAGGAGTTGGATATCACATTTCATGTTAGAGGAAGGATCTCAGGTTTGGTATTAGAAGCATTGAGATATCACATCTCATGCTATAGGAAGGGTCTCAGGATTGGAATGGGAAGCAGTTGGATATCACATCTCATGCTATAGGAAGGGTCTCAGGTTTGGTATAAGCATTGAGATATCACATCTCATGCTATAGGACGGGTCTCAGGATTGGAATGGAAGGAGTTGGATATCACATCTCATGTTATAGGAAGGATCTCAGGTTTGGTATTAGAAGCATTGAGACATCACATCTCATGCTATAGGAAGGGTCTCAGGGTTGGAATGGGAAGGAGTTGGATATCACATCTCATCCAATAGGAAGGGTCTCAGGTTTGGAATGGGAAGGAATTGGATATCACATCTCATGTTATAGGAAGGATCTCAGGTTTGGTATTAGAAGCATTGAGATATCACATCTCATGCTATAGGAAGGGTCTCAGGATTGGAATGTGAAGGATTTGGATATCACATCTCATGCTAAAGGAAGGGTCTCAGGTTTGGTAGAAGCATTGGGATATCACGCCTCAGCTATCGGAAGGGTCTCAGGATTGGATTGGGAAGGAGTTGGATATCACATCTCATGCCATAGGAAGGGTCTCAGGTTTGGTATAAGCATTGAGATATCACATCTCTGCTATCGGAAGGGTCTCAGGATTGGATTGGGAAGGAGTTGGATATCCCTTTTCATGCTATAGGAAGTGTCTCAGGTTGGAATGGGAAGGAGTTGGATATCACATCTCATTCATGTTATAGGAAGGGTCTCAGGATTGGAATGGGAAGGATTTGGATATCACATCTCTTGCTATAGGAAGGGTCTCAGGATTGGAATGGGTAGGAGTTGGATATTACTTTCTTGCTATAGGAGGGGTCTCATGTTTGGAATGGGAAGGAGTTGGATATCACATATGCTATAGTTAGTGTCTCAGGTTTGGAACCGGAAGGAGTTGGATATCACATCTCATGTTATAGGAAGGGTCTCAGGTTTGGTATAAGCATTGAGATATCACATCTCTGCTATCGGAAGCGGCTCAGGATTGGAATGGGAAGGAGTTGGATATCCCATCTCATGTTATAGGAAGAGTCTCTGGTTTGGTATTAGAATCATTGAGATATCACATCGCATGCTGTAGGAAGGGTCTAAGGATTGGAATGGGATGGACTTGGATATCACATCTCATGCTATAGGTAGGCTCTCAGGTGGTTTGGTATAAGCATTGAGATATCACATCTCATGCTATAGGAAGGGTCTCAGGATTGGAATGGGAAGGAATTGGATATCACATCTCATGCTATAGGAAGGGTCTCAGATTTGGTATAAGCATTGAGATATCACATCTCATGCTAAAGGAAGGGTCTCAGGATTGGAATGGGAAGGAGTTGTATATGACATCTCAGGCCATAGGAAGGTTCTCGGGTTTGGTATAAGCATTGAGATATCACATCTCTGCTATCAGAAGGGTCTCAGGATTGGAATGGGAAGGAGTTGGATATCCCATCTCATGTTATAGGAAGGGTCTCAGGTTTGGTATTAGAAGCATAGAGATATCACATCTCATGCTATAGGAAGGGTCTCAGGATTTGAATGGCAAGGAGTTGGATATCACATCTCATGCCATAGGAAGGGTCTCAGGTTTGGTATAAGCATTGAGATATCACATCTCTGCTATCGGAAGGGTCTCAGGATTGGATTGGGAAGGAGTTGGATATCCCTTCTCATGCTATAGGAAGTGTCTCAGGTTGGAATGGCAAGGAGTTGGATATCACATCTCATTTTATAGGAAGGGTCTCAGGATTGGAATGGGAAGGATTTGGATATCACATCTCTTGCTATAGGAAGGGTCTCAGGATTGGAATGGGTAGGAGTTGGATATTACTTTCTTGCTATAGGAAGGGTCTCATGTTTGGAATGGGAAGGAGTTGGATATCACATATGCTATAGTTAGTGTCTCAGGTTTGGAACGGGAAGGAGTTGGATATCACATCTCATGTTATAGGAAGGGTCTCAGGTTTGGTATAAGCATTGAGATATCACATCTCTGCTATCGGAAGCGGCTCAGGATTGGAATGGGAAGGAGTTGGATATCCCATCTCATGTTATAGGAAGAGTCTCTGGTTTGGTATTAGAATCATTGAGATATCACATCGCATGCTGTAGGAAGGGTCTAAGGATTGGAATGGGATGGACTTGGATATCACATCTCATGCTATAGGTAGGCTCTCAGGTTTGGTATACGCATTGAGATATCACATCTCATGCTATAGGAAGGGTCTCAGGATTGGAATGGGAAGGAATTGGATATCACATCTCATGCTATAGGAAGGGTCTCAGATTTGGTATAAGCATTGAGATATCACATCTCATGCTAAAGGAAGGGTCTCAGGATTGGAATGGGAAGGAGTTGTATATGACATCTCAGGCCATAGGAAGGTTCTCAGGTTTGGTATAAGCATTTAGATATCACATCTCTGCTATCGGAAGGGTCTCAGGATTGGAATGGGAAGGAGTTGGATATCCCATCTCATGTTATAGGAAGGGTCTCAGGTTTGGTATTAGAAGCATAGAGATATCACATCTCATGCTATAGGAAGGGTCTCAGGATTTGAATGGCAAGGAGTTGGATATCACATCTCATGCCATAGGAAGGGTCTCAGGTTTGGTATAAGCATTGAGATATCACATCTCTGCTATCGGAAGGGTCTCAGGATTGGATTGGGAAGGAGTTGGATATCCCTTCTCATGCTATAGGAAGTGTCTCAGGTTGGAATGGGAAGGAGTTGGATATCACATCTCATGTTATAGGAAGGGTCTCAGGATTGGAATGGGAAGGATTTGGATATCACATCTCTTGCTATAGGAAGGGTCTCAGGATTGGAATGGGAAGGAGTTGTATATGACATCTCAGGCCATAGGAAGGTTCTCAGGTTTGGTATAAGCATTGAGATATCACATCTCTGCTATCGGAAAGGTCTCAGGATTGGAATGGGAAGGAGTTGGATATCCCATCTCATGTTATAGGAAGGGTCTCAGGTTTGGTATTAGAAGCATAGAGATATCACATCTCATGCTATAGGAAGGGTCTCAGGATTGGAATGGGAAGGACTTGGATGTCACATCTCATGCTATAGGGAGGGTCTCAAGTTTGATATTAGAAGCATTGAGATAACAAATCTCATGATATCGGAAGGGTCTCAGGATTGGAATGGGAAGGAGTTGGATATCACATCTCATGATAAAGGAAGGGTCTAAGGTTTGGAAGGGGAAGGATTTGGATATCACATCTCATGTTATAGGACGGGTCTCAGGTTTGGTATTAGAAGCATTGAGATATCAAGTCTCATGGTATAAGAAGGGTCTCAGAATTGGAATGGGAAGGAGTTGGATATCACACCTCAAGCTATAGGAAGGGTCTCAGGATTGGAATGGGAAGGAGTTTGATATCACATCTCATGCCATAGTATGGGTCTCAGGTTTGGTAGAAGCATTGGGATATCACATCTCATGCTATCGGAAGGGTATCAGTATTGGATTTGGAAGAAGTTGGAAATCCCATCTCATGCTATAGGAAAGGTCTCAGGTTGGAATGGGAAGGAGTTGGATATCACATTTCATGTTATAGGAAGGGTCGCAGGATTGGAATGGGAAGGACTTGGATATCACATCTCATGCTATAGGACGGGTCTCAGGTTTGTTATTAGAATCATTGAGATATCATATTGCATGCTGTAGGAAGGGTCTAAGGATTGGAATGGGAAGGACCTGGATATCACATCTCATGCTATATATAGGCTCTTAGGTTTGGAAAGGGAAGGAGTTGGATATCACATTTCATGTTAGAGGAAGGATCTCAGGTTTGGTATTAGAAGCTTTGAGATATCACATCTCATGCTATAGGAAGGGTCTCAGGATTGGAATGGGAAGTAGTTGGATATCACATCTCATGCTATAGGAAGGGTCTCAGGTTTGGTATAAGCATTGAGATATCACATCTCATGCTATAGGACGGGTCTCAGGATTGGAATGGAAGGAGTTGGATATCACATCTCATGTTATAGGAAAGATCTCAGGTTTGGTATTAGAAGCATTGAGACATCACATCTCATGCTATAGGAAGGGTCTCAGGGTTGGAATGGGAAGGAGTTGGATATCACATCTCATCCAGTAGGAAGGGTCTCAGGTTTGGAATGGGAAGGAATTGGATATCACATCTCATGTTATACGAAGGATCTCAGGTTTGGTATTAGAAGCATTGAGATATCACATCTCATGCTATAGGAAGGGTCTCGGGATTGGAATGTGAAGGATTTGGATATCACATCTCATGCTAAAGGAAGGGTCTCAGATTTGATAGAAGCATTGAGATATCACGTCTCTGCTATCGGAAGGGTCTCAGGATTGGATTGGGAAGGAGTTGGATATCCCTTCTCATGCTATAGGAAGGGTCTCAGGATTTGAATGGCAAGGAGTTGGATATCACATCTCATGCCATAGGAAGGGTCTCAGGTTTGGTATAAGCATTGAGATATCACATCTCTGCTATCGGAAGGGTCTCAGGATTGGAATGGGAAGGAGTTGGATATTCCCATCTCATGTTATAGGAAGGGTCTCAGGTTTGGTATTAGAAGCATTGAGATATCACATCTCATGCTATAGGAAGGATCTCAGGATTGGAATGGGAAGGACTTGATCACATCTCATGCTATAGGGAGGGTCTCAAGTTTCATATTAGAAGCCTTGAGATATCACATCTCATGATATCGGAAGGGTCTCAGGATTGGAATGGGAAGGATTTGGATATCACATCTCATGTTATATTACGGGTCCCAGGTTTGGTATTAGAAGCATTGAGATATCACATCTCATGCTATAGGAAGGGTCTCAGGATTGGAATGGGAAGGACTTGGATATCACATCTCATGCTATAGGGAGGGTCTCAAGTTTGATATTAGAAGCTTTGAGATATCACATCTCATGATATCGGAAGGGTCTCAGGATTGGAATGGGAAGGAGTTGGATATCACATCTCATGATAAAGGAAGGGTCTAAGGTTTGGAAGGGGAAGGATTTGGATATCACATCTCATGTTATATTACGGGTCTCAGGTTTGGTATTAGAAGCATTGAGATATCAAGTCTCAGAGTATAGGAAGGGTCTCAGAATTGGAATGGGAAGGAGTTGGATATCACATCTCAAGCTATAGGAAGGGTCTCAGGATTGGAATGGGAAGGAGTTGGATATCACATCTCATGCTATAGGAAGGCTCTCAGGTTTGGAAGGGGAAAGAGTTGGATATCACATTTCATGTTAGAGGTAGGATCTCAGGTTTGGTATTAGAGGCATTGAGATATCACATCTCATGCTATCAGAAGGGTCTCAGGAATGGAATGGGAAGGAGTTGGATATCACATCTCATGCTAAAGGGAGGGTCTCAGGTTTGGAAGGGGAAGGATTTGGATATCACATCTCATGTTATAGGAAGGATCTCAGGTTTGGTATTAGAAGCATTGAGATATCACATCTCATGCTATCGGAAGGATCTCAGGTTTGGTATTAGAAGCATTGAGATATCACATCTCATGCTATCAGAAGAGTCTCAGGATTGGAATAGGAAGGAGTTGGATATCACATCTCATGCTAAAGGGAGGGTCTCAGGTTTGGAAGGGGAAGGATTTGGATATCACATCTCATGTTATCGGAAGGATCTCACGTTTGGTATTAGAAGTATTGAGATATCATATCTCATGCTATAGGAAGGGTCTCAGGATTGGAATGGGAAGGAGTTGGATATCACATGTCATGCTATAGGGAGGGTCTCAGGATTGGAATGGGAAGGAGTTTGATATCACATCTCATGCCATAGTATGGGTCTCAGGTTTGGTAGAAGCATTGGGATATCACATCTCATGCTATCGGAAGGGTATCAGTATTGGATTTGGAAGGAGTTGGATATCCCATCTCATGCTATAGGAAGGGTCTCAGGTTTGGTATAAGCAGTGAGATATCACATCTCATGCTATAGGAAGTGTCTCAGGATTGGAATGGGAAGGAGTTGGATATTCCCATCTCATGTTATAGGAAGGATCTCAGGTTTGGTATAAGCATTGAGATATCACATCTCTGCTATCGGAAGGGTCTCAGGATTGGAATGGGAAGGAGTTTGATATTCCCATCTCATGTTATAGGAAGGGTCTCAGGTTTGGTATTAGAAGCATTGAGATATCACATCTCATGCTATAGGAAGGGTCTCAGGATTGGAATGGGAAGGACTTGGATATCACATCTCATGCTATAGGGAGGGTCTCAAGTTTGATATTAGAAGCTTTGAGATATCACATCTCATGATATCGGAAGGGTCTCAGGATTGGAATGGGAAGGAGTTGGATATCACATCTCATGATAAAGGAAGGGTCTAAGGTTTGGAAGGGGAAGGATTTGGATATCACGTCTCATGTTATATTACGGGTCTCAGGTTTGGTATTAGAAGCATTGAGATATCAAGTCTCATAGTATAGGAAGGGTCTCAGAATTGGAATGGGAAGGAGTTGGATATCACATCTCAAGCTCTAGGAATGGTCTCAGGATTGGAATGGGAAGGACTTGGATATCACATCTCATGCTATAGGAAGGCTCTCAGGTTTGGAAGGGGAAAGAGTTGGATATCACATTTCATGTTAGAGGTAGGATCTCAGGTTTGGTATTAGAGGCATTGAGATATCACATCTCATGCTATCAGAAGGGTCTCAGGAATGGAATGGGAAGGAGTTGGATATCACATCTCATGCTAAAGGGAGGGTCTCAGGTTTGGAAGGGGAAGGATTTGGATATCACATCTCATGTTATAGGAAGGATCTCAGGTTTGGTATTAGAAGCATTGCGATATCACATCTCATGCTATCGGAAGGATCTCAGGTTTGGTATTAGAAGTATTGAGATATCACATCTCATGCTATAGGAAGGGTCTCAGGATTGGAATGGGAAGGAGTTGGATATCACATCTCATGCTAAAGGAAGGGTCTCAGGTTTGGTAGAAGCATTGAGATATCACATCTCATGCTATAGGAAGGGTCTCAGGATTGGAATGGGAAGGACTTAGATATCACATATCATGCTATAGGGAGGGTCTCAGTTTTGATATTAGAAGCATTGAGATATCACATCTCATGCTATCGGAAGTGTCTCAGGATTGGAATGGGAAGGAGCTGGATATCACATCTCATGCTAAAGGAAGGGTCTCAGGTTTGGAACGGGAAGGAGTTGGATATCACATCTCATGTTATAGGAAGGGTCTCAGGTTTGGTATAAACATTGAGATATCACATCTCTGCTATCAGAAGTGTCTCAGGATTGGAATGGGAAGGAGTTGGATATCCCATCTCATGTTATAGGACGGGTCTCAGGTTTTTTTTATTAGAATCATTGAGATCTCATATTGCATGCTGTAGGAAGGGTCTAAGGATTGGAATGGGAAGGAGTTGGATATCACATCTCATGCTATAGGAAGGGTCTCAGGATTGGAATGGGAAGGAGTTGAATATGACATCTCATGCCGTAGGAAGGGTCTCAGGTTTGGTATAAACATTGAGATATCACATCTCTGCTATCAAAAGGGTCTCAGGATTGGAATGGGAAGGAGTTGGATTTCCCATCTCATGTTATAGGAAGAGTCTCAGGTTTGGTATTAGATGCATTGAGATATCACATCTCATGCTATAGGAAGTGTCTCAGGATTGGAATGGGAAGGACTTGGATATCACATCTCATGCTATGGGAAGGGTCTCAGGTTTGGTATAAGCAGTGAGATATCACATCTCATGCTATAGGAAGTGTCTCGGGATTGGAATGGGAAGGAGTTGGATATCACATCTCATGTTATAGGAAGGATCTCAGGTTTGGTATAAGCATTGAGATATCACATCTCTGCTATCGGAAGGGTCTCAGGATTGGAATGGGAAGGAGTTGGATATTCCCATCTCATGTTATAGGAAGGGTCTCAGGTTTGGTATTAGAAGCATTGAGATATCACATCTCATGCTATAGGAAGGGTCTCAGGATTGGAATGGGAAGGACTTGGATATCACATCTCATGCTATAGGGAGGGTCTCAAGTTTGATATTAGAAGCTTTGAGATATCACATCTCATGATATCGGAAGGGTCTCAGGATTGGAATGGGAAAGAGTTGGATATCACATCTCATGACAAAGGAAGGGTCTAAGGTTTGGAAGGGTAAGGATTTGGATATCACGTCTCATGTTATATTACGGGTCTCAGGTTTGGTATTAGAAGCATTGAGATATCAAGTCTCATAGTATAGGAAGGGTCTCAGAATTGGAATGGGAAGGACTTGGATATCACATCTCATGCTATAGGAAGGCTCTCAGGTTTGGAAGGGGAAAGAGTTGGATATCACATTTCATGTTAGAGGTAGGATCTCAGGTTTGGTATTAGAGGCATTGAGATATCACATCTCATGCTATCAGAAGGGTCTCAGGAATGGAATGGGAAGGAGTTGGATATCACATCTCATGCTAAAGGGAGGGTCTCAGGTTTGGAAGGGGAAGGATTTGGATATCACATCTCATGTTATAGGAAGGATCTCAGGTTTGGTATTAGAAGCATTGAGATATCACATCTCATGCTATCGGAAGGATCTCAGGTTTGGTATTAGAAGCATTGAGATATCACATCTCATGCTATCAGAAGAGTCTCAGGATTGGAATGGGAAGGACTTGGATATCACATCTCATGCTATAGGGAGGGTCTCAAGTTTGATATTAGAAGCTTTGAGATATCACATCTCATGATATCGGAAGGGTCTCAGGATTGGAATGGGAAGGAGTTGGATATCACATCTCATGATAAAGGAAGGGTCTAAGGTTTGGAAGGGGAAGGATTTGGATATCACATCTCATGTTATATTACGGGTCTCAGGTTTGGTATTAGAAGCATTGAGATATCAAGTCTCAGAGTATAGGAAGGGTCTCAGAATTGGAATGGGAAGGAGTTGGATATCACATCTCAAGCTATAGGAAGGGTCTCAGGATTGGAATGGGAAGGAGTTGGATATCACATCTCATGCTATAGGAAGGCTCTCAGGTTTGGAAGGGGAAAGAGTTGGATATCACATTTCATGTTAGAGGTAGGATCTCAGGTTTGGTATTAGAGGCATTGAGATATCACATCTCATGCTATCAGAAGGGTCTCAGGAATGGAATGGGAAGGAGTTGGATATCACATCTCATGCTAAAGGGAGGGTCTCAGGTTTGGAAGGGGAAGGATTTGGATATCACATCTCATGTTATAGGAAGGATCTCAGGTTTGGTATTAGAAGCATTGAGATATCACATCTCATGCTATCGGAAGGATCTCAGGTTTGGTATTAGAAGCATTGAGATATCACATCTCATGCTATCAGAAGAGTCTCAGGATTGGAATAGGAAGGAGTTGGATATCACATCTCATGCTAAAGGGAGGGTCTCAGGTTTGGAAGGGGAAGGATTTGGATATCACATCTCATGTTATCGGAAGGATCTCACGTTTGGTATTAGAAGTATTGAGATATCATATCTCATGCTATAGGAAGGGTCTCAGGATTGGAATGGGAAGGAGTTGGATATCACATGTCATGCTATAGGGAGGGTCTCAGGATTGGAATGGGAAGGAGTTTGATATCACATCTCATGCCATAGTATGGGTCTCAGGTTTGGTAGAAGCATTGAGATATCACATCTCATGCTATCGGAAGGGTATCAGTATTGGATTTGGAAGGAGTTGGATATCCCATCTCATGCTATAGGAAGGGTCTCAGGTTTGGTATAAGCAGTGAGATATCACATCTCATGCTATAGGAAGTGTCTCAGGATTGGAATGGGAAGGAGTTGGATATTCCCATCTCATGTTATAGGAAGGATCTCAGGTTTGGTATAAGCATTGAGATATCACATCTCTGCTATCGGAAGGGTCTCAGGATTGGAATGGGAAGGAGTTGGATATTCCCATCTCATGTTATAGGAAGGGTCTCAGGTTTGGTATTAGAAGCATTGAGATATCACATCTCATGCTATAGGAAGGGTCTCAGGATTGGAATGGGAAGGACTTGGATATCACATCTCATGCTATAGGGAGGGTCTCAAGTTTGATATTAGAAGCTTTGAGATATCACATCTCATGATATCGGAAGGGTCTCAGGATTGGAATGGGAAGGAGTTGGATATCACATCTCATGATAAAGGAAGGGTCTAAGGTTTGGAAGGGGAAGGATTTGGATATCACGTCTCATGTTATATTACGGGTCTCAGGTTTGGTATTAGAAGCATTGAGATATCAAGTCTCATAGTATAGGAAGGGTCTCAGAATTGGAATGGGAAGGAGTTGGATATCACATCTCAAGCTCTAGGAATGGTCTCAGGATTGGAATGGGAAGGACTTGGATATCACATCTCATGCTATAGGAAGGCTCTCAGGTTTGGAAGGGGAAAGAGTTGGATATCACATTTACCAAAACTGAGACCCTTCCTATAGCATGAGATGTGATATCCAAGTCCTTCCCATTCCAATCCTGAGACCCTTCCTATAGCATGAGATGTGATATCTCAATGCTTCTAATACCAAACCTGGGACCCGTAATATAACATGAGATGTGATATCCAAATCCTTCCCATTCCAATCCTGAGACCCTTCCGATATCATGAGATGTGATATCTCAATGCTTATACCAAACCTGAGACCCTTCCTATGGCATGAGATGTGATATCCAACTCCATGCCATTCAAATCCTGAGACCCTTCCTATAGCATGAGAAGGGATATCCAAATCCTTCCAAATCCAATCCTGAGACCCTTCCGATAGCAGAGACGTGATATCTCAATGCTTCTACCAAACCTGAGACCCTTCCTTTAGCATGAGATGTGATATCCAAATCCTTCACATTCCAATCCCGAGACCCTTCCTATAGCATGAGATGTGATATCTCAATGCTTCTAATACCAAACCTGAGATCCTTCCTATAACATGAGATGTGATATCCAATTCCTTCCCATTCCAAACCTGAGACCCTTCCTACTGGATGAGATGTGATATCCAACTCCTTCCCATTCCAACCCTGAGACCCTTCCTATAGCATGAGATGTGATGTCTCAATGCTTCTAATACCAAACCTGAGATCCTTCCTATAACATGAGATGTGATATCCAACTCCTTCCATTCCAATCCTGAGACCCGTCCTATAGCATGAGATGTGATATCTCAATGCTTATACCAAACCTGAGACCCTTCCTATAGCATGAGATGTGATATCCAACTACTTCCCATTCCAATCCTGAGACCCTTCCTATAGCATGAGATGTGATATCTCAAAGCTTCTAATACCAAACCTGAGATCCTTCCTCTAACATGAAATGTGATATCCAACTCCTTCCCTTTCCAAACCTAAGAGCCTATATATAGCATGAGATGTGATATCCAGGTCCTTCCCATTCCAATCCTTAGACCCTTCCTACAGCATGCAATATGATATCTCAATGAATCTAATAACAAACCTGAGACCCGTCCTATAGCATGAGATATGATATCCAAGTCCTTCCCATTCCAATCCTGCGACCCTTCCTATAACATGAAATGTTATATCCAACTCCTTCCCATTCCAACCTGAGACCTTTCCTATAGCATGAGATGGGATATCCAACTTCTTCCAAATCCAATACTGATACCCTTCCGATAGCATGAGATGTGATAACCCAATGCTTCAACCAAACCTGAGACCCATACTATGGCATGAGATGTGATATCAAACTCCTTCCCATTCCAATCCTGAGACCCTTCCTATAGCTTGAGGTGTGATATCCAACTCCTTCCCATTCCAATTCTGAGACCCTTCTTATACCATGAGACTTGATATCTCAATGCTTCTAATACCAAACCTAAGACCCGTCCTATAACATGAGATGTGATATCCAAATCCTTCCCCTTCCAAACCTTAGACCCTTCCTTTATCATGAGATGTGATATCCAACTCCTTCCCATTCCAATCCTGAGACCCTTCCGATATCATGAGATTTGTTATCTCAATGCTTCTAATATCAAACTTGAGACCCTCCCTATAGCATGAGATGTGACATCCAAGTCCTTCCCATTCCAATCCTGAGACCCTTCCTATAGCATGAGATGTGATATCTCTATGCTTCTAATACCAAACCTGAGACCCTTCCTATAACATGAGATGGGATATCCAACTCCTTCCCATTCCAATCCTGAGACCTTTCCGATAGCAGAGATGTGATATCTCAATGCTTATACCAAACCTGAGAACCTTCCTATGGCCTGAGATGTCATATACAACTCCTTCCCATTCCAATCCTGAGACCCTTCCTATAGCAAGAGATGTGATATCCAAATCCTTCCCATTCCAATCCTGAGACCCTTCCCATAACATGAGATGTGATATCCAACTCCTTCCCATTCCAACCTGAGACACTTCCTATAGCATGAGAAGGGATATCCAACTCCTTCCCAATCCAATCCTGAGACCCTTCCGATAGCAGAGATGTGATATCTCAATGCTTATACCAAACCTGAGACCCTTCCTATGGCATGAGATGTGATATCCAACTCCTTGCCATTCAAATCCTGAGACCCTTCCTATAGCATGAGATGTGATATCTCTATGCTTCTAATACCAAACCTGAGACCCTTCCTATAACATGAGATGGGATATCCAACTCCTTCCCATTCCAATCCTGAGACCCTTCCGATAGCAGAGATGTGATATCTCAATGCTTATACCAAACCTGAGAACCTTCCTATGGCCTGAGATGTCATATACAACTCCTTCCCATTCCAATCCTGAGACCCTTCCTTTAGCATGAGATGTGATATCTCAATGCTTATACCAAATCTGAGACCCTTCCTATAGCATGAGATGTGATATCCAATTCCTTCCCATTCCAATCCTGAGACCCTTCCTATAGCATGAGATGTGATATCTCAATGCTTATACCAAACCTGAGAGCCTACCTATAGCATGAGATGTGATATCCAAGTCCATCCCATTCCAATCCTTAGACCCTTCCTACAGCATGCGATGCGATATCTCAATGATTCTAATACCAAACCAGAGACTCTTCCTATAACATGAGATGGGATATCCAACTCCTTCCCATTCCAATCTGAGCCGCTTCCGATAGCAGAGATGTGATATCTCAATGCTTATACCAAACCTGAGACCCTTCCTATAACATGAGATGTGATATCCAACTCCTTCCCGTTCCAAACCTGAGACACTAACTATAGCATATGTGATATCCAACTCCTTCCCATTCCAAACATGAGACCCTTCCTATAGCAAGAAAGTAATATCCTACTCCTACCCATTCCAATCCTGAGACCCTTCCTATAGCAAGAGATGTGATATCCAAATCCTTCCCATTCCAATCCTGAGACCCTTCCTATAACATGAGATGTGATATCCAACTCCTTGCCATTCCAACCTGAGACACTTCCTATAGCATGAGAAGGGATATCCAACTCCTTCCCAATCCAATCCTGAGACCCTTCCGATAGCAGAGATGTGATATCTCAATGCTTATACCAAACCTGAGACCCTTCCTATGGCATGAGATGTGATATCCAACTCCTTGCCATTCAAATCCTGAGACCCTTCCTATAGCATGAGATGTGATATCTCTATGCTTCTAATACCAAACCTGAGACCCTTCCTATAACATGAGATGGGATATCCAACTCCTTCCCATTCCAATCCTGAGACCCTTCCGATAGCAGAGATGTGATATCTCAATGCTTATACCAAACCCGAGAACCTTCCTATGGCCTGAGATGTCATATACAACTCCTTCCCATTCCAATCCTGAGACCCTTCCTTTAGCATGAGATGTGATATCTCAATGCTTATACCAAATCTGAGACCCTTCCTATAGCATGAGATGTGATATCCAATTCCTTCCCATTCCAATCCTGAGACCCTTCCTATAGCATGAGATGTGATATCTCAATGCTTATACCAAACCACCTGAGAGCCTACCTATAGCATGAGATGTGATATCCAAGTCCATCCCATTCCAATCCTTAGACCCTTCCTACAGCATGCGATGTGATATCTCAATGATTCTAATACCAAACCAGAGACTCTTCCTATAACATGAGATGGGATATCCAACTCCTTCCCATTCCAATCCTGAGCCGCTTCCGATAGCAGAGATGTGATATCTCAATGCTTATACCAAACCTGAGACCCTTCCTATAACATGAGATGTGATATCCAACTCCTTCCCGTTCCAAACCTGAGACACTAACTATAGCATATGTGATATCCAACTCCTTCCCATTCCAAACATGAGACCCCTCCTATAGCAAGAAAGTAATATCCAACTCCTACCCATTCCAATCCTGAGACCCTTCCTATAGCAAGAGATGTGATATCCAAATCCTTCCCATTCCAATCCTGAGACCCTTCCTATAACATGAATGAGATGTGATATCCAACTCCTTCCCATTCCAACCTGAGACACTTCCTATAGCATGAAAAGGGATATCCAACTCCTTCCCAATCCAATCCTGAGACCCTTCCGATAGCAGAGATGTGATATCTCAATGCTTATACCAAACCTGAGACCCTTACTATGGCATGAGATGTGATATCCAACTCCTTCCCAATCCAATCCTGAGACCCTTCCGATAGCAGAGGTGTGATATCTCAATGCTTCTACCAAACCTGAGACCCTTCCTTTAGCATGAGATGTGATATCCAAATCCTTCACATTCCAATCCTGAGACCCTTCCTATAGCATGAGATGTGATATCTCAATGCTTCTAATACCAAACCTGAGATCCTTCCTATAACATGAGATGTGATATCCAATTCCTTCCCATTCCAAACCTGAGACCCTTCCTATTGGATGAGATGTGATATCCAACTCCTTCCCATTCCAACCCTGAGACCCTTCCTATAGCATGAGATGTGATGTCTCAATGCTTCTAATACCAAACCTGAGATCCTTCCTATAACATGAGATGTGATATCCAACTCCTTCCATTCCAATCCTGAGACCCGTCCTATAGCATGAGATGTGATATCTCAATGCTTATACCAAACCTGAGACCCTTCCTATAGCATGAGATGTGATATCCAACTGCTTCCCATTCCAATCCTGAGACCCTTCCTATAGCATGAGATGTGATATCTCAATGCTTCTAATACCAAACCTGAGATCCTTCCTCTAACATGAAATGTGATATCCAACTCCTTCCCTTTCCAAACCTAAGAGCCTATGTATAGCATGAGATGTGATATCCAGGTCCTTCCCATTCCAACCCTTAGACCCTTCCAACAGCATGCAATATGATATCTCAATGATTCTAATAACAAACCTGAGACCCGTCCTATAACATGAGATGGGATATCCAACTCCTTCCCATTCCAATCCTGAGACACTTCCGATAGCAGAGATGTGATATCTCAATGCTTATACCAAACCTGAGAACCTTCCTATGGCCTGAGATGTCATATACAACTCCTTCCCATTCCAATCCTGAGACCCTTCCTTTAGCATGAGATGTGATATCTCAATGCTTATACCAAATCTGAGACCCTTCCTATAGCATGATGTGATATCCAATTCCTTCCCATTCCAATCCTGAGACCCTTCCTATAGCATGAGATGTGATATCTCAATGCTTATACCAAACCTGAGAGCCTACCTATAGCATGAGATGTGATATCCAAGTCCATCCCATTCCAATCCTTAGACCCTTCCTACAGCATGCGATGTGATATCTCAATGATTCTAATACCAAACCAGAGACTCTTCCTATAACATTAGATGGGATATCCAACTCCTTCCCATTCCAATCCTGAGCCGCTTCCGATAGCAGAGATGTGATATCTCAATGCTTATACCAAACCTGAGACCCTTCCTATAACATGAGATGTGATATCCAACTCCTTCCCGTTCCAAACCTGAGACACTAACTATAGCATATGTGATATCCAACTCCTTCCCATTCCAAATATGAGACCCTTCCTATAGAAAGAAAGTAATATCCAACTCCTACCCATTCCAATCCTGAGACCCTTCCTATAGCAAGAGATGTGATATCCAAATCCTTCCCATTCCAATCCTGAGACCCTTCCTATAACATGAGATGTGATATCCAACTCCTTCCCATTCCAACCTGAGACACTTCCTATAGCATGAGAAGGGATATCCAACTCCTTTCCAATCCAATCCTGAGACCCTTCCGATAGCAGAGATGTGATATCTCAATGCTTATAACAAACCTGAGACCCTTCCTATGGCATGAGATGTGATATCCAACTCCTTGCCATTCAAATCCTGAGACTCTTCCTATAGCATGAGAAGGGATATCCAACTCCTTCCCAATCCAATCCTGAGACCCTTCCGATAGCAGAGACGTGATATCTCAATGCTTCTACCAAACCTGAGACCCTTCCTTCATTAACTCTTAGGTTTGGAAAGGGAAGGAGTTGGATATCACATTTCATGTTAGAGGAAGGATCTCAGGTTTGGTATTAGAAGCATTGAGATATCACATCTCATGCTATAGGAAGGGTCTCAGGATTGGAATGGGAAGCAGTTGGATATGACATCTCATGCTATAGGAAGGGTCTCAGGTTTGGTATAAGCATTGAGATATCACATCTCATGCTATAGGACGGGTCTCAGGATTGGAATGGAAGGAGTTGGATATCACATCTCATGTTATAGGAAGGATCTCAGGTTTGGTATTAGAAGCATTGAGACATCACATCTCATGCTATAGGAAGGGTGTCAGGGTTGGAATAGGAAGGAGTTGGATATCACATCTCATCCAATAGGAAGGGTCTCAGGTTTGGAATGGGAAGGAATTGGATATCACATCTCATGTTATAGGAAGGATCTCAGGTTTGGTATTAGAAGCTTTGAGATATCACATCTCATGCTATAGGAAGGGTCTCAGGATTGGAATGTGAAGGATTTGGATATCACATCTCATGCTAAAGGAAGGGTCTCAGGTTTGGTAGAAGCATTGAGATATCACGTTGCTGCTATCGGAAGGGTCTCAGGATTGGATTGGGAAGGAGTTGGATATCCCTTCTCATGCTATAGGAAGGGTCTCAGGATTTGAATGGCAAGGAGTTGGATATCACATCTCATGCCATAGGAAGGGTCTCAGGTTTGGTATAAGCATTGAGATATCACATCTCTGCTATCGGAAGGGTCTCAGGATTGGATTGGGAAGCAGTTGGATATCCCTTCTCATGCTATAGGAAGTGTCTCAGGTTGGAATGGGAAGGAGTCGGATATCACATCTCATGTTATAGGAAGGGTCTCAGGATTGGAATGGGAAGGATTTGGATATCACATCTCTTGCTATAGGAAGGGTCTCAGGATTGGAATGGGTAGGAGTTGGATATTACTTTCTTGCTATAGGAAGGGTCTCATGTTTGGAATGGGAAGGAGTTGGATATCACATATGCTATAGTTAGTGTCTCAGGTTTGGAACGGGAAGGAGTTGGATATCACATCTCATGTTATAGGAAGGGTCTCAGGTTTGGTATAAGCATTGAGATATCACATCTCTGCTATCGGAAGCGGCTCAGGATTGGAATGGGAAGGAGTTGGATATCCCATCTCATGTTATAGGAAGAGTCTCTGGTTTGGTATTAGAATCATTGAGATATCACATCGCATGCTGTAGGAAGGGTCTAAGGATTGGAATGGGATGGACTTTGATATCACATCTCATGTTATAGGTAGGCTCTCAGGTTTGGTATAAGCATTGAGATATCACATCTCATGCTAGAGGAAGGGTCTCAGGATTGGAATGGGAAGGAATTGGATATCACATCTCAGGCTATAGGAAGGGTCTCAGGATTGGAATGGGAAGGAGTTGGATATCACATCTCATGCTATAGGAAGGGTCTCAGGTGTGGTATAAGCATTGAGATATCACATCTCATGCTATAGGAAGGGTCTCAGGATTGGAATGGAAGGAGTTGGATATCACATCTCATGTTATAGGAAGGATCTCAGGTTTGGTATTAGAAGCATTGAGACATCACATCTCATGCTATAGGAAGGGTCTCAGGATTGGAATGGGAAGGAGTTGGATATCAAATCTCATGCTATAGGAAGGGTCTCAGGATTGGAATGGGAAGGAGTTGAATATGACATCTCATGCCGTAGGAAGGGTCTCAGGTTTGGTATAAACATTGAGATATCACATCTCTGCTATCAAAAGGGTCTCAGGATTGGAATTGGAAGGAGTTGGATATCCCATCTCATGTTATAGGAAGAGTCTCAGGTTTGGTATTAGAAGCATTGAGATATCACATCTCATGCTATAGGAAGTGTCTCAGGATTGGAATGGGAAGGACTTGGATATCACATCTCATGCTATAGGTAGGGTCTCAAGTTTGACATTAGAAGCATTGAGATATCACATCTCATGCTATAGGAAGGGTCTGAGGATTGGAATGGGAAGGAGTTGGATATCACATCTCCTGCTATGGGAAGGGTCTCAGGTTTGGTATAAGCAGTGAGATATCACATCTCATGCTATAGGAAGTGTCTCAGGATTGGAATGGGAAGGAGTTGGATATCACATCTCATGTTATAGGAAGGATCTCAGGTGTGGTATAAGCATTGAGATATCACATCTCTGCTATCGGAAGGGTCTCAAGATTGGAATGGGAAGGAGTTGGATATTCCCATCTCATGTTATAGGAAGGGTCTCAGGTTTGGTATTAGAAGCATTGAGATATCACATCTCATGCTATAGGAAGGGTCTCAGGATTGGAATGGGAAGGACTTGGATATCACATCTCATGCTATAGGGAGGGTCTCAAGTTTGATATTAGAAGCTTTGAGATATCACATCTCATGATATCGGAAGGGTCTCAGGATTGGAATGGGAAGGAGTTGGATATCACATCTCATGATAAAGGACGGGTCTAAGGTTTGGAAGGGGAAGGATTTGGATATCACATCTCATGTTATATTACGGGTCTCAGGTTTGGTATTAGAAGCATTGAGATATCAAGTCTCATAGTATAGGAAGGGTCTCAGAATTGGAATGGGAAGGAGTTGGATATCCCATCTCATGTTATAGGAAGAGTCTCTGGTTTGGTATTAGAATCATTGAGATATTCACATCGCATGCTGTAGGAAGGGTCTAAGGATTGGAATGGGATGGACTTGGATATCACATCTCATGCTATAGGTAGGCTCTCAGGTTTGGTATAAGCATTGAGATATCACATCTCATGCTATAGGAAGGGTCTCAGAATTGGAATGGGAAGGAGTTGGATATCACATCTCAAGCTATAGGAAGGGTCTCAGTATTGGAATGGGAAGGACTTGGATATCACATCTCATGCTAGAGGAAGGCTCTCAGGTTTGGAAGGGGAAAGAGTTGGATATCTCATTTCATGTTAGAGGTAGGATTTCAGGTTTGGTATTAGAGGCATTGAGATATCACATCTCATGCTATCAGAAGGGTCTCAGGAATGGAATGGGAAGGAGTTAGATATCACATCTCATGCTAAAGGGAGGGTCTCAGGTTTGGAAGGGGAAGGATTTGGATATCACATCTCATGTTATAGGAAGGATCTCAGGTTTGGTATTAGAAGCATTGAGATATCACATCTCATGCTATCGGAAGGATCTCAGGTTTGGTATTAGAAGCATTGAGATATCACATCTCATGCTATCAGAAGAGTCTCAGGATTGGAATAGGAAGGAGTTGGATATCACATTTCATGCTAAAGGGAGGGTCTCAGGTTTGGAAGGGGAAGGATTTGGATATCACATCTCATGTTATCGGAAGGATCTCACGTTTGGTATTAGAAGTATTGAGATATCATATCTCATGCTATAGGAAGGGTCTCAGGATTGGAATGGGAAGGAGTTGGATATCACATCTCATGATATAGGGAGGGTCTCAGGATTGGAATGGGAAGGACTTAGATATCACATATCATGCTATAGGGAGGGTCTCAGTTTTGATATTAGAAGCATTGAGATATCACATCTCATGCTATCGGAAGTGTCTCAGGATTGGAATGGGAAGGAGCTGGATATCACATCTCATGCTAAAGGAAGGGTCTCAGGTTTGGAACGAGAAGGATTTGGATATCACATCTCATGTTATAGGAAGGGTCTCAGGTTTGGTATAAGCATTGAGATATCACATCTCTGCTATCGGAAGTGTCTCAGGATTGGAATGGGAAGGAGTTGGATATCCCATCTCATGTTATAGGACGGGTCTCAGGTTTGTTATTAGAATCATTGAGATATCATATTGCATGCTGTAGGAAGGGTCTAAGGGTTGGAATGTGAAGGACTTGGATATCACATCTCATGCTATAGATAGGCTCTTAGGTTTGGAAAGGGAAGGAGTTGGATATCACATTTCATGTTAGAGGAAGGATCTCAGGTTTGGTATTAGAAGCATTGAGATATCACATCTCATGCTATAGGAAGGGTCTCAGGATTGGAATGGGAAGCAGTTGGATATGACATCTCATGCTATAGGAAGGGTCTCAGGTTTGGTATAAGCATTGAGATATCACATCTCATGCTATAGGACGGGTCTCAGGATTGGAATGGAAGGAGTTGGATATCACATCTCATGTTATAGGAAGGATCTCAGGTTTGGTATTAGAAGCATTGAGACATCACATCTCATGCTATAGGAAGGGTCTCAGGGTTGGAATGGGAAGGAGTTGGATATCACATCTCATCCAATAGGAAGGGTCTCAGGTTTGGAATGGGAAGGAATTGGATATCACATCTCATGTTATAGGAAGGATCTCAGGTTTGGTATTAGAAGCATTGAGATATCACATCTCATGCTATCGGAAGGGTCTCAGGATTGGAATGTGAAGGATTTGGATATCACATCTCATGCTAAAGGAAGGGTCTCAGGTTTGGTAGAAGCATTGAGATATCACGTCGCTGCTATCGGAAGGGTCTCAGGATTGGATTGGGAAGGAGTTGGATATCCCTTCTCATGCTATAGGAAGGGTCTCAGGATTTGAATGGCAAGGAGTTGGATATCACATCTCATGCCATAGGAAGGGTCTCAGGTTTGGTATAAGCATTGAGATATCACATCTCTGCTATCGGAAGGGTCTCAGGATTGGATTGGGAAGGAGTTGGATATCCCTTCTCATGCTATAGGAAGTGTCTCAGGTTGGAATGGGAAGGAGTTGGATATCACATCTCATGTTATAGGAAGGGTCTCAGGATTGGAATGGGAAGGATTTGGATATCACATCTCTTGCTATAGGAAGGGTCTCAGGATTGGAATGGGTAGGAGTTGGATATTACTTTCTTGCTATAGGAAGGGTCTCATGTTTGGAATGGGAAGGAGTTGGATATCACATATGCTATAGTTAGTGTCTCAGGTTTGGAACGGGAAGGAGTTGGATATCACATCTCATGTTATAGGAAGGGTCTCAGGTTTGGTATAAGCATTGAGATATCACATCTCTGCTATCGGAAGCGGCTCAGGATTGGAATGGGAAGGAGTTGGATATCCCATCTCATGTTATAGGAAGAGTCTCTGGTTTGGTATTAGAATCATTGAGATATCACATCGCATGCTGTAGGAAGGGTCTAAGGATTGGAATGGGATGGACTTGGATATCACATCTCATGTTATAGGTAGGCTCTCAGGTTTGGTATAAGCATTGAGATATCACATCTCATGCTATAGGAAGGGTCTCAGGATTGGAATGGGAAGGAATTGGATATCACATCTCAGGCTATAGGAAGGGTCTCAGGATTGGAATGGGAAGGAGTTGGATATCACAACTCATGCTATAGGAAGGGTCTCAGGTTTGGTATAAGCATTGATATATCACATCTCATGCTATAGGAAGGATCTCAGGATTGGAATGGAAGGAGTTGGATATCACATCTCATGTTATAGGAAGGATCTCAGGTTTGGTATTAGAAGCATTGAGACATCACATCTCATGCTATAGGAAGGGTCTCAGGATTGGAATGGGAAGGAGTTGGATATCAAATCTCATGCTATAGGAAGGGTCTCAGGATTGGAATGGGAAGGAGTTGAATATGACATCTCATGCCGTAGGAAGTGTCTCAGGTTTGGTATAAACATTGAGATATCACATCTCTGCTATCAAAAGGGTCTCAGGATTGGAATTGGAAGGAGTTGGATATCCCATCTCATGTTATAGGAAGAGTCTCAGGTTTGGTATTAGAAGCATTGAGATATCACATCTCATGCTATAGGAAGTGTCTCAGGATTGGAATGGGAAGGACTTGGATATCACATCTCATGCTATATGTAGGGTCTCAAGTTTGACATTAGAAGCATTGAGATATCACATCTCATGCTATAGGAAGGGTCTGAGGATTGGAATGGGAAGGAGTTGGATATCACATCTCCTGCTATGGGAAGGGTCTCAGGTTTGGTATAAGCAGTGAGATATCACATCTCATGCTATAGGAAGTGTCTCAGGATTGGAATGGGAAGGAGTTGGATATCACATCTCATGTTATAGGAAGGATCTCAGGTGTGGTATAAGCATTGAGATATCACATCTCTGCTATCGGAAGGGTCTCAAGATTGGAATGGGAAGGAGTTGGATATTCCCATCTCATGTTATAGGAAGGGTCTCAGGTTTGGTATTAGAAGCATTGAGATATCACATCTCATGCTATAGGAAGGGTCTCAGGATTGGAATGGGAAGGACTTGGATATCACATCTCATGCTATAGGGAGGGTCTCAAGTTTGATATTAGAAGCTTTGAGATATCACATCTCATGATATCGGAAGGGTCTCAGGATTGGAATGGGAAGGAGTTGGATATCACATCTCATGATAAAGGAAGGGTCTAAGGTTTGGAAGGGGAAGGATTTGGATATCACATCTCATGTTATATTACGGGTCTCAGGTTTGGTATTAGAAGCATTGAGATATCAAGTCTCATAGTATAGGAAGGGTCTCAGAATTGGAATGGGAAGGAGTTGGATATCCCATCTCATGTTATAGGAAGAGTCTCTGGTTTGGTATTAGAATCATTGAGATATTCACATCGCATGCTGTAGGAAGGGTCTAAGGATTGGAATGGGATGGACTTGGATATCACATCTCATGCTATAGGTAGGCTCTCAGGTTTGGTATAAGCATTGAGATATCACATCTCATGCTATAGGAAGGGTCTCAGAATTGGAATGGGAAGGAGTTGGATATCACATCTCAAGCTATAGGAAGGGTCTCAGTATTGGAATGGGAAGGACTTGGATATCACATCTCATGCTATAGGAAGGCTCTCAGGTTTGGAAGGGGAAAGAGTTGGATATCTCATTTCATGTTAGAGGTAGGATCTCAGGTTTGGTATTAGAGGCATTGAGATATCACATCTCATGCTATCAGAAGGGTCTCAGGAATGGAATGGGAAGGAGTTAGATATCACATCTCATGCTAAAGGGAGGGTCTCAGGTTTGGAAGGGGAAGGATTTGGATATCACATCTCATGTTATAGGAAGGATCTCAGGTTTGGTATTAGAAGCATTGAGATATCACATCTCATGCTATCGGAAGGATCTCAGGTTTGGTATTAGAAGCATTGAGATATCACATCTCATGCTATCAGAAGAGTCTCAGGATTGGAATAGGAAGGAGTTGGATATCACATTTCATGCTAAAGGGAGGGTCTCAGGTTTGGAAGGGGAAGGATTTGGATATCACATCTCATGTTATCGGAAGGATATCACGTTTGGTATTAGAAGTATTGAGATATCATATCTCATGCTATAGGAAGGGTCTCAGGATTGGAATGGGAAGGAGTTGGATATCACATCTCATGCTATAGGGAGGGTCTCAGGATTGGAATGGGAAGGACTTAGATATCACATATCATGCTATAGGGGGGGTCTCAGTTTTGATATTAGAAGCATTGAGATATCACATCTCATGCTATCGGAAGTGTCTCAGGATTGGAATGGGAAGGAGCTGGATATCACATCTCATGCTAAAGGAAGGGTCTCAGGTTTGGAACGAGAAGGATTTGGATATCACATCTCATGTTATAGGAAGGGTCTCAGGTTTGGTATAAGCATTGAGATATCACATCTCTGCTATCGGAAGTGTCCCAGGATTGGAATGGGAAGGAGTTGGATATCCCATCTCATGTTATAGGACGGGTCTCAGGTTTGTTATTAGAATCATTGAGATATCATATTGCATGCTGTAGGAAGGGTCTAAGGGTTGGAATGTGAAGGACTTGGATATCACATCTCATGCTATAGATAGGCTCTTAGGTTTGGAAAGGGAAGGAGTTGGATATCACATTTCATGTTAGAGGAAGGATCTCAGGTTTGGTATTAGAAGCATTGAGATATCACATCTCATGCTATAGGAAGGGTCTCAGGATTGGAATGGGAAGCAGTTGGATATGACATCTCATGCTATAGGAAGGGTCTCAGGTTTGGTATAAGCATTGAGATATCACATCTCATGCTATAGGACGGGTCTCAGGATTGGAATGGAAGGAGTTGGATATCACATCTCATGTTATAGGAAGGATCTCAGGTTTGGTATTAGAAGCATTGAGACATCACATCTCATGCTATAGGAAGGGTCTCAGGGTTGGAATGGGAAGGAGTTGGATATCACATTTCATGTTAGAGGAAGGATCTCAGGTTTGGTATTAGAAGCATTGAGATATCACATCTCATGCTATAGGAAGGGTCTCAGGATTGGAATGGGAAGCAGTTGGATATGACATCTCATGCTATAGGAAGGGTCTCAGGTTTGGTATAAGCATTGAGATATCACATCTCATGCTATAGGACGGGTCTCAGGATTGGAATGGAAGGAGTTGGATATCACATCTCATGTTATAGGAAGGATCTCAGGTTTGGTATTAGAAGCATTGAGACATCACATCTCATGCTATAGGAAGGGTCTCAGGGTTGGAATGGGAAGGAGTTGGATATCACATCTCATCCAATAGGAAGGGTCTCAGGTTTGGAATGGGAAGGAATTGGATATCACATCTCATGTTATAGGAAGGATCTCAGGTTTGGTATTAGAAGCATTGAGATATCACATCTCATGCTATAGGAAGGGTCTCAGGATTGGAATGTGAAGGATTTGGATATCATATCTCATGCTAAAGGAAGGGTCTCAGGTTTGGTAGAAGCATTGAGATATCACGTCGCTGCTATCGGAAGGGTCTCAGGATTGGATTGGGAAGGAGTTGGATATCCCTTCTCATGCTATAGGAAGGGTGTCAGGATTTGAATGGCAAGGAGTTGGATATCACATCTCATGCCATAGGAAGGGTCTCAGGTTTGGTATAAGCATTGAGATATCACATCTCTGCTATCGGAAGGGTCTCAGGATTGGATTGGGAAGGAGTTGGATATCCCTTCTCATGCTATAGGAAGTGTCTCAGGTTGGAATGGGAAGGAGTTGGATATCACATCTCATGTTATAGGAAGGGTCTCAGGATTGGAATGGGAAGGATTTGGATATCACATCTCTTGCTATAGGAAGGGTCTCAGGATTGGAATGGGTAGGAGTTGGATATTACTTTCTTGCTATAGGAAGGGTCTCATGTTTGGAATGGGAAGGAGTTGGATATCACATATGCTATAGTTAGTGTCTCAGGTTTGGAACGGGAAGGAGTTGGATATCACATCTCATGTTATAGGAAGGGTCTCAGGTTTGGTATAAGCATTGAGATATCACATCTCTGCTATCGGAAGCGGCTCAGGATTGGAATGGGAAGGAGTTGGATATCCCATCTCATGTTATAGGAAGAGTCTCTGGTTTGGTATTAGAATCATTGAGATATCACATCGCATGCTGTAGGAAGGGTCTAAGGATTGGAATGGGATGGACTTGGATATCACATCTCATGTTATAGGTAGGCTCTCAGGTTTGGTATAAGCATTGAGATATCACATCTCATGCTATAGGAAGGGTCTCAGGATTGGAATGGGAAGGAGTTGGATATCACATCTCATGCTATAGGAAGGGTCTCAGGTTTGGTATAAGCATTGAGATATCACATCTCATGCTAAAGGAAGGGTCTCAGGATTGGAATGGAAGGAGTTGGATATCACATCTCATGTTATATGAAGGATCTCAGGTTTGGTATTAGAAGCATTGAGACATCACATCTCATGCTATAGGAAGGGTCTCAGGATTGGAATGGGAAGGAGTTGGATATCAAATCTCATGCTATAGGAAGGGTCTCAGGATTGGAATGGGAAGGAGTTGAATATGACATCTCATGCCGTAGGAAGGGTCTCAGGTTTGGTATAAACATTGAAATATCACATCTCTGCTATCAAAAGGGTCTCAGGATTGGAATTGGAAGGAGTTGGATATCCCATCTCATGTTATAGGAAGAGTCTCAGGTTTGGTATTAGAAGCATTGAGATATCACATCTCATGCTATAGGAAGTGTCTCAGGATTGGAATGGGAAGGACTTGGATATCACATCTCATGCTATAGGTAGGGTCTCAAGTTTGACATTAGAAGCATTGAGATATCACATCTCATGCTATATGAAGGGTCTGAGGATTGGAATGGGAAGGAGTTGGATATCACATCTCCTGCTATGGGAAGGGTCTCAGGTTTGGTATAAGCAGTGAGATATCACATCTCATGCTATAGGAAGTGTCTCAGGATTGGAATGGGAAGGAGTTGGATATCACATCTCATGTTATAGGAAGGATCTCAGGTGTGGTATAAGCATTGAGATATCACATCTCTGCTATCGGAAGGGTCTCAAGATTGGAATGGGAAGGAGTTGGATATTCCCATCTCATGTTATAGGAAGGGTCTCAGGTTTGGTATTAGAAGCATTGAGATATCACATCTCATGCTATAGGAAGGGTCTCAGGATTGGAATGGGAAGGACTTGGATATCACATCTCATGCTATAGGGAGGGTCTCAAGTTTGATATTAGAAGCTTTGAGATATCACATCTCATGATGTCGGAAGGGTCTCAGGATTGGAATGGGAAGGAGTTGGATATCACATCTCATGATAAAGGACGGGTCTAAGGTTTGGAAGGGGAAGGATTTGGATATCACATCTCATGTTATATTACGGGTCTCAGGTTTGGTATTAGAAGCATTGAGATATCAAGTCTCATAGTATAGGAAGGGTCTCAGAATTGGAATGGGAAGGAGTTGGATATCCCATCTCATGTTATAGGAAGAGTCTCTGGTTTGGTATTAGAATCATTGAGATATTCACATCGCATGCTGTAGGAAGGGTCTAAGGATTGGAATGGGATGGACTTGGATATCACATCTCATGCTATAGGTAGGCTCTCAGGTTTGGTATAAGCATTGAGATATCACATCTCATGCTATAGGAAGGGTCTCAGAATTGGAATGGGAAGGAGTTGGATATCACATCTCAAGCTATAGGAAGGGTCTCAGTATTGGAATGGGAAGGACTTGGATATCACATCTCATGCTATAGGAAGGCTCTCAGGTTTGGAAGGGGAAAGAGTTGGATATCTCATTTCATGTTAGAGGTAGGATCTCAGGTTTGGTATTAGAGGCATTGAGATATCACATCTCATGCTATCAGAAGGGTCTCAGGAATGGAATGGGAAAGAGTTAGATATCACATCTCATGCTAAAGGGAGGGTCTCAGGTTTGGAAGGGGAAGGATTTGGATATCACATCTCATGTTATAGGAAGGATCTCAGGTTTGGTATTAGAAGCATTGAGATATCACATCTCATGCTATCGGAAGGATCTCAGGTTTGGTATTAGAAGCATTGAGATATCACATCTCATGCTATCAGAAGAGTCTCAGGATTGGAATAGGAAGGAGTTGGATATCACATTTCATGCTAAAGGGAGGGTCTCAGGTTTGGAAGGGGAAGGATTTGGATATCACATCTCATGTTATCGGAAGGATCTCAGGTTTGGTATTAGAACCATTGAGATATCACATCTCATGCTATCAGAAGGATCTCAGGTTTGGTATTAGAAGCATTGAGATATCACATCTCATGCTATCAGAAGGGTCTCAGGATTGGAATGGGAAGGAGTTGGATATCACATCTCATGCTAAAGGGAGGGTCTCAGGTTTGGAAGGGGAAGGATTTGGATATCACATCTCATGTTATCGGAAGGATCTCACGTTTGGTATTAGAAGTATTGAGATATCATATCTCATGCTATAGGAAGGGTCTCAGGATTGGAATGGGAAGGACTTAGATATCACATATCATGCTATAGGGAGGGTCTCAGTTTTGATATTAGAAGCATTGAGATATCACATCTCATGCTATCGGAAGTGTCTCAGGATTGGAATGGGAAGGAGCTGGATATCACATCTCATGCTAAAGGAAGGGTCTCAGGTTTGGAACGGGAAGGATTTGGATATCACATCTCATGTTATAGGAAGGGTCTCAGGTTTGGTATAAGCATTGAGATATCACATCTCTGCTATCGGAAGTGTCTCAGGATTGGAATGGGAAGGAGTTGGATATCCCATCTCATGTTATAGGACGGGTCTCAGGTTTGTTATTAGAATCATTGAGATATCATATTGCATGCTGTAGGAAGGGTCTAAGGGTTGGAATGGGAAGGACTTGGATATCACATCTCATGCTATAGATAGGCTCTTAGGTTTGGAAAGGGAAGGAGTTGGATATCATATTTCATGTTAGAGGAAGGATCTCAGGTTTGGTATTAGAAGCATTGAGATATCACATCTCATGCTATAGGAAGGGTCTCAGGATTGGAATGGGAAGGAGTTGGATATCACATCTCATGCTAAAGGGAGGGTCTCAGGTTTGGAAGGGGAAGGATTTGGATATCACATCTCATGTTATAGGAAGGATCTCAGGTTTGGTATTAGAACCATTGAGATATCACATCTCATGCTATCGGAAGGATCTCAGGTTTGGTATTAGAAGCATTGAGATATCACATCTCATGCTATCAGAAGGGTCTCAGGATTGGAATGGGAAGGAGTTGGATATCACATCTCATGCTAAAGGGAGGGTCTCAGGTTTGGAAGGGGAAGGATTTGGATATCACATCTCATGTTATCGGAAGGATCTCACGTTTGGTATTAGAAGTATTGAGATATCATATCTCATGCTATAGGAAGGGTCTCAGGATTGGAATGGGAAGGACTTAGATATCACATATCATGCTATAGGGAGGGTCTCAGTTTTGATATTAGAAGCATTGAGATATCACATCTCATGCTATCGGAAGTGTCTCAGGATTGGAATGGGAAGGAGCTGGATATCACATCTCATGCTAAAGGAAGGGTCTCAGGTTTGGAACGGGAAGGATTTGGATATCACATCTCATGTTATAGGAAGGGTCTCAGGTTTGGTATAAGCATTGAGATATCACATCTCTGCTATCGGAAGTGTCTCAGGATTGGAATGGGAAGGAGTTGGATATCCCATCTCATGTTATAGGACGGGTCTCAGGTTTGTTATTAGAATCATTGAGATATCATATTGCATGCTGTAGGAAGGGTCTAAGGGTTGGAATGGGAAGGACTTGGATATCACATCTCATGCTATAGATAGGCTCTTAGGTTTGGAAAGGGAAGGAGTTGGATATCACATTTCATGTTAGAGGAAGGATCTCAGGTTTGGTATTAGAAGCATTGAGACATCACATCTCATGCTATAGGAAGGGTCTCAGGATTGGAATGGGAAGTAGTTGGATATCACATCTCATGCTATAGGAAGTGTCTCAGGTTTGGTATAAGCATTGAGATATCACATCTCATGCTATAGGAAGGATCTCAGGTTTGGTATTAGAAGCATTGAGACATCACATATCATGCTATAGGAAGGGTCTCAGGGTTGGAATGGGAAGGAGTTGGATATCACATCTCATCCAATAGGAAGGGTCTCAGGTTTGGAATGGGATGGAATTGGATATCACATCTCATGTTATAGGAAGGATCTCAGGTTTGGTATTAGAAGCATTGAGATATCACATCTCATGCTAAAGGAAGGGTCTCAGGTTTGGTAGAAGCATTGAGATATCACGTCTCTGCTATCGGAAGGGTCTCAGGATTGGATTGGGAAGGAGTTGGATATCCCTTCTCATGCTATAGGAAGGGTCTCAGGATTTGAATGGCAAGGAGTTGGATATCACATCTCATGCCATAGGAAGGGTCTCAGGTTTGGTATAAGCATTGAGATATCACATCTCTGCTATCGGAAGGGTCTCAGGATTGGATTGGGAAGGAGTTGGATATCCCTTCTCATGCTATAGGAAGTGTCTCAGGTTGGAATGGGAAGGAGTTGGATATCACATCTCATGTTATAGGAAGGGTCTCAGGATTGGAATGGGAAGGATTTGGATATCACATCTCTTGCTATAGGAAGGGTCTGAGGATTGGAATGGGTAGGAGTTGGATATTACTTTCTTGCTATAGGAAGGGTCTCATGTTTGGAATGGGAATGAGTTGTATATCACATATGCTATAGTTAGTGTCTCAGGTTTGGAACGGGAAGGAGTTGGATATCACATCTCATGTTATAGGAAGGGTCTCAGGTTTGTTATAAGCATTGAGATATCACATCTCTGCTATCGGAAGCGGCTCAGGATTGGAATGGGAAGGAGTTGGATATCCCATCTCATGTTATAGTAAGAGTCTCTGGTTTGGTATTAGAATCATTGAGATATCACATCGCATGCTGTAGGAAGGGTCTAAGGATTGGAATGGGATGGGCTTGGATATCACATCTCATGCTATAGGTAGGCTCTCAGGTTTGATATAAGCATTGAGATATCACATCTCATGCTATAGGAAGAGTCTCAGGATTGGAATGGGAAGGATTTGGATATCACATCTCATGCTATAGGAAGGGTCTCAGATTTGGTATAAGCATTGAGATATCACATCTCATGCTAAAGGAAGGGTCTCAGGATTGGAATGGGAAGGAGTTGTATATGACATCTCAGGCCATAGGAAGGGTCTCATGTTTGGTATAAGCATTGAGATATCACATCTCTGCTATCGGAAGGGTCTCAGGATTGGAATGGGAAGGAGTTGGATATCCCATCTCATGTTATAGGAAGGGTCTCAGGTTTGGTATTAGAAGCATAGAGATATCACATCTCATGCTATAGGAAGGGTCTCAGGATTGGAATGGGAAGGACTTGGATGTCACATCTCATGCTATAGGGAGGGTCTCAAGTTTGATATTAGAAGCATTGAGATAACAAATCTCATGATATCGGAAGGGTCTCAGGATTGGAATGGGAAGGAGTTGGATACCACATCTCATGATAAAGGAAGGGTCTAAGGTTTGGAAGGGGAAGGATTTGGATATCACATCTCATGTTATAGGACGGGTCTCAGGTTTGGTATTAGAAGCATTGAGATATCAAGTCTCATGGTATAAGAAGGGTCTCAGAATTGGAATGGGAAGGAGTTGGATATCACACCTCAAGCTATAGGAAGGGTCTCAGGATTGGAATGGGAAGGAGTTTGATATCACATCTCATGCCATAGTATGGGTCTCAGGTTTGGTAGAAGCATTGGGATATCACATCTCATGCTATCGGAAGGGTATCAGTATTGGATTTGGAAGAAGTTGGATATCCCATCTCATGCTATAGGAAGGGTCTCAGGTTGGAATGGGAAGGAGTTGGATATCACATTTCATGTTATAGGAAGGGTCTCAGGATTGGAATGGGAAGGACTTGGATATCATATCTCATGCTATAGGACAGGTCTCAGGTTTGTTATTAGAATCATTGAGATATCATATTGCATGCTGTAGGAAGGGTCTAAGGATTGGAACGGGAAGGACTTGGATATCACATCTCATGCTATAGATAGGCTCTTAGGTTTGGAAAGGGAAGGAGTTGGATATCACATTTCATGTTAGAGGAAGGAGCTCAGGTTTGGTATTAGAAGCATTGAGATATCACATCTCATGCTATAGGAAGGGTCTCAGGATTGGAATGGGAAGTAGTTGGATATCACATCTCATGCTATAGGAAGGGTCTCAGGTTTGGTATAAGCATTGAGATATCACATCTCATGCTATAGGACGGGTCTCAGGATTGGAATGGAAGGAGTTGGATATCACATCTCATGTTATAGGAAGGATCTCAGGTTTGGTATTAGAAGCATTGAGACATCACATCTCATGCTATAGGAAGGGTCTCAGGGTTGGAATGGGAAGGAGTTGGATATCACATCTCATCCAATAGGAAGGGTCTCAGGTTTGGAATGGGAAGGAATTGGATATCACATCTCATGTTATAGGAAGGATCTCAGGTTTGGTATTAGAAGCATTGAGATATCACATCTCATGCTATAGGAAGGGTCTCAGGATTGGAATGTGAAGGATTTGGATATCACATCTCATGCTAAAGGAAGGGTCTCAGGATTGGTAGAAGCATTGAGATATCACGTCTCTGCTACCGGAGGGGTCTCAGGATTGGATTGGGAAGGAGTTGGATATCCCTTCTCATGCTATAGGAAGGGTCTCAGGATTTGAATGGCAAGGAGTTGGATATCACATCTCATGCCATAGGAAGGGTCTCAGGTTTGGAAGGGTCTCAGGATTGGAATGGGAAGGAGTTGGATATCACATCTCATGATAAAGGAAGGGTCTAAGGTTTGGAAGGGGAAGGATTTGGATATCACATCTCATGTTATATTACGGGTCTCAGGTTTGGTATTAGAAGCATTGAGATATCAAGTCTCATAGTATAGGAAGGGTCTCAGAATTGGAATGGGAAGGAGTTGGATATCCCATCTCATGTTATAGGAAGAGTCTCTGGTTTGGTATTAGAATCATTGAGATATTCACATCGCATGCTGTAGGAAGGGTCTAAGGATTGGAATGGGATGTACTTGGATATCACATCTCATGCTATAGGTAGGCTCTCAGGTTTGGTATAAGCATTGAGATATCACATCTCATGCTATAGGAAGGGTCTCAGAATTGGAATGGGAAGGAGTTGGATATCACATCTCAAGCTATAGGAAGGGTCTCAGTATTGGAATGGGAAGGACTTGGATATCACATCTCATGCTATAGGAAGGCTCTCAGGTTTGGAAGGGGAAAGAGTTGGATATCTCATTTCATGTTAGAGGTAGGATCTCAGGTTTGGTATTAGAGGCATTGAGATATCACATCTCATGCAATCAGAAGGGTCTCAGGAATGGAATGGGAAGGAGTTAGATATCACATCTCATGCTAAAGGGAGGGTCTCAGGTTTGGAAGGGGAAGGATTTGGATATCACATCTCATGTTATAGGAAGGATCTCAGGTTTGGTATTAGAAGCATTGAGATATCACATCTCATGCTATCGGAAGGATCTCAGGTTTGGTATTAGAAGCATTGAGATATCACATCTCATGCTATCAGAAGAGTCTCAGGATTGGAATAGGAAGGAGTTGGATATCACATTTCATGCTAAAGGGAGGGTCTCAGGTTTGGAAGGGGAAGGATTTGGATATCACATCTCATGTTATCGGAAGGATCTCACGTTTGGTATTAGAAGTATTGAGATATCATATCTCATGCTATAGGAAGGGTCTCAGGATTGGAATGGGAAGGAGTTGGATATCACATCTCATGCTATAGGGAGGGTCTCAGGATTGGAATGGGAAGGACTTAGATATCACATATCATGCTATAGGGAGGGTCTCAGTTTTGATATTAGAAGCATTGAGATATCACATCTCATGCTATCGGAAGTGTCTCAGGATTGGAATGGGAAGGAGCTGGATATCACATCTCATGCTAAAGGAAGGGTCTCAGGTTTGGAACGAGAAGGATTTGGATATCCCATCTCATGTTATAGGACGGGTCTCAGGTTTGTTATTAGAATCATTGAGATATCATATTGCATGCTGTAGGAAGGGTCTAAGGGTTGGAATGTGAAGGACTTGGATATCACATCTCATGCTATAGATAGGCTCTTAGGTTTGGAAAGGGAAGGAGTTGGATATCACATTTCATGTTAGAGGAAGGATCTCAGGTTTGGAATTAGAAGCATTGAGATATCACATCTCATGCTATAGGAAGGGTCTCAGGATTGGAATGGGAAGCAGTTGGATATGACATCTCATGCTATAGGAAGGGTCTCAGGTTTGGTATAAGCATTGAGATATCACATCTCATGCTATAGGACGGGTCTCAGGATTGGAATGGAAGGAGTTGGATATCACATCTCATGTTATAGGAAGGATCTCAGGTTTGGTATTAGAAGCATTGAGACATCACATCTCATGCTATAGGAAGGGTCTCAGGGTTGGAATGGGAAGGAGTTGGATATCACATCTCATCCAATAGGAAGGGTCTCAGGTTTGGAATGGGAAGGAATTGGATATCACATCTCATGTTATAGGAAGGATCTCAGGTTTGGTATTAGAAGCATTGAGATATCACATCTCATGCTATAGGAAGGGTCTCAGGATTGGAATGTGAAGGATTTGGATATCACATCTCATGCTAAAGGAAGGGTCTCAGGTTTGGTAGAAGCATTGAGATATCACGTCGCTGCTATCGGAAGGGTCTCAGGATTGGATTGGGAAGGAGTTGGATATCCCTTCTCATGCTATAGGAAGGGTCTCAGGATTTGAATGGCAAGGAGTTGGATATCACATCTCATGCCATAGGAAGGGTCTCAGGTTTGGTATAAGCATTGAGATATCACATCTCTGCTATCGGAAGGGTCTCAGGATTGGATTGGGAAGGAGTTGGATATCCCTTCTCATGCTATAGGAAGTGTCTCAGGTTGGAATGGGAAGGAGTTGGATATCACATCTCATGTTATAGGAAGGGTCTCAGGATTGGAATGGGAAGGATTTGGATATCACATCTCTTGCTATAGGAAGGGTCTCAGGATTGGAATGGGTAGGAGTTGGATATTACTTTCTTGCTATAGGAAGGGTCTCATGTTTGGAATGGGAAGGAGTTGGATATCACATATGCTATAGTTAGTGTCTCAGGTTTGGAACGGGAAGGAGTTGGATATCACATCTCATGTTATAGGAAGGGTCTCAGGTTTGGTATAAGCATTGAGATATCACATCTCTGCTATCGGAAGCGGCTCAGGATTGGAATGGGAAGGAGTTGGATATCCCATCTCATGTTATAGGAAGAGTCTCTGGTTTGGTATTAGAATCATTGAGATATCACATCGCATGCTGTAGGAAGGGTCTAAGGATTGGAATGGGATGGACTTGGATATCACATCTCATGTTATAGGTAGGCTCTCAGGATTGGTATAAGCATTGAGATATCACATCTCAGGCTATAGGAAGGGTCTCAGGATTGGAATGGGAAGGAGTTGGATGTCACATCTCATGCTATAGGAAGGGTCTCAGGCTTGGTATAAGCATTGAGATATCACATCTCATGCTATAGGAAGGGTCTCAGGATTGGAATGGAAGGAGTTGGATATCACATCTCATGTTATAGGAAGGATCTCAGGTTTGGTATTAGAAGCATTGAGACATCACATCTCATGCTATAGGAAGGGTCTCAGGATTGGAATGGGAAGGAGTTGGATATCAAATCTCATGCTATAGGAAGGGTCTCAGGATTGGAATGGGAAGGAGTTGAATATGACATCTCATGCCGTAGGAAGGGTCTCAGGTTTGGTATAAACATTGAGATATCACATCTCTGCTATCAAAAGGGTCTCAGGATTGGAATTGGAAGGAGTTGGATATCCCATCTCATGTTATAGGAAGAGTCTCAGGTTTGGTATTAGAAGCATTGAGATATCACATCTCATGCTATAGGAAGTGTCTCAGGATTGGAATGGGAAGGACTTGGATATCACATCTCATGCTATAGGTAGGGTCTCAAGTTTGACATTAGAAGCATTGAGATATCACATCTCATGCTATAGGAAGGGTCTGAGGATTGGAATGGGAAGGAGTTGGATATCACATCTCCTGCTATGGGAAGGGTCTCAGGTTTGGTATAAGCAGTGAGATATCACATCTCATGCTATAGGAAGTGTCTCAGGATTGGAATGGGAAGGAGTTGGATATCACATCTCATGTTATAGGAAGGATCTCAGGTGTGGTATAAGCATTGAGATATCACATCTCTGCTATCGGAAGGGTATCAAGATTGGAATGGGAAGGAGTTGGATATTCCCATCTCATGTTATAGGAAGGGTCTCAGGTTTGGTATTAGAAGCATTGAGATATCACATCTCATGCTATAGGAAGGGTCTCAGGATTGGAATGGGAAGGACTTGGATATCACATCTCATGCTATAGGGAGGGTCTCAAGTTTGATATTAGAAGCTTTGAGATATCACATCTCATGATATCGGAAGGGTCTCAGGATTGGAATGGGAAGGAGTTGGATATCACATCTCATGATAAAGAACGGGTCTAAGGTTTGGAAGGGGAAGGATTTGGATATCACATCTCATGTTATATTACGGGTCTCAGGTTTGGTATTAGAAGCATTGAGATATCAAGTCTCATAGTATAGGAAGGGTCTCAGAATTGGAATGGGAAGGAGTTGGATATCCCATCTCATGTTATAGGAAGAGTCTCTGGTTTGGTATTAGAATCATTGAGATATTCACATCGCACGCTGTAGGAAGGGTCTAAGGATTGGAATGGGATGGACTTGGATATCACATCTCATGCTATAGGTAGGCTCTCAGGTTTGGTATAAGCATTGAGATATCACATCTCATGCTATAGGAAGGGTCTCAGAATTGGAATGGGAAGGAGTTGGATATCACATCTCAAGCTATAGGAAGGGTCTCAGTATTGGAATGGGAAGGACTTGGATATCACATCTCATGCTATAGGAAGGCTCTCAGGTTTGGAAGGGGAAAGAGTTGGATATCTCATTTCATGTTAGAGGTAGGATCTCAGGTTTGGTATTAGAGGCATTGAGATATCACATCTCATGCAATCAGAAGGGTCTCAGGAATGGAATGGGAAGGAGTTAGATATCACATCTCATGCTAAAGGGAGGGTCTCAGGTTTGGAAGGGGAAGGATTTGGATATCACATCTCATGTTATAGGAAGGATCTCAGGTTTGGTATTAGAAGCATTGAGATATCACATCTCATGCTATCGGAAGGATCTCAGGTTTGGTATTAGAAGCATTGAGATATCACATCTCATGCTATCAGAAGAGTCTCAGGATTGGAATAGGAAGGAGTTGGATATCACATTTCATGCTAAAGGGAGGGTCTCAGGTTTGGAAGGGGAAGGATTTGGATATCACATCTCATGTTATCGGAAGGATCTCACGTTTGGTATTAGAAGTATTGAGATATCATATCTCATGCTATAGGAAGGGTCTCAGGATTGGAATGGGAAGGAGTTGGATATCACATCTCATGCTATAGGGAGGGTCTCAGGATTGGAATGGGAAGGACTTAGATATCACATATCATGCTATAGGGAGGCTCTCAGTTTTGATATTAGAAGCATTGAGATATCACATCTCATGCTATCGGAAGTGTCTCAGGATTGGAATGGGAAGGAGCTGGATATCACATCTCATGCTAAAGGAAGGGTCTCAGGTTTGGAACGAGAAGGATTTGGATATCACATCTCATGTTATAGGAAGGGTCTCAGGTTTGGTATAAGCATTGAGATATCACATCTCTGCTATCGGAAGTGTCTCAGGATTGGAATGGGAAGGAGTTGGATATCCCATCTCATGTTATAGGACGGGTCTCAGGTTTGTTATTAGAATCATTGAGATATCATATTGCATGCTGTAGGAAGGGTCTAAGGGTTGGAATGTGAAGGACTTGGATATCACATCTCATGCTATAGATAGGCTCTTAGGTTTGGAAAGGGAAGGAGTTGGATATCACATTTCATGTTAGAGGAAGGATCTCAGGTTTGGAATTAGAAGCATTGAGATATCACATCTCATGCTATAGGAAGGGTCTCAGGATTGGAATGGGAAGCAGTTGGATATGACATCTCATGCTATAGGAAGGGTCTCAGGTTTGGTATAAGCATTGAGATATCACATCTCATGCTATAGGACGGGTCTCAGGATTGGAATGGAAGGAGTTGGATATCACATCTCATGTTATAGGAAGGATCTCAGGTTTGGTATTAGAAGCATTGAGACATCACATCTCATGCTATAGGAAGGGTCTCAGGGTTGGAATGGGAAGGAGTTGGATATCACATCTCATCCAATAGGAAGGGTCTCAGGTTTGGAATGGGAAGGAATTGGATATCACATCTCATGTTATAGGAAGGATCTCAGGTTTGGTATTAGAAGCATTGAGATATCACATCTCATGCTATAGGAAGGGTCTCAGGATTGGAATGTGAAGGATTTGGATATCACATCTCATGCTAAAGGAAGGGTCTCAGGTTTGGTAGAAGCATTGAGATATCACGTCGCTGCTATCGGAAGGGTCTCAGGATTGGATTGGGAAGGAGTTGGATATCCCTTCTCATGCTATAGGAAGGGTCTCAGGATTTGAATGGCAAGGAGTTGGATATCACATCTCATGCCATAGGAAGGGTCTCAGGTTTGGTATAAGCATTGAGATATCACATCTCTGCTATCGGAAGGGTCTCAGGATTGGATTGGGAAGGAGTTGGATATCCCTTCTCATGCTATAGGAAGTGTCTCAGGTTGGAATGGGAAGGAGTTGGATATCACATCTCATGTTATAGGAAGGGTCTCAGGATTGGAATGGGAAGGATTTGGATATCACATCTCTTGCTATAGGAAGGGTCTCAGGATTGGAATGGGTAGGAGTTGGATATTACTTTCTTGCTATAGGAAGGGTCTCATGTTTGGAATTGGAAGGAGTTGGATATCACATATGCTATAGTTAGTGTCTAAGGTTTGGAACGGGAAGGAGTTGGATATCACATCTCATGTTATAGGAAGGGTCTCAGGTTTGGTATAAGCATTGAGATATCACATCTCTGCTATCGGAAGCGGCTCAGGATTGGAATGGGAAGGAGTTGGATATCCCATCTCATGTTATAGGAAGAGTCTCTGGTTTGGTATTAGAATCATTGAGATATCACATCGCATGCTGTAGGAAGGGTCTAAGGATTGGAATGGGATGGACTTGGATATCACATCTCATGTTATAGGTAGGCTCTCAGGATTGGTATAAGCATTGAGATATCACATCTCAGGCTATAGGAAGGGTCTCAGGATTGGAATGGGAAGGAGTTGGATGTCACATCTCATGCTATAGGAAGGGTCTCAGGCTTGGTATAAGCATTGAGATATCACATCTCATGCTATAGGAAGGGTCTCAGGATTGGAATGGAAGGAGTTGGATATCACATCTCATGTTATAGGAAGGATCTCAGGTTTGGTATTAGAAGCATTGAGACATCACATCTCATGCTATAGGAAGGGTCTCAGGATTGGAATGGGAAGGAGTTGGATATCAAATCTCATGCTATAGGAAGGGTCTCAGGATTGGAATGGGAAGGAGTTGAATATGACATCTCATGCCGTAGGAAGGGTCTCAGGTTTGGTATAAACATTGAGATATCACATCTCTGCTATCAAAAGGGTCTCAGGATTGGAATTGGAAGGAGTTGGATATCCCATCTCATGTTATAGGAAGAGTCTCAGGTTTGGTATTAGAAGCATTGAGATATCACATCTCATGCTATAGGAAGTGTCTCAGGATTGGAATGGGAAGGACTTGGATATCATATCTCATGCTATAGGTAGGGTCTCAAGTTTGACATTAGAAGCATTGAGATATCACATCTCATGCTATAGGAAGGGTCTGAGGATTGGAATGGGAAGGAGTTGGATATCACATCTCCTGCTATGGGAAGGGTCTCAGGTTTGGTATAAGCAGTGAGATATCACATCTCATGCTATAGGAAGTGTCTCAGGATTGGAATGGGAAGGAGTTGGATATCACATCTCATGTTATAGGAAGGATCTCAGGTGTGGTATAAGCATTGAGATATCACATCTCTGCTATCGGAAGGGTCTCAAGATTGGAATGGGAAGGAGTTGGATATTCCCATCTCATGTTATAGGAAGGGTCTCAGGTTTGGTATTAGAAGCATTGAGATATCACATCTCATGCTATAGGAAGGGTCTCAGGATTGGAATGGGAAGGACTTGGATATCACATCTCATGCTATAGGGAGGGTCTCAAGTTTGATATTAGAAGCTTTGAGATATCACATCTCATGATATCGGAAGGGTCTCAGGATTGGAATGGGAAGGAGTTGGATATCACATCTCATGATAAAGAACGGGTCTAAGGTTTGGAAGGGGAAGGATTTGGATATCACATCTCATGTTATATTACGGGTCTCAGGTTTGGTATTAGAAGCATTGAGATATCAAGTCTCATAGTATAGGAAGGGTCTCAGAATTGGAATGGGAAGGAGTTGGATATCCCATCTCATGTTATAGGAAGAGTCTCTGGTTTGGTATTAGAATCATTGAGATATTCACATCGCATGCTGTAGGAAGGGTCTAAGGATTGGAATGGGATGGACTTGGATATCACATCTCATGCTATAGGTAGGCTCTCAGGTTTGGTATAAGCATTGAGATATCACATCTCATGCTATAGGAAGGGTCTCAGAATTGGAATGGGAAGGAGTTGGATATCACATCTCAAGCTATAGGAAGGGTCTCAGTATTGGAATGGGAAGGACTTGGATATCACATCTCATGCTATAGGAAGGCTCTCAGGTTTGGAAGGGGAAAGAGTTGGATATCTCATTTCATGTTAGAGGTAGGATCTCAGGTTTGGTATTAGAGGCATTGAGATATCACATCTCATGCTATCAGAAGGGTCTCAGGAATGGAATGGGAAGGATTTGGATATCACATCTCATGTTATAGGAAGGATCTCAGGTTTGGTATTAGAAGCATTGAGATATCACATCTCATGCTATCGGAAGGATCTCAGGTTTGGTATTAGAAGCATTGAGATATCACATCTCATGCTATCAGAAGAGTCTCAGGATTGGAATAGGAAGGAGTTGGATATCACATTTCATGCTAAAGGGAGGGTCTCAGGTTTGGAAGGGGAAGGATTTGGATATCACATCTCATGTTATCGGAAGGATCTCACGTTTGGTATTAGAAGTATTGAGATATCATATCTCATGCTATAGGAAGGGTCTCAGGATTGGAATGGGAAGGAGTTGGATATCACATCTCATGATATAGGGAGGGTCTCAGGATTGGAATGGGAAGGACTTAGATATCACATATCATGCTATAGGGAGGGTCTCAGTTTTGATATTAGAAGCATTGAGATATCACATCTCATGCTATCGGAAGTGTCTCAGGATTGGAATGGGAAGGAGCTGGATATCACATCTCATGCTAAAGGAAGGGTCTCAGGTTTGGAACGAGAAGGATTTGGATATCACATCTCATGTTATAGGAAGGGTCTCAGGTTTGGTATAAGCATTGAGATATCACATCTCTGCTATCGGAAGTGTCTCAGGATTGGAATGGGAAGGAGTTGGATATCCCATCTCATGTTATAGGACGGGTCTCAGGTTTGTTATTAGAATCATTGAGATATCATATTGCATGCTGTAGGAAGGGTCTAAGGGTTGGAATGTGAAGGACTTGGATATCACATCTCATGCTATAGATAGGCTCTTAGGTTTGGAAAGGGAAGGAGTTGGATATCACATTTCATGTTAGAGGAAGGATCTCAGGTTTGGTATTAGAAGCATTGAGATATCACATCTCATGCTATAGGAAGGGTCTCAGGATTGGAATGGGAAGCAGTTGGATATCACATCTCATGCTATAGGAAGGGTCTCAGGTTTGGTATAAGCATTGAGATATCACATCTCATGCTATAGGACGGGTCTCAGGATTGGAATGGAAGGAGTTGGATATCACATCTCATGTTATAGGAAGGATCTCAGGTTTGGTATTAGAAGCATTGAGACATCACATCTCATGCTATAGGAAGGGTCTCAGGGTTGGAATGGGAAGGAGTTGGATATCACATCTCATCCAATAGGAAGGGTCTCAGGTTTGGAATGGGAAGGAATTGGATATCACATCTCATGTTATAGGAAGGATCTCAGGTTTGGTATTAGAAGCATTGAGATATCACATCTCATGCTATAGGAAGGGTCTCAGGATTGGAATGTGAAGGATTTGGATATCACATCTCATGCTAAAGAAAGGGTCTCAGGTTTGGTAGAAGCATTGAGATATCACGTCGCTGCTATCGGAAGGGTATCAGGATTGGATTGGGAAGGAGTTGGATATCCCTTCTCATGCTATAGGAAGGGTCTCAGGATTTGAATGGCAAGGATTTGGATATCACATCTCATGCCATAGGAAGGGTCTCAGGTTTGGTATAAGCATTGAGATATCACATCTCTGCTATCGGAAGGGTCTCAGGATTGGATTGGGAAGGAGTTGGATATCCCTTCTCATGCTATAGGAAGTGTCTCAGGTTGGAATGGGAAGGAGTTGGATATCACATCTCATTTTATAGGAAGGGTCTCAGGATTGGAATGGGAAGGATTTGGATATCACATCTCTTGCTATAGGAAGGGTCTCAGGATTGGAATGGGTAGGAGTTGGATATTACTTTCTTGCTATAGGAAGGGTCTCATGTTTGGAATGGGAAGGAGTTGGATATCACATATGCTATAGTTAGTGTCTCAGGTTTGGAACGGGAAGGAGTTGGATATCACATCTCATGTTATAGGAAGGGTCTCAGGTTTGGTATAAGCCTTGAGATATCACATCTCTGCTATCGGAAGCGGCTCAGGATTGGAATGGGAAGGAGTTGGATATCCCATCTCATGTTATAGGAAGAGTCTCTGGTTTGGTATTAGAATCATTGAGATATCACATCGCATGCTGTAGGAAGGGTCTAAGGATTGGAATGGGATGGACTTGGATATCACATCTCATGTTATAGGTAGGCTCTCAGGTTTGGTATAAGCATTGAGATATCACATCTCATGCTATAGGAAGGGTCTCAGGATTGGAATGGGAAGGAATTGGATATCACATCTCAGGCTATAGGAAGGGTCTCAGGATTGGAATGGGAAGGAGTTGGATATCACATCTCATGCTATAGGAAGGGTCTCAGGTTTGGTATAAGCATTGATATATCACATCTCATGCTATAGGAAGGGTCTCAGGATTGGAATGGAAGGAGTTGGATATCACATCTCATGTTATAGGAAGGATCTCAGGTTTGGTATTAGAAGCATTGAGACATCACATCTCATGCTATAGGAAGGGTCTCAGGATTGGAATGGGATGGAGTTGGATATCAAATCTCATGCTATAGGAAGGGTCTCAGGATTGGAATGGGAAGGAGTTGAATATGACATCTCATGCCGTAGGAAGGGTCTCAGGTTTGGTATAAACATTGAGATATCACATCTCTGCTATCAAAAGGGTCTCAGGATTGGAATTGGAAGGAGTTGGATATCCCATCTCATGTTATAGGAAGAGTCTCAGGTTTGGTATTAGAAGCATTGAGATGTCACATCTCATGCTATAGGAAGTGTCTCAGGATTGGAATGGGAAGGACTTGGATATCACATCTCATGCTATAGGTAGGGTCTCAAGTTTGACATTAGAAGCATTGAGATATCACATCTCATGCTATAGGAAGGGTCTGAGGATTGGAATGGGAAGGAGTTGGATATCACATCTGCTATGGGAAGGGTCTCAGGTTTGGTATAAGCAGTGAGATATCACATCTCATGCTATAGGAAGTGTCTCAGGATTGGAATGGGAAGGAGTTGGATATCACATCTCATGTTATAGGAAGGATCTCAGGTGTGGTATAAGCATTGAGATATCACATCTCTGCTATCGGAAGGGTATGAAGATTGGAATGGGAAGGAGTTGGATATTCCCATCTCATGTTATAGGAAGGGTCTCAGGTTTGGTATTAGAAGAATTGAGATATCACATCTCATGCTATAGGAAGGGTCTCAGGATTGGAATGGGAAGGACTTGGATATCACATCTCATGCTACAGGGAGGGTCTCAAGTTTGATATTAGAAGCTTTTAGATATCACATCTCATGATATCGGAAGGGTCTCAGGATTGGAATGGGAAGGAGTTGGATATCACATCTCATGATAAAGGAAGGGTCTAAGGTTTGGAAGGGGAAGGATTTGGATATCACATCTCATGTTATATTACGGGTCTCAGGTTTAGTATTAGAAGCATTGAGATATCAAGTCTCATAGTATAGGAAGGGTCTCAGAATTGGAATGGGAAGGAGTTGGATATCCCATCTCATGTTATAGGAAGAGTCTCTGGTTTGGTATTAGAATCATTGAGATATCACATCGCATGCTGTAGGAAGGGTCTAAGGATTGGAATGGGATGGACTTGGATATCACATCTCATGCTATAGGTAGGCTCTCAGGTTTGGTATAAGCATTGAGATATCACATCTCATGCTATAGGAAGGGTCTCAGAATTGGAATGGGAAGGAGTTGGATATCACATCTCAAGCTATAGGAAGGGTCTCAGTATTGGAATGGGAAGGACTTGGATATCACATCTCATGCTATAGGAAGGCTCTCAGGTTTGGAATGGGAAAGAGTTGGATATCTCATTTCATGTTAGAGGTAGGATCTCAGGTTTGGTATTAGAGGCATTGAGATATCACATCTCATGCTATCAGAAGGGTCTCAGGAATGGAATGGGAAGGAGTTAGATATCACATCTCATGCTAAAGGGAGGGTCTCAGGTTTGGAAGGGGAAGGATTTGGATATCACATCTCATGTTATAGGAAGGATCTCAGGTTTGGTATTAGAAGCATTGAGATATCACATCTCATGCTATCGGAAGGATCTCAGGTTTGGTATTAGAAGCATTGAGATATCACATCTCATGCTATCAGAAGAGTCTCAGGATTGGAATAGGAAGGAGTTGGATATCACATTTCATGCTAAAGGGAGGGTCTCAGGTTTGGAAGGGGAAGGATTTGGATATCACATCTCATGTTATCGGAAGGATCTCACGTTTGGTATTAGAAGTATTGAGATATCATATCTCATGCTATAGGAAGGGTCTCAGGATTGGAATGGGAAGGAGTTGGATATCACATCTCATGCTATAGGGAGGGTCTCAGGATTGGAATCGGAAGGACTTAGATATCACATATCATGCTATAGGGAGGGTCTCAGTTTTGATATTAGAAGCATTGAGATATCACATCTCATGCTATCGGAAGTGTCTCAGGATTGGAATGGGAAGGAGCTGGATATCACATCTCATGCTAAAGGAAGGGTCTCAGGTTTGGAACGGGAAGGATTTGGATATCACATCTCATGTTATAGGAAGGGTCTCAGGTTTGGTATAAGCATTGAGATATCACATCTCTGCTATCGGAAGTGTCTCAGGATTGGAATGGGAAGGAGTTGGATATCCCATCTCATGTTATAGGACGGGTCTCAGGTTTGTTATTAGAATCATTGAGATATCATATTGCATGCTGTAGGAAGGGTCTAAGGGTTGGAATGTGAAGGACTTGGATATCACATCTCATGCTATAGATAGGCTCTTAGGTTTGGAAAGGGAAGGAGTTGGATATCACATTTCATGTTAGAGGAATGATCTCAGGTTTGGTATTAGAAGCATTGAGATATCACATCTCATGCTATAGGAAGGGTCTCAGGATTGGAATGGGAAGCAGTTGGATATCACATCTCATGCTATAGGAAGGGTCTCAGGTTTGGTATAAGCATTGAGATATCACATCTCATGCTATAGGACGGGTCTCAGGATTGGAATGGAAGGAGTTGGATATCACATCTCATGTTATAGGAAGGATCTCAGGTTTGGTATTAGAAGCATTGAGACATCACATCTCATGCTATAGGAAGGGTCTCAGGGTTGGAATGGGAAGGAGTTGGATATCACATCTCATCCAATAGGAAGGGTCTCAGGTTTGGAATGGGAAGGAATTGGATATCACATCTCATGTTATAGGAAGGATCTCAGGTTTGGTATTAGAAGCATTGAGATATCACATCTCATGCTATAGGAAGGGTCTCAGGATTGGAATGTGAAGGATTTGGATATCACATCTCATGCTAAAGGAAGGGTCTCAGGTTTGGTAGAAGCATTGAGATATCACGTCGCTGCTATCGGAAGGGTCTCAGGATTGGATTGGGAAGGAGTTGGATATCCCTTCTCATGCTATAGGAAGGGTCTCAGGATTTGAATGGCAAGGAGTTGGATATCACATCTCATGCCATAGGAAGGGTCTCAGGTTTGGTATAAGCATTGAGATATCACATCTCTGCTATCGGAAGGGTCTCAGGATTGGATTGGGAAGGAGTTGGATATCCCTTCTCATGCTATAGGAAGTGTCTCAGGTTGGAATGGGAAGGAGTTGGATATCACATCTCATGTTATAGGAAGGGTCTCAGGATTGGAATGGGAAGGATTTGGATATCACATCTCTTGCTATAGGAAGGGTCTCAGGATTGGAATGGGTAGGAGTTGGATATTATTTTCTTGCTATAGGAAGGGTCTCATGTTTGGAATGGGAAGGAGTTGGATATCACATATGCTATAGTTAGTGTCTCAGGTTTGGAACGGGAAGGAGTTGGATATCACATCTCATGTTATAGGAAGGGTCTCAGGTTTGGTATAAGCATTGAGATATCACATCTCTGCTATCGGAAGCGGCTCAGGATTGGAATGGGAAGGAGTTGGATATCCCATCTCATGTTATAGGAAGAGTCTCTGGTTTGGTATTAGAATCATTGAGATATCACATAGCATGCTGTAGGAAGGGTCTAAGGATTGGAATGGGATGGACTTGGATATCACATCTCATGTTATAGGTAGGCTCTCAGGTTTGCTATAAGCATTGAGATATCACATCTCATGCTATAGGAAGGGTCACAGGATTGGAATGGGAAGGAATTGGATATCACATCTCATGCTATAGGAAGGGTCTCAGATTTGGTATAAGCATTGAGATATCACATCTCATGCTAAAGGAAGGGTCTCAGGATTGGAATGGGAAGGAGTTGTATATGACATCTCAGGCCATAGGAAGGTTCTCAGGTTTGGTATAAGCATTGAGATATCACATCTCTGCTATCGGAAAGGTCTCAGGATTGGAATGGGAAGGAGTTGGATATCCCATCTCATGTTATAGGAAGGGTCTCAGGTTTGGTATTAGAAGCATAGAGATATCACATCTCATGCTATAGGAAGGGTCTCAGGATTGGAATGGGAAGGACTTGGATGTCACATCTCATGCTATAGGTAGGGTCTCAAGTTTGATATTAGAAGCATTGAGATAACAAATCTCATGATATCGGAAGGGTCTCAGGATTGGAATGGGAAGGAGTTGGATATCACATCTCATGATAAAGGAAGGGTCTAAGGTTTGGAAGGGGAAGGATTTGGATATCACATCTCATGTTATAGGACGGGTCTCAGGTTTAATATTAGAAGCATTGAGATATCAAGTCTCATGGTATAAGAAGGGTCTCAGAATTGGAATGGGAAGGAGTTAGATATCACAATTCAAGCTATAGGAAGGGTCTCAGGATTGGAATGGGAAGGAGTTTGATATCACATCTCATGCCATAGTATGGGTCTCAGGTTTGGTAGAAGCATTGGGATATCACATCTCATGCTATCGGAAGGGTATCAGTATTGGATTTGGAAGAAGTTGGATATCCCATCTCATGCTATAGGAAGGGTCTCAGGTTGGAATGGGAAGGAGTTGGATATCACATTTCGTGTTATAGGAAGGGTCTCAGGATTGGAATGGGAAGGACTTGGATATCATATCTCATGCTATAGGACGGGTCTCAGGTTTGTTATTAGAATCATTGAGATATCATATTGCATGCTGTAGGAAGGGTCTAAGGATTGGAATGGGAAGGACCTGGTTATCACATCTCATGCTATAGAACGGCTCTCAGGTTTGGAAAGGGAAGGAGTTGGATATCATATCTCATGTTATAGGATGGATCTCAGGTTTGGTATTAGAAGTATTGAGATATCACATCTCATGTTATCGGAAGGATCTCAGGTTTGGTATTAGAAGTATTGAGATATCACATCTCATGCTATAGGAAGGGTCTCAGGATTGGAATGGGAAGGAGTTGGATATCACATCTCATGCTAAAGGAAGGGTCTCAGGTTTGGTAGAAGCATTGAGATATCACATCTCATGCTATAGGAAGGGTCTCAGGATTGGAATGGGAAGGAGTTGGATATCACATCTCATGCTATAGGGAGGGTCTCAGGATTGGAATGGGAAGGACTTAGATATCACATATCATGCTATAGGGAGGGTCTCAGTTTTGATATTAGAAGCATTGAGATATCACATCTCATGCTATCGGAAGTGTCTCAGGATTGGAATGGGAAGGAGCTGGATATCACATCTCATGCTAAAGGAAGGGTCTCAGGTTTGGAAAGGGAAGGATTTGGATATCACATCTCATGTTATAGGAAGGGTCTCAGGTTTGGTATAAGCATTGAGATATCACATCTCTGCTATCGGAAGTGTCTCAGGATTGGAATGGGAAGGAGTTGGATATCCCATCTCATGTTATAGGACGGGTCTCAGGTTTGTTATTAGAATCATTGAGATATCATATTGCATGCTGTAGGAAGGGTCTAAGGGTTGGAATGTGAAGGACTTGGATATCACATCTCATGCTATAGATAGGCTCTTAGGTTTGGAAAGGGAAGGAGTTGGATATCACATTTCATGTTAGAGGAAGGATCTCAGGTTTGGTATTAGAAGCATTGAGATATCACATCTCATGCTATAGGAAGGGTCTCAGGATTGGAATGGGAAGCAGTTGGATATCACATCTCATGCTATAGGAAGGGTCTCAGGTTTGGTATAAGCATTGAGATATCACATCTCATGCTATAGGACGGGTCTCAGGATTGGAATGGAAGGAGTTGGATATCACATCTCATGTTATAGGAAGGATCTCAGGTTTGGTATTAGAAGCATTGAGACATCACATCTCATGCTATAGGAAGGGTCTCAGGGTTGGAATGGGAAGGAGTTGGATATCACATCTCATCCAATAGGAAGGGTCTCAGGTTTGGAATGGGAAGGAATTGGATATCACATCTCATGCTAAAGGAAGGGTCTCAGGTTTGGTAGAAGCATTGAGATATCACGTCGCTGCTATCGGAAGGGTCTCAGGATTGGATTGGGAATGAGTTGGATATCCCTTCTCATGCTATAGGAAGTGTCTCAGGTTGGAATGGGAAGGAGTTGGATATCACATCTCATGTTATAGGAAGGGTCTCAGGATTGGAATGGGAAGGATTTGGATATCACATCTCTTGCTATAGGAAGGGTCTCAGGATTGGAATGGGTAGGAGTTGGATATTACTTTCTTGCTATAGGAAGGGTCTCATGTTTGGAATGGGAAGGAGTTGGATATCACATATGCTATAGTTAGTGTCTCAGGTTTGGAACGGGAAGGAGTTGGATATCACATCTCATGTTATAGGAAGGGTCTCAGGTTTGGTATAAGCATTGAGATATCACATCTCTGCTATCGGAAGCGGCTCAGGATTGGAATGGGAAGGAGTTGGATATCCCATCTCATGTTATAGGAAGAGTCTCTGGTTTGGTATTAGAATCATTGAGATATCACATCGCATGCTGTAGGAAGGGTCTAAGGATTGGAATGGGATGGACTTGGATATCACATCTCATGTTATAGGTAGGCTCTCAGGTTTGCTATAAGCATTGAGATATCACATCACATGCTATAGGAAGGGTCACAGGATTGGAATGGGAAGGAATTGGATATCACATCTCATGCTATAGGAAGGGTCTCAGATTTGGTATAAGCATTGAGATATCACATCTCATGCTAAAGGAAGGGTCTCAGGATTGGAATGGGAAGGAGTTGTATATGACATCTCAGGCCATAGGAAGGTTCTCAGGTTTGGTATAAGCATTGAGATATCACATCTCTGCTATCGGAAAGGTCTCAGGATTGGAATGGGAAGGAGTTGGATATCCCATCTCATGTTATAGGAAGGGTCTCAGGTTTGGTATTAGAAGCATAGAGATATCACATCTCATGCTATAGGAAGGGTCTCAGGATTGGAATGGGAAGGACTTGGATGTCACATCTCATGCTATAGGTAGGGTCTCAAGTTTGATATTAGAAGCATTGAGATAAAAAATCTCATGATATCGGAAGGGTCTCAGGATTGGAATGGGAAGGAGTTGGATATCACATCTCATGATAAAGGAAGGGTCTAAGGTTTGGAAGGGGAAGGATTTGGATATCACATCTCATGTTATAGGACGGGTCTCAGGTTTAATATTAGAAGCATTGAGATATCAAGTCTCATGGTATAAGAAGGGTCTCAGAATTGGAATGGGAAGGAGTTGGATATCACACCTCAAGCTATAGGAAGGGTCTCAGGATTGGAATGGGAAGGAGTTTGATATCACATCTCATGCCATAGTATGGGTCTCAGGTTTGGTAGAAGCATTGGGATATCACATCTCATGCTATCGGAAGGGTATCATTATTGGATTTGGAAGAAGTTGGATATCCCATCTCATGCTATAGGAAGGGTCTCAGGTTGGAATGGGAAGGAGTTGGATATCACATTTCGTGTTATAGGAAGGGTCTCAGGATTGGAATGGGAAGGACTTGGATATCATATCTCATGCTATAGGACGGGTCTCAGGTTTGTTATTAGAATCATTGAGATATCATATTGCATGCTGTAGGAAGGGTCTAAGGATTGGAATGGGAAGGACCTGGTTATCACATCTCATGCTATAGAACGGCTCTCAGGTTTGGAAAGGGAAGGAGTTGGATATCACATCTCATGTTATAGGATGGATCTCAGGTTTGGTATTAGAAGTATTGAGATATCACATCTCATGTTATCGGAAGGATCTCAGGTTTGGTATTAGAAGTATTGAGATATCACATCTCATGCTATAGGAAGGGTCTCAGGATTGGAATGGGAAGGAGTTGGATATCACATCTCATGCTAAAGGAAGGGTCTCAGGTTTGGTAGAAGCATTGAGATATCACATCTCATGCTATAGGAAGGGTCTCAGGATTGGAATGGGAAGGACTTAGATATCACATATCATGCTATAGGGAGGGTCTCAGTTTTGATATTAGAAGCATTGAGATATCACATCTCATGCTATAGGAAGTGTCTCAGGATTGGAATGGGAAGGAGCTGGATATCACATCTCATGCTAAAGGAAGGGTCTCAGGTTTGGAACGGGAAGGAGTTGGATATCACATCTCATGTTATAGGAAGGGTCTCAGGTTTGGTATAAACATTGAGATATCACATCTCTGCTATCGGAAGTGTCTCAGGATTGGAATGGGAAGGAGTTGGATATCCCATCTCATGTTATAGGACGGGTCTCAGGTTTGTTATTGGAATCATTGAGATATCATATTGCATGCTGTAGGAAGGGTCTAAGGGTTGGAATGTGAAGGACTTGGATATCACATCTCATGCTATAGATAGGCTCTTAGGTTTGGAAAGGGAAGGAGTTGGATCTCACATTTCATGTTAGAGGAAGGATCTCAGGTTTGGTATTAGAAGCATTGAGATATCACATCTCATGCTATAGGAAGGGTCTCAGGATTGGAATGGGAAGGAGTTGGATATCACATCTCATGCTATAGGAAGGGTCTCAGGTTTGGTATAAGCATTGAGATATCACATCTCATGCTATAGGAAGGGTCTCAGGATTGGAATGGAAGGAGTTGGATATCAGATCTCATGTTATAGGAAGGATCTCAGGTTTGGTATTAGAAGCATTGAGACATCACATCTCATGCTATAGGAAGGGTCTCAGGATTGGAATGGGAAGGAGTTGGATATCAAATCTCATGCTATAGGAAGGGTCTCAGGATTGGAATGGGAAGGAGTTGAATATGACATCTCATGCCGTAGGAAGGGTCTCAGGTTTGGTATAAACATTGAGATATCACATCTCTGCTATCAAAAGGGTCTCAGGATTGGAATGGGAAGGAGTTGGATATCCCATCTCATGTTATAGGAAGAGTCTCAAGTTTGGTATTAGAAGCATTGAGATATCACATCTCATGCTATAGGAAGTGTCTCAGGATTGGAATGGGAAGGACTTGGATATCACATCTCATGCTATAGGTAGGGTCTCAGGTTTGGTATAAGCAGTGAGATATCACATCTCATGCTATAGGAAGTGTCTCAGGATTGGAATGGGAAGGAGTTGGATATCACATCTCATGTTATAGGAAGGATCTCAGGTTTGGTATAAGCATTGAGATATCACATCTCTGCTATCGGAAGGGTCTCAAGATTGGAATGGGAAGGAGTTGGATATTCCCATCTCATGTTATAGGAAGGGTCTCAGGTTTGGTATTAGAAGCATTGAGATATCACATCTCATGCTATAGGAAGGGTCTCAGGATTGGAATGGGAAGGACTTGGATATCACATCTCATGCTATAGGGAGGGTCTCAAGTTTGATATTAGAAGCTTTGAGATATCACATCTCATGATATCGGAAGGGTCTCAGGATTGGAATGGGAAGGAGTTGGATATCACATCTCATGATAAAGGAAGGGTCTAAGGTTTGGAAGGGGAAGGATTTGGATATCACATCTCATGTTATATTACGGGTCTCAGGTTTGGTATTAGAAGCATTGAGATATCAAGTCTCATAGTATAGGAAGGGTCTCAGAATTGGAATGGGAAGGAGTTGGATATCCCATCTCATGTTATAGGAAGAGTCTCTGGTTTGGTATTAGAATCATTGAGATATCACATCTCATGCTGTAGGAAGGGTCTAAGGATTGGAATGGGATGGACTTGGATATCACATCTCATGTTATAGGTAGGCTTTCAGGTTTGGTATAAGCATTGAGATATCACATCTCATGCTATAGGAAGGGTCTCAGAATTGGAATGGGAAGGAGTTGGATATCACATCTCAAGCTATAGGAAGGGTCTCAGTATTGGAATGGGAAGGACTTGGATATCACATCTCATGCTATAGGAAGGCTCTCAGGTTTGGAAGGGGAAAGAGTTGGATATCTCATTTCATGTTAGAGGTAGGATCTCAGGTTTGGTATTAGAGCCATTGAGATATCACATCTCATGCTATCAGAAGGGTCTCAGGAATGGAATGGGAAGGAGTTAGATATCACATCTCATGCTAAAGGGAGGGTCTCAGGTTTGGAAGGGGAAGGATTTGGATATCACATCTCATGTTATAGGAAGGATCTCAGGTTTGGTATTAGAAGCATTGAGATATCACATCTCATGCTATCGGAAGGATCTCAGGTTTGGTATTAGAAGCATTGAGATATCACATCTCATGCTATCGGAAGTGTCTCAGGATTGGAATGGGAAGGAGCTGGATATCACATCTCATGCTAAAGGAAGGGTCTCAGGTTTGGAACGGGAAGGATTTGGATATCACATCTCATGTTATAGGAAGGGTCTCAGGTTTGGTATAAGCATTGAGATATCACATCTCTGCTATCGGAAGTGTCTCAGGATTGGAATGGGAAGGAGTTGGATATCCCATCTCATGTTATAGGACGGGTCTCAGGTTTGTTATTAGAATCATTGAGATATCATATTGCATGCTGTAGGAAGGGTCTAAGGGTTGGAATGTGAAGGACTTGGATATCACATCTCATGCTATAGATAGGCTCTTAGGTTTGGAAATGGAAGGAGTTGGATATCACATTTCATGTTAGAGGAAGGATCTCAGGTTTGGTATTAGAAGCATTGAGATATCACATCTCATGCTATAGGAAGGGTCTCAGGATTGGAATGGGAAGCAGTTGGATATCACATCTCATGCTATAGGAAGGGTCTCAGGTTTGGTATAAGCCTTGAGATATCACATCTCATGCTATAGGACGGGTCTCAGGATTGGAATGGAAGGAGTTGGATATCACATCTCATGTTATAGGAAGGATCTCAGGTTTGGTATTAGAAGCATTGAGATATCACATCTCATGATATCGGAAGGGTCTCAGGATTGGAATGGGAAGGAGTTGGATATCACATCTCATGATAAAGAACGGGTCTAAGGTTTGGAAGGGGAAGGATTTGGATATCACATCTCATGTTATATTACGGGTCTCAGGTTTGGTATTAGAAGCATTGAGATATCAAGTCTCATAGTATAGGAAGGGTCTCAGAATTGGAATGGGAAGGAGTTGGATATCCCATCTCATGTTATAGGAAGAGTCTCTGGTTTGGTATTAGAATCATTGAGATATTCACATCGCATGCTGTAGGAAGGGTCTAAGGATTGGAATGGGATGGACTTGGATATCACATCTCATGCTATAGGTAGGCTCTCAGGTTTGGTATAAGCATTGAGATATCACATCTCATGCTATAGGAAGGGTCTCAGAATTGGAATGGGAAGGAGTTGGATATCACATCTCAAGCTATAGGAAGGGTCTCAGTATTGGAATGGGAAGGACTTGGATATCACATCTCATGCTATAGGAAGGCTCTCAGGTTTGGAAGGGGAAAGAGTTGGATATCTCATTTCATGTTAGAGGTAGGATCTCAGGTTTGGTATTAGAGGCATTGAGATATCACATCTCATGCTATCAGAAGGGTCTCAGGAATGGAATGGGAAGGATTTGGATATCACATCTCATGTTATAGGAAGGATCTCAGGTTTGGTATTAGAAGCATTGAGATATCACATCTCATGCTATCGGAAGGATCTCAGGTTTGGTATTAGAAGCATTGAGATATCACATCTCATGCTATCAGAAGAGTCTCAGGATTGGAATAGGAAGGAGTTGGATATCACATTTCATGCTAAAGGGAGGGTCTCAGGTTTGGAAGGGGAAGGATTTGGATATCACATCTCATGTTATCGGAAGGATCTCACGTTTGGTATTAGAAGTATTGAGATATCATATCTCATGCTATAGGAAGGGTCTCAGGATTGGAATGGGAAGGAGTTGGATATCACATCTCATGATATAGGGAGGGTCTCAGGATTGGAATGGGAAGGACTTAGATATCACATATCATGCTATAGGGAGGGTCTCAGTTTTGATATTAGAAGCATTGAGATATCACATCTCATGCTATCGGAAGTGTCTCAGGATTGGAATGGGAAGGAGCTGGATATCACATCTCATGCTAAAGGAAGGGTCTCAGGTTTGGAACGAGAAGGATTTGGATATCACATCTCATGTTATAGGAAGGGTCTCAGGTTTGGTATAAGCATTGAGATATCACATCTCTGCTATCGGAAGTGTCTCAGGATTGGAATGGGAAGGAGTTGGATATCCCATCTCATGTTATAGGACGGGTCTCAGGTTTGTTATTAGAATCATTGAGATATCATATTGCATGCTGTAGGAAGGGTCTAAGGGTTGGAATGTGAAGGACTTGGATATCACATCTCATGCTATAGATAGGCTCTTAGGTTTGGAAAGGGAAGGAGTTGGATATCACATTTCATGTTAGAGGAAGGATCTCAGGTTTGGTATTAGAAGCATTGAGATATCACATCTCATGCTATAGGAAGGGTCTCAGGATTGGAATGGGAAGCAGTTGGATATCACATCTCATGCTATAGGAAGGGTCTCAGGTTTGGTATAAGCATTGAGATATCACATCTCATGCTATAGGACGGGTCTCAGGATTGGAATGGAAGGAGTTGGATATCACATCTCATGTTATAGGAAGGATCTCAGGTTTGGTATTAGAAGCATTGAGACATCACATCTCATGCTATAGGAAGGGTCTCAGGGTTGGAATGGGAAGGAGTTGGATATCACATCTCATCCAATAGGAAGGGTCTCAGGTTTGGAATGGGAAGGAATTGGATATCACATCTCATGTTATAGGAAGGATCTCAGGTTTGGTATTAGAAGCATTGAGATATCACATCTCATGCTATAGGAAGGGTCTCAGGATTGGAATGTGAAGGATTTGGATATCACATCTCATGCTAAAGGAAGGGTCTCAGGTTTGGTAGAAGCATTGAGATATCACGTCGCTGCTATCGGAAGGGTATCAGGATTGGATTGGGAAGGAGTTGGATATCCCTTCTCATGCTATAGGAAGGGTCTCAGGATTTGAATGGCAAGGAGTTGGATATCACATCTCATGCCATAGGAAGGGTCTCAGGTTTGGTATAAGCATTGAGATATCACATCTCTGCTATCGGAAGGGTCTCAGGATTGGATTGGGAAGGAGTTGGATATCCCTTCTCATGCTATAGGAAGTGTCTCAGGTTGGAATGGGAAGTGTTAAGACGGATTTCTGAACTCTGTCCTGGTGGCGCAGAAGTTCAGAAGGCCAACCTAATTACTTGGAACAGGGTAACCTCTGGACAAGCCAGACCAATCAAGGTAGCGATCGCGGCGGTCAAGACTAGGTCTCAAGAGGGGTGAGGGTGACTGAAAGCCCGCAATGAGCACACAAAGCAAGAGCGCTTACAAACTACTCCAAACAGTTGTTTATATCAAAAATAGATACACATTTATTATAAGGCCTCAAAACTAATGACCACAGTAAAAGCAGCAACATACAACGATATTAAACCAACACATACACTATCCACCCAATATATATACAGAATACACAGTTTCACAGCATTAGCAGCACGAAATATGTTATCCACCTGCAGGGGAAGGAAAACAGGCAGTGCGAACCAATGCGAGTGATATGTCCGCCTTCTGAGGCCCCTAACTGGATGGTAGTCCAATCCCTACGAAGAGTGGAGCCTAGCGCTCAAAAGTACCTGCACACGCCGGTGCCAATGGGCAGAAGGTGAAGCTCTTCGGAGGACGTTGAACAGCTCTGTAGGGAGCTCTAATGAAGGAGAACACGGTCCGCGACTCTAGCGCAGCCTCCACTGTGAGGCAGAAGCAGGGCGCGAGTACGGACAAGGGGTGCTGTATTCACAGCGGGGAAAAGCAAAGGGCACTGCAGGAGGGCGACCAGATCCTAGCTAATCTACTCACCGGTCCCCGAAGCAAGCAGGCCCGAGCTTCTCCTCGATAGATGCAGCTTCTGGCAGGTTCTGAAGAGCAGGGAACGTCTCGTCGTCGTGCAGAGTAAAAAGACGTCCCGATCGAAGAAACAAGCACAGTTTTGTCGCCACCGCAGGGCAACGGAACGGCCGGGTGTATTCAAGCCAAACGAGCACCGCTCACCTCTAGCTTAGGACTGCTAAGCAAACGAAGCGTGTGAGCATGCCCCGGACTCAGAATACCACCCAACCTGTCGGCGATTACAGAGCAGGCCTCCTTAGTAAGCTGGTCAGTCAACTGGATGGCCCAGAGACACTTCCGAAGGCTTACAGCAGGAGTTGATGAAGGTGCCGGGAATAGCTGGTCCTGCTATTCCAATAGGTCGAAGCGCCAGTACAGGCCTTCTTGTTCGATCTTAGGTGGAAAGGGCTTCACCGGACGACAGCAATGAGGAGCAGAAGTTCTTCAGGGGGTCACCAGTGATTCCTCGGTCCAGCCTCGTGTTCGCAGGATACTTGGCTCCTGTATCCCTGGGTTCGCAAGAACTCAGGAGATCGACATGGTAGTGGTGTTTCCAGCTCCCTCTTATCCACGGTTCCCTTCGCGCCAAAACGGAGGGGAGCCAATGGGAGATCCGCTCATCAACACACATACCATACGTGGACCAATCACGGACCACAGTGGTCCCAGGCATTCACACCACCCTAGACTCTCTGGCACCCAGGATGTGTATTGGGACCAGACAGCCCATCCCACATCCTGGGGGCACTCAAACGACATGTAGAAGCCCGCGAAAGCAACCGTGTTTCGCGGGAAACTACATGCCCAAATAAGGAAGGCCCCGGGTCGCCTGACCCGGGGGAAGGTAAAGGGAGCAAGACGGACAGTGGACTAGACAAAGGAGCCTCGTGGTCCGGCCATTTTGGGTAGCCGGGCCACCCTTTTGTGTTCGCGGCAAAAAGGTGCTCAGAACGGCAAAAGGAGCTCAAAATAAACCAAATGATCGCTGCCACCAGCCCAGTCCCTGAATGACTTGCACCGATCCAAAAACCATCCTATAAGAGTGTCTAGGGTCCGTAGAAGGCTAGAGACCCAAGAGAGCTGTAACTTAGCTTACAGTGCCCTCTTGTGTCGTGTTGCACTAAAATGGCGACACGATAAAAGAAACTACGGGAAACAGCGTTCCCCGGTACTGACTGTCTTAAGGGCATGTCAGTTTCCCCGTAAGAAAGGAGCGAAAGCCCAGAGGAGTACAGCAGAAGGCTGCACTTCTCTGGCAAAGTCAAGAAAACAGGTTGAAAACAATAGCAAAAAGTTTAGGGGTTGCCACATGGAAGGAAAGTTCCCTACAATAACGAAATCTTTCCTAACACTCGCCCCTCCCAGACTATGGACAGGGGGAACTAATCCACCCCTGGATGAGTCTCTTGTTCAGGTCGGTAAAACATTCTGGACAACCCATCAGCATTGCTATGTTGGACACCTGGCCTATGCTCAATAGTGAAGTCGAAGCCTTGTAGACTTATGGACCACCTAAGCAACTTTGGATTCTCCCCCTTCATGTTCATTAGCCACTTTAACGGCTTATGGTCAGTCTGCACAGTGAAGTGGGTCCCATAGAGGTAGGGCCGCAGCTTCCTTAGGGCCCACACAACAGAGAAACATTCTTTCTCTACCGTGGACCATCTGAGCTCTCTGTCCTTAAGCTGGCGACTAATAAAACCGATAGGGTGTTCCTTACCCTTCTCATCTACTTGTGATAGTACAGCTCCTATCCCAGTGTCAGAGGCATCCGTCTGCACGATAAAAGGTCTTTGATAATCAGGGGCCCTGAGCACAGGGGCCTGGCACAAGGAGTCTTTCAAGCCATTGAAGGCCTTCTCACACTCGTCAGTCCAAGTTACCTTCTTGGGTTTCTTCGGAGTTGTGAGGGCAGTCAGAGGAGCAGCTATGGTGCCATAGTCTGCCATAAAATTGCGGTAATAACCCGTGAGTCCTAAGAAGGCTCTCACTTGGGTTTGTGTAGTGGGGGTAGGCCAGTCTTGTACTGCTTGTACTTTACTGGGGAGAGGCTGTATCCTTCCTCCACCTACTTCATGCCCAAGGTAAACCACTGAGCCTTGTCCAATCTGGCATTTACTCGCCTTTATGGTCAAGTGGGCTTTCTGAAGAGCCTGGAGCACAATCCCGAGGTGTTTCACATGGTCTTCCCAGGTGGCACTGAAAACTGCTATATCGTCCAGATATGCAAGACAGAATTCGTCCAACCCATTCAACACATGATTCACAAGCCTCTGGAAAGTGGCAGGTGCATTCTTCAATCCGAACGGCATTACCCGGAATTGGTAAAGCCCGTCGGGAGTTGAAAATGCTGTCTTCTCCTTGGCATGTTCTGCTAAAGCTATTTGCCAATAGCCCGCAGTCAGGTCAAACGTGCTGAGGTACTTGGAGGCACCCAAGGTATCCACCAGCTCGTCAGTTCGAGGCAAGGGGTGAGCGTCTGTCTTGGTGACAGCATTCAGAGCCCTGTAATCCACGCAGAACCTCAATTCAGAAGTGCCTGCCTTTGGAACCAATACCACAGGACTGGACCAAGGACTACTAGAGGGTTCAATCACCCCAAGGTCTAACATCTTGTTGACCTCGGTCTTAATATAAGACCGTACTTTATCCGACATCCTGTATCCCCTACTTTTGGTAGGTACACTGTCTCCTGTGTCAATGTTATGTTTGCACCAAGGTGTCAAACCAGGCGACTGTGAAAACAGGGGGGAAAACTGCCTAAGCAAACTTTTCACCTCAGCCTGCTGATCAGAAGTCAGGTGAGGGGCCACTCGGACACCCTCAACGGAGCTATCTGAAGGACCGCTTTGGAACAGGTCGGGAAGAGGTTCTGACTCCTCTTCCTCAACGTCTGACGCCAGTAGCAGTGCTGCGATTTCGACTCTTGGGACGAAAGCCTTCAGCCTATTTACGTGGAACACTTTTGGAGCCTGTCCAGGCCTTCCAAGGTCCACTAAATAGTTCACCTCACCCAGGGGCTCCACCACTGTGTAAGGGCCTGACCATTTGTCCTGTAAAGCGCGAGGCCTTATAGGGTTCATGATCAGGACTTGCTGACCAGGGGTAAAGTGAATTAAGGAAGCTTTCTGGTCGTACCAATGTTTCACCAGCGCTTGTCCTGCCTTCAACTTTTCACTAGCCAAGCCCATCAGGAGTACCATCCGTTTTCTGAGCCCTAGCACATAGTCAACTACATTGGTAGTAACAGGGGGAGTGGGCATCTCCCATCCCTCTTTGACGATGGCTAAGGGTCCCCGTACGGGATGACCGAACAGAAGTTCGAAGGGGCTGAAGCCAACACCCTCCTGTGGTACCTCTCTGTAGGCAAACAACAAGCATGGTAAAAGAAGGTCCCATTTCCTCCTCTGGGGCTCCTCCAGAGCCCCAATCATGCTCTTTAGCGTTCTGTTGAAACGCTCCACCAGACCATTGGTCTGGGGGTGGTATGCAGAAGAGAACTTGTAGGTGACCCCACATTCTTTCCACATAGCCTGCATATACTTCGACATAAAGTTGCTGCCACGATCTGACACAACTTCTTTAGGGAAGCCAACCCTAGTAAATATGCCGAGTAAAGCTTTTGCAACTGACTTGGCAGTTACAGTCTTTAATGGGATGGCCTCAGGATACCTGGTTGCATGGTCGACCAGCACCAGGATAAACCTATTGCCTGAGGATGTTTGCGGGTCAAGGGGACCAACGATGTCGATCCCTACCCTTTCAAATGGTACCCCCACAACTGGGAGCGGTACCAACGGAGCTTGGATTGTCGCGCCAACCTTACCAGACAACTGGCAGGAGGCACAACTCCTGCAGTGACTTTCTACTTGCACCCCCATCTTGGGCCAGTAGAAGTGCATAGATAACCTTTGCTTGGTCCTCTTCATTCCAAGGTGACCAGCAAGGGGAACTTCATGCGCCAACTGCAGGAGGAAGGGTCTAACAGAAAGGGGAACCACCAACCTCCTATGGTCTCCTTCTGTAGACTCTGTGGGCTCACTGTACAGGAGTCCACCTTCCCAATAAATCCGATGCTTCCCAGGAGGTTCACCCTCAAGCTGGGAGCAGGCCTGTCTCCTTAGGCCTTCCAGAGATGGGCACTCACGTTGGCCCTTACTGAAGTCGTCCCTATCAGGACCTCCTTCAACTAACAAGTCTTTTAGTTCAGGATGGTCGTTGGGGTCGAACACTTCAGGCATCGCCACCTCCTCGTCAGGCTCGGGCGATTGACCAACTCCCTCCACCGCAGTGGTAGGCGAGTTCGGGGGAATATTCTCTTTCCCCCGTCGGGACTTGTTGACTCCTTTCGCCTTGGGTTTCCCCTTCGGCTGGGGCGGCGTATTGGACTTGGCCAATGCTGCCCGTGCTTGAGACCGTGTGTAGGGTCTTTCGGCAGTGTCTCCTACGAGCCCTAGAGCTCTGAGATCATTGCCCAACAAGACCTTTCCCGGGACGTTTCTCTGAATGCTCACTGGAATCCTAACTGCTGTACCATTTAAAGTTAGATTAACAGGGATCACGGGAAACATACGGAGGGGGCCGTCAGCCAACTTAGTGGGCATCAGAGTAGCTCTGGCAACTTCCTCTGAGTCTACCAAGGTAGAATCCACTACAGTTCGACTGCACCCACTATCCCTAAGAGCTGGAGTATCCACTCCATTGATCAGCACACTGTCTTTAAAGTAGTGCTTGGTATTATCCGGAATCCTAGCATACGCCTCTGCGACTTTAGGCTCCCAGGAACCCAGGGACACTAAAACTACCTCAGCCTCTATTCCGCTGGGAAATGAGTCTGAGGAGAAGGATGCTCCTGTAATCTCTTCTTCCTCGTAGGAGGAGAAGGCCAGATTAGCGGAGTGGACCCCCAAAGGTCTAACCTTACAACGGGGATCCCCCTTCACATGGTCAGTTGCTCCACAAGAAAAACAAGCCCCATTGGGTCTGTTTACGTAGGGAGGCTTATTATAACCAGAGTTCTGTTTCGGAGGCGAACCTCCACTACCCTGTGAGTTCTCGGATGGCTTACCCTTATTTTTCTTTTTGTGGCCCTTATGGGAGGAAGATTTAGCAGATTCCCCACCCTCCATATCTTTGGACTTTTTCCCTTCCTCCTGCTTACCAGGATGAGTTTTGTCCTTATGGGACACTCGATGTGACACCCATAAGTCTGCTGCAATGGCCAGCTTCTTAGGATCTATCTCCTTCGAATCGGCCAAATGCTGCTTAAGCTCCGGGGAAGAAGAAGCAAAAATGTGTTCCAGCATGACCAGATTGATCATGCCTTCGAAGGTAGAAACCTTATAACCTTCAACCCAGCCAGTCAAGTTTTTCAGGGACTCAGCTACATACGACACCCAAGTACCACCTTCCTTTTTCTTATACTCTCTAAACCTTTTCAAATATTGGGTCGGAGTCTTCCCAAACTTTAAAATGAGAGTCTGCTTCAACATTGCAAAATCAGCGCGCTCAGCCTTCGACATTTCCATAATGGCACTGCAACCAGAATGGGGCAGTCTGCTGAGTAACCATGCAATCTTATCCGCATTATCAACCTCTTGAACCTCGCATGCATACTCAAACGCATTTAACCAGTCCATAATGTCATTTCGTTCCTCATACACACTGAGCAGATCTTTTGGAAACCGTGGATGAGAGGAAGCCCCAGAACCATGTCCAGGACCCTTGGACCCATTTGCGAACTGAAGCTTGGCCAGTTCCAACTGGTGATCCCTGTCTTTTTGTTTTTCTGCCTGGTCGATTTTCAGTTTGGCTATGCTGAATTCAAGCTCCTGCTGCCTAAACCGCAGCTCTTGCTTCTTGAATTCAAGCATAGCCTCCCCATCAACACTGGCAGAGGAAACGTTAGACATTACATCCTCCCTGTCCTCGTGGTCGTGATGGATCAGTGCAGCGGCAGAACCGTCGGTTCTGCCAGTGAGAGCAGCCCCACCACCTTCTGCACTGTCCTCGGAAGTTATAGCGTCAAGCTGCGCTTCTTGCCACGCCACGATTCTCTGGATCATTTCCAATTTAGTGCCTTGAGAGGAAACCCCTCTCTCCGCACACATCTTCTTCAATGTTTCAGATTTCGAAGCATTTAAGGTTAATAAAGTATTCGTTTCCATACTGTCGATAGGACTATGGCCTTTTTAACGTTATATTCAATACTTTACTGCGTGTCCTGGTTGGAATAACCTGAAAACGCCCTAGCTCGTGCGCAACACTGGATACCCTCAGTCGTATCCCACCGCTGTACACCAATTTGTTAAGACGGATTTCTGAACTCTGTCCTGGTGGCGCAGAAGTTCAGAAGGCCAACCTAATTACTTGGAACAGGGTAACCTCTGGACAAGCCAGACCAATCAAGGTAGCGATCGCGGCGGTCAAGACTAGGTCTCAAGAGGGGTGAGGGTGACTGAAAGCCCGCAATGAGCACACAAAGCAAGAGCGCTTACAAACTACTCCAAACAGTTGTTTATATCAAAAATAGATACACATTTATTATAAGGCCTCAAAACTAATGACCACAGTAAAAGCAGCAACATACAACGATATTAAACCAACACATACACTATCCACCCAATATATATACAGAATACACAGTTTCACAGCATTAGCAGCACGAAATATGTTATCCACCTGCAGGGGAAGGAAAACAGGCAGTGCGAACCAATGCGAGTGATATGTCCGCCTTCTGAGGCCCCTAACTGGATGGTAGTCCAATCCCTACGAAGAGTGGAGCCTAGCGCTCAAAAGTACCTGCACACGCCGGTGCCAATGGGCAGAAGGTGAAGCTCTTCGGAGGACGTTGAACAGCTCTGTAGGGAGCTCTAATGAAGGAGAACACGGTCCGCGACTCTAGCGCAGCCTCCACTGTGAGGCAGAAGCAGGGCGCGAGTACGGACAAGGGGTGCTGTATTCACAGCGGGGAAAAGCAAAGGGCACTGCAGGAGGGCGACCAGATCCTAGCTAATCTACTCACCGGTCCCCGAAGCAAGCAGGCCCGAGCTTCTCCTCGATAGATGCAGCTTCTGGCAGGTTCTGAAGAGCAGGGAACGTCTCGTCGTCGTGCAGAGTAAAAAGACGTCCCGATCGAAGAAACAAGCACAGTTTTGTCGCCACCGCAGGGCAACGGAACGGCCGGGTGTATTCAAGCCAAACGAGCACCGCTCACCTCTAGCTTAGGACTGCTAAGCAAACGAAGCGTGTGAGCATGCCCCGGACTCAGAATACCACCCAACCTGTCGGCGATTACAGAGCAGGCCTCCTTAGTAAGCTGGTCAGTCAACTGGATGGCCCAGAGACACTTCCGAAGGCTTACAGCAGGAGTTGATGAAGGTGCCGGGAATAGCTGGTCCTGCTATTCCAATAGGTCGAAGCGCCAGTACAGGCCTTCTTGTTCGATCTTAGGTGGAAAGGGCTTCACCGGACGACAGCAATGAGGAGCAGAAGTTCTTCAGGGGGTCACCAGTGATTCCTCGGTCCAGCCTCGTGTTCGCAGGATACTTGGCTCCTGTATCCCTGGGTTCGCAAGAACTCAGGAGATCGACATGGTAGTGGTGTTTCCAGCTCCCTCTTATCCACGGTTCCCTTCGCGCCAAAACGGAGGGGAGCCAATGGGAGATCCGCTCATCAACACACATACCATACGTGGACCAATCACGGACCACAGTGGTCCCAGGCATTCACACCACCCTAGACTCTCTGGCACCCAGGATGTGTATTGGGACCAGACAGCCCATCCCACATCCTGGGGGCACTCAAACGACATGTAGAAGCCCGCGAAAGCAACCGTGTTTCGCGGGAAACTACATGCCCAAATAAGGAAGGCCCCGGGTCGCCTGACCCGGGGGAAGGTAAAGGGAGCAAGACGGACAGTGGACTAGACAAAGGAGCCTCGTGGTCCGGCCATTTTGGGTAGCCGGGCCACCCTTTTGTGTTCGCGGCAAAAAGGTGCTCAGAACGGCAAAAGGAGCTCAAAATAAACCAAATGATCGCTGCCACCAGCCCAGTCCCTGAATGACTTGCACCGATCCAAAAACCATCCTATAAGAGTGTCTAGGGTCCGTAGAAGGCTAGAGACCCAAGAGAGCTGTAACTTAGCTTACAGTGCCCTCTTGTGTCGTGTTGCACTAAAATGGCGACACGATAAAAGAAACTACGGGAAACAGCGTTCCCCGGTACTGACTGTCTTAAGGGCATGTCAGTTTCCCCGTAAGAAAGGAGCGAAAGCCCAGAGGAGTACAGCAGAAGGCTGCACTTCTCTGGCAAAGTCAAGAAAACAGGTTGAAAACAATAGCAAAAAGTTTAGGGGTTGCCACATGGAAGGAAAGTTCCCTACAATAACGAAATCTTTCCTAACAGGAAGGAGTTGGATATCACATCTCATTTTATAGGAAGGGTCTCAGGATTGGAATGGGAAGGATTTGGATATCACATCTCTTGCTATAGGAAGGGTCTCAGGATTGGAATGGGTAGGAGTTGGATATTACTTTCTTGCTATAGGAAGGGTCTCATGTTTGGAATGGGAAGGAGTTGGATATCACATATGCTATAGTTAGTGTCTCAGGTTTGGAACGGGAAGGAGTTGGATATCACATCTCATGTTATAGGAAGGGTCTCAGGTTTGGTATAAGCATTGAGATATCACATCTCTGCTATCGGAAGCGGCTCAGGATTGGAATGGGAAGGAGTTGGATATCCCATCTCATGTTATAGGAAGAGTCTCTGGTTTGGTATTAGAATCATTGAGATATCACATCGCATGCTGTAGGAAGGGTCTAAGGATTGGAATGGGATGGACTTGGATATCACATCTCATGTTATAGGTAGGCTCTCAGGTTTGGTATAAGCATTGAGATATCACATCTCATGCTATAGGAAGGGTCTCAGGATTGGAATGGGAAGGAATTGGATATCACATCTCAGGCTATAGGAAGGGTCTCAGGATTGGAATGGGAAGGAGTTGGATATCACATCTCATGCTATAGGAAGGGTCTCAGGTTTGGTATAAGCATTGATATATCACATCTCATGCTATAGGAAGGGTCTCAGGATTGGAATGGAAGGAGTTGGATATCACATCTCATGTTATAGGAAGGATCTCAGGTTTGGTATTAGAAGCATTGAGACATCACATCTCATGCTATAGGAAGGGTCTCAGGATTGGAATGGGATGGAGTTGGATATCAAATCTCATGCTATAGGAAGGGTCTCAGGATTGGAATGGGAAGGAGTTGAATATGACATCTCATGCCGTAGGAAGGGTCTCAGGTTTGGTATAAACATTGAGATATCACATCTCTGCTATCAAAAGGGTCTCAGGATTGGAATTGGAAGGAGTTGGATATCCCATCTCATGTTATAGGAAGAGTCTCAGGTTTGGTATTAGAAGCATTGAGATGTCACATCTCATGCTATAGGAAGTGTCTCAGGATTGGAATGGGAAGGACTTGGATATCACATCTCATGCTATAGGTAGGGTCTCAAGTTTGACATTAGAAGCATTGAGATATCACATCTCATGCTATAGGAAGGGTCTGAGGATTGGAATGGGAAGGAGTTGGATATCACATCTGCTATGGGAAGGGTCTCAGGTTTGGTATAAGCAGTGAGATATCACATCTCATGCTATAGGAAGTGTCTCAGGATTGGAATGGGAAGGAGTTGGATATCACATCTCATGTTATAGGAAGGATCTCAGGTGTGGTATAAGCATTGAGATATCACATCTCTGCTATCGGAAGGGTATGAAGATTGGAATGGGAAGGAGTTGGATATTCCCATCTCATGTTATAGGAAGGGTCTCAGGTTTGGTATTAGAAGAATTGAGATATCACATCTCATGCTATAGGAAGGGTCTCAGGATTGGAATGGGAAGGACTTGGATATCACATCTCATGCTACAGGGAGGGTCTCAAGTTTGATATTAGAAGCTTTGAGATATCACATCTCATGATATCGGAAGGGTCTCAGGATTGGAATGGGAAGGAGTTGGATATCACATCTCATGATAAAGGAAGGGTCTAAGGTTTGGAAGGGGAAGGATTTGGATATCACATCTCATGTTATATTACGGGTCTCAGGTTTAGTATTAGAAGCATTGAGATATCAAGTCTCATAGTATAGGAAGGGTCTCAGAATTGGAATGGGAAGGAGTTGGATATCCCATCTCATGTTATAGGAAGAGTCTCTGGTTTGGTATTAGAATCATTGAGATATCACATTGCATGCTGTAGGAAGGGTCTAAGGATTGGAATGGGATGGACTTGGATATCACATCTCATGCTATAGGTAGGCTCTCAGGTTTGGTATAAGCATTGAGATATCACATCTCATGCTATAGGAAGGGTCTCAGAATTGGAATGGGAAGGAGTTGGATATCACATCTCAAGCTATAGGAAGGGTCTCAGTATTGGAATGGGAAGGACTTGGATATCACATCTCATGCTATAGGAAGGCTCTCAGGTTTGGAAGGGGAAAGAGTTGGATATCTCATTTCATGTTAGAGGTAGGATCTCAGGTTTGGTATTAGAGGCATTGAGATATCACATCTCATGCTATCAGAAGGGTCTCAGGAATGGAATGGGAAGGAGTTAGATATCACATCTCATGCTAAAGGGAGGGTCTCAGGTTTGGAAGGGGAAGGATTTGGATATCACATCTCATGTTATAGGAAGGATCTCAGGTTTGGTATTAGAAGCATTGAGATATCACATCTCATGCTATCGGAAGGATCTCAGGTTTGGTATTAGAAGCATTGAGATATCACATCTCATGCTATCAGAAGAGTCTCAGGATTGGAATAGGAAGGAGTTGGATATCACATTTCATGCTAAAGGGAGGGTCTCAGGTTTGGAAGGGGAAGGATTTGGATATCACATCTCATGTTATCGGAAGGATCTCACGTTTGGTATTAGAAGTATTGAGATATCATATCTCATGCTATAGGAAGGGTCTCAGGATTGGAATGGGAAGGAGTTGGATATCACATCTCATGCTATAGGGAGGGTCTCAGGATTGGAATCGGAAGGACTTAGATATCACATATCATGCTATAGGGAGGGTCTCAGTTTTGATATTAGAAGCATTGAGATATCACATCTCATGCTATCGGAAGTGTCTCAGGATTGGAATGGGAAGGAGCTGGATATCACATCTCATGCTAAAGGAAGGGTCTCAGGTTTGGAACGGGAAGGATTTGGATATCACATCTCATGTTATAGGAAGGGTCTCAGGTTTGGTATAAGCATTGAGATATCACATCTCTGCTATCGGAAGTGTCTCAGGATTGGAATGGGAAGGAGTTGGATATCCCATCTCATGTTATAGGACGGGTCTCAGGTTTGTTATTAGAATCATTGAGATATCATATTGCATGCTGTAGGAAGGGTCTAAGGGTTGGAATGTGAAGGACTTGGATATCACATCTCATGCTATAGATAGGCTCTTAGGTTTGGAAAGGGAAGGAGTTGGATATCACATTTCATGTTAGAGGAATGATCTCAGGTTTGGTATTAGAAGCATTGAGATATCACATCTCATGCTATAGGAAGGGTCTCAGGATTGGAATGGGAAGCAGTTGGATATCACATCTCATGCTATAGGAAGGGTCTCAGGTTTGGTATAAGCATTGAGATATCACATCTCATGCTATAGGACGGGTCTCAGGATTGGAATGGAAGGAGTTGGATATCACATCTCATGTTATAGGAAGGATCTCAGGTTTGGTATTAGAAGCATTGAGACATCACATCTCATGCTATAGGAAGGGTCTCAGGGTTGGAATGGGAAGGAGTTGGATATCACATCTCATCCAATAGGAAGGGTCTCAGGTTTGGAATGGGAAGGAATTGGATATCACATCTCATGTTATAGGAAGGATCTCAGGTTTGGTATTAGAAGCATTGAGATATCACATCTCATGCTATAGGAAGGGTCTCAGGATTGGAATGTGAAGGATTTGGATATCACATCTCATGCTAAAGGAAGGGTCTCAGGTTTGGTAGAAGCATTGAGATATCACGTCGCTGCTATCGGAAGGGTCTCAGGATTGGATTGGGAAGGAGTTGGATATCCCTTCTCATGCTATAGGAAGGGTCTCAGGATTTGAATGGCAAGGAGTTGGATATCACATCTCATGCCATAGGAAGGGTCTCAGGTTTGGTATAAGCATTGAGATATCACATCTCTGCTATCGGAAGGGTCTCAGGATTGGATTGGGAAGGAGTTGGATATCCCTTCTCATGCTATAGGAAGTGTCTCAGGTTGGAATGGGAAGGAGTTGGATATCACATCTCATGTTATAGGAAGGGTCTCAGGATTGGAATGGGAAGGATTTGGATATCACATCTCTTGCTATACGAAGGGTCTCAGGATTGGAATGGGTAGGAGTTGGATATTATTTTCTTGCTATAGGAAGGGTCTCATGTTTGGAATGGGAAGGAGTTGGATATCACATATGCTATAGTTAGTGTCTCAGGTTTGGAACGGGAAGGAGTTGGATATCACATCTCATGTTATAGGAAGGGTCTCAGGTTTGGTATAAGCATTGAGATATCACATCTCTGCTATCGGAAGCGGCTCAGGATTGGAATGGGAAGGAGTTGGATATCCCATCTCATGTTATAGGAAGAGTCTCTGGTTTGGTATTAGAATCATTGAGATATCACATAGCATGCTGTAGGAAGGGTCTAAGGATTGGAATGGGATGGACTTGGATATCACATCTCATGTTATAGGTAGGCTCTCAGGTTTGCTATAAGCATTGAGATATCACATCTCATGCTATAGGAAGGGTCACAGGATTGGAATGGGAAGGAATTGGATATCACATCTCATGCTATAGGAAGGGTCTCAGATTTGGTATAAGCATTGAGATATCACATCTCATGCTAAAGGAAGGGTCTCAGGATTGGAATGGGAAGGAGTTGTATATGACATCTCAGGCCATAGGAAGGTTCTCAGGTTTGGTATAAGCATTGAGATATCACATCTCTGCTATCGGAAAGGTCTCAGGATTGGAATGGGAAGGAGTTGGATATCCCATCTCATGTTATAGGAAGGGTCTCAGGTTTGGTATTAGAAGCATAGAGATATCACATCTCATGCTATAGGAAGGGTCTCAGGATTGGAATGGGAAGGACTTGGATGTCACATCTCATGCTATAGGTAGGGTCTCAAGTTTGATATTAGAAGCATTGAGATAACAAATCTCATGATATCGGAAGGGTCTCAGGATTGGAATGGGAAGGAGTTGGATATCACATCTCATGATAAAGGAAGGGTCTAAGGTTTGGAAGGGGAAGGATTTGGATATCACATCTCATGTTATAGGACGGGTCTCAGGTTTAATATTAGAAGCATTGAGATATCAAGTCTCATGGTATAAGAAGGGTCTCAGAATTGGAATGGGAAGGAGTTAGATATCACACCTCAAGCTATAGGAAGGGTCTCAGGATTGGAATGGGAAGGAGTTTGATATCACATCTCATGCCATAGTATGGGTCTCAGGTTTGGTAGAAGCATTGGGATATCACATCTCATGCTATCGGAAGGGTATCAGTATTGGATTTGGAAGAAGTTGGATATCCCATCTCATGCTATAGGAAGGGTCTCAGGTTGGAATGGGAAGGAGTTGGATATCACATTTCGTGTTATAGGAAGGGTCTCAGGATTGGAATGGGAAGGACTTGGATATCATATCTCATGCTATAGGACGGGTCTCAGGTTTGTTATTAGAATCATTGAGATATCATATTGCATGCTGTAGGAAGGGTCTAAGGATTGGAATGGGAAGGACCTGGTTATCACATCTCATGCTATAGAACGGCTCTCAGGTTTGGAAAGGGAAGGAGTTGGATATCATATCTCATGTTATAGGATGGATCTCAGGTTTGGTATTAGAAGTATTGAGATATCACATCTCATGTTATCGGAAGGATCTCAGGTTTGGTATTAGAAGTATTGAGATATCACATCTCATGCTATAGGAAGGGTCTCAGGATTGGAATGGGAAGGAGTTGGATATCACATCTCATGCTAAAGGAAGGGTCTCAGGTTTGGTAGAAGCATTGAGATATCACATCTCATGCTATAGGAAGGGTCTCAGGATTGGAATGGGAAGGAGTTGGATATCACATCTCATGCTATAGGGAGGGTCTCAGGATTGGAATGGGAAGGACTTAGATATCACATATCATGCTATAGGGAGGGTCTCAGTTTTGATATTAGAAGCATTGAGATATCACATCTCATGCTATCGGAAGTGTCTCAGGATTGGAATGGGAAGGAGCTGGATATCACATCTCATGCTAAAGGAAGGGTCTCAGGTTTGGAAAGGGAAGGATTTGGATATCACATCTCATGTTATAGGAAGGGTCTCAGGTTTGGTATAAGCATTGAGATATCACATCTCTGCTATCGGAAGTGTCTCAGGATTGGAATGGGAAGGAGTTGGATATCCCATCTCATGTTATAGGACGGGTCTCAGGTTTGTTATTAGAATCATTGAGATATCATATTGCATGCTGTAGGAAGGGTCTAAGGGTTGGAATGTGAAGGACTTGGATATCACATCTCATGCTATAGATAGGCTCTTAGGTTTGGAAAGGGAAGGAGTTGGATATCACATTTCATGTTAGAGGAAGGATCTCAGGTTTGGTATTAGAAGCATTGAGATATCACATCTCATGCTATAGGAAGGGTCTCAGGATTGGAATGGGAAGCAGTTGGATATCACATCTCATGCTATAGGAAGGGTCTCAGGTTTGGTATAAGCATTGAGATATCACATCTCATGCTATAGGACGGGTCTCAGGATTGGAATGGAAGGAGTTGGATATCACATCTCATGTTATAGGAAGGATCTCAGGTTTGGTATTAGAAGCATTGAGACATCACATCTCATGCTATAGGAAGGGTCTCAGGGTTGGAATGGGAAGGAGTTGGATATCACATCTCATCCAATAGGAAGGGTCTCAGGTTTGGAATGGGAAGGAATTGGATATCACATCTCATGCTAAAGGAAGGGTCTCAGGTTTGGTAGAAGCATTGAGATATCACGTCGCTGCTATCGGAAGGGTCTCAGGATTGGATTGGGAAGGAGTTGGATATCCCTTCTCATGCTATAGGAAGGGTCTCAGGATTTGAATGGCAAGGAGTTGGATATCACATCTCATGCCATAGGAAGGGTCTCAGGTTTGGTATAAGCATTGAGATATCACATCTCTGCTATCGGAAGGGTCTCAGGATTGGATTGGGAATGAGTTGGATATCCCTTCTCATGCTATAGGAAGTGTCTCAGGTTGGAATGGGAAGGAGTTGGATATCACATCTCATGTTATAGGAAGGGTCTCAGGATTGGAATGGGAAGGATTTGGATATCACATCTCTTGCTATAGGAAGGGTCTCAGGATTGGAATGGGTAGGAGTTGGATATTACTTTCTTGCTATAGGAAGGGTCTCATGTTTGGAATGGGAAGGAGTTGGATATCACATATGCTATAGTTAGTGTCTCAGGTTTGGAACGGGAAGGAGTTGGATATCACATCTCATGTTATAGGAAGGGTCTCAGGTTTGGTATAAGCATTGAGATATCACATCTCTGCTATCGGAAGCGGCTCAGGATTGGAATGGGAAGGAGTTGGATATCCCATCTCATGTTATAGGAAGAGTCTCTGGTTTGGTATTAGAATCATTGAGATATCACATCGCATGCTGTAGGAAGGGTCTAAGGATTGGAATGGGATGGACTTGGATATCACATCTCATGTTATAGGTAGGCTCTCAGGTTTGCTATAAGCATTGAGATATCACATCACATGCTATAGGAAGGGTCACAGGATTGGAATGGGAAGGAATTGGATATCACATCTCATGCTATAGGAAGGGTCTCAGAATTGGTATAAGCATTGAGATATCACATCTCATGCTAAAGGAAGGGTCTCAGGATTGGAATGGGAAGGAGTTGTATATGACATCTCAGGCCATAGGAAGGTTCTCAGGTTTGGTATAAGCATTGAGATATCACATCTCTGCTATCGGAAAGGTCTCAGGATTGGAATGGGAAGGAGTTGGATATCCCATCTCATGTTATAGGAAGGGTCTCAGGTTTGGTATTAGAAGCATAGAGATATCACATCTCATGCTATAGGAAGGGTCTCAGGATTGGAATGGGAAGGACTTGGATGTCACATCTCATGCTATAGGTAGGGTCTCAAGTTTGATATTAGAAGCATTGAGATAAAAAATCTCATGATATCGGAAGGGTCTCAGGATTGGAATGGGAAGGAGTTGGATATCACATCTCATGATAAAGGAAGGGTCTAAGGTTTGGAAGGGGAAGGATTTGGATATCACATCTCATGTTATAGGACGGGTCTCAGGTTTAATATTAGAAGCATTGAGATATCAAGTCTCATGGTATAAGAAGGGTCTCAGAATTGGAATGGGAAGGAGTTGGATATCACACCTCAAGCTATAGGAAGGGTCTCAGGATTGGAATGGGAAGGAGTTTGATATCACATCTCATGCCATAGTATGGGTCTCAGGTTTGGTAGAAGCATTGGGATATCACATCTCATGCTATCGGAAGGGTATCATTATTGGATTTGGAAGAAGTTGGATATCCCATCTCATGCTATAGGAAGGGTCTCAGGTTGGAATGGGAAGGAGTTGGATATCACATTTCGTGTTATAGGAAGGGTCTCAGGATTGGAATGGGAAGGACTTGGATATCATATCTCATGCTATAGGACGGGTCTCAGGTTTGTTATTAGAATCATTGAGATATCATATTGCATGCTGTAGGAAGGGTCTAAGGATTGGAATGGGAAGGACCTGGTTATCACATCTCATGCTATAGAACGGCTCTCAGGTTTGGAAAGGGAAGGAGTTGGATATCACATCTCATGTTATAGGATGGATCTCAGGTTTGGTATTAGAAGTATTGAGATATCACATCTCATGTTATCGGAAGGATCTCAGGTTTGGTATTAGAAGTATTGAGATATCACATCTCATGCTATAGGAAGGGTCTCAGGATTGGAATGGGAAGGAGTTGGATATCACATCTCATGCTAAAGGAAGGGTCTCAGGTTTGGTAGAAGCATTGAGATATCACATCTCATGCTATAGGAAGGGTCTCAGGATTGGAATGGGAAGGACTTAGATATCACATATCATGCTATAGGGAGGGTCTCAGTTTTGATATTAGAAGCATTGAGATATCACATCTCATGCTATAGGAAGTGTCTCAGGATTGGAATGGGAAGGAGCTGGATATCACATCTCATGCTAAAGGAAGGGTCTCAGGTTTGGAACGGGAAGGAGTTGGATATCACATCTCATGTTATAGGAAGGGTCTCAGGTTTGGTATAAACATTGAGATATCACATCTCTGCTATCGGAAGTGTCTCAGGATTGGAATGGGAAGGAGTTGGATATCCCATCTCATGTTTTAGGACGGGTCTCAGGTTTGTTATTGGAATCATTGAGATATCATATTGCATGCTGTAGGAAGGGTCTAAGGGTTGGAATGTGAAGGACTTGGATATCACATCTCATGCTATAGATAGGCTCTTAGGTTTGGAAAGGGAAGGAGTTGGATCTCACATTTCATGTTAGAGGAAGGATCTCAGGTTTGGTATTAGAAGCATTGAGATATCACATCTCATGCTATAGGAAGGGTCTCAGGATTGGAATGGGAAGGAGTTGGATATCACATCTCATGCTATAGGAAGGGTCTCAGGTTTGGTATAAGCATTGAGATATCACATCTCATGCTATAGGAAGGGTCTCAGGATTGGAATGGAAGGAGTTGGATATCAGATCTCATGTTATAGGAAGGATCTCAGGTTTGGTATTAGAAGCATTGAGACATCACATCTCATGCTATAGGAAGGGTCTCAGGATTGGAATGGGAAGGAGTTGGATATCAAATCTCATGCTATAGGAAGGGTCTCAGGATTGGAATGGGAAGGAGTTGAATATGACATCTCATGCCGTAGGAAGGGTCTCAGGTTTGGTATAAACATTGAGATATCACATCTCTGCTATCAAAAGGGTCTCAGGATTGGAATGGGAAGGAGTTGGATATCCCATCTCATGTTATAGGAAGAGTCTCAAGTTTGGTATTAGAAGCATTGAGATATCACATCTCATGCTATAGGAAGTGTCTCAGGATTGGAATGGGAAGGACTTGGATATCACATCTCATGCTATAGGTAGGGTCTCAGGTTTGGTATAAGCAGTGAGATATCACATCTCATGCTATAGGAAGTGTCTCAGGATTGGAATGGGAAGGAGTTGGATATCACATCTCATGTTATAGGAAGGATCTCAGGTTTGGTATAAGCATTGAGATATCACATCTCTGCTATCGGAAGGGTCTCAAGATTGGAATGGGAAGGAGTTGGATATTCCCATCTCATGTTATAGGAAGGGTCTCAGGTTTGGTATTAGAAGCATTGAGATATCACATCTCATGCTATAGGAAGGGTCTCAGGATTGGAATGGGAAGGACTTGGATATCACATCTCATGCTATAGGGAGGGTCTCAAGTTTGATATTAGAAGCTTTGAGATATCACATCTCATGATATCGGAAGGGTCTCAGGATTGGAATGGGAAGGAGTTGGATATCACATCTCATGATAAAGGAAGGGTCTAAGGTTTGGAAGGGGAAGGATTTGGATATCACATCTCATGTTATATTACGGGTCTCAGGTTTGGTATTAGAAGCATTGAGATATCAAGTCTCATAGTATAGGAAGGGTCTCAGAATTGGAATGGGAAGGAGTTGGATATCCCATCTCATGTTATAGGAAGAGTCTCTGGTTTGGTATTAGAATCATTGAGATATCACATCTCATGCTGTAGGAAGGGTCTAAGGATTGGAATGGGATGGACTTGGATATCACATCTCATGTTATAGGTAGGCTTTCAGGTTTGGTATAAGCATTGAGATATCACATCTCATGCTATAGGAAGGGTCTCAGAATTGGAATGGGAAGGAGTTGGATATCACATCTCAAGCTATAGGAAGGGTCTCAGTATTGGAATGGGAAGGACTTGGATATCACATCTCATGCTATAGGAAGGCTCTCAGGTTTGGAAGGGGAAAGAGTTGGATATCTCATTTCATGTTAGAGGTAGGATCTCAGGTTTGGTATTAGAGCCATTGAGATATCACATCTCATGCTATCAGAAGGGTCTCAGGAATGGAATGGGAAGGAGTTAGATATCACATCTCATGCTAAAGGGAGGGTCTCAGGTTTGGAAGGGGAAGGCTTTGGATATCACATCTCATGTTATAGGAAGGATCTCAGGTTTGGTATTAGAAGCATTGAGTTATCACATCTCATGCTATCGGAAGGATCTCAGGTTTGGTATTAGAAGCATTGAGATATCACATCTCATGCTATCGGAAGTGTCTCAGGATTGGAATGGGAAGGAGCTGGATATCACATCTCATGCTAAAGGAAGGGTCTCAGGTTTGGAACGGGAAGGATTTGGATATCACATCTCATGTTATAGGAAGGGTCTCAGGTTTGGTATAAGCATTGAGATATCACATCTCTGCTATCGGAAGTGTCTCAGGATTGGAATGGGAAGGAGTTGGATATCCCATCTCATGTTATAGGACGGGTCTCAGGTTTGTTATTAGAATCATTGAGATATCATATTGCATGCTGTAGGAAGGGTCTAAGGGTTGGAATGTGAAGGACTTGGATATCACATCTCATGCTATAGATAGGCTCTTAGGTTTGGAAAGGGAAGGAGTTGGATATCACATTTCATGTTAGAGGAAGGATCTCAGGTTTGGTATTAGAAGCATTGAGATATCACATCTCATGCTATAGGAAGGGTCTCAGGATTGGAATGGGAAGCAGTTGGATATCACATCTCATGCTATAGGAAGGGTCTCAGGTTTGGTATAAGCCTTGAGATATCACATCTCATGCTATAGGACGGGTCTCAGGATTGGAATGGAAGGAGTTGGATATCACATCTCATGTTATAGGAAGGATCTCAGGTTTGGTATTAGAAGCATTGAGACATCACATCTCATGCTATAGGAAGGGTCTCAAGGTTGGAATGGGAAGGAGTTGGATATCACATCTCATCCAATAGGAAGGGTCTAAGGATTGGAATGGGATGGACTTGGATATCACATCTCATGTTATAGGTAGGCTCTCAGGTTTGGTATAAGCATTGAGATATCACATCTCATGCTATAGGAAGGGTCTCAGAATTGGAATGGGAAGGAGTTGGATATCACATCTCAAGCTATAGGAAGTGTCTCAGGATTGGAATGGGAAGGACTTGGATATCACATCTCATGCTATAGGTAGGGTCTCAGGTTTGGTATAAGCAGTGAGATATCACATCTCATGCTATAGGAAGTGTCTCAGGATTGGAATGGGAAGGAGTTGGATATCACATCTCATGTTATAGGAAGGATCTCAGGTTTGGTATAAGCATTGAGATATCACATCTCTGCTATCGGAAGGGTCTCAAGATTGGAATGGGAAGGAGTTGGATATTCCCATCTCATGTTATAGGAAGGGTCTCAGGTTTGGTATTAGAAGCATTGAGATATCACATCTCATGCTATAGGAAGGGTCTCAGGATTGGAATGGGAAGGACTTGGATATCACATCTCATGCTATAGGGAGGGTCTCAAGTTTGATATTAGAAGCTTTGAGATATCACATCTCATGATATCGGAAGGGTCTCAGGATTGGAATGGGAAGGAGTTGGATATCACATCTCATGATAAAGGAAGGGTCTAAGGTTTGGAAGGGGAAGGATTTGGATATCACATCTCATGTTATATTACGGGTCTCAGGTTTGGTATTAGAAGCATTGAGATATCAAGTCTCATAGTATAGGAAGGGTCTCAGAATTGGAATGGGAAGGAGTTGGATATCCCATCTCATGTTATAGGAAGAGTCTCTGGTTTGGTATTAGAATCATTGAGATATCACATCGCATGCTGTAGGAAGGGTCTAAGGATTTAAATGGGATGGACTTGGATATCACATCTCATGTTATAGGTAGGCTTTCAGGTTTGGTATAAGCATTGAGATATCACATCTCATGCTATAGGAAGGGTCTCAGAATTGGAATGGGAAGGAGTTGGATATCACATCTCAAGCTATAGGAAGGGTCTCAGTATTGGAATGGGAAGGACTTGGATATCACATCTCATGCTATAGGAAGGCTCTCAGGTTTGGAAGGGGAAAGAGTTGGATATCTCATTTCATGTTAGAGGTAGGATCTCAGGTTTGGTATTAGAGCCATTGAGATATCACATCTCATGCTATCAGAAGGGTCTCAGGAATGGAATGGGAAGGAGTTAGATATCACATCTCATGCTAAAGGGAGGGTCTCAGGTTTGGAAGGGGAAGGATTTGGATATCACATCTCATGTTATAGGAAGGATCTCAGGTTTGGTATTAGAAGCATTGAGATATCACATCTCATGCTATCGGAAGGATCTCAGGTTTGGTATTAGAAGCATTGAGATATCACATCTCATGCTATCAGAAGAGTCTCAGGATTGGAATAGGAAGGAGTTGGATATCACATTTCATGCTAAAGGGAGGGTCTCAGGTTTGGAAGGGGAAGGATTTGGATATCACATCTCATGTTATCGGAAGGATCTCACGTTTGGTATTAGAAGTATTGAGATATCATATCTCATGCTATAGGAAGGGTCTCAGGATTGGAATGGGAAGGAGTTGGATATCACATCTCATGCTATAGGGAGGGTCTCAGGATTGGAATGGGAAGGACTTAGATATCACATATCATGCTATAGGGAGGGTCTCAGTTTTGATATTAGAAGCATTGAGATATCACATCTCATGCTATCGGAAGTGTCTCAGGATTGGAATGGGAAGGAGCTGGATATCACATCTCATGCTAAAGGAAGGGTCTCAGGTTTGGAACGGGAAGGATTTGGATATCACATCTCATGTTATAGGAAGGGTCTCAGGTTTGGTATAAGCATTGAGATATCACATCTCTGCTATCGGAAGTGTCTCAGGATTGGAATGGGAAGGAGTTGGATATCCCATCTCATGTTATAGGACGGGTCTCAGGTTTGTTATTAGAATCATTGAGATATCATATTGCATGCTGTAGGAAGGGTCTAAGGGTTGGAATGTGAAGGACTTGGATATCACATCTCATGCTATAGATAGGCTCTTAGGTTTGGAAAGGGAAGGAGTTGGATATCACATTTCATGTTAGAGGAAGGATCTCAGGTTTGGTATTAGAAGCATTGAGATATCACATCTCATGCTATAGGAAGGGTCTCAGGATTGGAATGGGAAGCAGTTGGATATCACATCTCATGCTATAGGAAGGGTCTCAGGTTTGGTATAAGCCTTGAGATATCACATCTCATGCTATAGGACGGGTCTCAGGATTGGAATGGAAGGAGTTGGATATCACATCTCATGTTATAGGAAGGATCTCAGGTTTGGTATTAGAAGCATTGAGACATCACATCTCATGCTATAGGAAGGGTCTCAAGGTTGGAATGGGAAGGAGTTGGATATCACATCTCATCCAATAGGAAGGGTCTAAGGATTGGAATGGGATGGACTTGGATATCACATCTCATGTTATAGGTAGGCTCTCAGGTTTGGTATAAGCATTGAGATATCACATCTCATGCTATAGGAAGGGTCTCAGAATTGGAATGGGAAGGAGTTGGATATCACATCTCAAGCTATAGGAAGGGTCTCAGTATTGGAATGGGAAGGACTTGGATATCACATCTCATGCTATAGGAAGGCTCTCAGGTTTGGAAGGGGAAAGAGTTGGATATCTCATTTCATGTTAGAGGTAGGATCTCAGGTTTGGTATTAGAGGCATTGAGATATCACATCTCATGCTATCAGAAGGGTCTCAGGAATGGAATGGGAAGGAGTTAGATATCACATCTCATGCTAAAGGGAGGGTCTCAGGTTTGGAAGGGGAAGGATTTGGATATCACATCTCATGTTATAGGAAGGATCTCAGGTTTGGTATTAGAAGCATTGAGATATCACATCTCATGCTATCGGAAGGATCTCAGGTTTGGTATTAGAAGCATTGAGATATCACATCTCATGCTATCAGAAGAGTCTCAGGATTGGAATAGGAAGGAGTTGGATATCACATTTCATGCCAAAGGGAGGGTCTCAGGTTTGGAAGGGGAAGGATTTGGATATCACATCTCATGTTATCGGAAGGATCTCACGTTTGGTATTAGAAGTATTGAGATATCATATCTCATGCTATAGGAAGGGTCTCAGGATTGGAATGGGAAGGAGTTGGATATCACATCTCATGCTATAGGGAGGGTCTCAGGATTGGAATGGGAAGGACTTAGATATCACATATCATGCTATAGGGAGGGTCTCAGTTTTGATATTAGAAGCATTGAGATATCACATCTCATGCTATCGGAAGTGTCTCAGGATTGGAATAGGAAGGAGCTGGATATCACATCTCATGCTAAAGGAAGGGTCTCAGGTTTGGAACGGATGATATCACATCTCATGTTATAGGAAGGGTCTCAGGTTTGGTATAAGCATTGAGATATCACATCTCTGCTATCGGAAGTGTCTCAGGATTGGAATGGGAAGTAGTTGGATATCCCATCTCATGTTATAGGACGGGTCTCAGGTTTGTTATTAGAATCATTGAGATATCATATTGCATGCTGTAGGAAGGGTCTAAGGGTTGGAATGTGAAGGACTTGGATATCACATCTCATGCTATAGATAGGCTCTTAGGTTTGGAAAGGGAAGGAGTTGGATATCACATTTCATGTTAGAGGAAGGATCTCAGGTTTGGTATTAGAAGCATTGAGATATCACATCTCATGCTAAAGGAAGGGTTTCAGGATTGGAATGGGAAGCAGTTGGATATCACATCTCATGCTATAGGAAGGGTCTCAGGTTTGGTATAAGCCTTGAGATATCACATCTCATGCTATAGGACGGGTCTCAGGATTGGAATGGAAGGAGTTGGATATCACATCTCATGTTATAGGAAGGATCTCAGGTTTGGTATTAGAAGCATTGAGACATCACATCTCATGCTATAGGAAGGGTCTCAAGGTTGGAATGGGAAGGAGTTGGATATCACATCTCATCCAATAGGAAGGGTCTCAGGTTTGGAATGGGAAGGAATTGGATATCACATCTCATGTTATAGGAAGGATCTCAGGTTTGGTATTAGAAGCATTGAGATATCACATCTCATGCTATAGGAAGGGTCTCAGGATTGGAATGTGAAGGATTTGGATATCACATCTCATGCTAAAGGAAGGGTCTCAGGTTTGGTAGAAGCATTGAGATATCACGTCGCTGCTATCGGAAGGGTCTCAGGATTGGATTGGGAAGGAGTTGGATATCCCTTCTCATGCTATAGGAAGGGTCTCAGGATTTGAATGGCAAGGAGTTGGATATCACATCTCATGCCATAGGAAGGGACTCAGGTTTGGTATAAGCATTGAGATATCACATCTCTGCTATCGGAAGGGTCTCAGGATTGGATTGGGAAGGAGTTGGATATCCCTTCTCATGCTATAGGAAGTGTCTCAGGTTGGAATGGGAAGGAGTTGGATATCACATCTCATGTTATAGGAAGGGTCTCAGGATTGGAATGGGAAGGATTTGGATATCACATCTCTTGCTATAGGAAGGGTCTCAGGATTGGAATGGGTAGGAGTTGGATATTACTTTCTTGCTATAGGAAGGGTCTCATGTTTGGAATGGGAAGGAGTTGTATATGACATCTCAGGCCATAGGAAGGTTCTCAGATTTGGTATAAGCATTGAGATATCACATCTCATGCTAAAGGAAGGGTCTCAGGATTGGAATGGGAAGGAGTTGTATATGACATCTCAGGCCATAGGAAGGTTCTCAGGTTTGGTATAAGCATTGAGATATCACATCTCTGCTATCGGAAAGGTCTCAGGATTGGAATGGGAAGGAGTTGGATATCCCATCTCATGTTATAGGAAGGGTCTCAGGTTTGGTATTAGAAGCATAGAGATATCACATCTCATGCTATAGGAAGGGTCTCAGGATTGGAATGGGAAGGACTTGGATGTCACATCTCATGCTATAGGGAGGGTCTCAAGTTTGATATTAGAAGCATTGAGATAACAAATCTCATGATATCGGAAGGGTCTCAGGATTGGAATGGGAAGGAGTTGGATATCACATCTCATGATAAAGGAAGGGTCTAAGGTTTGGAAGGGGAAGGATTTGGATATCACATCTCATGTTATAGGACGGGTCTCAGGTTTAATATTAGAAGCATTGAGATATCAAGTCTCATGGTATAAGAAGGGTCTCAGAATTGGAATGGGAAGGAGTTGGATATCACACCTCAAGCTATAGGAAGGGTCACAGGATTGGAATGGGAAGGAGTTTGATATCACATCTCATGCCATAGTATGGGTCTCAGGTTTGGTAGAAGCATTGGGATATCACATCTCATGCTATCGGAAGGGTATCAGTATTGGATTTGGAAGAAGTTGGATATCCCATCTCATGCTATAGGAATGGTCTCAGGTTGGAATGGGAAGGAGTTGGATATCACATTTCATGTTATAGGAAGGGTCTCAGGATTGGAATGCGAAGGACTTGGATATCATATCTCATGCTATAGGACGGGTCTCAGGTTTGTTATTAGAATCATTGAGATATCATATTGCATGCTATAGGAAGGGTCTCAGGATTGGAATGGGAAGGAGCTGGATATCACATCTCATGCTAAAGGAAGGGTCTCAGGTTTGGAACGGGAAGGATTTGGATATCACATCTCATGTTATACGAAGGGTCTCAGGTTTGGTATAAGCATTGAGATATCACATCTCTGCTATCGGAAGTGTCTCAGGATTGGAATGGGAAGGAGTTGGATATCCCATCTCATGTTATAGGACGGGTCTCAGGTTTGTTATTAGAATCATTGAGATATCATATTGCATGCTGTAGGAAGGGTCTAAGGGTTGGAATGTGAAGGACTTGGATATCACATCTCATGCTATAGATAGGCTCTTAGGTTTGGAAAGGGAAGGAGTTGGATATCACATTTCATGTTAGAGGAAGGATCTCAGGTTTGGTATTAGAAGCATTGAGATATCACATCTCATGCTATAGGAAGGGTCTCAGGATTGGAATGGGAAGCAGTTGGATATAACATCTCATGCTATAGGAAGGGTCTCAGGTTTGGTATAAGCATTGAGATATCACATCTCATGCTATAGGACGGGTCTCAGGATTGGAATGGAAGGAGTTGGATATCACATCTCATGTTATAGGAAGGATCTCAGGTTTGGTATTAGAAGCATTGAGACATCACATCTCATGCTATAGGAAGGGTCTCAGGGTTGGAATGGGAAGGAGTTGGATATCACATCTCATCCAATAGGAAGGGTCTCAGGTTTGGATTGGGAAGGAGTTGGATATCCCTTCTCATGCTATAGGAAGGGTCTCAGGATTTGAATGGCAAGGAGTTGGATATCACATCTCATGCCATAGGAAGGGACTCAGGTTTGGTATAAGCATTGAGATATCACATCTCTGCTATCGGAAGGGTCTCAGGATTGGATTGGGAAGGAGTTGGATATCCCTTCTCATGCTATAGGAAGTGTCTCAGGTTGGAATGGGAAGGAGTTGGATATCACATCTCATGTTATAGGAAGGGTCTCAGGATTGGAATGGGAAGGATTTGGATATCACATCTCTTGCTATAGGAAGGGTCTCAGGATTGGAATGGGTAGGAGTTGGATATTACTTTCTTGCTATAGGAAGGGTCTCATGTTTGGAATGGGAAGGAGTTGGATATCACATATGCTATAGTTAGTGTCTCAGGTTTGGAACGGGAAGGAGTTGGATATCACATCTCATGTTATAGGAAGGGTCTCAGGTTTGGTATAAGCATTGAGATATCACATCTCTGCTATCGGAAGCGGCTCAGGATTGGAATGGGAAGGAGTTGGATATCCCATCTCATGTTATAGGAAGAGTCTCTGGTTTGGTATTAGAATCATTGAGATATCACATCGCATGCTGTAGGAAGGGTCTAAGGATTGGAATGGGATGGACTTGGATATCACATCTCATGCTATAGGAAGGGTCTCAGATTTGGTATAAGCATTGAGATATCACATCTCATGCTAAAGGAAGGGTCTCAGGATTGGAATGGGAAGGAGTTGTATATGACATCTCAGGCCATAGGAAGGTTCTCAGGTTTGGTATAAGCATTGAGATATCACATCTCTGCTATCGGAAAGGTCTCAGGATTGGAATGGGAAGGAGTTGGATATCCCATCTCATGTTATAGGAAGGGTCTCAGGTTTGGTATTAGAAGCATAGAGATATCACATCTCATGCTATAGGAAGGGTCTCAGGATTGGAATGGGAAGGACTTGGATGTCACATCTCATGCTATAGGTAGGGTCTCAAGTTTGATATTAGAAGCATTGAGATAACAAATCTCATGATATCGGAAGGGTCTCAGGATTGGAATGGGAAGGAGTTGGATATCACATCTCATGATAAAGGAAGGGTCTAAGGTTTGGAAGGGGAAGGATTTGGATATCACATCTCATGTTATAGGACGGGTCTCAGGTTTAATATTAGAAGCATTGAGATATCAAGTCTCATGGTATAAGAAGGGTCTCAGAATTGGAATGGGAAGGAGTTGGATATCACACCTCAAGCTATAGGAAGGGTCTCAGGATTGGAATGGGAAGGAGTTTGATATCACATCTCATGCCATAGTATGGGTCTCAGGTTTGGTAGAAGCATTGGGATATCACATCTCATGCTATCGGAAGGGTATCAGTATTGGATTTGGAAGAAGTTGGATATCCCATCTCATGCTATAGGAAGGGTCTCAGGTTGGAATGGGAAGGAGTTGGATATCACATTTCGTGTTATAGGAAGGGTCTCAGGATTGGAATGGGAAGGACTTGGATATCATATCTCATGCTATAGGACGGGTCTCAGGTTTGTTATTAGAATCATTGAGATATCATATTGCATGCTGTAGGAAGGGTCTAAAGATTGGAATGGGAAGGACCTGGTTATCACATCTCATGCTATAGAACGGCTCTCAGGTTTGGAAAGGGAAGGAGTTGGATATCACATCTCATGTTATAGGATGGATCTCAGGTTTGGTATTAGAAGTATTGAGATATCACATCTCATGTTATCGGAAGGATCTCAGGTTTGGTATTAGAAGTATTGAGATATCACATCTCATGCTATAGGAAGGGTCTCAGGATTGGAATGGGAAGGAGTTGGATATCACATCTCATGCTAAAGGAAGGGTCTCAGGTTTGGTAGAAGCATTGAGATATCACATCTCATGCTATAGGAAGGGTCTCAGGATTGGAATGGGAAGGACTTAGATATCACATATCATGCTATAGGGAGGGTCTCAGTTTTGATATTAGAAGCATTGAGATATCACATCTCATGCTATCGGAAGTGTCTCAGGATTGGAATGGGAAGGAGCTGGATATCACATCTCATGCTAAAGGAAGGGTCTCAGGTTTGGAACGGGAAGGAGTTGGATATCACATCTCATGTTATAGGAAGGGTCTCAGGTTTGGTATAAACATTGAGATATCACATCTCTGCTATCGGAAGTGTCTCAGGATTGGAACGGGAAGGAGTTGGATATCACATCTCATGTTATAGGAAGGGTCTCAGGTTTGGTATAAACATTGAGATATCACATCTCTGCTATCGGAAGTGTCTCAGGATTGGAATGGGAAGGAGTTGGATATCCCATCTCATGTTATAGGACGGGTCTCAGGTTTGTTATTGGAATCATTGAGATATCATATTGCATGCTGTAGGAAGGGTCTAAGGGTTGGAATGTGAAGGACTTGGATATCACATCTCATGCTATAGATAGGCTCTTAGGTTTGGAAAGGGAAGGAGTTGGATCTCACATTTCATGTTAGAGGAAGGATCTCAGGTTTGGTATTAGAAGCATTGAGATATCACATCTCATGCTATAGGAAGGGTCTCAGGATTGGAATGGGAAGGAGTTGGATATCACATCTCATGCTATAGGAAGGGTCTCAGGTTTGGTATAAGCATTGAGATATCACATCTCATGCTATAGGAAGGGTCTCAGGATTGGAATGGAAGGAGTTGGATATCAGATCTCATGTTATAGGAAGGATCTCAGGTTTGGTATTAGAAGCATTGAGACATCACATCTCATGCTATAGGAAGGGTCTCAGGATTGGAATGGGAAGGAGTTGGATATCAAATCTCATGCTATAGGAAGGGTCTCAGGATTGGAATGGGAAGGAGTTGAATATGACATCTCATGCCATAGGAAGGGTCTCAGGTTTGGTATAAACATTGAGATATCACATCTCTGCTATCAAAAGGGTCTCAGGATTGGAATGGGAAGGAGTTGGATATCCCATCTCATGTTATAGGAAGAGTCTCAAGTTTGGTATTAGAAGCATTGAGATATCACATCTCATGCTATAGGAAGTGTCTCAGGATTGGAATGGGAAGGACTTGGATATCACATCTCATGCTATAGGTAGGGTCTCAAGTTTGACATTAGAAGCATTGAGATATCACATCTCATGCTATAGGAAGGGTCTGAGGATTGGAATGGGAAGGAGTTGGATATCACATCTCCTGCTATGGGAAGGGTCTCAGGTTTGGTATAAGCAGTGAGATATCACATCTCATGCTATAGGAAGTGTCTCAGGATTGGAATGGGAAGGAGTTGGATATCACATCTCATGTTATAGGAAGGATCTCAGGTTTGGTATAAGCATTGAGATATCACATCTCTGCTATCGGAAGTGTCTCAAGATTGGAATGGGAAGGAGTTGGATATTCCCATCTCATGTTATAGGAAGGGTCTCAGGTTTGGTATTAGAAGCATTGAGATATCACATCTCATGCTATAGGAAGGGTCTCAGGATTGGAATGGGAAGGACTTGGATATCACATCTCATGCTATAGGGAGGGTCTCAAGTTTGATATTAGAAGCTTTGAGATATCACATCTCATGCTATCAGAAGAGTCTCAGGATTGGAATAGGAAGAAGTTGGATATCACATTTCATGCTAAAGGGAGGGTCTCAGGTTTGGAAGGGGAAGGATTTGGATATCACATCTCATGTTATCGGAAGGATCTCACGTTTGGTATTAGAAGTATTGAGATATCATATCTCATGCTATAGGAAGGGTGTCAGGATTGGAATGGGAAGGAGTTGGATATCACATCTCATGCTATAGGGAGGGTCTCAGGATTGGAATGGGAAGGACTTAGATATCACATATCATGCTATAGGGAGGGTCTCAGTTTTGATATTAGAAGCATTGAGATATCACATCTCATGCTATCGGAAGTGTCTCAGGATTGGAATGGGAAGGAGCTGGATATCACATCTCATGCTAAAGGAAGGGTCTCAGGTTTGGAATGGGAAGGAGTTGTATATGACATCTCAGGCCATAGGAAGGTTCTCAGGTTTGGTATAAGCATTGAGATATCACATCTCTGCTATCGGAAAGGTCTCAGGATTGGAATGGGAAGGAGTTGGATATCCCATCTCATGTTATAGGAAGGGTCTCAGGTTTGGTATTAGAAGCATAGAGATATCACATCTCATGCTATAGGAAGGGTCTCAGGATTGGAATGGGAAGGACTTGGATGTCACATCTCATGCTATAGGTAGGGTCTCAAGTTTGATATTAGAAGCATTGAGATAACAAATCTCATGATATCGGAAGGGTCTCAGGATTGGAATGGGAAGGAGTTGGATATCACATCTCAAGATAAAGGAAGGGTCTAAGGTTTGGAAGGGGAAGGATTTGGATATCACATCTCATGTTATAGGACGGGTCTCAGGTTTAATATTAGAAGCATTGAGATATCAAGTCTCATGGTATAAGAAGGGTCTCAGAATTGGAATGGGAAGGAGTTGGATATCACACCTCAAGCTATAGGAAGGGTCTCAGGATTGGAATGGGAAGGAGTTTGATATCACATCTCATGCCATAGTATGGGTCTCAGGTTTGGTAGAAGCATTGGGATATCACATCTCATGCTATCGGAAGGGTATCAGTATTGGATTTGGAAGAAGTTGGATATCCCATCTCATGCTATAGGAAGGGTCTCAGGTTGGAATGGGAAGGAGTTGGATATCACATTTCGTGTTATAGGAAGGGTCTCAGGATTGGAATGGGAAGGACTTGGATATCATATCTCATGCTATAGGACGGGTCTCAGGTTTGTTATTAGAATCATTGAGATATCATATTGCATGCTGTAGGAAGGGTCTAAAGATTGGAATGGGAAGGACCTGGTTATCACATCTCATGCTATAGAACGGCTCTCAGGTTTGGAAAGGGAAGGAGTTGGATATCACATCTCATGTTATAGGATGGATCTCAGGTTTGGTATTAGAAGTATTGAGATATCACATCTCATGTTATCGGAAGGATCTCAGGTTTGGTATTAGAAGTATTGAGATATCACATCTCATGCTATAGGAAGGGTCTCAGGATTGGAATGGGAAGGAGTTGGATATCACATCTCATGCTAAAGGAAGGGTCTCAGGTTTGGTAGAAGCATTGAGATATCACATCTCATGCTATAGGAAGGGTCTCAGGATTGGAATGGGAAGGACTTAGATATCACATATCATGCTATAGGGAGGGTCTCAGTTTTGAAATTAGAAGCATTGAGATATCACATCTCATGCTATCTGAAGTGTCTCAGGATTGGAATGGGAAGGAGCTGGATATCACATCTCATGCTAAAGGAAGGGTCTCAGGTTTGGAACGGGAAGGAGTTGGATATCACATCTCATGTTATAGGAAGGGTCTCAGGTTTGGTATAAACATTGAGATATCACATCTCTGCTATCGGAAGTGTCTCAGGATTGGAATGGGAAGGAGTTGGATATCCCATCTCATGTTATAGGACGGGTCTCAGGTTTGTTATTGGAATCATTGAGATATCATATTGCATGCTGTAGGAAGGGTCTAAGGGTTGGAATGTGAAGGACTTGGATATCACATCTCATGCTATAGATAGGCTCTTAGGTTTGGAAAGGGAAGGAGTTGGATCTCACATTTCATGTTAGAGGAAGGATCTCAGGTTTGGTATTAGAAGCATTGAGATATCACATCTCATGCTATAGGAAGGGTCTCAGGATTGGAATGGGAAGGAGTTGGATATCACATCTCATGCTATAGGAAGGGTCTCAGGTTTGGTATAAGCATTGAGATATCACATCTCATGCTATAGGAAGGGTCTCAGGATTGGAATGGAAGGAGTTGGATATCAGATCTCATGTTATAGGAAGGATCTCAGGTTTGGTATTAGAAGCATTGAGACATCACATCTCATGCTATAGGAAGGGTCTCAGGATTGGAATGGGAAGGAGTTGGATATCAAATCTCATGCTATAGGAAGGGTCTCAGGATTGGAATGGGAAGGAGTTGAATATGACATCTCAAGCCGTAGGAAGGGTCTCAGGTTTGGTATAAACATTGAGATATCACATCTCTGCTATCAAAAGGGTCTCAGGATTGGAATGGGAAGGAGTTGGATATCCCATCTCATGTTATAGGAAGAGTCTCAAGTTTGGTATTAGAAGCATTGAGATATCACATCTCATGCTATAGGAAGTGTCTCAGGATTGGAATGGGAAGGACTTGGATATCACATCTCATGCTATAGGTAGGGTCTCAAGTTTGACATTAGAAGCATTGAGATATCACATCTCATGCTATAGGAAGGGTCTGAGGATTGGAATGGGAAGGAGTTGGATATCACATCTCCTGCTATGGGAAGGGTCTCAGGTTTGGTATAAGCAGTGAGATATCACATCTCATGCTATAGGAAGTGTCTCAGGATTGGAATGGGAAGGAGTTGGATATCACATCTCATGTTATAGGAAGGATCTCAGGTTTGGTATAAGCATTGAGATATCACATCTCTGCTATCGGAAGGGTCTCAAGATTGGAATGGGAAGGAGTTGGATATTCCCATCTCATGTTATAGGAAGGGTCTCAGGTTTGGTATTAGAAGCATTGAGATATCACATCTCATGCTATAGGAAGGGTCTCAGGATTGGAATGGGAAGGACTTGGATATCACATCTCATGCTATAGGGAGGGTCTCAAGTTTGATATTAGAAGCTTTGAGATATCACATCTCATGATATCGGAAGGGTCTCAGGATTGGAATGGGAAGGAGTTGGATATCACATCTCATGATAAAGGAAGGGTCTAAGGTTTGGAAGGGGAAGGATTTGGATATCACATCTCATGTTATATTACGGGTCTCAGGTTTGGTATTAGAAGCATTGAGATATCAAGTCTCATAGTATAGGAAGGGTCTCAGAATTGGAATGGGAAGGAGTTGGATATCCCATCTCATGTTATAGGAAGAGTCTCTGGTTTGGTATTAGAATCATTGAGATATCAGATCGCATGCTGTAGGAAGGGTCTAAGGATTGGAATGGGATGGACTTGGATATCACATCTCATGTTATAGGTAGGCTTTCAGGTTTGGTATAAGCATTGAGATATCACATCTCATGCTATAGGAAGGGTCTCAGAATTGGAATGGGAAGGAGTTGGATATCACATCTCAAGCTATAGGAAGGGTCTCAGTATTGGAATGGGAAGGACTTGGATATCACATCTCATGCTATAGGAAGGCTCTCAGGTTTGGAAGGGGAAAGAGTTGGATATCTCATTTCATGTTAGAGGTAGGATCTCAGGTTTGGTATTAGAGGCATTGAGATATCACATCTCATGCTATCAGAAGGGTCTCAGGAATGGAATGGGAAGGAGTTAGATATCACATCTCATGCTAAAGGGAGGGTCTCAGGTTTGGAAGGGGAAGGATTTGGATATCACATCTCATGTTATAGGAAGGATCTCAGGTTTGGTATTAGAAGCATTGAGATATCACATCTCATGCTATCGGAAGGATCTCAGGTTTGGTATTAGAAGCATTGAGATATCACATCTCATGCTATCAGAAGAGTCTCAGGATTGGAATAGGAAGGAGTTGGATATCACATTTCATGCTAAAGGGAGGGTCTCAGGTTTGGAAGGGGAAGGATTTGGATATCACATCTCATGTTATCGGAAGGATCTCACGTTTGGTATTAGAAGTATTGAGATATCATATCTCATGCTATAGGAAGGGTGTCAGGATTGGAATGGGAAGGAGTTGGATATCACATCTCATGCTATAGGGAGGGTCTCAGGATTGGAATGGGAAGGACTTAGATATCACATATCATGCTATAGGGAGGGTCTCAGTTTTGATATTAGAAGCATTGAGATATCACATCTCATGCTATCGGAAGTGTCTCAGGATTGGAATGGGAAGGAGCTGGATATCACATCTCATGCTAAAGGAAGGGTCTCAGGTTTGGAACGGGAAGGATTTGGATATCACATCTCATGTTATAGGAAGGGTCTCAGGTTTGGTATAAGCATTGAGATATCACATCTCTGCTATCGGAAGTGTCTCAGGATTGGAATGGGAAGGAGTTGGATATCCCATCTCATGTTATAGGACGGGTCTCAGGTTTGTTATTAGAATCATTGAGATATCATATTGCATGCTGTAGGAAGGGTCTAAGGGTTGGAATGTGAAGGACTTGGATATCACATCTCATGCTATAGATAGGCTCTTAGGTTTGGAAAGGGAAGGAGTTGGATATCACATTTCATGTTAGAGGAAGGATCTCAGGTTTGGTATTAGAAGCATTGAGATATCACATCTCATGCTATAGGAAGGGTCTCAGGATTGGAATGGGAAGCAGTTGGATATCACATCTCATGCTATAGGAAGGGTCTCAGGTTTGGTATAAGCCTTGAGATATCACATCTCATGCTATAGGACGGGTCTCAGGATTGGAATGGAAGGAGTTGGATATCACATCTCATGTTATAGGAAGGATCTCAGGTTTGGTATTAGAAGCATTGAGACATCACATCTCATGCTATAGGAAGGGTCTCAAGGTTGGAATGGGAAGGAGTTGGATATCACATCTCATCCAATAGGAAGGGTCTAAGGATTGGAATGGGATGGACTTGGATATCACATCTCATGTTATAGGTAGGCTCTCAGGTTTGGTATAAGCATTGAGATATCACATCTCATGCTATAGGAAGGGTCTCAGAATTGGAATGGGAAGGCGTTGGATATCACATCTCAAGCTATAGGAAGGGTCTCAGTATTGGAATGGGAAGGACTTGGATATCACATCTCATGCTATAGGAAGGCTCTCAGGTTTGGAAGGGGAAAGAGTTGGATATCTCATTTCATGTTAGAGGTAGGATCTCAGGTTTGGTATTAGAGGCATTGAGATATCACATCTCATGCTATCAGAAGGGTCTCAGGAATGGAATGGGAAGGAGTTAGATATCACATCTCATGCTAAAGGGAGGGTCTCAGGTTTGGAAGGGGAAGGATTTGGATATCACATCTCATGTTATAGGAAGGATCTCAGGTTTGGTATTAGAAGCATTGAGATATCACATCTCATGCTATCGGAAGGATCTCAGGTTTGGTATTAGAAGCATTGAGATATCACATCTCATGCTATCAGAAGAGTCTCAGGATTGGAATAGGAAGGAGTTGGATATCACATTTCATGCTAAAGGGAGGGTCTCAGGTTTGGAAGGGGAAGGATTTGGATATCACATCTCATGTTATCGGAAGGATCTCACGTTTGGTATTAGAAGTATTGAGATATCATATCTCATGCTATAGGAAGGGTCTCAGGATTGGAATGGGAAGGAGTTGGATATCACATCTCATGCTATAGGGAGGGTCTCAGGATTGGAATGGGAAGGACTTAGATATCACATATCATGCTATAGGGAGGGTCTCAGTTTTGATATTAGAAGCATTGAGATATCACATCTCATGCTATCGGAAGTGTCTCAGGATTGGAATGGGAAGGAGCTGGATATCACATCTCATGCTAAAGGAAGGGTCTCAGGTTTGGAACGGGAAGGATTTGGATATCACATCTCATGTTATAGGAAGGGTCTCAGGTTTGGTATAAGCATTGAGATATCACATCTCTGCTATCGGAAGTGTCTCAGGATTGGAATGGGAAGTAGTTGGATATCCCATCACATGTTATAGGACGGGTCTCAGGTTTGTTATTAGAATCATTGAGATATCATATTGCATGCTGTAGGAAGGGTCTAAGGGTTGGAATGTGAAGGACTTGGATATCACATCTCATGCTATAGATAGGCTCTTAGGTTTGGAAAGGGAAGGAGTTGGATATCACATTTCATGTTAGAGGAAGGATCTCAGGTTTGGTATTAGAAGCATTGAGATATCACATCTCATGCTATAGGAAGGGTTTCAGGATTGGAATGGGAAGCAGTTGGATATCACATCTCATGCTATAGGAAGGGTCTCAGGTTTGGTATAAGCCTTGAGATATCACATCTCATGCTATAGGACGGGTCTCAGGATTGGAATGGAAGGAGTTGGATATCACATCTCATGTTATAGGAAGGATCTCAGGTTTGGTATTAGAAGCATTGAGACATCACATCTCATGCTATAGGAAGGGTCTCAAGGTTGGAATGGGAAGGAGTTGGATATCACATCTCATCCAATAGGAAGGGTCTCAGGTTTGGAATGGGAAGGAATTGGATATCACATCTCATGTTATAGGAAGGATCTCAGGTTTGGTATTAGAAGCATTGAGATATCACATCTCATGCTATAGGAAGGGTCTCAGGATTGGAATGTGAAGGATTTGGATATCACATCTCATGCTAAAGGAAGGGTCTCAGGTTTGGTAGAAGCATTGAGATATCACGTCGCTGCTATCGGAAGGGTCTCAGGATTGGATTGGGAAGGAGTTGGATATCCCTTCTCATGCTATAGGAAGGGTCTCAGGATTTGAATGGCAAGGAGTTGGATATCACATCTCATGCCATAGGAAGGGACTCAGGTTTGGTATAAGCATTGAGATATCACATCTCTGCTATCGGAAGGGTCTCAGGATTGGATTGGGAAGGAGTTGGATATCACATCTCATGCTAAAGGGAGGGTCTCAGGTTTGGAAGGGGAAGGATTTGGATATCACATCTCATGTTATAGGAAGGATCTCAGGTTTGGTATTAGAAGCATTGAGATATCACATCTCATGCTATCAGAAGGGTCTCAGGAATGGAATGGGAAGGAGTTAGATATCACATCTCATGCTAAAGGGAGGGTCTCAGGTTTGGAAGGGGAAGGATTTGGATATCACATCTCATGTTATAGGAAGGATCTCAGGTTTGGTATTAGAAGCATTGAGATATCACATCTCATGCTATCGGAAGGATCTCAGGTTTGGTATTAGAAGCATTGAGATATCACATCTCATGCTATCAGAAGAGTCTCAGGATTGGAATAGGAAGGAGTTGGATATCACATTTCATGCTAAAGGGAGGGTCTCAGGTTTGGAAGGGGAAGGATTTGGATATCACATCTCATGTTATCGGAAGGATCTCACGTTTGGTATTAGAAGTATTGAGATATCATATCTCATGCTATAGGAAGGGTCTCAGGATTGGAATGGGAAGGAGTTGGATATCACATCTCATGCTATAGGGAGGGTCTCAGGATTGGAATGGGAAGGACTTAGATATCACATATCATGCTATAGGGAGGGTCTCAGTTTTGATATTAGAAGCATTGAGATATCACATCTCATGCTATCGGAAGTGTCTCAGGATTGGAATGGGAAGGAGCTGGATATCACATCTCATGCTAAAGGAAGGGTCTCAGGTTTGGAATGGGAAGGAGTTGTATATGACATCTCAGGCCATAGGAAGGTTCTCAGGTTTGGTATAAGCATTGAGATATCACATCTCTGCTATCGGAAAGGTCTCAGGATTGGAATGGGAAGGAGTTGGATATCCCATCTCATGTTATAGGAAGGGTCTCAGGTTTGGTATTAGAAGCATAGAGATATCACATCTCATGCTATAGGAAGGGTCTCAGGATTGGAATGGGAAGGACTTGGATGTCACATCTAATGCTATAGGTAGGGTCTCAAGTTTGATATTAGAAGCATTGAGATAACAAATCTCATGATATCGGAAGGGTCTCAGGATTGGAATGGGAAGGAGTTGGATATCACATCTCATGATAAAGGAAGGGTCTAAGGTTTGGAAGGGGAAGGATTTGGATATCACATCTCATGTTATAGTACGGGTCTCAGGTTTAATATTAGAAGCATTGAGATATCAAGTCTCATGGTATAAGAAGGGTCTCAGAATTGGAATGGGAAGGAGTTGGATATCACACCTCAAGCTATAGGAAGGGTCTCAGGATTGGAATGGGAAGGAGTTTGATATCACATCTCATGCCATAGTATGGGTCTCAGGTTTGGTAGAAGCATTGGGATATCACATCTCATGCTATCGGAAGGGTATCAGTATTGGATTTGGAAGAAGTTGGATATCCCATCTCATGCTATAGGAAGGGTCTCAGGTTGGAATGGGAAGGAGTTGGATATCACATTTCGTGTTATAGGAAGGGTCTCAGGATTGGAATGGGAAGGACTTGGATATCATATCTCATGCTATAGGACGGGTCTCAGGTTTGTTATTAGAATCATTGAGATATCATATTGCATGCTGTAGGAAGGGTCTAAAGATTGGAATGGGAAGGACCTGGTTATCACATCTCATGCTATAGAACGGCTCTCAGGTTTGGAAAGGGAAGGAGTTGGATATCACATCTCATGTTATAGGATGGATCTCAGGTTTGGTATTAGAAGTATTGAGATATCACATCTCATGTTATCGGAAGGATCTCAGGTTTGGTATTAGAAGTATTGAGATATCACATCTCATGCTATAGGAAGGGTCTCAGGATTGGAATGGGAAGGAGTTGGATATCACATCTCATGCTAAAGGAAGGGTCTCAGGTTTGGTAGAAGCATTGAGATATCACATCTCATGCTATAGGAAGGGTCTCAGGATTGGAATGGGAAGGACTTAGATATCACATATCATGCTATAGGGAGGGTCTCAGTTTTGATATTAGAAGCATTGAGATATCACATCTCATGCTATCGGAAGTGTCTCAGGATTGGAATGGGAAGGAGCTGGATATCACATCTCATGCTAAAGGAAGGGTCTCAGGTTTGGAACGGGAAGGAGTTGGATATCACATCTCATGTTATAGGAAGGGTCTCAGGTTTGGTATAAACATTGAGATATCACATCTCTGCTATCGGAAGTGTCTCAGGATTGGAATGGGAAGGAGTTGGATATCCCATCTCATGTTATAGGACGGGTCTCAGGTTTGTTATTGGAATCATTGAGATATCATATTGCATGCTGTAGGAAGGGTCTAAGGGTTGGAATGTGAAGGACTTGGATATCACATCTCATGCTATAGATAGGCTCTTAGGTTTGGAAAGGGAAGGAGTTGGATCTCACATTTCATGTTAGAGGAAGGATCTCAGGTTTGGTATTAGAAGCATTGAGATATCACATCTCATGCTATAGGAAGGGTCTCAGGATTGGAATGGGAAGGAGTTGGATATCACATCTCATGCTATAGGAAGGGTCTCAGGTTTGGTATAAGCATTGAGATATCGCATCTCATGCTATAGGAAGGGTCTCAGGATTGGAATGGAAGGAGTTGGATATCAGATCTCATGTTATAGGAAGGATCTCAGGTTTGGTATTAGAAGCATTGAGACATCACATCTCATGCTATAGGAAGGGTCTCAGGATTGGAATGGGAAGGAGTTGGATATCAAATCTCATGCTATAGGAAGGGTCTCAGGATTGGAATGGGAAGGAGTTGAATATGACATCTCATGCCGTAGGAAGGGTCTCAGGTTTGGTATAAACATTGAGATATCACATCTCTGCTATCAAAAGGGTCTCAGGATTGGAATGGGAAGGAGTTGGATATCCCATCTCATGTTATAGGAAGAGTCTCAAGTTTGGTATTAGAAGCATTGAGATATCACATCTCATGCTATAGGAAGTGTCTCAGGATTGGAATGGGAAGGACTTGGATATCACATCTCATGCTATAGGTAGGGTCTCAAGTTTGACATTAGAAGCATTGAGATATCACATCTCATGCTATAGGAAGGGTCTGAGGATTGGAATGGGAAGGAGTTGGATATCACATCTCCTGCTATGGGAAGGGTCTCAGGTTTGGTATAAGCAGTGAGATATCACATCTCATGCTATAGGAAGTGTCTCAGGATTGGAATGGGAAGGAGTTGGATATCACATCTCATGTTATAGGAAGGATCTCAGGTTTGGTATAAGCATTGAGATATCACATCTCTGCTATCGGAAGGGTCTCAAGATTGGAATGGGAAGGAGTTGGATATTCCCATCTCATGTTATAGGAAGGGTCTCAGGTTTGGTATTAGAAGCATTGAGATATCACATCTCATGCTATAGGAAGGGTCTCAGGATTGGAATGGGAAGGACTTGGATATCACATCTCATGCTATAGGGAGGGTCTCAAGTTTGATATTAGAAGCTTTGAGATATCACATCTCATGATATCGGAAGGGTCTCAGGATTGGAATGGGAAGGAGTTGGATATCACATCTCATGATAAAGGAAGGGTCTAAGGTTTGGAAGGGGAAGGATTTGGATATCACATCTCATGTTATATTACGGGTCTCAGGTTTGGTATTAGAAGCATTGAGATATCAAGTCTCATAGTATAGGAAGGGTCTCAGAATTGGAATGGGAAGGAGTTGGATATCCCATCTCATGTTATAGGAAGAGTCTCTGGTTTGGTATTAGAATCATTGAGATATCAGATCGCATGCTGTAGGAAGGGTCTAAGGATTGGAATGGGATGGACTTGGATATCACATCTCATGTTATAGGTAGGCTTTCAGGTTTGGTATAAGCATTGAGATATCACATCTCATGCTATAGGAAGGGTCTCAGAATTGGAATGGGAAGGAGTTGGATATCACATCTCAAGCTATAGGAAGGGTCTCAGTATTGGAATGGGAAGGACTTGGATATCACATCTCATGCTATAGGAAGGCTCTCAGGTTTGGAAGGGGAAAGAGTTGGATATCTCATTTCATGTTAGAGGTAGGATCTCAGGTTTGGTATTAGAGGCATTGAGATATCACATCTCATGCTATCAGAAGGGTCTCAGGAATGGAATGGGAAGGAGTTAGATATTACATCTCATGCTAAAGGGAGGGTCTCAGGTTTGGAAGGGGAAGGATTTGGATATCACATCTCATGTTATAGGAAGGATCTCAGGTTTGGTATTAGAAGCATTGAGATATCACATCTCATGCTATCGGAAGGATCTCAGGTTTGGTATTAGAAGCATTGAGATATCACATCTCATGCTATCAGAAGAGTCTCAGGATTGGAATAGGAAGGAGTTGGATATCACATTTCATGCTAAAGGGAGGGTCTCAGGTTTGGAAGGGGAAGGATTTGGATATCACATCTCATGTTATCGGAAGGATCTCACGTTTGGTATTAGAAGTATTGAGATATCATATCTCATGCTATAGGAAGGGTGTCAGGATTGGAATGGGAAGGAGTTGGATATCACATCTCATGCTATAGGGAGGGTCTCAGGATTGGAATGGGAAGGACTTAGATATCACATATCATGCTATAGGGAGGGTCTCAGTTTTGATATTAGAAGCATTGAGATATCACATCTCATGCTATCGGAAGTGTCTCAGGATTGGAATGGGAAGGAGCTGGATATCACATCTCATGCTAAAGGAAGGGTCTCAGGTTTGGAACGGGAAGGATTTGGATATCACATCTCATGTTATAGGAAGGGTCTCAGGTTTGGTATAAGCATTGAGATATCACATCTCTGCTATCGGAAGTGTCTCAGGATTGGAATGGGAAGGAGTTGGATATCCCATCTCATGTTATAGGACGGGTCTCAGGTTTGTTATTAGAATCATTGAGATATCATATTGCATGCTGTAGGAAGGGTCTAAGGGTTGGAATGTGAAGGACTTGGATATCACATCTCATGCTATAGATAGGCTCTTAGGTTTGGAAAGGGAAGGAGTTGGATATCACATTTCATGTTAGAGGAAGGATCTCAGGTTTGGTATTAGAAGCATTGAGATATCACATCTCATGCTATAGGAAGGGTCTCAGGATTGGAATGGGAAGCAGTTGGATATCACATCTCATGCTATAGGAAGGGTCTCAGGTTTGGTATAAGCCTTGAGATATCACATCTCATGCTATAGGACGGGTCTCAGGATTGGAATGGAAGGAGTTGGATATCACATCTCATGTTATAGGAAGGATCTCAGGTTTGGTATTAGAAGCATTGAGACATCACATCTCATGCTATAGGAAGGGTCTCAAGGTTGGAATGGGAAGGAGTTGGATATCACATCTCATCCAATAGGAAGGGTCTAAGGATTGGAATGGGATGGACTTGGATATCACATCTCATGTTATAGGTAGGCTCTCAGGTTTGGTAAAAGCATTGAGATATCACATCTCATGCTATAGGAAGGGTCTCAGAATTGGAATGGGAAGGCGTTGGATATCACATCTCAAGCTATAGGAAGGGTCTCAGTATTGGAATGGGAAGGACTTGGATATCACATCTCATGCTATAGGAAGGCTCTCAGGTTTGGAAGGGGAAAGAGTTGGATATCTCATTTCATGTTAGAGGTAGGATCTCAGGTTTGGTATTAGAGGCATTGAGATATCACATCTCATGCTATCAGAAGGGTCTCAGGAATGGAATGGGAAGGAGTTAGATATCACATCTCATGCTAAAGGGAGGGTCTCAGGTTTGGAAGGGGAAGGATTTGGATATCACATCTCATGTTATAGGAAGGATCTCAGGTTTGGTATTAGAAGCATTGAGATATCACATCTCATGCTATCGGAAGGATCTCAGGTTTGGTATTAGAAGCATTGAGATATCACATCTCATGCTATCAGAAGAGTCTCAGGATTGGAATAGGAAGGAGTTGGATATCACATTTCATGCTAAAGGGAGGGTCTCAGGTTTGGAAGGGGAAGGATTTGGATATCTCATCTCATGTTATCGGAAGGATCTCACGTTTGGTATTAGAAGTATTGAGATATCATATCTCATGCTATAGGAAGGGTCTCAGGATTGGAATGGGAAGGAGTTGGATATCACATCTCATGCTATAGGGAGGGTCTCAGGATTGGAATGGGAAGGACTTAGATATCACATATCATGCTATAGGGAGGGTCTCAGTTTTGATATTAGAAGCATTGAGATATCACATCTCATGCTATCGGAAGTGTCTCAGGATTGGAATGGGAAGGAGCTGGATATCACATCTCATGCTAAAGGAAGGGTCTCAGGTTTGGAACGGGAAGGATTTGGATATCACATCTCATGTTATAGGAAGGGTCTCAGGTTTGGTATAAGCATTGAGATATCACATCTCTGCTATCGGAAGTGTCTCAGGATTGGAATGGGAAGTAGTTGGATATCCCATCTCATGTTATAGGACGGGTCTCAGGTTTGTTATTAGAATCATTGAGATATCATATTGCATGCTGTAGGAAGGGTCTAAGGGTTGGAATGTGAAGGACTTGGATATCACATCTCATGCTATAGATAGGCTCTTAGGTTTGGAAAGGGAAGGAGTTGGATATCACATTTCATGTTAGAGGAAGGATCTCAGGTTTGGTATTAGAAGCATTGAGATATCACATCTCATGCTATAGGAAGGGTTTCAGGATTGGAATGGGAAGCAGTTGGATATCACATCTCATGCTATAGGAAGGGTCTCAGGTTTGGTATAAGCCTTGAGATATCACATCTCATGCTATAGGACGGGTCTCAGGATTGGAATGGAAGGAGTTGGATATCACATCTCATGTTATAGGAAGGATCTCAGGTTTGGTATTAGAAGCATTGAGACATCACATCTCATGCTATAGGAAGGGTCTCAAGGTTGGAATGGGAAGGAGTTGGATATCACATCTCATCCAATAGGAAGGGTCTCAGGTTTGGAATGGGAAGGAATTGGATATCACATCTCATGTTATAGGAAGGATCTCAGGTTTGGTATTAGAAGCATTGAGATATCACATCTCATGCTATAGGAAGGGTCTCAGGATTGGAATGTGAAGGATTTGGATATCACATCTCATGCTAAAGGAAGGGTCTCAGGTTTGGTAGAAGCATTGAGATATCACGTCGCTGCTATCGGAAGGGTCTCAGGATTGGATTGGGAAGGAGTTGGATATCCCTTCTCATGCTATAGGAAGGGTCTCAGGATTTGAATGGCAAGGTGTTGGATATCACATCTCATGCCATAGGAAGGGACTCAGGTTTGGTATAAGCATTGAGATATCACATCTCTGCTATCGGAAGGGCCTCAGGATTGGATTGGGAAGGAGTTGGATATCCCTTCTCATGCTATAGGAAGTGTCTCAGGTTGGAATGGGAAGGAGTTGGATATCACATCTCATGTTATAGGAAGGGTCTCAGGATTGGAATGGGAAGGATTTGGATATCACATCTCTTGCTATAGGAAGGGTCTCAGGATTGGAATGGGTAGGAGTTGGATATTACTTTCTTGCTATAGGAAGGGTCTCATGTTTGGAATGGGAAGGAGTTGGATATCACATATGCTATAGTTAGTGTCTCAGGTTTGGAACGGGAAGGAGTTGGATATCACATCTCATGTTATAGGAAGGGTCTCAGGTTTGGTATAAGCATTGAGATATCACATCTCTGCTATCGGAAGCGGCTCAGGATTGGAATGGGAAGGAGTTGGATATCCCATCTCATGTTATAGGAAGAGTCTCTGGTTTGGTATTAGAATTATTGAGATATCACATCGCATGCTGTAGGAAGGGTCTAAGGATTGGAATGGGATAGACTTGGATATCACATCTCATGTTATAGGTAGGCTCTCAGGTTTGGTATAAGCATTGAGATATCACATCTCATGCTATAGGAAGGGTCTCAGGATTGGAATGGGAAGGAATTGGATATCACATCTCATGCTATAGGAAGGGTCTCAGATTTGGTATAAGCATTGAGATATCACATCTCATGCTAAAGGAAGGGTCTCAGGATTGGAATGGGAAGGAGTTGTATATGACATCTCAGGCCATAGGAAGGTTCTCAGGTTTGGTATAAGCATTGAGATATCACATCTCTGCTATCGGAAAGGTCTCAGGGTTGGAATTGGAAGGAGTTGGATATCCCATCTCATGTTATAGGAAGGGTCTCAGGTTTGGTATTAGAAGCATAGAGATATCACATCTCATGCTATAGGAAGGGTCTCAGGATTGGAATGGGAAGGACTTGGATGTCACATCTCATGCTATAGGGAGGGTCTCAAGTTTGATATTAGAAGCATTGAGATAACAAATCTCATGATATCGGAAGGGTCTCAGGATTGGAATGGGAAGGAGTTGGATATCACATCTCATGATAAAGGAAGGGTCTAAGGTTTGGAAGGGGAAGGATTTGGATATCACATCTCATGTTATAGGACGGGTCTCAGGTTTAATATTAGAAGCATTGAGATATCAAGTCTCATGGTATAAGAAGGGTCTCAGAATTGGAATGGGAAGGAGTTGGATATCACACCTCAAGCTATAGGAAGGGTCTCAGGATTGGAATGGGAAGGAGTTTGATATCACATCTCATGCCATAGTATGGGTCTCAGGTTTGGTAGAAGCATTGGGATATCACATCTCATGCTATCGGAAGGGTATCAGTATTGGATTTGGAAGAAGTTGGATATCCCATCTCATGCTATAGGAATGGTCTCAGGTTGGAATGGGAAGGAGTTGGATATCACATTTCATGTTATAGGAAGGGTCTCAGGATTGGAATGCGAAGGACTTGGATATCATATCTCATGCTATAGGACGGGTCTCAGGTTTGTTATTAGAATCATTGAGATATCATATTGCATGCTATAGGAAGGGTCTCAGGATTGGAATGGGAAGCAGTTGGATATCACATCTCATGCTATAGGAAGGGTCTCAGGTTTGGTATAAGCCTTGAGATATCACATCTCATGCTATAGGACGGGTCTCAGGATTGGAATAGAAGGAGTTGGATATCACATCTCATGTTATAGGAAGGATCTCAGGTTTGGTATTAGAAGCATTGAGACATCACATCTCATGCTATAGGAAGGGTCTCAAGGTTGGAATGGGAAGGAGTTGGATATCACATCTCATCCAATAGGAAGGGTCTCAGGTTTGGAATGGGAAGGAATTGGATATCACATCTCATGTTATAGGAAGGATCTCAGGTTTGGTATTAGAAGCATTGAGATATCACATCTCATGCTATAGGAAGGGTCTCAGGATTGGAATGTGAAGGATTTGGATATCACATCTCATGCTAAAGGAAGGGTCTCAGGTTTGGTAGAAGCATTGAGATATCACGTCGCTGCTATCGGAAGGGTCTCAGGATTGGATTGGGAAGGAGTTGGATATCCCTTCTCATGCTATAGGAAGGGTCTCAGGATTTGAATGGCAAGGAGTTGGATATCACATCTCATGCCATAGGAAGGGTCTCAGGTTTGGTATAAGCATTGAGATATCACATCTCTGCTATCGGAAGGGTCTCAGGATTGGATTGGGAAGGAGTTGGATATCCCTTCTCATGCTATAGGAAGTGTCTCAGGTTGGAATGGGAAGGAGTTGGATATCACATCTCATGTTATAGGAAGGTTCTCAGGATTGGAATGGGAAGGATTTGGATATCACATCTCTTGCTATAGGAAGGGTCTCAGGATTGGAATGGGTAGGAGTTGGATATTACTTTCTTGCTATAGGAAGGGTCTCATGTTTGGAATGGGAAGGAGTTGGATATCACATATGCTATAGTTAGTGTCTCAGGTTTGGAACGGGAAGGAGTTGGATATCACATCTCATGTTATAGGAAGGGTCTCAGGTTTGGTATAAGCATTGAGATATCACATCTCTGCTATCGGAAGCGGCTCAGGATTGGAATGGGAAGGAGTTGGATATCCCATCTCATGTTATAGGAAGAGTCTCTGGTTTGGTATTAGAATTATTGAGATATCACATCGCATGCTGTAGGAAGGGTCTAAGGATTGGAATGGGATAGACTTGGATATCACATCTCATGTTATAGGTAGGCTCTCAGGTTTGGTATAAGCATTGAGATATCACATCTCATGCTATAGGAAGGGTCTCAGGATTGGAATGGGAAGGAATTGGATATCACATCTCATGCTATAGGAAGGGTCTCAGATTTGGTATAAGCATTGAGATATCACATCTCATGCTAAAGGAAGGGTCTCAGGATTGGAATGGGAAGGAGTTGTATATGACATCTCAGGCCATAGGAAGGTTCTCAGGTTTGGTATAAGCATTGAGATATCACATCTCTGCTATCGGAAAGGTCTCAGGATTGGAATGGGAAGGAGTTGGATATCCCATCTCATGTTATAGGAAGGGTCTCAGGTTTGGTATTAGAAGCATAGAGATATCACATCTCATGCTATAGGAAGGGTCTCAGGATTGGAATGGGAAGGACTTGGATGTCACATCTCATGCTATAGGGAGGGTCTCAAGTTTGATATTAGAAGCATTGAGATAACAAATCTCATGATATCGGAAGGGTCTCAGGATTGGAATGGGAAGGAGTTGGATATCACATCTCATGATAAAGGAAGGGTCTAAGGTTTGGAAGGGGAAGGATTTGGATATCACATCTCATGTTATAGGACGGGTCTCAGGTTTAATATTAGAAGCATTGAGATATCAAGTCTCATGGTATAAGAAGGGTCTCAGAATTGGAATGGGAAGGAGTTGGATATCACACCTCAAGCTATAGGAAGGGTCTCAGGATTGGAATGGGAAGGAGTTTGATATCACATCTCATGCCATAGTATGGGTCTCAGGTTTGGTAGAAGCATTGGGATATCACATCTCATGCTATCGGAAGGGTATCAGTATTGGATTTGGAAGAAGTTGGATATCCCATCTCATGCTATAGGAAGGGTCTCAGGTTGGAATGGGAAGGAGTTGGATATCACATTTCATGTTATAGGAAGGGTCTCAGGATTGGAATGGGAAGGACTTGGATATCATATCTCATGCTATAGGACGGGTCTCAGGTTTGTTATTAGAATCATTGAGATATCATATTGCATGCTGTAGGAAGGGTTAAGGATTGGAATGGGAAGGACCTGGATATCACATCTCATGCTATAGAACGGCTCTCAGGTTTGGAAAGGGAAGGAGTTGGATATCACATCTCATGTTATAGGATGGATCTCAGGTTTGGTATTAGAAGTATTGCGATATCACATCTCATGTTATCGGAAGGATCTCAGGTTTGGTATTAGAAGTATTGAGATATCACATCTCATGCTATAGGAAGGGTTTCAGGATTGGAATGGGAAGGAGTTGGATATCACATCTCATGCTAAAGGAAGGGTCTCAGGTTTGGTAGAAGCATTGAGATATCACATCTCATGCTATAGGAAGGGTCTCAGGATTGGAATGGGAAGGACTTAGATATCACATATCATGCTATAGGGAGGGTCTCAGTTTTGATATTAGAAGCATTGAGATATCACATCTCATGCTATCGGAAGTGTCTCAGGATTGGAATGGGAAGGAGCTGGATATCACATCTCATGCTAAAGGAAGGGTGTCAGGTTTGGAACGGGAAGGAGTTGGATATCACATCTCATGTTATAGGAAGGGTCTCAGGTTTGGTATAAACATTGAGATATCACATCTCTGCTATCGGAAGTGTCTCAGGATTGGAATGGGAAGGAGTTGGATATCCCATCTCATGTTATAGGACGGGTCTCAGGTTTGTTATTAGAATCATTGAGATATCATATTGCATGCTGTAGGAAGGGTCTAAGGGTTGGAATGTGAAGGACTTGGATATCACATCTCATGCTATAGATAGGCTCTTAGGTTTGGAAAGGGAAGGAGTTGGATCTCACATTTCATGTTAGAGGAAGGATCTCAGGTTTGGTATTAGAAGCATTGAGATATCACATCTCATGCTATAGGAAGGGTCTCAGGATTGGAATGGGAAGGAGTTGGATATCACATCTCATGCTATAGGAAGGGTCTCAGGTTTGGTATAAGCATTGAGATATCACATCTCATGCTATAGGAAGGGTCTCAGGATTGGAATGGAAGGAGTTGGATATCACATCTCATGTTATAGGAAGGATCTCAGGTTTGGTATTAGAAGCATTGAGACATCACATCTCATGCTATAGGAAGGGTCTCAGGATTGGAATGGGAAGGAGTTGGATATCAAATCTCATGCTATAGGAAGCGTCTCAGGATTGGAATGGGAAGGAGTTGAATATGACATCTCATGCCGTAGGAAGGGTCTCAGGTTTGGTATAAACATTGAGATATCACATCTCTGCTATCAAAAGGGTCTCAGGATTGGAATGGGAAGGAGTTGGATATCCCATCTCATGTTATAGGAAGAGTCTCAGGTTTGGTATTAGAAGCATTGAGATATCACATCTCATGCTATAGGAAGTGTCTCAGGATTGGAATGGGAAGGAGTTGGATATCACATCTCATGTTATAGGAAGGGTCTCAGGATTGGAATGGGAAGGATTTGGATATCACATCTCTTGCTATAGGAAGGGTCTCAGGATTGGAATGGGTAGGAGTTGGATATTACTTTCTTGCTATAGGAAGGGTCTCATGTTTGGAATGGGAAGGAGTTGGATATCACATATGCTATAGTTAGTGTCTCAGGTTTGGAACGGGAAGGAGTTGGATATCACATCTCATGTTATAGGAAGGGTCTCAGGTTTGGTATAAGCATTGAGATATCACATCTCTGCTATCGGAAGCGGCTCAGGATTGGAATGGGAAGGAGTTGGATATCCCATCTCATGTTATAGGAAGAGTCTCTGGTTTGGTATTAGAATCATTGAGATATCACATCGCATGCTGTAGGAAGGGTCTAAGGATTGGAATGGGATGGACTTGGATATCACATCTCATGTTATAGGTAGGCTCTCAGGTTTGGTATAAGCATTGAGATATCACATCTCATGCTATAGGAAGGGTCTCAGGATTGGAATGGGAAGGAATTGGATATCACATCTCATGCTATAGGAAGGGTCTCAGATTTGGTATAAGCATTGAGATATCACATCTCATGCTAAAGGAAGGGTCTCAGGATTGGAATGGGAAGGAGTTGTATATGACATCTCAGGCCATAGGAAGGGTCTCAGGATTGGAATGGGAAGGACTTGGATGTCACATCTCATGCTATACGGAGGGTCTCAAGTTTGATATTAGAAGCATTGAGATAACAAATCTCATGATATCGGAAGGGTCTCAGGATTGGAATGGGAAGGAGTTGGATATCACATCTCATGATAAAGGAAGGGTCTAAGGTTTGGAAGGGGAAGGATTTGGATATCACATCTCATGTTATAGGACGGGTCTCAGGTTTAATATTAGAAGCATTGAGATATCAAGTCTCATGGTATAAGAAGGGTCTCAGAATTGGAATGGGAAGGAGTTGGATATCACACCTCAAGCTATAGGAAGGGTCTCAGGATTGGAATGGGAAGGAGTTTGATATCACATCTCATGCCATAGTATGGGTCTCAGGTTTGGTAGAAGCATTGGGATATCACATCTCATGCTATCGGAAGGGTATCAGTATTGGATTTGGAAGAAGTTGGATATCCCATCTCATGCTATAGGAAGGGTCTCAGGTTGGAATGGGAAGGAGTTGGATATCACATTTCATGTTATAGGAAGGGTCTCAGGATTGGAATGGGAAGGACTTGGATATCATATCTCATGCTATAGGACGGGTCTCAGGTTTGTTATTAGAATCATTGAGATATCATATTGCATGCTGTAGGAAGGGTCTAAGGATTGGAATGGGAAGGACCTGGATATCACATCTCATGCTATAGAACGGCTCTCAGGTTTGGAAAGGGAAGGAGTTGGATATCTCATCTCATGTTATAGGATGGATCTCAGGTTTGGTATTAGAAGTATTGAGATATCACATCTCATGCTATAGGAAGGGTCTCAGGATTGGAATGGGAAGGAGTTGGATATTACATCTCATGCTAAAGGAAGGGTCTCAGGTTTGGTAGAAGCATTGAGATATCACATCTCATGCTATAGGAAGGGTCTCAGGATTGGAATGGGAAGGACTTAGATATCACATATCATGCTATAGGGAGGGTCTCAGTTTTGATATTAGAAGCATTGAGATATCACATCTCATGCTATCGGAAGTGTCTCAGGATTGGAATGGGAAGGAGCTGGATATCACATCTCATGCTAAAGGAAGGGTCTCAGGTTTGGAACGGGAAGGAGTTGGATATCACATCTCATGTTATAGGAAGGGTCTCAGGTTTGGTATAAACCTTGAGATATCACATCTCTGCTATCGGAAGTGTCTCAGGATTGGAATGGGAAGGAGTTGGATATCCCATCTCATGTTATAGGACGGGTCTCAGGTTTGTTATTAGAATCATTGAGATATCATATTGCATGCTGTAGGAAGGGTCTAAGGGTTGGAATGTGAAGGACTTGGATATCACATCTCATGCTACAGATAGGCTCTTAGGTTTGGAAAGGGAAGGAGTTGGATCTCACATTTCATGTTAGAGGAAGGATCTCAGGTTTGGTATTAGAAGCATTGAGATATCACATCTCATGCTATAGGAAGGGTCTCATGATTGGAATGGGAAGGAGTTGGATATCACATCTCATGCTATAGGAAGGGTCTCAGGTTTGGTATAAGCATTGAGATATCACATCTCATGCTATAGGAAGGGTCTCAGGATTGGAATGGAAGGAGTTGGATATCACATCTCATGTTATAGGAAGGATCTCAGGTTTGGTATTAGAAGCATTGAGACATCACATCTCATGCTATAGGAAGGGTCTCAGGATTGGAATGGGAAGGAGTTGGATATCAAATCTCATGCTATAGGAAGGGTCTCAGGATTGGAATGGGAAGGAGTTGAATATGACATCTCATGCCGTAGGAAGGGTCTCAGGTTTGGTATAAACATTGAGATATCACATCTCTGCTATCAAAAGGGTCTCAGGATTGGAATGGGAAGGAGTTGGATATCCCATCTCATGTTATAGGAATAGTCTCAGGTTTGGTATTAGAAGCATTGAGATATCACATCTCATGCTATAGGAAGTGTCTCAGGATTGGAATGGGAAGGACTTGGATATCACATTTCATGCTATAGGTAGGGTCTCAAGTTTGACATTAGAAGCATTGAGATATCACATCTCATGCTATAGGAAGGGTCTGAGGATTGGAATGGGAATGAGTTGGATATCACATCTCCTGCTATGGGAAGGGTCTCAGGTTTGGTATAAGCAGTGAGATATCACATCTCATGCTATAGGAAGTGTCTCAGGATTGGAATGGGAAGGAGTTGGATATCACATCTCATGTTATAGGAAGGATCTCAGGTTTGGTATAAGCATTGAGATATCACATCTCTGCTATCGGAAGGGTCTCAAGATTGGAATGGGAAGGAGTTGGATATTCCCATCTCATGTTATAGGAAGGGTCTCAGGTTTGGTATTAGAAGCATTGAGATATCACATCTCATGCTATAGGAAGGGTCTCAGGATTGGAATGGGAAGGACTTGGATATCACATCTCATGCTATAGGGAGGGTCTCAAGTTTGATATTAGAAGCTTTGAGATATCACATCTCATGATATCGGAAGGGTCTCAGGATTGGAATGGGAATGAGTTGGATATCACATCTCATGATAAAGGAAGGGTCTAAGGTTTGGAAGGGGAAGGATTTGGATATCACATCTCATGTTATATTACGGGTCTCAGGTTTGGTATTAGAAGCATTGAGATATCAAGTCTCATAGTATAGGAAGGGTCTCAGAATTGGAATGGGAAGGAGTTGGATATCCCATCTCATGTTATAGGAAGAGTCTCTGGTTTGGTATTAAAATCATTGAGATATCACATCGCATGCTGTAGGAAGGGTCTAAGGATTGGAATGGGATGGACTTGTATATCACATCTCATGTTATAGGTAGGTTCTCAGGTTTGGTATAAGCATTGAGATATCACATCTCATGCTATAGGAAGGGTCTCAGAATTGGAATGGGAAGGAGTTGGATATCACATCTCAAGCTATAGGAAGGGTCTCAGTATTGAAATGGGAAGGACTTGGATATCACATCTCATGCTATAGGAAGGCTCTCAGGTTTGGAAGGGGAAAGAGTTGGATATCTCATTTCATGTTAGAGGTAGGATCTCAGGTTTGGTATTAGAGGCATTGAGATATCACATCTCATGCTATCAGAAGGGTCTCAGGAATGGAATGGGAAGGAGTTAGATATCACATCTCATGCTAAAGGGAGGGTCTCAGGTTTGGAAGGGGAAGGATTTGGATATCCCATCTCATGTTATAGGAAGGATCTCAGGTTTGGTATTAGAAGCATTGAGATATCACATCTCATGCTATCGGAAGGATCTCAGGTTTGGTATTAGAAGCATTGAGATATCACATCTCATGCTATCAGAAGAGTCTCAGGATTGGAATAGGAAGGAGTTGGATATCACATTTCATGCTAAAGGGAGGGTCTCAGGTTTGGAAGGGGAGGATTTGGATATCACATCTCATGTTATAGGAAGGATCTCACGTTTGGTATTAGAAGCATTGAGATATCAAATCTCATGCTATAGGAAGGGTCTCAGGATTGGAATGTGAAGGATTTGGATATCACATCTCATGCTAAAGGAAGGGTCTCAGGTTTGGTAGAAGCATTGAGATTTCACGTCTCTGCTATCGGAAGGGTCTCAGGATTGGATTGGGAAGGAGTTGGATATCCATTTTCATGCTATAGGAAGGGTCTCAGGATTTGAATGGCAAGGAGTTGGATATCACATCTCATGCCATAGGAAGGGTCTCAGGTTTGGTATAAGCATTGAGATATCACATCTCTGCTATCGGAAGGGTCTTAGGATTGGATTGGGAAGGAGTTGGATATCCCTTCTCATGCTATAGGAAGTGTCTCAGGTTGGAATGGGAAGGAGTTGGATATCACATCTCATGTTATAGGAAGGGTCTCAGGATTGGAATGGGAAATATCCAAATCCTTCCCATTCCAATCCTGAGACCCTTCCTATAGCAAGAGATGTGATATCCAAATCCTTCCCATTCCAATCCTGAGACCCTTCCTATAACATGAGATGTGATATTCAACTCCTTCCCATTCCAACCTGAGACACTTCCTATAGCATGAGAAGGGATATCCAACTCCTTCCCAATCCAATCCTGAGAACCTTCCGATAGCAGAGATGTGATATCTCAATGCTTATACCAAACCTGAGACCCTTCCTATGGCATGAGATGTGATATCCAACTCTTTGCCATTCAAATCCTGAGACCCTTCCTATAGCATGAGATGTGATATCTCAATGCTTCTACCAAACCTGAGACCCTTCCTTTAGCATGAGATGTGATATCCAAATCCTTCACATTCCAATCCTGAGACCCTTCCTATAGCATGAGATGTGATATCTCAATGCTTCTAATACCAAACCTGAGATCCTTCCTATAACATGAGATGTGATATCCAATTCCTTCCCATTCCAAACCTGAGACCCTTCCTATTGGATGAGATGTGATATCCAACTCCTTCCCATTCCAACCCTGAGACCCTTCCTATACCATGAGATGTGATATCTCAATGCTTCTAATACCAAACCTGGGAACCGTCCTATAACATGAGATGTGATATCTCAATGTTTCTAATAAAAAACCTGAGACCCTTCCTATAACATGAGATGTGATATCCAATTCCTTCCCATTCCAGACCTGAGACCCTTCCTTTAGCATGAGATGTGATATCCAAATACTTCCCATTCCAATCCTAAAACCCTTCCTATAGCATGAGATGTGATATCTCAATGTTTCTAATATAAAACCTGAGACCCTTCCTATAGCAAGAGATGTGATATCCAAATCCTTCCCATTCCAATCCTGAGACCCTTCCTGTATATAACATGAGATGTGATATCCAACTCCTTCCCATTCCAGCCTGAGACCCTTCCTATAGCATGAGATGTGATATCCAACTCCTTACCATTCAAATCCTGAGACCCTCCCTATAACAAGAGATGTCATATCCAACTCCTTCCCATTCCAAACCTGAGACCCTTCCTATAACATGAGATGTGATATCCAACTCCTTCCCATTCCAAACCTGAGACCCTTCCGATAGCATGAGATGTGATATCTCAATGCTTCAAAAACCAAACATGAGAACCATCCTATAACATGAGATGTGAAATCCAAATCCTTCCCTTCCCAAACCTGAGACTCTTCCTATAGCATGAGATGTGATATCTCAATGCTTCTACCAAACCTGAAACCCTTCCTATAGCATGAGATGTGATATCACAATGCTTCTAATACCAAACCTGAGACTGTTCCCATAGCATGAGATGTGATATCCAACTCCTTCCCATTCCAATCCTGAGACCCTTCCTATAGCATGAGATGTTATATCTCAATGTTTCTAATACCAAACCTGAGATCCTTCCTATAACATGAGATGTGATATCCAACTCCTTCCCATTCCAATCCCGAGACCCTTCCTATAGCATGAGATGTGATATCTCAATGCTTCTAATACCAAACCTAAGGTCCTTCCTATAACATGAGATGTGATATCCAAATCCTTCCCATTCCAAACCTGAGACCCTCCCTTTAGCATGAGATGTGATATCCAACTCCTTCCCATTCCAATCCTGATACCCTTCTGATAGCATGAGATGTGATATCTCAATGCCTCTAATACCAAACCTGAGATCCTACCTCTAACATGAAATGTGATATCCAACTCCTTCCTTTTCCAAACCTGAGACCCTTCCTACAGCATGAGATGTGTTAAGACGGATTTCTGAACTCTGTCCTGGTGGCGCAGAAGTTCAGAAGGCCAACCTAATTACTTGGAACAGGGTAACCTCTGGACGAGCCAGACCAATCAAGGTAGCGATCGCGGCGGTCAAGACTAGGTCTCAAGAGGGGTGAGGGTGACTGAAAGCCCGCAATGAGCACACAAAGCAAGAGCGCTTACAAACTACTCCAAACAGTTGTTATATCAAAAATAGATACACATTTATTTTAAGGCCTTTAAAATAATGACTGTAGCGAGAAAATCACAATATCACAATATTAAACCAACACATACCATATCAACACAATATATATACAAATACACAGTCGCAAGCGTTTAAAGCACGAAATATGTAGTCCACCTGAAAGGAAAGGAAAACAGGCAGTGCGATAACGCTTTAGACTCAGTTCGCCTTCAGAGGCACCTAACTAGATGGAAGTCCGAGCCCTGCGAAGAGTGGAGCCTTGTGCTCAAAGTACCTGCCACGCCGGTGCCAACGGGCAAAAGGGGAAGCTCTTCGGAGGAAGTCAGGCAGTTCGGGTTAGTGCACAGCAGAAGGAGAACAGGTTCCGCAACTCAAGCGCAGCCTCCACAGCGGGCAGAAGCAGAGCGCGAGTACGGCCAAAAGGGTGCTGTTTTTACACAGCAGGGAAAGCAATGGGATACTGCAGGAGGGCGACCAGATCCTAGCTAAACTACTCACCGGTCCCCGAAGCAAGCAGACCCAGGCTTCTCCACGTTAGTTTCAGCAGCTGGCAGGTTCAGAAGAGCAGGGAACGCCTCGAAGTCGTGTAGAGCAAAAAGACGTCCCAATCGACGAAACCAGCACAGTTTGTTGCCGCAGCAGGACAACGGAGCGGCCGTGTGTATTCAAGCCAAATGTACACTCCTCCCTTCAGACTTGGGAACGCCAAGTGTACGAAGCGTGGGAGAGTGACAAGGACTCGAAATACAACACAACCTGGCGGCAGTTACAGAGCAGGACTCCCTTGTAAGCTGGTCAGTCAACTGGATGGCCCAGAGAAACTTCCGAAGGCTTACTTGGAGGGGGTGATGAAGTCGCCGGGAATAGCTGTTCCTGCTATTCCAAAGGTCGAAGCACCAGTACAGACACTTCTGGTTCGATCCAAGGAGGAAAGGGTTTCACAGGACGACAGCAGTGCAAAGGAGGATTCCTTCAGCGGGTCACCAGCGATTCCTCGGTCCAGCCTCTTGGTTGCAGGATACTTGGCTCCTGTATTCCTTCGTTCGTGAGAACTCAGGAGATCGACATGGTAGTGGTGTTTCCAGCTCCCTCTTATCCACGGTTCCCTTCGCGCCAAAACGGAGGGGAGCCAATGGGAGATCCGCACATCAACACACATACCATACGTGGACCAATCACGGACCACGGTGGTCCCAGGCATTCACACCACCCCAGACTCTCTGGCACCCAGGATGTGTATTGGGACCAGACATCCCAGCCCACACCCTGGAGGCACACAAACGACATGTAGAAGCCCGCGAAAGCAACCACGTTTCGCGGGAAAGTACATGCCCAAATAAGGAAGGCCCCGGGTCGCCCGACCTGGGGAAGGTGAAGGTAGCAAGACGGTCAGTGGACAGGACAAAGGAGCCTTGTGGACTGGCCATTTTGGGAGCCAGGCCACCATTTTGGGTTCAGTGCGAAAAACGTGCTCAGAACGCCAAAAGGAGCTCAAAATAAACAAAACGATCGCTGCCACCATTCCAGTCCCTGAATGACTTGCACCGATCAAATACCATCCTAAAAGAGTATCTAGGGCCCGTAGAAGGCTAGAGACCCAAGAGAGCTGTAACTTAGCTTACAGTGCCCTCTTGTGTCATGTTGCACTAAAGCCGCAACATGATAAACGAAACTACGGGAAACAGCGTTCCCCGGTACTGAATGTCTTAAGGGCATGTCAGTTTCCCCGTAAGAAAAGGAGCGAAAGCCCAGAGAAGTGCGTCAGAAGGCTGTACTTCTCTGGCAAAGTCAAGAACAAGGTTAAAAACAATAGCAAAAAGTTTAGGGGTTGCTACATGGAAGGAAAATTCCCTACAATTACGAAATCTTTCCTAACACTCGCCCCTCCCGGACTATGGACAGGGGGAACTAATCCACCCCTGGATGAGTCTCTTGTTCAGGTCGGTTAAACATTCTGGACAACCCATCAGCATTGCTATGTTGGACACCTGGCCTATGCTCAATAGTGAAGTCGAAGCCTTGTAGACTTATGGACCACCTAAGCAACTTTGGATTCTCCCCCTTCATGTTCATTAGCCACTTTAACGGCTTATGGTCAGTCTGCATAGTGAAGTGGGTCCCATAGAGGTAGGGCCTCAGCTTCCTTAGGGCCCACACAACAGAGAAACATTCTTTCTCTACCGTGGACCATCTGAGCTCTCTGTCCTTAAGCTGGCGACTAATAAAACCGATAGGGTGTTCCTTACCCTTCTCATGTACTTGTGATAGTACAGCTCCTATCCCAGTGTCAGAGGCATCCGTCTGCACGATAAAAGGTCTTTGATAATCAGGGGCCCTGAGCACAGGGGCCTGGCACAAGGAGTCTTTTAAGCCATTGAAGGCCTTCTCACACTCGTCAGTCCAAGTTGCCTTCTTGGGTTTCTTCGGAGTTGTGAGGGCAGTCAGAGGAGCAGCTATGGTGCCATAGTCTGCCACAAAATTGCGATAATAACCCGTGAGTCCTAAGAAGGCTCTCACTTGGGTTTGCGTAGTGGGGGTAGGCCAGTCTTGTACTGCTTGTACTTTACTGGGTAGAGGCTGTATCCTCCCTCCACCTACTTCATGTCCAAGGTAAACCACTGAGCCTTGTCCAATCTGGCATTTACTAGCCTTTATGGTCAAGTGGGCTTTCTGAAGGGCCTGGAGCACAATCCTGAGGTGTTTGTCATGGTCTTCCCAGGTGGCACTGAAAACTGCTATATCGTCTAGATATGCAAGACAGAATTCGTCCAACCCATTCAACACATGATTCACAAGCCTCTGGAAAGTGGCAGGTGCATTCTTCAACCCGAACGGCATTACCCGGAATTGGTAAAGGCCGTCTGGAGTAGAAAATGCTGTCTTCTCCTTGGCATGTTCTGCTAAAGCTATTTGCCAATAGCCAGCAGTGAGGTCAAACGTGCTGAGGTACTTGGAGGCACCCAACGTATCCACCAGCTCATCTGTTCGAGGCAAGGGGTGTGCATCTGTCTTGGTGACAGCATTCAGAGCCCTGTAATCCACGCAGAACCTCAATTCAGAAGTGCCTGCTTTTGGAACCAAAACCACAGGACTGGACCAAGGACTACTAGAGGGTTCAATCACCCCAAGGTCTAACATCTTGTTGACCTCGGTCTTAATATAAGACCGTACTTTATCTGACATCCTGTATCCCCTACTTTTGGTAGGTACACTGTCTCCTGTGTCAATGTTATGTTTGCACCAAGGTGTCAAACCAGGGGACTGTGAAAACAGGGGGGAAAACTGCCTAAGCAAACTTTTCACCTCAGCCTGCTGATCAGAAGTCAGGTGAGGGGCCACTCGGACACCCTCAACGGAGCCATCTGAAGGACCGCTTTGGAACAGGTCGGGGAGAGGTTCTGACTCCTCTTCCTCAACATCTGAAGCCAGTAGCAGTGCTGCGATTTCGACTCTTGGGACGAAAGCCTTCAGCCTATTCACGTGAAACACTTTTGGAGCCTGTCCAGGCCTTCCAAGGTCCACTAAATAGTTCACCTCACCCAGGGGCTCCACCACTGTGTAAGGGCCTGACCATTTGTCCTGTAAAGCGCGAGGCCTTATTGGATTCATGATCAGGATGTGCTGACCAGGTGTAAAGTTGATGAGGGAAGCTTTCTGGTCGTACCAATGTTTCACCAGCGCTTGCCCTGCCTTCAATTTATCACTAGCCAAGCCCATCAGAAGTACCATCCGTTTTCTGAGCCCTAGCACATAATCAACTACATTGGTAGTAACAGGGGGAGTGGGCATCTCCCATCCCTCTTTGACGATGGCTAAGGGTCCCCGTACGGGATGACCGAACAGAAGTTCGAAGGGGCTGAAGCCAACACCCTCCTGTGGTACCTCTCGGTAGGCAAACAGTAGGCATGGTAAAAGAAGATCCCATTTTCTTCTCTGGGGCTCCTCCAGAGCCCCAATCATGCTTTTTAACGTTCTGTTGAAATGTTCCACCAGACCATTGGTCTGGGGGTGGTATGCAGAAGAGAACTTGTAGGTGACCCCACATTCTTTCCACATAGCCTGCATATACTTCGACATAAAGTTGCTGCCACGATCTGACACAACTTCTTTAGGGAAGCCAACCCTAGTAAATATGCCGAGTAAAGCTTTTGCAACTGACTTGGCAGTTACAGTTTTCAATGGGATGGCCTCAGGATACCTGGTTGCATGGTCGACCAGCACCAGGATAAACCTATTGCCCGAGGATGTTTGCGGGTCAAGGGGACCAACGATGTCGATCCCTACCCTTTCAAATGGTACCCCCACAACTGGGAGCGGTACCAACGGAGCTTGGATTGTCGCGCCAACCTTACCAGACAACTGGCAGGAGGCACAACTCCTGCAGTGACTTTCTACTTGCACCCCCATCTTGGGCCAGTAGAAGTGCATGGATAACCTTTGCTTGGTCCTCTTCATACCAAGGTGACCAGCAAGGGGAACTTCATGCGCCAACTGCAGGAGGGAGGGCCTAACAGCAAGGGGAACCACCAACCTCCTATGGTCTCCTTCTGTAGACTCTGTGGGCTCACTATACAGGAGTCCACCTTCCCAATAAATCCTATGCTTCCCAGGAGGCTCACCCTCAAGCTGGGAGCAGGCCTGTCTCCTTAGGCCTTCCAGAGATGGGCACTCACGTTGGCCTTTACTGAATTCGTCCCTATCAGGACCTCCTTCAACTAACAAGTCTTTTAGTTCAGGATGATCGTTGGGGTCGAAAACTTCAGGCATCGCCACCTCCTCGTCAGGCCCGGGCGATTGACCAACTTCCTCCACCGCAGTGGTAGGCGAGCTCGGGGGAATATTCTCTTTCCCTCGTCTTGACTTGTAGACTCCCTTCGCCTTGGGTTTCCCCTTCGGCTGGGGCGGCGTATTGGACTTGGCCAATGCTGCCCGTGCTTGAGACCGTGTGTAGGGTCTTTCGGCAGTGTCTCCTACGAGCCCTAAAGCTCTGAGATCATTACCCAGCAAGACCTTTCCCGGGACGTTTCTCTGAATGCTCACTGGAATCCTGACTGCTGTACCATTTAAAGTAAGATTTACAGGGATCACGGGAAACATACGGAGGGGGCCGTCAGCAAACTTTGTGGGCATCAGAGTAGCTCTGGCAACTTCCTCTGAGTCTACCAAGGTAGAATCCACTACTGTTCGACTGCACCCACTATCCCTAAGAGCTGGAGTATCCACTCCATTGATCAGCACGCTGTCTTTAAAGTAGTGCTTGGTATTATCTGGAATCCTAGCATAAGCCTCTGCGACTTTAGGCTCCCAGGAACCCAGGGACACTAAAACTACCTCAGCCTCTATCCCGCTGGGAAATGAGTCTGAGGAGAAGGATGCTCCTGTAATCTCTTCTTCCTCGTAGGAGGAGAAGGCCAGATTAGCGGAGTGGACCCCCAAAGGTCTAACCTTACACCGGGGATCCCCCTTCACATGGTCAGTTGCTCCACAAGAAAAACAAGCCCCAGTGGGTCTGTTTACGTAGGGAGGCTTATTGTAACCAGAGTTCTGTTTCGGAGGCGAACCTCCACTACCCTGTGAGTTCTCTTGTGTCTTACCCTTGTTTTTCTTTTTGTGGCCCTTATGGGAAGAAGATTTAGCAGATTCCCCACCCTCCATATCTTTGGACTTTTTCCCTTCCTCCTGCTTACCAGGATTTTTGTCCTTATGGGACACTCGATGTGACACCCATAAGTCTGCTGCAATGGCCAGCTTCTTAGGATCTATCTCCTTCGAATCGGCCAAATGCTGCTTAAGCTCCGGGGAAGAAGAAGCAAAAATGTGTTCCAGCATGACCAGATTGATCATGCCTTCGAAGGTAGAAGCCTTATAACCTTCGACCCAGCCAGTTAAGTTTTTCAAAGATTCAGCGACATAAGATACCCAAGTACCACCTTCCTTTTTCTTATACTCTCGAAAACGCTTTAAATATTGGGCCGGAGTCTTCCCAAACTTTAAAATGAGAGTTTGCTTTAACATTGCGAAATCAGCCCGCTCAGCCTTCGACATTTCCATAATGGCACTGCAGCCAGAATGGGGCAGTCTACTGAGCAACCAAGCAATCTTATCAGCATTGTCAACTTCTTGAACCTCGCATGCATACTCAAACGCATTCAGCCAGTCCATAATGTCATTCCTTTCTTCATACACACTGAGCAGATCTTTCGGAAACCGTGGATGAGAGGAAGCCCCAGAGCCATGTCCAGGACCCTTGGACCCATTTGCAACCTGAAGCTTGGCCAGTTCCAACTGGTGATCCCTGTCTTTCTGTTTTTCTGCCTGTTCGATTTTTAGTTTGGCTATGCTGAATTCAAGCTCCTGCTGCCTAAACCGCAGCTCTTGCTTCTTGAATTCAAGCATAGCCTCCCCATCAACACTGGCAGAGGAAACATTAGACATCACATCCTCCCTGTCCTCGTGGTCGCGATGGATCAGTGCAGCGGCAGAACCGTCGGTTCTACCAGTGAGAGCAGCCCCACCACCTTCTGCACTGTCCTCGGAAGTTATAGCGTCAAGCTGCGCTTCTTGCCACGCCACGATTCTCTGGATCATTTCCAATTTAGTGCCTTGAGAGGAAACACCTCTCTCCGCACACATCTTCTTCAATGTTTCTGATTTGGAAGCATTTAAAGTTAACAAGGTATTTGCTTCCATACTGTTTGATAGGACTATGGCCTTTTTAAAGTTATATTACAACAATTCACTACGTGTACTGTTTGGAATAACCTGAAATGCCTTAGTTCGAGCGCAACACTGGATACCTTCAGTCGTATCCCACCGCTGTACACCAATTTGTTAAGACGGATTTCTGAACTCTGTCCTGGTGGCGCAGAAGTTCAGAAGGCCAACCTAATTACTTGGAACAGGGTAACCTCTGGACGAGCCAGACCAATCAAGGTAGCGATCGCGGCGGTCAAGACTAGGTCTCAAGAGGGGTGAGGGTGACTGAAAGCCCGCAATGAGCACACAAAGCAAGAGCGCTTACAAACTACTCCAAACAGTTGTTATATCAAAAATAGATACACATTTATTTTAAGGCCTTTAAAATAATGACCGTAGCGAGAAAATCACAATATCACAATATTAAACCAACACATACCATATCAACACAATATATATACAAATACACAGTCGCAAGCGTTTAAAGCACGAAATGTGTAGTCCACCTGAAAGGAAAGGAAAACAGGCAGTGCGATAACGCTTTAGACTCAGTTCGCCTTCAGAGGCACCTAACTAGATGGAAGTCCGAGCCCTGCGAAGAGTGGAGCCTTGTGCTCAAAGTACCTGCCACGCCGGTGCCAACGGGCAAAAGGGGAAGCTCTTCGGAGGAAGTCAGGCAGTTCGGGTTAGTGCACAGCAGAAGGAGAACAGGTTCCGCAACTCAAGCGCAGTCTCCACAGCGGGCAGAAGCAGAGCCCGAGTACGGCCAAAAGTGTGCTGTTTTTACACAGCAGGGAAAGCAATGGGATACTGCAGGAGGGCGACCAGATCCTAGCTAAACTACTCACCGGTCCCCGAAGCAAGCAGACCCAGGCTTCTCCACGTTAGTTTCAGCAGCTGGCAGGTTCAGAAGAGCAGGGAACGCCTCGAAGTCGTGTAGAGCAAAAAGACGTCCCAATCGACGAAACCAGCACAGTTTGTTGCCGCAGCAGGACAACGGAGCGGCCGTGTGTATTCAAGCCAAATGTACACTCCTCCCTTCAGACTTGGGAACGCCAAGTGTACGAAGCGTGGGAGAGTGACAAGGACTCGAAATACAACACAACCTGGCGGCAGTTACAGAGCAGGACTCCCTTGTAAGCTGGTCAGTCAACTGGATGGCCCAGAGACACTTCCGAAGGCTTACTTGGCAGGAGATGATGAAGTCGCCGGGAATAGCTGTTCCTGCTATTCCAAAGGTCGAAGCACCAGTACAGGCCTTCTGGTTCGATCCAAGGAGGAAAGGGTTTCACAGGACGACAGCAGTGCAAAGGAGGATTCCTTCAGCGGGTCACCAGCGATTCCTCGGTCCAGCCTCTTGGTTGCAGGATACTTGGCTCCTGTATTCCTTCGTTCGTGAGAACTCAGGAGATCGACATGGTAGTGGTGTTTCCAGCCCCCTCTTATCCACGGTTCCCTTCGCGCCAAAACGGAGGGGAGCCAATGGGAGATCCGCACATCAACACACATACCATACGTGGACCAATCACGGACCACGGTGGTCCCAGGCATTCACACCACCCCAGACTCTCTGGCACCCAGGATGTGTATTGGGACCAGACATCCCAGCCCACACCCTGGAGGCACACAAACGACATGTAGAAGCCCGCGAAAGCAACCACGTTTCGCGGGAAAGTACATGCCCAAATAAGGAAGGCCCCGGGTCGCCCGACCTGGGGAAGGTGAAGGGAGCAAGACGGTCAGTGGACAGGACAAAGGAGCCTCGTGGACTGGCCATTTTGGGAGCCAGGCCACCATTTTGGGTTCAGTGCGAAAAACGTGCTCAGAACGCCAAAAGGAGCTCAAAATAAACAAAACGATCGCTGCCACCATTCCAGTCCCTGAATGACTTGCACCGATCAAATACCATCCTAAAAGAGTATCTAGGGCCCGTAGAAGGCTAGAGACCCAAGAGAGCTGTAACTTAGCTTACAGTGCCCTCTTGTGTCATGTTGCACTAAAGCCGCAACATGATAAACGAAACTACGGGAAACAGCGTTCCCCGGTACTGACTGTCTTAAGGGCATGTCAGTTTCCCCGTAAGAAAAGGAGCGATAGCCCAGAGAAGTGCGGCAGAAGGCTGTACTTCTCTGGCAAAGTCAAGAACAAGGTTAAAAACAATAGCAAAAAGTTTAGGGGTTGCCACATGGAAGGAAAATTCCCTACAATTACGAAATCTTTCCTAACAAGATGTGATATCCAAGTCCTTCCCATTCCAATCCTGAGACCCTTCCTATAACATGAGATGTGATATCCAACTCCTTCTATTCCAACCTGAGACCCTTCCTATAGCATGAGATGGGATATCCAACTCCTTCCAAATCCAATCCTGATACCCTTCCGATAGCATGAGATGTGATATCCCAATGCTTCTACAAAACCTGACACCCATACCATGGCATGAGATGTGATATCAAACTCCCGTCCTATACCATGAGACTTGATATCTCAATGCTTCTAATACCAAACCTGAGACCGGTCCAATAAAATGAGATGTGATATCCAAATCCTTCCCCTTCCAAACCTTAGACCCTTCCTTTATCATGAGATGTGATATCCAAGTCCTTTCCATTCCATTCCTGAGACCCTTCCTATAGCATGAGATGTGATATCCAAGTCCTTCCCATTCCAATCCTGAGACCCTTCCTATAGCATGAGATGTGATATCTCAATGCTTCTAATACCAAACCTGAGACCCTTCCTATAACATGAGATGTGATATCCAAGTCCTTCCCATTCCAATCCTGAGACCCTTCCTATAGCATGAGATGTGATATCTCAATGCTTCTAATACCAAACCTGAGACCCTTCCTATAACATGAATTGTGATGTCCAAATCCTTCCCATTCCAATCCTGAGACCCTTCCGATAGCAGAGATGTGATATCTCAATGCTTATACCAAACCTAAGACCCTTCCGATAGCATGAGATGTGATATCTCAATGCTTCTAATACCAAACCTGAGATCCTTCCAATAACATGAGATATGATGTCCAAATCCCTCCCCTTCCAAACCTTAGACCATCCCTTTAGCATGAGATTTGATATCCAACTCCTTCCCATTCCAATCCTGAGACCCTTCTGATGGCATGAGATGTGATATCTCAATGCCTCTAAAACCAAACCTGAGATCCTACCTCTAACATGAAATGTGATATCCAACTCCTTCCCCTTCCAACCCTGAGAGCCTTCGTATAGAATGAGATGTGATATCCAAGTCCTTCCCATTCCAATCCTGAGACCCTTCCTATAACATGAGATGTGATATCCAACTCCTTCGTATTCCAATCATGAGACCCTTCCTATAGCTTGAGATGTGATATCCAACTCCTTCTCATTCCAATTCTGAGACCCGTCCTATACCATGAGACTTGATATCTCAATGCTTCAAATACCAAACCTGAGACCGGTCCTATAACATGAGATGTGATACCCAAATCCGTCCCCTTCCAAACCTTAGACCCTTCCTATAGCATGAGATGTGATATCTCATTGCTTCTAATACCAAACCTGAGACCCTTCCTATAACGAGATGGGATATCCAACTCCTTCCCATTCCAATCCTGAGACCCTTCAGATAGCAGAGATATGATATCCAACTCCTTCCCATTCCAAACCTGAGACCCTTCCGATAGCATGAGATGTGATATCTCAATGCTTCTAAAACCAAACATGAGAACCATCCTATAACATGAGATGTGAAATCCAAATCCTTCCCTTTCCAAACCTGAGACCCTTCCTATAGCTTGAGATGAAATATCAAACTCCTTCCCATTCCAATCCTGAGATAGCTTGAGATGTGATATCCAACTCCATCCGATTCCAATCCTGAGACCCTTCCGATAGCATGAGATGTGATAGCTCAATGCTTCTAATATCAAAACTGAGACCCTCCCTATAGTATGAGATGTGAATTCTAAGTCCTCCCCATTCCTATCCTGAGACCCTTCCGATAGCAGAGATGTGATATCTCAATGCTTATACCAAACCTGATGACCCTTCCTATGGCATTAGATGTGATATCCAACTCCTTCCCATTCCAATCCTGAGTTCCTTCCTATAGCATGAGATGTGATATCTCAATGCTTCTATCAAACCTGATACCCTTCCTTTAGCATGAGATGTGATATTCAACTCCTTCCCATTCCAATCCTGAGACCCTTCGTATAACATGAAACGTGATATCCAACTCCTTCCCATTCCAATCCTGAGACTCCTCCTATAGCATGAGATGTGATATCTCAATGCTTCTAATACCAGACCTGGGACCGGTCCTATAACATGAGATATGATATCCAATTCCTTCCCATTCCAATCCTGAGACCCTTCCTATAACGAGATGTGATATCCAACTCCTTCCCATTCCAATTCTGAGACCCTTCCTATACCATGAGACTTGATATCTCAATGCTTCTAATACCAAACCTGAGACCTGTCCTATAACATGAGATGTGATATCCAAATCCTTCCCCTTCCAAACCTTAGACCCTTCCTTTATCATGAGATGTGATATCCAACTCCTTCCCATTCCAATCCTGAGACCCTTCCGATATCATGAGATGTGATATCTCAATGCTTCTAATATCAAACTCGAGACCCTCCCTATAGCATGAGATGTGATATCCAAGTCCTTCCCATTCCAATCCTGAGACCCTTCCTACAGCATGAGATGTGATGTCTCAATGCTTCTAATACCAAACCTGAGACCCTTCCTATAACATGAGATGGGAATATCCAACTCCTTCCCATTATAATCCTGAGACCCTTCCGATAGCAAACATGTGATATCTCAATGCTTATACCAAACCTGAGATCCTTCCTATAACATGGGATGTGATATCCAACTCCTTCCCATTCCAATCCTGAGACACTTCCTATAGCATGAGATGTGATATCTCACTGCTTATACCAAACCTGAGACCCTTCCTATAGCATGAGATGTGATATCCAAGTCCTTCCCATTCCAATCCTGAGACACTTCCTATAGCATGAGATGTGATATCTCAATGCTTCTAATACCAAACCTGAGACCCTTCCTATGGCATGAGATGTCATATACAGATCCTTCCCATTCCAATCCTGAGACCCTTCCTATAGCATGAGATGTGATATCTCAATGCTTATACCAAACCTAAAACCCTTCCTATAGCATGAGATGTGATATCCAACTCCTTCCCATTCCAATCCTGAGACCCTTCCTATAGCATGAGATGTGATATCCAATGGCTCTAATATCAAACCTGAGATCCTTCCTCTAACATTAAATGTGATATCCAACTCCTTCCCTTTCCAAACCTGAGAGCCTACCTATAGCATGAGATGTGATATCCAAGTCCTTCCATTCCAATCCTTAGACCCTTCCTACAGCATGCAATATGATATCTCAATGATTCTAATAACAAACCTGAGACCCGTCCTATAACATGAGATATGATATCCAACTCCTTCCCATTCCAATCCTGAGACACTTCCGATAGCAGAGATGTGATATCTCAATGCTTCTAATACCAAACCTGAGACCAGTCCTATAACATGAGATGGGATATCCAACTCCTTCCCGTTCCAAACCTGAGACCCTTCCTATAGCATGAGATGTGATATCCAACTCCTTCCCATCCCAATCCTGAGACACTTCCGATTGCAGAGATTTGATATCTCAATGCTTATACCAAACCTGAGACTCTTCCTATAACATGAGATGTGATATCCAACTCCTTCCCGTTCCAAACCTGAGACCCTTCCTATAGCATGAGATGTGATATCCAACTCCTTCCCATTCCAATCCTGAGACCCTTATGATAGCATGAGATGTGATATCTCAATGCCTCTAATACCAAATCTGAGATTCTTCCGATAGCATGAGATGTGATATCTCAATGCTTCTTATACCAAACCTGAGATCCTTCCTATAACATGAGATGTGATATCCAAATCCTTCCCCTTCCAAACCTGAGACCCTCCCTTTAGCATGAGATGTGATATCCAACTCCTTCCCATTCCAACCTGAGACCCTTCCTATAGCATGAGATGGGATATCCAACTCCTTGGAATTCCAATCCTGATACCCTTCCGATAGCATGAGATTTGATATCCCAATGCTTATACCAAACCTGAGACCCATACTATGGCATGAGATGTGATATCAAACTCCTTCCCATTCCAATCCTGAGACCCTTCCTATAGCTTGAGATGTGATATCCAACTCCTTCCCATTCCAATTCTGAGACCCTTCCTATACCATGAGACTTGATATCTCAATGCTTCTAATACCAAACCTGAGACCCGTCCTATAACATGAGATGTGATATCCAAATCCTTCCCCTTCCAAACCTTAGACCCTTCCTTTATCATGAGATGTGATATCCAACTCCTTCCCATTCCAATCCTGAGACCCTTCCGATATCATGAGATGTGATATCTCAATGCTTCTAATATCAAACTCGAGACCCTCCCTATAGCATGAGATGTGATATCCAAGTCCTTCCCATTCCAATCCTGAGACCCTTCCTATAGCATGAGATGTGATGTCTCAATGCTTCTAATACCAAACCTGAGACCCTTCCTATAACATGAGATGGGAATATCCAACTCCTTCCCATTCCAATCCTGAGACCCTTCCGATAGCAAACATGTGATATCTCAATGCTTATACCAAACCTGAGATCCTTCCTATAACATGAGATGTGATATCCAACTCCTTCCCATTCCAATCCTGAGACACTTCCTATAGCATGAGATGTGATATCTCACTGCTTATACCAAACCTGGGACCCTTCCTATAGCATGAGATGTGATATCCAACTCCTTCCCATTCCAATCCTGAGACCCTTCCTATAGCATGAGATGTGATATCTCAATGCTTCTAATATCAAACTTGAGACCCTCCCTATAGCATGAGATGTGATATCCAAGTCCTTCCCATTCCAATCTTGAGACACTTCCTATAGCATGGGATGTGATATCTCAATGCTTCTAATACCAAACCTGAGACTCTTTCTATAACATGAGATGGGATATCCAACTCCTTCCCATTGCAATCCTGAGACCCTTCCGATAGCAGAGATGTGATATCTCAATGCTTATACCAAACCCGAGACCCTTCCTACGGCATGAGATGTCATATACAACTCCTTCCCATTCCAATCCTGAGACCCTTCCTATAGCATGAGATGTGATATCTCAATGCTTATACCAAACCTGAGACCCTTCCTATAGCATGAGATGTGATATCCAACTCCTTCCCATTCCAATCCTGAGACCCTTCCTATAGCATGAGATGTGATGTCTCAATGCTTCTAATACCAAACCTGAGATCCTTCCTATAACATGAGATGTGAAATCCAACTCCTTCCATTCCAATCCTGAGACCCTTCCTATAGCATGAGATGTGATATCTCAATGCTTATACTAAACCTGAGACCCTTCCTTTAGCATGAGATGTGATATCCAACTCCTTCCCATTCCAATCCTGAGACCCTTCCTATAGCATGAGATGTGATATCTCAATGCCTCTAATACCAAACCTGAGATCCTTCCTCTAACATGAAATGTGATATCCAACTCCTTCCCTTTCCAAACCTGAGAGCCTATCCATAGCATGAGATGTGATATCCAAGTCCTTCCCATTCCAATCCTTAGACCCTTCCTACAGCATGCAATAACACTACTCACTTCAGACCTGGGAACGCCAAGTGTACGAATCATGTGAGAGTGACAAGGACTCGATATACTACACAACCTGGCGGCGGTTACAGAGCAAGACTCCTGTGTAGGCTGGTCAGTCTGCTGGATGGCCCAGAGACGCTTCCGAAGGCTTACTAGCAGGAGATGGTGAAAATGCAGAGAATAGCTGTCCCCGCTATTCCAAGGGTCGAAGTACCAGTACAGGCCTTCTGGTTCGATCAAAGGTGAAAAGGGTTTCACAAGGCGACAGCAGTGCAGAGGAGCAGTCCTTCAGCGGGTCACCAGCGATTCCTCGGTTCAGCCTCTTGGTTGCAGGATACTTGGCTCCTGTATTCCTTCGTTCGTGAGAACTCAGGAGATCGACATGGTAGTGGTGTTTCCAGCCCCCTCTTATCCACGGTTCCCTTCGCGCCAAAACGGAGGGGACCCAATGGGAGATCCGCTCATCAACACTCACACCATTCGTGGACCTATCACGGACCACGGTGGTCCCAGGCTTTCACACCACCCTAGACTCTCTGGCACCCAGGATGTGTATTGGGACCAGACATCCCAGCCCACATCCTGGAGGCACACACAAGACATGTAGAAGCCTGCGAAAGCATCTGTGTTTCGCGGGAAAGCACATGCCCAAATAAGGAAGGCCCCAGGTCGGCTCGACCTGGGGAAGGTGAAGGGAGCAAGACGGTCAGCGGACAGGACAAAGGAGCCTCGTGGTCTGGCTATTTTGGGATCTAGGCCACCATTTTGGGTTAAGCGCGAGAAACGCGCTTAGCACGCCAAAAGGATCTCAAAACACAAGAAACGATCGCTGCCACCATTCCCGTCCGTGAATCACTTGCACCGATCAGTTACAATCCTGAAAGAGTATCTAGGGCCTGTAGAAGGCTAGAGACCCAAGAGAGCAGTAACTTAGCTTACAGTGCCCTCTTGTGTCATGTTGCACGAAAGCTGCAACATGATACAAGAAACTACGGAAACCAGCGTTTCCTGGTACTGACTGTCTTAAGGGCATGACAGTTTCCCCTTAAGAAAGGAGCGAAAGCCCAGAGGAGTGCGGCAGAAGGCTGCACTTCTCGGGCAAAGTCGAGAACAAGGTGAAAAACAACAGCAAAAAGTTTAGGGGTTGCCACATGGAAGGAAAATTACCTACAATTACGAAATCTTTCCTAACACTCGCCCCTCCCAGACTATGGACAGGGGGAACTAATCCACCCCTGGATGAGTCTCTTGTTCAGGTCGGTTAAACATTCTCCACAACCCATCAGCATTGCAATGTTGGACACCTGGCCTATGCTCAATAGTGAAGTCGAAGCCTTGTAGACTTATGGACCACCTAAGCAACTTTGGATTCTCCCCCTTCATGTTTATTAGCCACTTTAAGGGCTTATGGTCAGTTTGCACAGTGAAGTGGGTCCCATAGAGGTAGGGCCTCAGCTTCCTTAGGGCCCACACAACAGAGAAACATTCTTTCTCTACCGTGGACCATCTGAGCTCTCTGTCCTTAAACTGGCGACTAATAAAACCAATAGGGTGTTCCTTACCCTTCTCATCTACTTGCGATAGTACAGCTCCTATCCCAGTGTCAGAGGCGTCCGTCTGCACGGTAAAAGGTCTTTGATAATCAGGGGCCCTGAGGACAGGGGCCTGGCACAAGGAGTCTTTTAAGCCATTGAAGGCCTTCTCACACTCGTCGGTCCAAGTTACCTTCTTGGGTTTCTTCAGAGTTGTGAGGGCAGTCAGAGGGGCAGCTATGGTGCCATAGTCTGCCACAAAATTGCGGTAATACCCCGTGAGTCCTAAGAAGGCTCTCACTTGGGTTTGTGTAGTGGGGGTAGGCCAGTCTTGTACTGCTTGTACTTTACTGGGTAGAGGCTGTATCCTCCCTCCACCTACTTCATGTCCAAGGTAAAACACTGAGCCTTGTCCAATCTGGCATTTACTAGCCTTTATGGTCAAGTGTGCTTTCTGAAGAGCCTGGAGCACAATCCCGAGGTGTTTCACATGGTCAGGTGGCACTGAAAACTGCTATATCGTCCAGATATGCAAGACAGAATTCGTCCAACCCATTCAAAACATGATGCACAAGCCTCTGGAAAGTGGCAGGTGCATTCTTCAACCCGAACGGCATTACCCGGAATTGGTAAAGGCCGTCTGGAGTAGAAAACGCTGTCTTCTCCTTGGCATGTTCTGCTAAAGCTATTTGCCAATAGCCAGCAGTGAGGTCAAACGTGCTGAGGTACTTGGAGGCACCCAAAGTATCCACCAGCTCATCTGTTCGAGGCAAGGGGTGTGCATCTGTCTTGGTGACAGCATTCAGAGCCCTGTAATCCACACAGAACCTCAATTCAGAAGTGCCTGCCTTTGGAACGAAAACCACAGGGCTGGACCAAGGACTAATAGAGGGTTCAATCACCCCAAGGTCTAACATCTTGTTGACCTCGGTCTTAATATAAGACCGTACTTTGTCTGACATCCTGTATCCCCTACTTTTGGTAGGTACACTGTCTCCTGTGTCTATGTTATGTTTGCACCAAGGTGTCAAACCAGGCGACTGTGAAAACGGGGGAAAACTGCCTAAGCAAACTTTTCACCTCAGCCTGCTGATCAGAAGTCAGGTGAGGGGCCACTCGGACACCCTCAAAGGAGCTATCTGAAGGACCGCTTTGGAACAGGTCGGGGAGAGGTTCAGACTCCTCTTCCTCAACATCTGAAGCCAGTAACAGTGCTGCGATTTCGACTCTTGGGACGAAAGCCTTCAGCCTATTCACGTGAAACACTTTTGGAGCCTGTCCAGGCCTTCCAAGGTCCACTAAATAGTTAACCTCACCCAGGGGCTCCACCACTGTGTAAGGGCCTGACCATTTGTCCTGTAAAGCTCAAGGCCTTATGGGATTCATGATCAGGACTTGCTGACCAGGTGTAAAGTTGATGAGGGAAGCTTTCTGGTCGTACCAATGTTTCACCAGCGCTTGTACTGCCTTCAATTTATCACTAGCCAAGCCCATCAGAAGTACCATCCGTTTTCTGAGCCCTAGCACATAATCAACTACGTTGGTAGTAACAGGGGGAGTGGGCATCTCCCATCCCTCTTTGACTATGGCTAAGGGTCCCCGTACAGGATGACCAAACAGAAGTTTGAAGGGGCTGAAGCCAACACCCTCCTGTGGTACTTCTCGGTAGGCAAACAGTAAGCATGGTAAAAGAAGATCCCATTGTCTTCTCTGAAGCTTCTCCAGAGCCCCAATCATGCTTTTTAACGTTCTGTTGAAACGTTCCACCAGACCATTGGTCTGGGGGTGGTATGCAGAAGAGAACTTGTAGGTGACCCCACATTCTTTCCACATAGCCTGCATATACTTCGACATAAAGTTGCTGCCACGATCTGACACAACTTCTTTAGGGAAGCCAACCCTAGTAAATATGCCAAGTAAAGCTTTTGCAACTGACTTGGCAGTTACAGTTTTCAATGGGATGGCCTCAGGATATCTGGTTGCATGGTCGACCAGGACCAGGATAAACCTATTGCCCGAGGATGTTTGCGGGTCAAGGGGACCAACGATGTCGATCCCTACCCTTTCAAATGGTACCCCCACAACTGGGAGCGGTACCAACGGAGCTTGGATTGTCGAGCCAACCTTACCAGATAACTGGCAGGAGGCACAACTCCTGCAGTGACTTTCTACTTGCACCCCCATCTTGGGCCAGTAGAAGTGCATGGATAACCTTTGCTTGGTGCTCTTAATACCAAGGTGACCAGCAAGGAGCACTTCATGCGCCAACTGCAGGAGGAAGGGCCTAACAGCAAGGGGAACCACCAACCTCCTATGGTCTCCTTCTGTAGACTCTGTGGGCTCACTATACAGGAGTCCACCTTCCCAATAAATCCTATGCGTCCCAGGAGGTTCACCCTCAAGCTGGGAGCAGGCCTGTCTCCTTAGGCCTTCCAGAGATGGGCACTCACGTTGGCCTTTACTGAATTCGTCCCTATCAGGACCTCCTTCAACTAACAAGTCTTTTAGTTCAGGATGGTCGTTGGGGTCAAATACTTCAGGCATCGCCACCTCCTCCTCAGGCCCGGGCGATTGACCAACTTCCTCCACCACAGTGGTAGGCGAGCTCGGGGGAATATTCTCTTTCCCTCGTCTTGACTTGTTGACTCCTTTCGCCTTGGGTTTCCCCTTCGGCTGGGGCGGCGTATTGGTCTTGGCCAATGCTGCCCGTGCTTGAGACCGTGTGTAGGGTCTTTCGGCAGTGTCTCCTATGAGCCCTAAAGCTCTGAGATCATTACCTAACAAGACCTTTCCCGGGACGTTTCTCTGAATGCTCACTGGAATCCTGACTGCTGTACCATTTAAAGTAAGATTTACAGGTATTACTGGGAACATACGGAGTGGGCCGTCAGCCAACTTAGTGGGCATCAGAGTAGCTCTGGCAACTTCCTCTGAGTCTACCAAGGTAGAATCCACTACAGTTCGACTGCACCCACTATCCCTAAGAGCTGGAGTATCTACTCCATTGATCAGCACACTGTCTTACAATAAGCCTCCCTATGTAAACAGACCCAATGGATCTTGTTTTGCTTGTGGAGCAACTGACCACGTGAAGGGGGATCCCTGGTGTAAGGTTAGACCTTTGGGGGTCCACTCCGCTAATCTGGCCTTCTCCTCCTACGAGGAAGAAGAGATTACAGGAGCATCCTTCTCCTCAGACTCATTTCCCAGCGGGATAGAGGCTGAGGTAGTTTTAGTTTCCCTGGGAGGAGGGTCTCAGGTTTGGAAGGGGAAGGATTTGGATATCACATCTCATGTTATCGGAAGGATCTCACGTTTGGTATTAGAAGTATTGAGATATCATATCTCATGCTATAGGAAGGGTCTCAGGATTGGAATGGGAAGGAGTTGGATATCACATCTCATGCTATAGGAAGTGTCTCAGGATTGTAATGGGAAGGACTTGGATAGCACATCTCATGCTATAGGTAGGGTCTCAAGTTTGATATTAGAAGCATTGAGATATCACATCTCATGCTATAGGAAGGGTCTGAGGATTGGAATGGGAAGGAGTTGGATATCACATATCATGCTATGGGAAGGGTCTCAGGTTTGGTATAAGCAGTGAGATATCACATCTCATGCTATAGGAAGTGTCTCAGGATTGGAATGGGAAGGAGTTGGATATCACATCTCATGTTATAGGAAGGATCTCAGGTTTGGTATAAGCATTGAGATATCACATCTCTGCTATCGGAAGGGTCTCAGGATTGGAATGGGAAGGAGTTGGATATTCCCATCTCATGTTATAGGAAGGGTCTCAGGTTTGGTATTAGAAGCATTGAGATATCACATCTCATGCTATAGGAAGGGTCTCAGGATTGGAATGGGAAGGACTTGGATATCACATCTCATGCTATAGGGAGGGTCTCAAGTTTGATATTAGAAGCTTTGAGATATCACATCTCATGATATGAAGGGTCTCAGGATTGGAATGGGAAGGAGTTGGATATCACATCTCATGATAAAGGAAGGGTCTAAGGTTTGGAAGGGGAAGGATTTGGATATCACATCTCATGTTATATTACGGGTCTCACCTTTGGTATTAGAAGCATTGAGATATCAAGTCTCATAGTATAGGAAGGGTCTCAGAATTGGAATGGGAAGGAGTTGGATATCACATCTCAAGCTATAGGAAGGGTCTCAGGATTGGAATGGGAAGGACTTGGATATCACATCTCATGCTATAGGAAGGCTCTCAGGTTTGGAAGGGGAAAGAGTTGGATATCACATTTCATGTTAGAGGTAGGATCTCAGGTTTGGTATTAGAGGCATTGAGATATCACATCTCATGCTATCAGAAGGGTCTCAGGAATGGAATGGGCAGGAGTTGGATATCACATCTCATGCTAAAGGGAGGGTCTCAGGTTTGGAAGGGGAAGGATTTGGATATCACATCTCATGTTATCGGAAGGATCTCACGTTTGGTATTAGAAGTATTGAGATATCATATCTCATGCTATAGGAAAGGTCTCAGGATTGGAATGGGAAGGAGTTGGATATCACATCTCATGCTATAGGGAGGGTCTCAGGATTGGAATGGGAAGGACTTAGATATCACATATCATGCTATAGGGAGGGTCTCAGTTTTGATATTAGAAGCATTGAGATATCACATCTCATGCTATCGGAAGTGTCTCAGGATTGGAATGGGAAGGAGCTGGATATCACATCTCATGTTAAAGGAAGGGTCTCAGGTTTGGAACGGGAAGGATTTGGATATCACATCTCATGTTATAGGAAGGGTCTCAGGTTTGGTATAAGCATTGAGATATCACATCTCTGCTATCGGAAGTGTCTCAGGATTGGAATGGGAAGGAGTTGGATATCCCATCTCATGTTATAGGACGGGTCTCAGGTTTGTTATTAGAATCATTGAGATATCATATTGCATGCTGTAGGAAGGGTCTAAGGGTTGGAATGTGAAGGACTTGGATATCACATCTTATGCTATAGATAGGCTCTTAGGTTTGGAAAGGGAAGGAGTTGGATATCACATTTCATAATAGAGGAAGGATCTCAGGTTTGGTATTAGAAGCATTGAGATATCACATCTCATGCTATAGGAAGGGTCTCAGGATTGGAATGGGAAGTAGTTGGATATCACATCTCATGCTATAGGAAGGGCCTCAGGTTTGGTATAAGCATTGAGATATCACATCTAATGCTATAGGACGGGTCTCAGGATTGGAATGGAAGGAGTTGGATATCACATCTCATGTTATAGGAAGGATCTCAGGTTTGGTATTACAAGCATTGAGACATCACATCTCATGCTATAGGAAGGGTCTCAGGGTTGGAATGGGAAGGAGTTGGATATCACATCTCATCCAATAGGAAGGGTCTCAGGTTTGGAATGGGAAGGAATTGGATATCACATCTCATGTTATAGGAAGGATCTCAGGTTTCGTATTAGAAGCATTGAGATATCACATCTCATGCTATAGGAAGGGTCTCAGGATTGGAATGTGAAGGATTTGGATATCACATCTCATGCTAAAGGAAGGGTCTCAGGTTTGGTAGAAGCATTGAGATATCACGTCTCTGCTTTCGGAAGGGTCTCAGGATTGGATTGGGAAGGAGTTGGATATCCCTTCTCATGCTATAGGAAGGGTCTCAGGATTTGAATGGCAAGGAGTTGGATATCACATCTCATGCCATAGGAAGGGTCTCAGGTTTGGTATAAGCATTGAGATATCACATCTCTGCTATCAGAACGGTCTCAGGATTGGATTGGGAAGGAGTTGGATATCCCTTCTCATGCTATAGGAAGTGTCTCAGGTTGGAATGGGAAGGAGTTGGATATCACATCTCATGGTATAGGAAGGGTCTCAGGATTGGAATGGGAAGGATTTGGATATCACATCTCTTGCTATAGGAAGGGTCTCAGGATTGGAATGGGTAGGAGTTGGATATTACTTTCTTGCTATAGGAAGGGTCTCATGTTTGGAATGGGAAGGAGGTGGGTATCACATATGCTATAGTTAGTGTCTCAGGTTTGGAACGGGAAGGAGTTGGATATCACATCTCATGTTATAGGAAGGGTCTCAGGTTTGGTATAAGCATTGAGATATCACATCTCTGCTATCGGAAGCGGCTCAGGATTGGAATGGGAAGGAGTTGGATATCCCATCTCATGCTATAGGAAGAGTCTCTGGTTTGGTATTAGAATCATTGAGATATCACATCGCATGCTGTAGGAAGGGTCTAAGGATTGGAATGGGATGGACTTGGATATCACATCTCATGTTATAGGTAGGCTCTCAGGTCTGGTATAAGCATTGAGATATCACATCTCATGCTATAGGAAGGGTCTCAGATTTGGTATAAGCATTGAGATATCACATCTCATGCTAAAGGAAGGGTCTCAGGATTGGAATGGGAAGGAGTTGTATATGACATCTCAGGCCATAGGAAGGTTCTCAGGTTTGGTAAAAGCATTGAGATATCACATCTCTGCTATCGGAAAGGTCTCAGGATTGGAATGGGAAGGAGTTGGATATCCCATCTCATGTTATAGGAAGGGTCTCAGGTTTGGTATTAGAAGCATAGAGATATCACATCTCATGCTATAGGAAGGGTCTCAGGATTGGAATGGGAAGGACTTGGATGTCACATCTCATGCTATAGGGAGGGTCTCAAGTTTGATATTAGAAGCATTGAGATAACAAATCTCATGATATCGGAAGGGTCTCAGGATTGGAATGGGAAGGAGTTGGATATCACATCTCATGATAAAGGAAGGGTCTAAGGTTTGGAAGGGGAAGGATTTGGATATCACATCTCATGTTATAGGACGGGTCTCAGGTTTGGTATTAGAAGCATTGAGATATCAAGTCTCATGGTATAAGAAGGGTCTCAGAATTGGAATGGGAAGGAGTTGGATATCACACCTCAAGCTATACGAAGGGTCTCAGGATTGGAATGGGAAGGAGTTTGATATCACATCTCATGCCAGAGTATGGGTCTCAGGTTTGGTAGAAGCATTGGGATATCACATCTCATGCTATCGGAAGGGTATCAGTATTGGATTTGGAAGAAGTTGGATATCCCATCTCATGCTATAGGAAGGGTCTCAGGTTGGAATGGGAAGGAGTTGGATATCACATTTCATGTTATAGGAAGGGTCTCAGGATTGGAATGGGAAGTACTTGGATATCATATCTCATGCAATAGGACGGGTCTCAGGTTTGTTATTAGAATCATTGAGATATCATATTGCATGCTGTAGGAAGGGTCTAAGGATTGGAATGGGAAGGACCTGGATATCACATCTCATGCTATAGATAGGCTCTTAGGTTTGGAAAGGGAAGGAGTTGGATATCACATCTCATGTTATAGGATGGATCTCAGGTTTGGTATTAGAAGTATTGAGATATCACATCTCATGTTATCGGAAGGATCTCAGGTTTGGTATTAGAAGTATTGAGACCCTTCCGATAGCAGAGACGTGATATCTCAATGCTTCTACCAAACCTGAGACCCTTCCTTTAGCATGAGATGTGATATCCAAATCCTTCACATTCCAATCCTGAGACCCTTCCTATAGCATGAGATGTGATATCTCAATGCTTCTAATACCAAACCTGAGATCCTTCCTATAACATGAGATGTGATATCCAATTCCTTCCCATTCCAAACCTGAGACCCTTCCTATTGGATGAGATGTGATATCCAACTCCTTCCCATTCCAACCCTGAGACCCTTCCTATAGCATGAGATGTGATGTCTCAATGCTTCTAATACCAAACCTGAGATCCTTCCTATAACATGAGATGTGATATCCAACTCCTTCCATTCCAATCCTGAGACCCGTCCTATAGCATGAGATGTGATATCTCAATGCTTATACCAAACCTGAGACCCTTCCTATAGCATGAGATGTGATATCCAACTACTTCCCATTCCAATCCTGAGACCCTTCCTATAGCATGAGATGTGATATCTCAATGCTTCTAATACCAAACCTGAGATCCTTCCTCTAACATGAAATGTGATATCGAACTCCTTCCCTTTCCAAACCTGAGAGCCTACCTATAGCATGAGATGTGATATCCAAGTCCTTCCCATTCCAATCCTTAGACCCTTCCTACAGCATGCAATATGATATCTCAATGATTCTAATAACAAACCTGAGACCCGTCCTATAGCATGAGATATGATATCCAAGTCCTTCCCATTCCAATCCTGAGACCCTTCCTATAACTTGAAATGTGATATCCAACTCCTTCCCATTCCAACCTGAGACCCTTCCTATAGCATGAGATGGGATATCCAACTTCGTCCAAATCCAATACTGATACCCTTCCGATAGCATGAGATGTGATATCCCAATGCTTCTACCAAACCTGAGACCCATACTATGGCATGAGATATGATATCAAACTCCTTCCCATTCCAATCCTGAGACCCTTCCTATAGCTTGAGGTGTGATATCCAACTCCTTCCCATTCCAATTCTGAGACCCTTCTTATACCATGAGACTTGATATCTCAATGCTTCTAATACCAAACCTGAGACCGTCCTATAACATGAGATGTGATATCCAAATCCTTCCCCTTCCAAACCTTAGACCCTTCCTTTATCATGAGATGTGGTATCCAACTCCTTCCCATTAGAATCCTGAGACCCTTCCTATAACATGAGATGTGATATCCAACTCCTTCCCATTCCAACCTGAGACACTTCCTATAGCATGAGAAGGGATATCCAACTCCTTCCCAATCCAATCCTGAGACCCTTCCGATAGCAGAGATGTGATATCTCAATGCTTATACCAAACCTGAGACCCTTCCTATGGCATGAGATGTGATATCCAGCTCCTTGCCATTCAAATCCTGAGACCCTTCCTATTGCATGAAAAGGGATATCCAACTCCTTCCCAATCCAATCCTGAGACCCTTCCGATAGCAGAGACGTGATATCTCAATGCTTCTACCAAACCTGAGACCCTTCCTTTAGCATGAGATGTGATATCCAAATCCTTCACATTCCAATCCTGAGACCCTTCCTATAGGATGAGATGTGATATCTCAATGCTTCTAATACCAAACCTGAGATCCTTCCTATAACATGAGATGTGATATCCAATTCCTTCCCATTCCAAACCTGAGACCCTTCCTATTGGATGAGATGTGATATCCAACTCCTTCCCATTCCAACCCTGAGACCCTTCCTATAGCATGAGATGTGATGTCTCAATGCTTCTAATACCAAACCTGAGATCCTTCCTATAACATGAGATGTGATATCCAACTCCTTCCATTCCAATCCTGAGACCCGTCCTATAGCATGAGATGTGATATCTCATTGCTTATACCAAACCTGAGACCCTTCCTATAGCATGAGATGTGATATCCAACTCCTCCCCATTCCAATCCTGAGACCCTTCCAATAGCATGAGATGTGATATCTCAATGCTTCTAATACCAAACCTGAGATTCTTCCTCTAACATGAAATGTGATATCCAACTCCTTCCCTTTCCAAACCTAAGAGCCTATCTATAGCATGAGATGTGATATCCAAGTCCTTCACATTCCAACCCTTAGACCCTTCCTACAGCATGCAATATGATATCTCAATGATTCTAATAACAAACCTGAGACCCGTCCTATAACATGAGATGGGATATCCAACTCCTTCCCATTCCAATCCTGAGACACTTCCGATAGCAGAGATGTGATATCTCAATGTTTATACCAAACCTGAGACCCTTCCTATAACATGAGATGTGATATCCAACTCCTTCCCGTTCCAAACCTGAGACCCTTCCTTTAGCATGAGATGTGATATCCAGCTCCTTCCCATTCCAATCCTGAGACACTTCCGATAGCATGAGATGTGATATCTCAATGCTTCTAATATCAAAACTGAGACCCTCCCTATAGCATGATATGTGATATCTAAGTCCTTCCCATTCCAATCCTGAGACCCTTCCTATAGCATGAGATGTGATATCTCAATGCTTCTACCAAACCTGAGACCCTTCCTTTAGCATGAGATGTGATATCCAACTCCTTCCCATTCCAATCCTGAGACCCTTCCTATAGCATGAGATGTGATATCTCAATACTTCTAATACCAAACCTGAGATCCTTCCGATAACATGAGATGTGATATCTCAATACTTCTAATACCAAACCTGAGATCCATCCTATAACATGAGATGTGATATCCAACTCCTTCCCTTTCCAAACCTGAGAGCCTATCTATAGCATGAGATGTGATATCCAGGTCCTTCCCATTCCAATCCTTAGACCCTTCCTACAGCATGCAATATGATATCTCAATGATTCTAATAACAAACCTGAGACCCGTCCTATAGCATGAGATATGATATCCAAGTCCTTCCCATTCCAATCCTGAGACCCTTCCTATAACATGAAATGTGATATCCAACTCCTTCCCATTCCAACCTGAGACCCTTCCTATAGCATGAGATGGGATATCCAACTTCTTCCAAATCCAATACTGATACCCTTCCGATAGCATGAGATGTGATATCCCAATGCTTCTACCAAACCTGAGACCCATACTATGGCATGAGATGTGATATCAAACTCCTTCCCATTCCAATCCTGAGACCCTTCCTATAGCTTGAGGTGTGATATCCAACTCCTTCCCATTCCAATTCTGAGACCCTTCTTATACCATGAGACTTGATATCTCAATGCTTCTAATACCAAACCTGAGACCCGTCCTATAACATGAGATGTGATATCCAAATCCTTCCCCTTCCAAACCTTAGACCCTTCCTTTATCATGAGATGTGATATCCAACTCCTTCCCATTCCAATCCTGAGACCCTTCCATATCATGAGATGTGTTATCTCAATGCTTCTAATATCAAACTTGAGACCCTCCCTATAGCATGAGATGTGACATCCAAGTCCTTCCCATTCCAATCCTGAGACCCTTCCTATAGCATGAGATGTGATATCTCTATGCTTCTAATACCAAACCTGAGACCCTTCCTATAACATGAGATGGGATATCCAACTCCTTCCCATTCCAATCCTGAGACCTTTCCGATAGCAGAGATGTGATATCTCAATGCTTATACCAAACCTGAGAACCTTCCTATGGCCTGAGATGTCATATACAACTCCTTCCCATTCCAATCCTGAGACCCTTCCTTTAGCATGAGATGTGATATCTCAATGCTTATACCAAATCTGAGACCCTTCCTATAGCATGAGATGTGATATCCAATTCCTTCCCATTCCAATCCTGAGACCCTTCCTATAGCATGAGATGTGATATCTCAATGCTTATACCAAACCTGAGAGCCTACCTATAACATGAGATGTGATATCCAAGTCCATCCCATTCCAATCCTTAGACCCTTCCTACAGCATGCGATGTGATATCTCAATGATTCTAATACCAAACCAGAGACTCTTCCTATAACATGAGATGGGATATCCAACTCCTTCCCATTCCAATCCTGAGCCGCTTCCGATAGCAGAGATGTGATATCTCAATGCTTATACCAAACCTGAGACCCTTCCTATAACATGAGATGTGATATCCAACTCCTTCCCGTTCCAAACCTGAGACACTAACTATAGCATATGTGATATCCAACTCCTTCCCATTCCAAACATGAGACCCTTCCTATAGCAAGAAAGTAATATCCAACTCCTACCCATTCCAATCCTGAGACCCTTCCTATAGCAAGAGATGTGATATCCAAATCCTTCCCATTCCAATCCTGAGACCCTTCCTATAACATGAGATGTGATATCCAACTCCTTCCCATTCCAACCTGAGACACTTCCTATAGCATGAGAAGGGATATTCAACTCCTTCCCAATCCAATCCTGAGACCCTTCCGATAGCAGAGATGTGATATCTCAATGCTTATACCAAACCTGAGACCCTTCCTATGGCATGAGATGTGATATCCAACTCCTTGCCATTCAAATCCTGAGACCCTTCCTATAGCATGAGAAGGGATATCCAACTCCTTCCCAATCCAATCCTGAGACCCTTCCGATAGCAGCGACGTGATATCTCAATGCTTCTACCAAACCTGAGACCCTTCCTTTAGCATGAGATGTGATATCCAAATCCTTCACATTCCAATCCTGAGACCCTTCCTTTAGCATGAGATGTGATATCTCAATGCTTATACCAAATCTGAGACCCTTCCTATAGCATGAGATGTGATATCCAATTCCTTCCCATTCCAATCCTGAGACCCTTCCTATAGCATGAGATGTGATATCTCAATGCTTATACCAAACCTGAGAGCCTACCTATAGCATGAGATGTGATATCCAAGTCCATCCCATTCCAATCCTTTGACCCTTCCTACAGCATGCGATGTGATATCTCAATGATTCTACCAAACCAGAGACTCTTCCTATAACATGAGATGGGATATCCAACTCCTTCCCATTCCAATCCTGAGCCGCTTCCGATAGCAGAGATGTGATATCTCAATGCTTATACCAAACCTGAGACCCTTCCTATAACATGAGATGTGATATCCAACTCCTTCCCGTTCCAAACCTGAGACACTAACTATAGCATATGTGATATCCAACTCCTTCCCATTCCAAACATGAGACCCTTCCTATAGCAAGAAAGTAATATCCAACTCCTACCCATTCCAATCCTGAGACCCTTCCTATAGCAAGAGATGTGATATCCAAATCCTTCCCATTCCAATCCTGAGACCCTTCCTATAACATGAGATGTGATATCCAACTCCTTCCCATTCCAACCTGAGACACTTCCTATAGCATAAGAAGGGATATCCAACTCCTTCCCAATCCAATCCTGAGACCCTTCCGATAGCAGAGATGTGATATCTCAATGCTTATACCAAACCTGAGACCCTTCCTATGGCATGAGATGTGATATCCAACTCCTTCCCAATCCAATCCTGAGACCCTTCCGATAGCAGAGACGTGATATCTCAATGCTTCTACCAAACCTGAGACCCTTCCTTTAGCATGAGATGTGATATCCAAATCCTTCACATTCCAATCCTGAGACCCTTCCTATATCATGAGATGTGATATCTCAATGCTTCTAATACCAAACCTGAGATCCTTCCTATAACATGAGATGTGATATCCAATTCCTTCCCATTCCAAACCTGAGACCCTTCCTATTGGATGAGATGTGATATCCAACTCCTTCCCATTCCAACCCTGAGACCCTTCCTATAGCATGAGATGTGATGTCTCAATGCTTCTAATACCAAACCTGAGATCCTTCCTATAACATGAGATGTGATATCCAACTCCTTCCATTCCAATCCTGAGACCCGTCCTATAGCATGAGATGTGATATCTCAATGCTTATACCAAACCTGAGACCCTTCCTATAGCATGAGATGTGATATCCAACTGCTTCCCATTCCAATCCTGAGACCCTTCCTATAGCATGAGATGTGATATCTCAATGCTTCTAATACCAAACCTGAGATCCTTCCTCTAACATGAAATGTGATATCCAACTCCTTCCCTTTCCAAACCTAAGAGCCTATCTATAGCATGAGATGTGATATCCAAGTCCTTCCCATTCCAACCCTTAGACCCTTCCTACAGCATGCAATATGATATCTCAATGATTCTAATAACAAACCTGAGACCCGTCCTATAACATGAGATGGGATATCCAACTCCTTCCCATTCCAATCCTGAGACACTTCCGATAGCAGAGATGTGATATCTCAATGCTTATACCAAACCTGAGACCCTTCCTATAACATGAGATGTGATATCCAAATCCTTCCCATTCCAATCCTGAGACACTTCCTATAGCATGAGATGTGATATCTCAATGCTTCTAATATCAAAACTGAGACCCTCCCTATAGCATGATATGTGATATCTAAGTCCTTCCCATTCCAATCCTGAGACCCTCCCTATAGCATGAGATGTGATATCCAACTCCTTCCCATTCCAATCCTGAGACCCTTCCAATAGCATGAGATATGATATCTCAATACTTCTAATACCAAACGTGAGATCCTTCCGATAACATGAGATGTGATATCCAAATCCTTCCCCTTCCAATCCTGAGACCCTCCCTTTAGCATGAGATGTGATATCCAACTCCTTCCTATTCCAATCCTGAGACTCTTCTGATAGCATGAGATGTGATATCTCAATGCTTCTAATACCAAACCTGAGATCCTTCCGATAGCATGAGATGTGATATCTCAATGCTTCTAATACCAAACCTGAGATCCTTCCTATAACATGAGATGTGATATCCAAATCCTTCCCCTTCCAAACCTGAGACCCTCCCTTTAGCATGAGATGTGATATCCAACTCCTTCCCATTCCATTCCTGAGACCCTTCTGATAGCATGAGATGTGATATCTCAATGCCTCTAATACCAAACCTGAGATCCTACCTCTAACATGAAATGTGATATCCAACTATTTCCCCTTCCAAACCTGAGAGCCTTCCTATAGCATGAGATGTGATATCCAAGTCCTCCCCATTCCAATCCTGAGACCCTTCCTATAGCTTGAGATGTGATATCCAACTCCTTCCCATTCCAATTCTGAGACCCTTCCTATACTATGAGACTTGATATCTCAATGCTTCTAATACAAACGTGAGACCCGTAATATAACATGAGATGTGATATCCAAATGCTTCCCCTTCCAAACCTTAGACCCTTCCTTTATCATGAGATGTGATATCCAACTCCTTCCCATTCCAATCCTGAGACCCTTCCGATATCATGAGATGTGATATCTCAAAGCTTCTAATATCAAACTTGAGACCCTCCCTATAGCATGAGATGTGATATCCAAGTCCTTCCCATTCCAATCATGAGACCCTTCCTATAGCTTGAGGTGTGATATCCAACTCCTTCCCATTCCAATTCTGAGACCCTTCTTATACCATGAGACTTGATATCTCAATGCTTCTAATACCAAACCTGAGACCCGTCCTATAACATGAGATGTGATATCCAAATCCTTCCCCTTCCAAACCTTAGACCCTTCCTTTATCATGAGATGTGATATCCAACTCCTTCCCATTCCAATCCTGAGACCCTTCCGATATCATGAGATTTGTTATCTCAATGCTTCTAATATCAAACTTGAGACCCTCCCTATAGCATGAGATGTGACATCCAAGTCCTTCCCATTCCAATCCTGAGACCCTTCCTATAACATGAGATGTGATATCCAACTCCTTCCCATTCCAACCTGAGACACTTCCTATAGCATGAGAAGGGATATCTAACTCCTTCCCAATCCAATCCTGAGACCCTTCCGATAGCAGAGATGTGATATCTGAATGCTTATACCAAACCTGAGACCCTTCCTATGGCATGAGATGTGATATCCAACTCCTTGCCATTCAAATCCTGAGACCCTTCCTATAGCATGAGATGTGATATCTCTATGCTTCTAATACCAAACCTGAGACCCTTCCTATAACATGAGATGGGAAATCCAACTCCTTCCCATTCCAATCCTGAGACCCTTCCGATAGCAGAGATGTGATATCTCAATGCTTATACCAAACCTGAGAACCTTCCTATGGCCTGAGATGTCATATACAACTCCTTCCCATTCCAATCCTGAGACCCTTCCTTTAGCATGAGATGTGATATCTCAATGCTTATACCAAATCTGAGACCCTTCCTATAGCATGAGATGTGATATCCAATTCCTTCCCATTCCAATCCTGAGACCCTTCCTATAGCATGAGATGTGATATCTCAATGCTTATACCAAACCTGAGAGCCTACCTATAGCATGAGTTGTGATATCCAAGTCCATCCCATTCCAATCCTTAGACCCTTCCTACAGCATGCAATGTGATATCTCAATGATTCTAATACCAAACCAGAGACTCTTCCTATAACATGAGATGGGATATCCAACTCCTACCCATTCCAATCCTGAGACCCTTCCTATAGCAAGAGATGTGATATCCAAATCCTTCCCATTCCAATCCTGAGACCCTTCCTATAACATGAGATGTGATATCCAACTCCTTCCCATTCCAACCTGAGACACTTCCTATAGCATGAGAAGGGATATCCAACTCCTTCCCAATACAATCCTGAGACCCTTCCGATAGCAGAGATGTGATATCTCAATGCTTATACCAAACCTGAGACCCTTCCTATGGCATGAGATGTGATATCCAACTCCTTGCCATTCAAATCCTGAGACCCTTCCTATAGCATGAAAAGGGATATCCAACTCCTTCCCAATCCAATCCTGAGACCCTTCCGATAGCAGAGACGTGATATCTCAATGCTTCTACCAAACCTGAGACCCTTCCTTTAGCATGAGATGTGATATCCAAATCCTTCACATTCCAATCCTGAGACCCTTCCTATAGGATGAGATGTGATATCTCAATGCTTCTAATACCAAACCTGAGATCCTTCCTATAACATGAGATGTGATATCCAATTCCTTCCCATTCCAAACCTGAGACCCTTCCTATTGGATGAGATGTGATATCCAACTCCTTCCCATTCCAACCCTGAGACCCTTCCTATAGCATGAGATGTGATGTCTCAATGCTTCTAATACCAAACCTGAGATCCTTCCTATAACATGAGATGTGATATCCAACTCCTTCCATTCCAATCCTGAGACCCGTCCTATAGCATGAGATGTGATATCTCATTGCTTATACCAAACCTGAGACCCTTCCTATAGCATGAGATGTGATATCCAACTCCTCCCCATTCCAATCCTGAGACCCTTCCAATAGCATGAGATGTGATATCTCAATGCTTCTAATACCAAACCTGAGATTCTTCCTCTAACATGAAATGTGATATCCAACTCCTTCCCTTTCCAAACCTAAGAGCCTATCTATAGCATGAGATGTGATATCCAAGTCCTTCACATTCCAACCCTTAGACCCTTCCTACAGCATGCAATATGATATCTCAATGATTCTAATAACAAACCTGAGACCCGTCCTATAACATGAGATGGGATATCCAACTCCTTCCCGTTCCAAACCTGAGACCCTTCCTTTAGCATGAGATGTGATATCCAGCTCCTTCCCATTCCAATCCTGAGACACTTCCGATAGCATGAGATGTGATATCTCAATGCTTCTAATATCAAAACTGAGACCCTCCCTATAGCATGATATGTGATATCTAAGTCCTTCCCATTCCAATCCTGAGACCCTTCCTATAGCATGAGATGTGATATCTCAATGCTTCTACCAAACCTGAGACCCTTCCTTTAGCATGAGATGTGATATCCAACTCCTTCCCATTCCAATCCTGAGACCCTTCCTATAGCATGAGATGTGATATCTCAATGCTTCTACCAAACCTGAGACCCTTCCTTTAGCATGAGATGTGATATCCAACTCCTTCCCATTCCAATCCTGAGACCCTCCCTATAGCATGAGATGTGATATCCAACTCCTTCCCATTCCAATCCTGAGACCCTTCCAATAGCATGAGATATGATATCTCAATACTTCTAATACCAAACGTGAGATCCTTCCGATAACATGAGATGTGATATCCAAATCCTTCCCCTTCCAATCCTGAGACCCTCCCTTTAGCATGAGATGTGATATCCAACTCCTTCCTATTCCAATCCTGAGACTCTTCTGATAGCATGAGATGTGATATCTCAATGCTTCTAATACCAAACCTGAGATCCTTCCGATAGCATGAGATGTGATATCTCAATGCTTCTAATACCAAACCTGAGATCCTTCCTATAACATGAGATGTGATATCCAAATCCTTCCCCTTCCAAACCTGAGACCCTCCCTTTAGCATGAGATGTGATATCCAACTCCTTCCCATTCCATTCCTGAGACCCTTCTGATAGCATGAGATGTGATATCTCAATGCCTCTAATACCAAACCTGAGATCCTACCTCTAACATGAAATGTGATATCCAACTATTTCCCCTTCCAAACCTGAGAGCCTTCCTATAGCATGAGATGTGATATCCAAGTCCTCCCCATTCCAATCCTGAGACCCTTCCTATAGCTTGAGATGTGATATCCAACTCCTTCCCATTCCAATTCTGAGACCCTTCCTATACTATGAGACTTGATATCTCAATGCTTCTAATACAAACGTGAGACCCGTAATATAACATGAGATGTGATATCCAAATGCTTCCCCTTCCAAACCTTAGACCCTTCCTTTATCATGAGATGTGATATCCAACTCCTTCCCATTCCAATCCTGAGACCCTTCCGATATCATGAGATGTGATATCTCAAAGCTTCTAATATCAAACTTGAGACCCTCCCTATAGCATGAGATGTGATATCCAAGTCCTTCCCATTCCAATCATGAGACCCTTCCTATAGCTTGAGGTGTGATATCCAACTCCTTCCCATTCCAATTCTGAGACCCTTCTTATACCATGAGACTTGATATCTCAATGCTTCTAATACCAAACCTGAGACCCGTCCTATAACATGAGATGTGATATCCAAATCCTTCCCCTTCCAAACCTTAGACCCTTCCTTTATCATGAGATGTGATATCCAACTCCTTCCCATTCCAATCCTGAGACCCTTCCGATATCATGAGATTTGTTATCTCAATGCTTCTAATATCAAACTTGAGACCCTCCCTATAGCATGAGATGTGACATCCAAGTCCTTCCCATTCCAATCCTGAGACCCTTCCTATAACATGAGATGTGATATCCAACTCCTTCCCATTCCAACCTGAGACACTTCCTATAGCATGAGAAGGGATATCTAACTCCTTCCCAATCCAATCCTGAGACCCTTCCGATAGCAGAGATGTGATATCTGAATGCTTATACCAAACCTGAGACCCTTCCTATGGCATGAGATGTGATATCCAACTCCTTGCCATTCAAATCCTGAGACCCTTCCTATAGCATGAGATGTGATATCTCTATGCTTCTAATACCAAACCTGAGACCCTTCCTATAACATGAGATGGGAAATCCAACTCCTTCCCATTCCAATCCTGAGACCCTTCCGATAGCAGAGATGTGATATCTCAATGCTTATACCAAACCTGAGAACCTTCCTATGGCCTGAGATGTCATATACAACTCCTTCCCATTCCAATCCTGAGACCCTTCCTTTAGCATGAGATGTGATATCTCAATGCTTATACCAAATCTGAGACCCTTCCTATAGCATGAGATGTGATATCCAATTCCTTCCCATTCCAATCCTGAGACCCTTCCTATAGCATGAGATGTGATATCTCAATGCTTATACCAAACCTGAGAGCCTACCTATAGCATGAGTTGTGATATCCAAGTCCATCCCATTCCAATCCTTAGACCCTTCCTACAGCATGCAATGTGATATCTCAATGATTCTAATACCAAACCAGAGACTCTTCCTATAACATGAGATGGGATATCCAACTCCTACCCATTCCAATCCTGAGACCCTTCCTATAGCAAGAGATGTGATATCCAAATCCTTCCCATTCCAATCCTGAGACCCTTCCTATAACATGAGATGTGATATCCAACTCCTTCCCATTCCAACCTGAGACACTTCCTATAGCATGAGAAGGGATATCCAACTCCTTCCCAATACAATCCTGAGACCCTTCCGATAGCAGAGATGTGATATCTCAATGCTTATACCAAACCTGAGACCCTTCCTATGGCATGAGATGTGATATCCAACTCCTTGCCATTCAAATCCTGAGACCCTTCCTATAGCATGAAAAGGGATATCCAACTCCTTCCCAATCCAATCCTGAGACCCTTCCGATAGCAGAGACGTGATATCTCAATGCTTCTACCAAACCTGAGACCCTTCCTTTAGCATGAGATGTGATATCCAAATCCTTCACATTCCAATCCTGAGACCCTTCCTATAGGATGAGATGTGATATCTCAATGCTTCTAATACCAAACCTGAGATCCTTCCTATAACATGAGATGTGATATCCAATTCCTTCCCATTCCAAACCTGAGACCCTTCCTATTGGATGAGATGTGATATCCAACTCCTTCCCATTCCAACCCTGAGACCCTTCCTATAGCATGAGATGTGATGTCTCAATGCTTCTAATACCAAACCTGAGATCCTTTCTATAACATGAGATGTGATATCCAACTCCTTCCATTCCAATCCTGAGACCCGTCCTATAGCATGAGATGTGATATCTCATTGCTTATACCAAACCTGAGACCCTTCCTATAGCATGAGATGTGATATCCAACTCCTCCCCATTCCAATCCTGAGACCCTTCCAATAGCATGAGATGTGATATCTCAATGCTTCTAATACCAAACCTGAGATTCTTCCTCTAACATGAAATGTGATATCCAACTCCTTCCCTTTCCAAACCTAAGAGCCTATCTATAGCATGAGATGTGATATCCAAGTCCTTCACATTCCAACCCTTAGACCCTTCCTACAGCATGCAATATGATATCTCAATGATTCTAATAACAAACCTGAGACCCGTCCTATAACATGAGATGGGATATCCAACTCCTTCCCGTTCCAAACCTGAGACCCTTCCTTTAGCATGAGATGTGATATCCAGCTCCTTCCCATTCCAATCCTGAGACACTTCCGATAGCATGAGATGTGATATCTCAATGCTTCTAATATCAAAACTGAGACCCTCCCTATAGCATGATATGTGATATCTAAGTCCTTCCCATTCCAATCCTGAGACCCTTCCTATAGCATGAGATGTGATATCTCAATGCTTCTACCAAACCTGAGACCCTTCCTTTAGCATGAGATGTGATATCCAACTCCTTCCCATTCCAATCCTGAGACCCTTCCTATAGCATGAGATGTGATATCTCAATACTTCTAATACCAAACCTGAGATCCTTCCGATAACATGAGATGTGATATCTCAATACTTCTAATACCAAACCTGAGATCCATCCTATACCATGAGATGTGATATCCAACTCCTTCCCTTTCCAAACCTGAGAGCCTATCTATAGCATGAGATGTGATATCCAGGTCCTTCCCATTCCAATCCTTAGACCCTTCCTACAGCATGCAATATGATATCTCAATGATTCTAATAACAAACCTGAGACCCTTCCTATGGCATGAGATGTGATATCCAACTCCTTGCCATTCAAATCCTGAGACCCTTCCTATAGCATGAGAAGGGATATCCAACTCCTTCCCAATCCAATCCTGAGACCCTTCCGATAGCAGCGACGTGATATCTCAATGCTTCTACCAAACCTGAGACCCTTCCTTTAGCATGAGATGTGATATCCAAATCCTTCACATTCCAATCCTGAGACCCTTCCTTTAGCATGAGATGTGATATCTCAATGCTTATACCAAATCTGAGACCCTTCCTATAGCATGAGATGTGATATCCAATTCCTTCCCATTCCAATCCTGAGACCCTTCCTATAGCATGAGATGTGATATCTCAATGCTTATACCAAACCTGAGAGCCTACCTATAGCATGAGATGTGATATCCAAGTCCATCCCATTCCAATCCTTTGACCCTTCCTACAGCATGCGATGTGATATCTCAATGATTCTACCAAACCAGAGACTCTTCCTATAACATGAGATGGGATATCCAACTCCTTCCCATTCCAATCCTGAGCCGCTTCCGATAGCAGAGATGTGATATCTCAATGCTTATACCAAACCTGAGACCCTTCCTATAACATGAGATGTGATATCCAACTCCTTCCCGTTCCAAACCTGAGACACTAACTATAGCATATGTGATATCCAACTCCTTCCCATTCCAAACATGAGACCCTTCCTATAGCAAAAAAGTAATATCCAACTCCTACCCATTCCAATCCTGAGACCCTTCCTATAGCAAGAGATGTGATATCCAAATCCTTCCCATTCCAATCCTGAGACCCTTCCTATAACATGAGATGTGATATCCAACTCCTTCCCATTCCAACCTGAGACACTTCCTATAGCATAAGAAGGGATATCCAACTCCTTCCCAATCCAATCCTGAGACCCTTCCGATAGCAGAGATGTGATATCTCAATGCTTATACCAAACCTGAGACCCTTCCTATGGCATGAGATGTGATATCCAACTCCTTCCCAATCCAATCCTGAGACCCTTCCGATAGCAGAGACGTGATATCTCAATGCTTCTACCAAACCTGAGACCCTTCCTTTAGCATGAGATGTGATATCCAAATCCTTCACATTCCAATCCCGAGACCCTTCCTATAGCATGAGATGTGATATCTCAATGCTTCTAATACCAAACCTGAGATCCTTCCTATAACATGAGATGTGATATCCAATTCCTTCCCATTCCAAACCTGAGACCCTTCCTATTGGATGAGATGTGATATCCAACTCCTTCCCATTCCAACCCTGAGACCCTTCCTATAGCATGAGATGTGATGTCTCAATGCTTCTAATACCAAACCTGAGATCCTTCCTATAACATGAGATGTGATATCCAACTCCTTCCATTCCAATCCTGAGACCCGTCCTATAGCCTGAGATGTGATATCTCAATGCTTATACCAAACCTGAGACCCTTCCTATAGCATGAGATGTGATATCCAACTGCTTCCTATTCCAATCCTGAGACCCTTCCTATAGCATGAGATGTGATATCTCAATGCTTCTAATAACAAACCTGAGATCCTTCCTCTAACATGAAATGTGATATCCAACTCCTTCCCTTTCCAAACCTAAGAGCCTATCTATAGCATGAGATGTGATATCCAAGTCCTTCCCATTCCAACCCTTAGACCCTTCCTACAGCATGCAATATGATATCTCAATGATTCTAATAACAAACCTGAGACCCGTCCTATAACATGAGATGATATCCAACTCCTTCCCATTCCAATCCTGAGACACTTCCGATAGCAGAGATGTGATATCTCAATGCTTATACCAAACCTGAGACCCTTCCTATAACATGAGATGTGATATCCAAATCCTTCCCGTTCCAAACCTGAGACCCTTCCTTTAGCATGAGATGTGATATCCAGCACCTTCCCATTCCAATCCTGAGACACTTCCTATAGCATGAGATGTGATATCTCAATGCTTCTAATATCAAAACTGAGACCCTCCCTATAGCATGATATGTGATATCTAAGTCCTTCCCATTCCAATCCTGAGACCCTCCCTATAGCATGAGATGTGATATCCAACTCCTTCCCATTCCAATCCTGAGACCCTTCCTATAGCATGAGATATGATATCTCAATACTTCTAATACCAAACGTGAGATCCTTCCGATAACATGAGATGTGATATCCAAATCCTTCCCCTTCCAATCCTGAGACCCTCCCTTTAGCATGAGATGTGATATCCAACTCCTTCCTATTCCAATCCTGAGGCTCTTCTGATAGCATGAGATGTGATATCTCAATGCTTCTAATACCAAACCTGAGATCCTTCCGATAGCATGAGATGTGATATCTCAATGCTTCTAATACCAAACCTGAGATCCTTCCTATAACATGAGATGTGATATCCAAATCCTTCCCCTTCCAAACCTGAGACCCTCCCTTTAGCATGAGATGTGATATCCAACTCCTTCCCATTCCATTCCTGAGACCCTTCTGATAGCATGAGATGTGATATCTCAATGCCTCTAATACCAAACCTGAGATCCTACCTCTAACATGAAATGTGATATCCAACTATTTCCCCTTCCAAACCTGAGAGCCTTCCTATAGCATGAGATGTGATATCCAAGTCCTCCCCATTCCAATCCTGAGACCCTTCCTATAGCTTGAGATGGGATATCCAACTCCTTCCCATTCCAATTCTGAGACCCTTCCTATACTATGAGACTTGATATCTCAATGCTTCTAATACAAACGTGAGACCCGTAATATAACATGAGATGTGATATCCAAATGCTTCCCCTTCCAAACCTTAGACCCTTCCTTTATCATGAGATGTGATATCCAACTCCTTCCCATTCCAATCCTGAGACCCTTCCGATATCATGAGATGTGATATCTCAAAGCTTCTAATATCAAACTTGAGACCCTCCCTATAGCATGAGATGTGATATCCAAGTCCTTCCCATTCCAATCATGAGACCCTTCCTATAGCTTGAGGTGTGATATCCAACTCCTTCCCATTCCAATTCTGAGACCCTTCTTATACCATGAGACTTGATATCTCAATGCTTCTAATACCAAACCTGAGACCCGTCCTATAACATGAGATGTGATATCCAAATCCTTCCCCTTCCAAACCTTAGACCCTTCCTTTATCATGAGATGTGATATCCAACTCCTTCCCATTCCAATCCTGAGACCCTTCCGATATTATGAGATTTGTTATCTCAATGCTTCTAATATCAAACTTGAGACCCTCCCTATAGCATGAGATGTGACATCCAAGTCCTTCCCATTCCAATCCTGAGACCCTTCCTATAACATGAGATGTGATATCCAACTCCTTCCCATTCCAACCTGAGACACTTCCTATAGCATGAGAAGGGATATCTAACTCCTTCCCAATCCAATCCTGAGACCCTTCCGATAGCAGAGATGTGATATCTGAATGCTTATACCAAACCTGAGACCCTTCCTATGGCATGAGATGTGATATCCAACTCCTTGCCATTCAAATCCTGAGACCCTTCCTATAGCATGAGATGTGATATCTCTATGCTTCTAATACCAAACCTGAGACCCTTCCTATAACATGAGATGGGAAATCCAACTCCTTCCCATTCCAATCCTGAGACCCTTCCGATAGCAGAGATGTGATATCTCAATGCTTATACCAAACCTGAGAACCTTCCTATGGCCTGAGATGTCATATACAACTCCTTCCCATTCCAATCCTGAGACCCTTCCTTTAGCATGAGATGTGATATCTCAATGCTTATACCAAATCTGAGACCCTTCCTATAGCATGAGATGTGATATCCAATTCCTTCCCATTCCAATCCTGAGACCCTTCCTATAGCATGAGATGTGATATCTCAATGCTTATACCAAACCTGAGAGCCTACCTATAGCATGAGTTGTGATATCCAAGTCCATCCCATTCCAATCCTTAGACCCTTCCTACAGCATGCAATGTGATATCTCAATGATTCTAATACCAAACCAGAGACTCTTCCTATAACATGAGATGGGATATCCAACTCCTACCCATTCCAATCCTGAGACCCTTCCTATAGCAAGAGATGTGATATCCAAATCCTTCCCATTCCAATCCTGAGACCCTTCCTATAACATGAGATGTGATATCCAACTCCTTCCCATTCCAACCTGAGACACTTCCTATAGCATGAGAAGGGATATCCAACTCCTTCCCAATACAATCCTGAGACCCTTCCGATAGCAGAGATGTGATATCTCAGTGCTTATACCAAACCTGAGACCCTTCCTATGGCATGAGATGTGATATCCAACTCCTTCCCAATCCAATCCTGAGACCCTTCCGATAGCAGAGACGTGATATCTCAATGCTTCTACCAAACCTGAGACCCTTCCTTTAGCATGAGATGTGATATTCAAATCCTTCACATTCCAATCCTGAGACCCTTCCTATAGCATGAGATGTGATATCTCAATGCTTCTAATACCAAACCTGAGATCCTTCCTATAACATGAGATGTGATATCCAATTCCTTCCCATTCCAAACCTGAGACCCTTCCTATTGGATGCGATGTGATATCCAACTCCTTCCCATTCCAACCCTGAGACCCTTCCTATAGCATGAGATGTGATGTCTCAATGCTTCTAATACCAAACCTGAGATCCTTCCTATAACATGAGATGTGATATCCAACTCCTTCCATTCCAATCCTGAGACCCGTCCTATAGCATGAGATGTGATATCTCAATGCTTATACCAAACCTGAGACCCTTCCTATAGCATGAGATGTGATATCCAACTGCTTCCCATTCCAATCCTGAGACCCTTCATATAGCATGAGATGTGATATCTCAATGATTCTAATAACAAACCTGAGACCCGTCCTATAACATGAGATGGGATATCCAACTCCTTCCCATTCCAACCCTTAGACCCTTCCTACAGCATGCAATATGATATCTCAATGATTCTAATAACAAACCTGAGACCCGTCCTATAACATGAGATGGGAAATCCAACTCCTTCCCATTCCAATCCTGAGACACTTCCGATAGCAGAGATGTGATATCTCAATGCTTATACCAAACCTGAGACCCTTCCTATAACATGAGATATGATATCCAAATCCTTCCCGTTCCAAACCTGAGACCCTTCCTTTAGCATGAGATGTGATATCCAGCACCTTCCCATTCCAATCCTGAGACACTTCCTATAGCATGAGATGTGATATCTCAATGCTTCTAATATCAAAACTGAGACCCTCCCTATAGCATGATATGTGATATCTAAGTCCTTCCCATTCCAATCCTGAGACCCTCCCTATAGCATGAGATGTGATATCCAACTCCTTCCCATTCCAATCCTGAGACCCTTCCTATAGCATGAGATATGATATCTCAATACTTCTAATACCAAACGTGCGATCCTTCCGATAACATGAGATGTGATATCCAAATCCTTCCCCTTCCAATCCTGAGACACTCCCTTTAGCATGAGATGTGATATCCAACTCCTTCCTATTCCAATCCTGAGACTCTTCTGATAGCATGAGATGTGATATCTCAATGCTTCTAATACCAAACCTGAGATCCTTCCGATAGCATGAGATGTGATATCTCAATGCTTCTAATACCAAACCTGAGATCCTTCCTATAACATGAGATATGATATCCAAATCCTTCCCCTTCCAAACCTGAGACCCTCCCTTTAGCATGAGATGTGATATCCAACTCCTTCCCATTCCATTCCTGAGACCCTTCTGATAGCATGAGATGTGATATCTCAATGCCTCTAATACCAAACCTGAGATCCTACCTCTAACATGAAATGTGATATCCAACTCTTTCCCCTTCCAAACCTGAGAGCCTTCCTATAGCATGAGATGTGATATCCAAGTCCTTCCCATTCCAATCCTGAGACCCTTCCTATAACTTGAGATGTGATATCCAACTCCTTCCCATTCCAATTCTGAGACCCTTCCTATACTATGAGACTTGATATCTCAATGCTTCTAATACAAACGTGAGACCCGTAATATAACATGAGATGTGATATCCAAATCCTTCCCCTTCCAAACCTTAGACCCTTCCTTTATCATGAGATGTGATATCCAACTCCTTCCCATTCCAATCCTCAGACCCTTCCGATATCATGAGATGTGATATCTCAAAGCTTCTAATATCAAACTTGAGACCCTCCCTATAGCATGAGATGTGATATCCAAGTCCTTCCCATTCCAATCCTGAGACCCTTCCTATAGCATGAGATGTGATATCTCAATGCTTCTAATACCAAACCTGAGACCCTTCCTATAACATGAGATGGGAATATCCAACTCCTTCCCATTCAAATCCTGAGACCCTTCCGATAGCAGAGATGTGATATCTCAATGCTTATACCAAACCTGAGATCCTTCCTATAACATGAGATGTGATATCCAACTCCTTCCCATTCCAATCCTGAGACACTTCCTATAGCATGAGATGTGATATCTCACTGCTTATACCAAACCTGAGACCCTTCCCATAGCATGAGATGTGATATCCAACTCCTTCCCATTCCAATCCTCAGACCCTTCCTATAGCATGAGATGTGATATCTCAATGCTTCTAATATCAAACTTGAGACCCTACCTATAGCATGAGATGTGATATCCAAGTCCTTCCCATTACAATCCTGAGACACTTCCTATAGCATGAGATGTGATATCCAACTCCTTCCCATTCCAATCCTGAGACCCTTCCTATAGCATGAGATATGATATCTCAATACTTCTAATACCAAACGTGAGATCCTTCCGATAACATGAGATGTGATATCCAAATCCTTCCCCTTCCAAACCTGAGACCCTCCCTTTAGCATGAGATGTGATATCCAACTCCTTCCCATTCCAATCCTGAGACCCTTCTGATAGCATGAGATGTGATATCTCAATGCTTCTAATACCAAACCTGAGATCTTTCCTATAACATGAGATGTGATATCCAATTCCTTCCCATTCCAAACCTGAGACCCTTCCTATTGGATGAGATGTGATATCCAACTCCTTCCCATTCCAACCCTGAGACCCTTCCTATAGCATGAGATGTGATGTCTCAATGCTTCCAATACCAAACCTGAGATCCTTCCTATAACATGATATGTGATATCCAACTCCTTCCATTCCAATCCTGAGACCTGTCCTATAGCACGAGATGTGATATCTCAATGCTTATACCAAACCTGAGACCCTTCCTATAGCATGAGATGTGATATCCAACTACTTCCCATTCCAATCCTGAGACCCTTCATATAGCATGAGATGTGATATCTCAATGCTTCTAATACCAAACCTGAGATCCTTCCTCTAACATGAAATGTGATATCCAACTCCTTCCCTTTCCAAACCTAAGAGCCTATCTATAGCATGAGATGTGATATCCAAGTCCTTCCCATTCCAATCCTTAGACCCTTCCTACAGCATGCAATATGATATCTCAATGATTCTTATAACAAACCTGAGACCCGTCCTATAGCATGAGATATGATATCCAAGTCCTTCCCATTCCAAACCTGAGACCCATACTATGGCATGAGATGTGATATCAAACTCCTTCCCATTCCAATCCTGAGACCCTTCCTATAGCTTGAGGTGTGATATCCAACTCCTTCCCATTCCAATTCTGAGACCCTTCTTATACCATGAGACTTGATATCTCAATGCATCTAATACCAAACCTGAGACCCGTCCTATAACATGAGATGTGATATCCAAATCCTTCCCCTTCCAAACCTTAGACCCTTCCTTTATCATGAGATGTGATATCCAACTCCTTCCCATTCCAATCCTGAGACCCTTCCGATATCATGAGATTTGTTATCTCAATGCTTCTAATATCAAACTTGAGACCCTCCCTATAGCATGAGATATGACATCCAAGTCCTTCCCATTCCAATCCTGAGACCCTTCCTATAACATGAGATGTGATATCCAACTCCTTCCCATTCCAACCTGAGACACTTCCTATAGCATGAGAAGGGATATCTAACTCCTTCCCAATCCAATCCTGAGACCCTTCCGATAGCAGAGATGTGATATCTCAATGCTTATACCAAACCTGAGACCCTTCCTATGGCATGAGATGTGATATCCAACTCCTTGCCATTCAAATCCTGAGATCCTTCCTATAGCATGAGATGTGATATCTCTATGCTTCTAATACCAAACCTGAGACCCTTCCTATAACATGAGATGGGATATCCAACTGCTTCCCATTCCAATCCTGAGACCCTTCCGATAGCAGAGATGTGATATCTCAATGCTTATACCAAACCTGAGAACCTTCCTATGGCCTGAGATGTCATATACAACTCCTTCCCATTCCAATCCTGAGACCCTTCCTTTAGCATGAGATGTGATATCTCAATGCTTATACCAAATCTGAGGCCCTTCCTATAGCATGAGATGTGATATCCATTTCCTTCCCATTCCAATCCTGAGACCCTTCCTATAGCATGAGATGTGATATCTCAATGCTTATACCAAACCTGAGAGCCTACCTATAGCATGAGATGTGATATCCAAGTCCATCCCATTCCAATCCTTAGACCTTTCCTACAGCATGCGATGTGATATCTCAATGATTCTAATACCAAACCAGAGACTCTTCCTATAACATGAGATGGGATATCCAACTCCTTCCCATTCCAATCCTGAGCCGCTTCCGATAGCAGAGATGTGATATCTCAATGCTTATACCAAACCTGAGACCCTTCCTATAACATGAGATGTGATATCCAACTCCTTCCCGTTCCAAACCTGAGACACTAACTATAGCATATGTGATATCCAACTCCTTCCCATTCCAAACATGAGACCCTTCCTATAGCAAGAAAGTAATATCCAACTCCTACCCATTCCAATCCTGAGACCCTTCCTATAGCAAGAGATGTGATATCCAAATCCTTCCCATTCCAATCCTGAGACCCTTCCTATAACATGAGATGTGATATCCAACTCCTTCCCATTCCAACCTGAGACACTTCCTATAGCATGAGAAGGGATATCCAACTCCTTCCCAATCCAATCCTGAGACCCTTCCGATAGCAGAGATGTGATATCTCAATGCTTATACCAAACCTGAGACCCTTCCTATGGCATGAGATGTGATATCCAACTCCTTCCCAATCCAATCCTGAGACTCTTCCGATAGCAGAGACGTGATATCTCAATGCTTCTACCAAACCTGAGACCCTTCCTTTAGCATGAGATGTGATATCCAAATCCTTCACATTCCAATCCTGAGACCCTTCCTATAGCATGAGATGTGATATCTCAATGCTTCTAATACCAAACCTGAGATCCTTCCTATAACATGAGATGTGATATCCAATTCCTTCCCATTCCAAACCTGAGACCCTTCCTATTGGATGAGATGTGATATCCAACTCCTTCCCATTCCAACCCTGAGACCCTTCCTATAGCATGAGATGTGATGTCTCAATGCTTCTAATACCAAACCTGAGATCCTTCCTATAACATGAGATGTGATATCCAACTCCTTCCATTCCAATCCTGAGACCCGTCCTATAGCATGAGATGTGATATCTCAATGCTTATACCAAACCTGAGACCCTTCCTATAGCATGAGATGTGATATCCAACTGCTTCCCATTCCAATCCTGAGACCCTTCCTATAGCATGAGATGTGATATCTCAATGCTTCTAATACCAAACCTGAGATCCTTCCTCTAACATGAAATGTGATATCCAACTCCTTCCCTTTCCAAACCTAAGAGCCTATCTATACCATGAGATGTGATATCCAAGTCCTTCCCATTCCAACCCTTAGACCCTTCCTACAGCATGCAATATGATATCTCAATGATTCTAATAACAAACCTGAGACCCGTCCTATAACATGAGATGGGATATCCAACTCCTTCCCATTCCAATCCTGAGACACTTCCGATAGCAGAGATGTGATATCTCAATGCTTATACCAAACCTGAGACCCTTCCTATAACATGAGATGTGATATCCAAATCCTTCCCGTTCCAAACCTGAGACCCTTCCTTTAGCATGAGATGTGATATCCAGCACCTTCCCATTCCAATCCTGAGACACTTCCTATAGCATGAGATGTGATATCTCAATGCTTCCAATATCAAAACTGAGACCCTCCCTATAGCATGATATGTGATATCTAAGTCCTTCCCATTCCAATCCTGAGACCCTCCCTATAGCATGAGATGTGATATCCAGCTCCTTCCCATTCCAATCCTGAGACCCTTCCTATAGCATGAGATATGATATCTCAATACTTCTAATACCAAACGTGAGATCCTTCCGATAACATGAGATGTGATATCCAAATCCTTCCCCTTCCAATCCTGAGACCCTCCCTTTAGCATGAGATGTGATATCCAACTCCTTCCTATTCCAATCCTGAGACTCTTCTGATAGCATGAGATGTGATATCTCAATGCTTCTAATACCAAACCTGAGATCCTTCCGATAGCATGAGATGTGATATCTCAATGCTTCTAATACCAAACCTGAGATCCTTCCTATAACATGAGATGTGATATCCAAATCCTTCCCCTTCCAAACCTGAGACCCTCCCTTTAGCATGAGATGTGATATCCAACTCCTTCCCATTCCATTCCTGAGACCCTTCTGATAGCATGAGATGTGATATCTCAATGCCTCTAATACCAAACCTGAGATCCTACCTCTAACATGAAATGTGATATCAAACTCTTTCCCCTTCCAAACCTGAGAGCCTTCCTATAGCATGAGATGTGATATCCAAGTCCTTCCCATTCCAATCCTGAGACCCTTCCTATAGCTTGAGATGTGATATCCAACTCCTTCCCATTCCAATTCTGAGACCCTTCCTATACTATGAGATTTGATATCTCAATGCTTCTAATACAAACGTGAGACCCGTAATATAACATGAGATGTGATATCCAAATCCTTCCCCTTCCAAACCTTAGACCCTTCCTTTATCATGAGATGTGATATCCAACTCCTTCCCATTCCAATCCTGAGACCCTTCCGATATCATGAGATGTGATATCTCAAAGCTTCTAATATCAAACTTGAGACCTTCCCTATAGCATGAGATGTGATATCCAAGTCCTTCCCATTCCAATCCTGAGACCCTTCCTATAGCATGAGATGTGATATCTCAATGCTTCTAATACCAAACCTGAGACCCTTCCTATAACATGAGATGGGAATATCCAACTCCTTCCCATTCCAATCCTGAGACCCTTCCGGTAACAGAGATGTGATATCTCAATGCTTATACCAAACCTGAGATCCTTCCTATAACATGAGATGTGATATCCAACTCCTTCCCATTCCAATCCTGAGACACTTCCTATAGCATGAGATACGATATCTCACTGCTTATACCAAACCTGAGACCCTTCCCATAGCATGAGATGTGATATCCCACTCCTTCCCATTCCAATCCTCAGACCCTTCCTATAGCATGAGATGTGATATCTCAATGCTTCTAATATCAAACTTGAGACCCTACCTATAGCATGAGATGTGATATCCAAGTCCTTCCCATTACAATCCTGAGACACTTCCTATAACATGAGATGTGATATCCAACTCCTTCCCATTCCAATCCTGAGACCCTTCCTATAGCATGAGATATGATATCTCAATACTTCTAATACCAAACGTGAGATCCTTCCGATAACATGAGATGTGATATCCAAATCCTTCCCCTTCCAAACCTGAGACCCTCCCTTTAGCATGAGATGTGATATCCAACTTCTTCCCATTCCAATCCTGAGACCCTTCTGATAGCATGAGATGTGATATCTCAATGCTTCTAATACCAAACCTGAGATCCTTCCTATAACATGAGATGTGATATCCAAATCCTTTCCCTTCCAAACCTGAGACCCTCCCTTTAGCATGAGATGTGATATCCAACTCCTTCCCATTCCATTCCTGAGACCCTTCTGATAGCATGAGATGTGATATCTCAATGCCTCTAATACCAAACCTGAGATCCTACCTCTAACATGAAATGTGATATCCAACTCTTTCCCCTTCCAAACCTGAGAGCCTTCCTATAGCATGAGATGTGATATCCAAGTCCTTCCCATTCCAATCCTGAGACCCTTCCTATAGCTTGAGATGTGATATCCAACTCCTTCCCATTCCAATTCTGAGACCCTTCCTATACTCTGAGACTTGATATCTCAATGCTTCTAATACCAAACCTGAGACCCGTAATATAACATGAGATGTGATATCCAAATCCTTCCCCTTCCAAACCTTAGACCCTTCCTTTATCATGAGATGTGATATCCAACTCCTTCCCATTCCAATCCTGAGACCCTTCCGATATCATGAGATGTGATATCTCAAAGCTTCTAATATCAAACTTGAGACCCTCCCTATAGCATGAGATGTGATATCCAAGTCCTTCCCATTCCAATCCTGAGACCCTTCCTATAGCATGAGATGTGATATCTCAATGCTTCTAATACCAAACCTGAGACCCTTCCTATTACATGAGATGGGAATATCCAACTCCTTCCCATTCCAATCCTGAGACCCTTCCGATAGCAGAGATGTGATATCTCAATGCTTATACCAAACCTGAGACCCTTCGTATGGCATGAGATGTGATATCCAACTCCTTGCCATTCAAATCCTGAGACCCTTCCTATAGCATGAGAAGGGATATCCAACTCCTTCCCAATCCAATCCTGAGACCCTTCCGATAGCAGAGACGTGATATCTCAATGCTTCTACCAAACCTGAGACCCTTCCTTTAGCATGAGATGTGATATCCAAATCCTTCACATTCCAATCCTGAGACCCTTCCTATAGCATGAGATGTGATATCTCAATGCTTCTAATACCAAACCTGAGATCCTTCCTATAACATGAGATGTGATATCCAATTCCTTCCCATTCCAAACCTGAGACCCTTCCTATTGGATGAGTTGTGATATCCAACTCCTTCCCATTCCAACCCTGAGACCCTTCCTATAGCATGAGATGTGATGTCTCAATGATTCTAATACCAAACCTGAGATCCTTCCTATAACATGAGATGTGATATCCAACTCCTTCCATTCCAATCCTGAGACCCGTCCTATAGCATGAGATGTGATATCTCAATGCTTATACCAAACCTGAGACCCTTCCTATAGCATGAGATGTGATATCCAACTACTTCCCATTCCAATCCTGAGACCCTTCCTATAGCATGAGATGTGATATCTCAGTGCTTCTAATACCAAACCTGAGATCCTTCCTCTAACATGAAATGTGATATCCAACTCCTTCCCTTTCCAAACCTAAGAGCCTATCTATAGCATGAGATGTGATATCCAGGTCCTTCCTATTCCAATCCTTAGACCCTTCCTACAGCATGCAATATGATATCTCAATGATTCTAATAACAAACCTGAGACCCGTCCTATAGCATGAGATATGATATCCAAGTCCTTCCCATTCCAATCCTGAGACCCTTCCTATAACATGAAATGTGATATCCAACTCCTTCCCATTCCAACCTGAGACCCTTCCTATAGCATTAGATGGGATATCCAACTTCTTCAAAATCCAATACTGATACCCTTCCGATAGCATGAGATGTGATATCCCAATGCTTCTACCAAACCTGAGACCCATACTATGGCATGAGATGTGATATCAAACTCCTTCCCATTCCAATCCTGAGACCCTTCCTATAGCTTGAGGTGTGATATCCAACTCCTTCCCATTCCAATTCTGAGACCCTTCTTATACCATGAGACTTGATATCTCAATGCTTCTAATACCAAACCTGAGACCCGTCCTATAACATGAGATGTGATATCCAAATCCTTCCCCTTCCAAACCTTAGACCCTTCCTTTATCATGAGATGTGATATCCAACTCCTTCCCATTCCAATCCTGAGACCCTTCCGATATCATGAGATTTGTTATCTCAATGCTTCTAATATCAAACTTGAGACCCTCCCTATAGCATGAGATGTGACATCCAAGTCCTTCCCATTCCAATCCTGAGACCCTTCCTATAGCATGAGATGTGATATCTCTATGCTTCTAATACCAAACCTGAGATCCTTCCTATAACATGAGATGGGATATCCAACTCCTTCCCATTCCAATCCTGAGACCTTTCCGATAGCAGAGATGTGATATCTCAATGCTTATACCAAACCTGAGAACCTTCCTATGGCCTGAGATGTCATATACAACTCCTTCCCATTCCAATCCTGAGACCCTTCCTTTAGCTTGATATGTGATATCTCAATGCTTATACCAAATCTGAGACCCTTCCTATAGCATGAGATGTGATATCCAATTCCTTCCCATTCCAATCCTGAGACCCTTCCTATAGCATGAGATGTGATATCTCAATGCTTATACCAAACCTGAGAGCCTACCTATAGCATGAGATGTGATATCCAAGTCCATCCCATTCCAATCCTTAGACCCTTCCTACAACATGCAATGTGATATCTCAATTATTCTAATACCAAACCAGAGACTCTTCCTATAACATAAGATGGGATATCCAACTCCTTCCCATTCCAATCCTGAGCCGCTTCCGATAGCAGAGATGTGATATCTCAATGCTTATACCAAACCTGAGACCCTTCCTATAACATGAGATGTGATATCCAACTCCTTCCCGTTCCAAACCTGAGACACTAACTATAGCATATGTGATATCCAACTCCTTCCCATTCCAAACATGAGACCCTTCCTATAGCAAGAAAGTAATATCCAACTCCTACCCATTCCAATCCTGAGACCCTTCCTATAGCAAGAGATGTGATATCCAAATCCTTCCCATTCCAATCCTGAGACCCTTCCTATAACATGAGATGTGATATCCAACTCCTTCCCATTCCAACCTGAGACACTTCCTATAGCATGAGAAGGGATATCCAACTCATTCCCAATCCAATCCTGAGACCCTTCCGATAGCAGAGATGTGATATCTCAATGCTTATACCAAACCTGAGACCCTTCCTATGGCATGAGATGTGATATCCAACTCCTTGCCATTCAAATCCTGAGACCCTTCCTATAGCATGAGAAGGGATATCCAACTCCTTCCCAATCCAATCCTGAGACCCTTCCGATAGCAGCGACGTGATATCTCAATGCTTCTACCAAACCTGAGACCCTTCCTTTAGCATGAGATGTGATATCCAAATCCTTCACATTCCAATCCTGAGACCCTTCCTATAGCATGAGATGTGATATCTCAATGCTTATACCAAACCTGAGACCCTTCCTATAGCATGAGATGTGATATCCAACTCCTTCCCATTCCAATCCTGAGACCCTTCCTATAGCTTGAGATGTGATATCTCAATGCTTCTAATACCAAACCTGAGATCCTTCCTCTAACATGAAATGTGAGATCCAACTCCTTCCCTTTCCAAACCTAAGAGCCTATCTATAGCATGAGATGTGATATCCAAGTCCTTCACATTCCAACCCTTAGACCCTTCCTACAGCATGCAATATGATATCTCAATGGTTCCAATAACAAACCTGAGACCCGTCCTATAACATGAGATGGGATATCCAACTCCTTCCTATTCCAATCCTGAGACTCTTCTGATAGCATGAGATGTGATATCTCAATGCTTCTAATACCAAACCTGAGATCCTTCCGATAGCATGAGATGTGATATCTCAATGCTTCTAATACCAAACCTGAGATCCTTCCTATAACATGAGATGTGATATCCAAATCCTTCCCCTTCCAAACCTGAGACCCTCCCTTTAGCATGAGATGTGATATCCAACTGCTTCCCATTCCAATCCTGAGACCCTTCCTATAGCATGAGATGTGATATCTCAATGCTTCTAATACCAAACCTGAGATCCTTCCTCTAACATGAAATGTGATATCCAACTCCTTCCCTTTCCAAACCTAAGAGCCTATCTATACCATGAGATGTGATATCCAAGTCCTTCCCATTCCAACCCTTAGACCATTCCTACAGCATGCAATATGATATCTCAATGATTCTAATAACAAACCTGAGACCCGTCCTATAACATGAGATGGGATATCCAACTCCTTCCCATTCCAATCCTGAGACACTTCCGATAGCAGAGATGTGATATCTCAATGCTTATACCAAACCTGAGACCCTTCCTATAACATGAGATGTGATATCCAAATCCTTCCCGTTCCAAACCTGAGACCCTTCCTTTAGCATGAGATGTGATATCCAGCACCTTCCCATTCCAATCCTGAGACACTTCCTATAGCATGAGATGTGATATCTCAATGCTTCTAATATCAAAACTGAGACCCTCCCTATAGCATGATATGTGATATCTAAGTCCTTCCCATTCCAATCCTGAGACCCTCCCTATAGCATGAGATGTGATATCCAACTCCTTCCCATTCCAATCCTGAGACCCTTCCTATAGCATGAGATATGATATCTCAATACTTCTAATACCAAACGTGAGATCCTTCCGATAACATGAGATGTGATATCCAAATCCTTCCCCTTCCAATCCTGAGACCCTCCCTTTAGCATGAGATGTGATATCCAACTCCTTCCTATTCCAATCCTGAGACTCTTCTGATAGCATGAGATGTGATATCTCAATGCTTCTAATACCAAACCTGAGATCCTTCCGATAGCATGAGATGTGATATCTCAATGCTTCTAATACCAAACCTGAGATCCTTCCTATAACATGAGATGTGATATCCAAATCCTTCCCCTTCCAAACCTGAGACCCTCCCTTTAGCATGAGATGTGATATCCAACTCCTTCCCATTCCATTCCTGAGACCCTTCTGATAGCATGAGATGTGATATCTCAATGCCTCTAATACCAAACCTGAGATCCTACCTCTAACATGAAATGTGATATCCAACTCTTTCCCCTTCCAAACCTGAGAGCCTTCCTATAGCATGAGATGTGATATCCAAGTCCTTCCCATTCCAATCCTGAGACCCTTCCTATAGCTTGAGATGTGATATCCAACTCCTTCCCATTCCAATTCTGAGACCCTTCCTATACTATGAGACTTGATATCTCAATGCTTCTAATACAAACGTGAGACCCGTAATATAACATGAGATGTGATATCCAAATCCTTCCCCTTCCAAACCTTAGACCCTTCCTTTATCATGAGATGTGATATCCAACTCCTTCCCATTCCAATCCTGAGACCCTTCCGATATCATGAGATGTGATATCTCAAAGCTTCTAATATCAAACTTGAGACCCTCCCTATAGCATGAGATGTGATATCCAAGTCCTTCCCATTCCAATCCTGAGACCCTTCCTATAGCATGAGATGTGATATCTCAATGCTTCTAATACCAAACCTGAGACCCTTCCTATAACATGAGATGGGAATATCCAACTCCTTCCCATTCCAATCCTGAGACCCTTCCGGTAGCAGAGATGTGATATCTCAATGCTTATACCAAACCTGAGATCCTTCCTATAACATGAGATGTGATATCCAACTCCTTCCCATTCCAATCCTGAGACACTTCCTATAGCATGAGATGTGATATCTCACTGCTTATACCAAACCTGAGACCCTTCCCATAGCATGAGATGTGATATCCAACTCCTTCCCATTCCAATCCTCAGACCCTTCCTATAGCATGAGATGTGATATCTCAATGCTTCTAATATCAAACTTGAGACCCTACCTATAGCATGAGATGTGATATCCAAGTCCTTCCCATTACAATCCTGAGACACTTCCTATAACATGAGATGTGATATCCAACTCCTTCCCATTCCAATCCTGAGACCCTTCCTATAGCATGAGATATGATATCTCAATACTTCTAATACCAAACGTGAGATCCTTCCGATAACATGAGATGTGATATCCAAATCCTTCCCCTTCCAAACCTGAGACCCTCCCTTTAGCATGAGATGTGATATCCAACTCCTTCCCATTCCAATCCTGAGACCCTTCTGATAGCATGAGATGTGATATCTCAATGCTTCTAATACCAAACCTGAGATCCTTCCTATAACATGAGATGTGATATCCAAATCCTTTCCCTTCCAAACCTGAGACCCTCCCTTTAGCATGAGATGTGATATCCAACTCCTTCCCATTCCATTCCCGAGACCCTTCTGATAGCATCAGATGTGATATATCAATGCCTCTAATACCAAACCTGAGATCCTACCTAAAACATGAAATGTGATATCCAACTCTTTCCCCTTCCAAACCTGAGAGCCTTCCTATAGCATGAGATGTGATATTCAAGTCCTTCCCATTCCAATCCTGAGACCCTTCCTATAGCTTGAGATGTGATATCCAACTCCTTCCCATTCCAATTCTGAGACCCTTCCTATACTCTGAGACTTGATATCTCAATGCTTCTAATACCAAACCTGAGACCCGTAATATAACATGAGATGTGATATCCAAATCCTTCCCCTTCCAAACCTTAGACCCTTCCTTTATCATGAGATGTGATATCCAACTCCTTCCCATTCCAATCCTGAGACCCTTCCGATATCATGAGATGTGATATCTCAAAGCTTCTAATATCAAACTTGAGACCCTCCCTATAGCATGAGATGTGATATCCAAGTCCTTTCCATTCCAATCCTGAGACCCTTCCGATAGCAGAGATGTGATATCTCAATGCTTATACCAAACCTGAGACCCTTCGTATGGCATGAGATGTGATATCCAACTCCTTGCCATTCAAATCCTGAGACCCTTCCTATAGCATGAGAAGGGATATCCAACTCCTTCCCAATCCAATCCTGAGACCCTTCCGATAGCAGAGACGTGATATCTCAATGCTTCTACCAAACCTGAGACCCTTCCTTTAGCATGAGATGTGATATCCAAATCCTTCACATTCCAATCCTGAGACCCTTCCTATAGCATGAGATGTGATATCTCAATGCTTCTAATACCAAACCTGAGATCCTTCCTATAACATGAGCTGTGATATCCAATTCCTTCCCATTCCAAACCTGAGACCCTTCCTATTGGATGAGTTGTGATATCCAACTCCTTCCCATTCCAACCCTGAGACCCTTCCTATAGCATGAGATGTGATGTCTCAATGATTCTAATACCAAACCTGAGATCCTTCCTATAACATGAGATGTGATATCCAACTCCTTCCATTCCAATCCTGAGACCCGTCCTATAGCATGAGATGTGATATCTCAATGCTTATACCAAACCTGAGACCCTTCCTATAGCATGAGATGTGATATCCAACTACTTCCCATTCCAATCCTGAGACCCTTCCTATAGCATGAGATGTGATATCTCAGTGCTTCTAATACCAAACCTGAGATCCTTCCTCTAACATGAAATGTGATATCCAACTCCTTCCCTTTCCAAACCTAAGAGCCTATCTATAGCATGAGATGTGATATCCAGGTCCTTCCTATTCCAATCCTTAGACCCTTCCTACAGCATGCAATATGATATCTCAATGATTCTAATAACAAACCTGAGACCCGTCCTATAGCATGAGATATGATATCCAAGTCCTTCCCATTCCAATCCTGAGACCCTTCCTATAACATGAAATGTGATATCCAACTCCTTCCCATTCCAACCTGAGACCCTTCCTATAGCATGAGATGGGATATCCAACTTCTTCGAAATCCAATACTGATACCCCTCCGATAGCATGAGATGTGATATCCCAATGCTTCTACCAAACCTGAGACCCATACTATGGCATGAGATGTGATATCAAACTCCTTCCCATTCCAATCCTGAGACCCTTCCTATAGCTTGAGGTGTGATATCCAACTCCTTCCCATTCCAATTCTGAGACCCTTCTTATACCATGAGACTTGATATCTCAATGCTTCTAATACCAAACCTGAGACCCGTCCTATAACATGAGATGTGATATCCAAATCCTTCCCCTTCCAAACCTTAGACCCTTCCTTTATCATGAGATGTGATATCCAACTCCTTCCCATTCCAATCCTGAGACCCTTCCGATATCATGAGATTTGTTATCTCAATGCTTCTAATATCAAACTTGAGACCCTCCCTATAGCATGAGATGTGACATCCAAGTCCTTCCCATTCCAATCCTGAGACCCTTCCTATAGCATGAGATGGGATATCTCTATGCTTCTAATACCAAACCTGAGATCCTTCCTATAACATGAGATGGGATATCCAACTCCTTCCCATTCCAATCCTGAGACCTTTCCGATAGCAGAGATGTGATATCTCAATGCTTATACCAAACCTGAGAACCTTCCTATGGCCTGAGATGTCATATACAACTCCTTCCCATTCCAATCCTGAGACCCTTCCTTTAGCATGATATGTGATATCTCAATGCTTATACCAAATCTGAGACCCTTCCTATAGCATGAGATGTGATATCCAATTCCTTCCCATTCCAATCCTGAGACCCTTCCTATAGCATGAGATGTGATATCTCAATGCTTATACCAAACCTGAGAGCCTACCTATAGCATGAGATGTGATATCCAAGTCCATCCCATTCCAATCCTTAGACCCTTCCTACAACATGCAATGTGATATCTCAATTATTCTAATACCAAACCAGAGACTCTTCCTATAACATAGGATGGGATATCCAACTCCTTCCCATTCCAATCCTGAGCCGCTTCCGATAGCAGAGATGTGATATCTCAATGCTTATACCAAACCTGAGACCCTTCCTATAACATGAGATGTGATATCCAACTCCTTCCCGTTCCAAACCTGAGACACTAACTATAGCATATGTGATATCCAACTCCTTCCCATTCCAAACATGAGACCCTTCCTATAGCAAGAAAGTAATATCCAACTCCTACCCATTCCAATCCTGAGACCCTTCCTATAGCAAGAGATGTGATATCCAAATCCTTCCCATTCCAATCCTGAGACCCTTCCTATAACATGAGATGTGATATCCAACTCCTTCCCATTCCAACCTGAGACACTTCCTATGGCATGAGAAGGGATATCCAACTCCTTCCCAATCCAATCCTGAGACCCTTCCGATAGCAGAGATGTGATATCTCAATGCTTATACCAAACCTGAGACCCTTCCTATAGCATGAAAAGGGATATCCAACTCCTTCCCAATCCAATCCTGAGACCCTTCCGATAGCAGAGACGTGATATCTCAATGCTTCTACCAAACCTGAGACCCTTCCTTTAGCATGAGATGTGACATCCAAATCCTTCACATTCCAATCCTGAGACCCTTCCTATAGCATGAGATTTGATATCTCAATGCTTCTAATACCAAACCTGAGATCCTTCCTATAACATGAGATGTGATATCCAATTACTTCCCATTCCAAACCTGAGACCCTTCCTATTGGATGAGATGTGATATCCAACTCCTTCCCATTCCAACCCTGAGACCCTTCCTATAGCATGAGATGTGATGTCTCAATGCTTCTAATACCAAACCTGAGATCCTTCCTATAACATGAGATGTGATATCCAACTCCTTCCATTCCAATCCTGAGACCCGTCCTATAGCATGAGATGTGATATCTCAATGCTTATACCAAACCTGAGACCCTTCCTATAGCATGAGATGTGATATCCAACTCCTTCCCATTCCAATCCTGAGACCCTTCCTATAGCATGAGATGTGATATCTCAATGCTTCTAATACCAAACCTGAGATCCTTCCTCTAACATGAAATGTGATATCCAACTCCTTCCCTTTCCAAACCTAAGAGCCTATCTATAGCATGAGATGTGATATCCAAGTCCTTCACATTCCAACCCTTAGACCCTTCCTACAGCATGCAATATGATATCTCAATGATTCTAATAACAAACCTGAGACCCGTCCTATAACATGAGATGGGATATCCAACTCCTTCCCATTCCAATCCTGAGACCTTTCCGATAGCAGAGATGTGATATCTCAATGCTTATACCAAACCTGAGAACCTTCCTATGGCCTGAGATGTCATATACAACTCCTTCCCATTCCAATCCTGAGACCCTTCCTTTAGCATGATATGTGATATCTCAATGCTTATACCAAATCTGAGACCCTTCCTATAGCATGAGATGTGATATCCAATTCCTTCCCATTCCAATCCTGAGACCCTTCCTATAGCATGAGATGTGATATCTCAATGCTTATACCAAACCTGAGAGCCTACCTATAGCATGAGATGTGATATCCAAGTCCATCCCATTCCAATCCTTAGACCCTTCCTACAACATGCAATGTGATATCTCAATTATTCTAATACCAAACCAGAGACTCTTCCTATAACATAGGATGGGATATCCAACTCCTTCCCATTCCAATCCTGAGCCGCTTCCGATAGCAGAGATGTGATATCTCAATGCTTATACCAAACCTGAGACCCTTCCTATAACATGAGATGTGATATCCAACTCCTTCCCGTTCCAAACCTGAGACACTAACTATAGCATATGTGATATCCAACTCCTTCCCATTCCAAACATGAGACCCTTCCTATAGCAAGAAAGTAATATCCAACTCCTACCCATTCCAATCCTGAGACCCTTCCTATAGCAAGAGATGTGATATCCAAATCCTTCCCATTCCAATCCTGAGACCCTTCCTATAACATGAGATGTGATATCCAACTCCTTCCCATTCCAACCTGAGACACTTCCTATGGCATGAGAAGGGATATCCAACTCCTTCCCAATCCAATCCTGAGACCCTTCCGATAGCAGAGATGTGATATCTCAATGCTTATACCAAACCTGAGACCCTTCCTATAGCATGAAAAGGGATATCCAACTCCTTCCCAATCCAATCCTGAGACCCTTCCGATAGCAGAGACGTGATATCTCAATGCTTCTACCAAACCTGAGACCCTTCCTTTAGCATGAGATGTGACATCCAAATCCTTCACATTCCAATCCTGAGACCCTTCCTATAGCATGAGATTTGATATCTCAATGCTTCTAATACCAAACCTGAGATCCTTCCTATAACATGAGATGTGATATCCAATTACTTCCCATTCCAAACCTGAGACCCTTCCTATTGGATGAGATGTGATATCCAACTCCTTCCCATTCCAACCCTGAGACCCTTCCTATAGCATGAGATGTGATGTCTCAATGCTTCTAATACCAAACCTGAGATCCTTCCTATAACATGAGATGTGATATCCAACTCCTTCCATTCCAATCCTGAGACCCGTCCTATAGCATGAGATGTGATATCTCAATGCTTATACCAAACCTGAGACCCTTCCTATAGCATGAGATGTGATATCCAACTCCTTCCCATTCCAATCCTGAGACCCTTCCTATAGCATGAGATGTGATATCTCAATGCTTCTAATACCAAACCTGAGATCCTTCCTCTAACATGAAATGTGATATCCAACTCCTTCCCTTTCCAAACCTAAGAGCCTATCTATAGCATGAGATGTGATATCCAAGTCCTTCACATTCCAACCCTTAGACCCTTCCTACAGCATGCAATATGATATCTCAATGATTCTAATAACAAACCTGAGACCCGTCCTATAACATGAGATGGGATATCCAACTCCTTCCCATTCCAATCCTGAGACCTTTCCGATAGCAGAGATGTGATATCTCAATGCTTATACCAAACCTGAGAACCTTCCTATGGCCTGAGATGTCATATACAACTCCTTCCCATTCCAATCCTGAGACCCTTCCTTTAGCATGATATGTGATATCTCAATGCTTATACCAAATCTGAGACCCTTCCTATAGCATGAGATGTGATATCCAATTCCTTCCCATTCCAATCCTGAGACCCTTCCTATAGCATGAGATGTGATATCTCAATGCTTATACCAAACCTGAGAGCCTACCTATAGCATGAGATGTGATATCCAAGTCCATCCCATTCCAATCCTTAGACCCTTCCTACAACATGCAATGTGATATCTCAATTATTCTAATACCAAACCAGAGACTCTTCCTATAACATGAGATGGGATATCCAACTCCTTCCCATTCCAATCCTGAGCCGCTTCCGATAGCAGAGATGTGATATCTCAATGCTTATACCAAACCTGAGACCCTTCCTATAACATGAGATGTGATATCCAACTCCTTCCCGTTCCAAACCTGAGACACTAACTATAGCATATGTGATATCCAACTCCTTCCCATTCCAAACATGAGACCCTTCCTATAGCAAGAAAGTAATATCCAACTCCTACCCATTCCAATCCTGAGACCCTTCCTATAGCAAGAGATGTGATATCCAAATCCTTCCCATTCCAATCCTGAGACCCTTCCTATAACATGAGATGTGATATCCAACTCCTTCCCATTCCAACCTGAGACACTTCCTATGGCATGAGAAGGGATATCCAACTCCTTCCCAATCCAATCCTGAGACCCTTCCGATAGCAGAGATGTGATATCTCAATGCTTATACCAAACCTGAGACCCTTCCTATAGCATGAAAAGGGATATCCAACTCCTTCCCAATCCAATCCTGAGACCCTTCCGATAGCAGAGACGTGATATCTCAATGCTTCTACCAAACCTGAGACCCTTCCTTTAGCATGAGATGTGATATCCAAATCCTTCACATTCCAATCCTGAGACCCTTCCTATAGCATGAGATTTGATATCTCAATGCTTCTAATACCAAACCTGAGATCCTTCCTATAACATGAGATGTGATATCCAATTACTTCCCATTCCAAACCTGAGACCCTTCCTATTGGATGAGATGTGATATCCAACTCCTTCCCATTCCAACCCTGAGACCCTTCCTATAGCATGAGATGTGATGTCTCAATGCTTCTAATACCAAACCTGAGATCCTTCCTATAACATGAGATGTGATATCCAACTCCTTCCATTCCAATCCTGAGACCCGTCCTATAGCATGAGATGTGATATCTCAATGCTTATACCAAACCTGAGACCCTTCCTATAGCATGAGATGTGATATCCAACTCCTTCCCATTCCAATCCTGAGACCCTTCGTATAGCATGAGATGTGATATCTCAATGCTTCTAATACCAAACCTGAGATCCTTCCTCTAACATGAAATGTGATATCCAACTCCTTCCCTTTCCAAACCTAAGAGCCTATCTATAGCATGAGATGTGATATCCAAGTCCTTCACATTCCAACCCTTAGACCCTTCATACAGCATGCAATATGATATCTCAATGATTCTAATAACAAACCTGAGACCCGTCCTATAACATGAGATGGGATATCCAACTCCTTCCCATGCCAATCCTGAGACACTTCCGATAGCAGAGATGTGATATCTCAATGTTTATACCAAACCTGAGACCCTTCCTATAACATGAGATGTGAAATTTAACTCCTTCCCGTTCCAAACCTGAGACCCTTCCTTTAGCATGAGATGTGATATCCTTCCCATTCCAATCCTGAGACACTTCCGATAGCATGAGATGTGATATCTCAATGCTTCTAATATCAAAACTGAGACCCTCCCTATAGCATGATATGTGATATCTAAGTCCTTCCCATTCCAATCCTGAGACCCTTCCTATAGCATGAGATGTGATATCTCAATGCTTCTACCAAACCTGAGACCCTTCCTTTAGCATGAGATGTGATATCCAACTCCTTCCCATTCCAATCCTGAGACCCTTCCTATAGCATGAGATGTGATATCTCAATACTTCTAATACCAAACCTGAGATCCTTCCGATAACATGAGATGTGATATCTCAATACTTCTAATACCAAACCTGAGATCCATCCTATAACATGAGATGTGATATCCAACTCCTTCCCTTTCCAAACCTAAGAGCCTATCTATAGCATGAGATGTGATATCCAGGTCCTTCCCATTCCAATCCTTAGACCCTTCCTACAGCATGCAATATGATATCTCAATGATTCTAATAACAAACCTGAGACCCGTCCTATAGCATGAGATATGATATCCAAGTCCTTCCCATTCCAATCCTGAGACCCTTCCTATAACATGAAATGTGATATCCAACTCCTTCCCATTCCAACCTGAGACCCTTCCTATAGCATGAGATGGGATATCCAACTTCTTCCAAATCCAATACTGATACCCTTCCGATAGCATGAGATGTGATATCCCAATGCTTCTACCAAACCTGAGACCCATACTATGGCATGAGATGTGATATCAAACTCCTTCCCATTCCAATCCTGAGACCCTTCCTATAGCTTGAGGTGTGATATCCAACTCCTTCCCATTCCAATTCTGAGACCCTTCGTATACCATGAGACTTGATATCTCAATGCTTCTAATACCAAACCTGAGACCCGTCCTATAACATGAGATGTGATATCCAAATCCTTCCCCTTCCAAACCTTAGACCCTTCCTTTATCATGAGATGTGATATCCAACTCCTTCCCATTCCAATCCTGAGACCCTTCCGATATCATGAGATTTGTTATCTCAATGCTTCTAATATCAAACTTGAGACCCTCCCTATAGCATGAGATGTGACATCCAAGTCCTTCCCATTCCAATCCTGAGACCCTTCCTATAGCATGAGATGTGATATCTCTATGCTTCTAATACCAAACCTGAGACCCTTCCTATAACATGAGATGGGATATCCAACTCCTTCCCATTCCAATCCTGAGACCTTTCCGATAGCAGAGATGTGATATCTCAATGCTTATACCAAACCTGGGAACCTTCCTATGGCCTGAGATGTCATATACAACTCCTTCCCATTCCAATCCTGAGACCCTTCCTTTAGCATGAGATGTGATATCTCAATGCTTATACCAAATCTGAGACCCTTCCTATAGCATGAGATGTGATATCCAATTCCTTCCCATTCCAATCCTGAGACCCTTCCTATAGCATGAGATGGGATATCCAACTTCTTCCAAATCCAATACTGATACCCTTCCGATAGCATGAGATGTGATATCCCAATGCTTCTACCAAACCTGAGACCCATACTATGGCATGAGATGTGATATCAAACTCCTTCCCATTCCAATCCTGAGACCCTTCCTATAGCTTGAGGTGTGATATCCAACTCCTTCCCATTCCAATTCTGAGACCCTTCGTATACCATGAGACTTGATATCTCAATGCTTCTAATTCCAAACCTGAGACCCGTCCTATAACATGAGATGTGATATCCAAATCCTTCCCCTTCCAAACCTTAGACCCTTCCTTTATCATGAGATGTGATATCCAACTCCTTCCCATTCCAATCCTGAGACCCTTCCGATATCATGAGATTTGTTATCTCAATGCTTCTAATATCAAACTTGAGACCCTCCCTATAGCATGAGATGTGACATCCAAGTCCTTCCCATTCCAATCCTGAGACCCTTCCTATAGCATGAGATGTGATATCTCTATGCTTCTAATACCAAACCTGAGACCCTTCCTATAACATGAGATGGGATATCCAACTCCTTCCCATTCCAATCCTGAGACCTTTCCGATAGCAGAGATGTGATATCTCAATGCTTATACCAAACCTGAGAACCTTCCTATGGCCTGAGATGTCATATACAACTCCTTCCCATTCCAATCCTGAGACCCTTCCTATAGCATGAGATGTGATATCTCTATGCTTCTAATACCAAACCTGAGACCCTTCCTATAACATGAGATGGGATATCCAACTCCTTCCCATTCCAATCCTGAGACCTTTCCGATAGCAGAGATGTGATATCTCAATGCTTATACCAAACCTGAGAACCTTCCTATGGCCTGAGATGTCATATACAACTCCTTCCCATTCCAATCCTGAGACCCTTCCTTTAGCATGAGATGTGATATCTCAATGCTTATACCAAATCTGAGACCCTTCCTATAGCATGAGATGTGATATCCAATTCCTTCCCATTCCAATCCTGAGACCCTTCCTATAGCATGAGATGTGATATCTCAATGCTTATACCAAAACTGAGAGCCTACCTATAGCATGAGATGTGATATCCAAGTCCACCCCATTCCAATCCTTAGACCCTTCCTACAGCATGCGATGTGATATCTCAATGATTCTAATACCAAACCAGAGACTCTTCCTATAACATGAGATGGGATATCCAACTCCTTCCCATTCAAATCCTGAGCCGCTTCCGATAGCAGAGATGTGATATCTCAATGCTTATACCAAACCTGAGACCCTTCCTATAACATGAGATGTGATATCCAACTCCTTCCCGTTCCGAACCTGAGACACTAACTATAGCATATGTGATATCCAACTCCTTCCCATTCCAAACATGAGACCCTTCCTATAGCAAGAAAGTAATATCCAACTCCTACCCATTCCAATCCTGAGACCCTTCCTATAGCAAGAGATGTGATATCCAAATCCTTCCCATTCCAATCCTGAGACCCTTCCTATAACATGAGATGTGATATCCAACTCCTTCCCATTCCAACCTGAGACACTTCCTATAGCATGAGAAGGGATATCCAACTCCTTCCCAATCCAATCCTGAGACCCTTCCGATAGCAGAGATGTGATATCTCAATGCTTAAACCAAACCTGAGACCCTTCCTGTGGCATGAGATGTGATATCCAACTCCTTGCCATTCAAATCCTGAGACCCTTCCTATAGCATGAAAAGGGATATCCAACTCCTTCCCAATCCAATCCTGAGACCCTTCCGATAGCAGAGACGTGATATCTCAATGCTTCAACCAAACCTGAGACCCTTCCTTTAGCATGAGATGTGATATCCAAATCCTTCACATTCCAATCCTGAGACCCTTCCTATAGCATGAGATGTGATATCTCAATGCTTCTAATACCAAACCTGAGATCCTTCCTATAACATGAGATGTGATATCCAACTCCTTCCATTACAATCCTGAGACCCGTCCTATATCATGAGATGTGATATCTCAATGCTTATACCAAACCTGAGACCCTTCCTATAACATGAGATGTGATATCCAACTCCTTCCATTACAATCCTGAGACCCGTCCTATATCATGAGATGTGATATCTCAATGCTTATACCAAACCTGAGACCCTTCCTATAGCATGAGATGTGATATCCAACTCCTTCCCATTCCAACCTGAGACACTTCCTATAGCATGAGAAGGGATATCCAACTCCTTCCCAATCCAATCCTGAGACCCTTCCGATAGCAGAGATGTGATATCTCAATGCTTATACCAAACCTGAGACCCTTCCTATGGCATGAGATGTGATATCCAACTCCTTGCCATTCAAATCCTGAGACCCTTCCTATAGCATGAGAAGGGATATCCAACTCCTTCCCAATCCAATCCTGAGACCCTTCCGATAGCAGCGACGTGATATCTCAATGCTTCTACCAAACCTGAGACCCTTCCTTTAGCATGAGATGTGATATCCAAATCCTTCACATTCCAATCCTGAGACTCTTCCTTTAGCATGAGATGTGATATCTCAATGCTTATACCAAATCTGAGACCCTTCCTATAGCATGAGATGTGATATCCAATTCCTTCCCATTCCAATCCTGAGACCCTTCCTATAGCATGAGATGTGATATCTCAATGCTTATACCAAACCTGAGAGCCTACCTATAGCATGAGATGTGATATCCAAGTCCATCCCATTCCAATCCTTTGACCCTTCCTACAGCATGCGATGTGATATCTCAATGATTCTACCAAACCAGAGACTCTTCCTATAACATGAGATGGGATATCCAACTCCTTCCCATTCCAATCCTGAGCCGCTTCCGATAGCAGAGATGTGATATCTCAATGCTTATACCAAGCCTGAGACCCTTCCTATAACATGAGATGTGATATCCAACTCCTTCCCGTTCCGAACCTGAGACACTAACTATAGCATATGTGATATCCAACTCCTTCCCATTCCAAACATGAGACCCTTCCTATAGCAAGAAAGTAATATCCAACTCCTACCCATTCCAATCCTGAGACCCTTCCTATAGCAAGAGATGTGATATCCAAATCCTTCCCATTCCAATCCTGAGACCCTTCCTATAACATGAGATGTGATATCCAACTCCTTCCCATTCCAACCTGAGACACTTCCTATAGCATGAGAAGGGATATCCAACTCCTTCCCAATCCAATCCTGAGACCCTTCCGATAGCAGAGATGTGATATCTCAATGCTTATACCAAACCTGAGACCCTTCCTATGGCATGAGATGTGATATCCAACTCCTTCCCAATCCAATCCTGAGACCCTTCCGATAGCAGAGACGTGATATCTCAATGCTTCTACCAAACCTGAGACCCTTCCTTTAGCATGAGATGTGATATCCAAATCCTTCACATTCCAATCCTGAGACCCTTCCTATAGCATGAGATGTGATATCTCAATGCTTCTAATACCAAACCTGAGATCCTTCCTATAACATGAGATGTGATATCCAATTCCTTCCCATTCCAAACCTGAGACCCTTCCTATTGGATGAGATGTGATATCCAACTGCTTCCCATTCCAACCCTGAGACCCTTCCTATAGCATGAGATGTGATGTCTCAATGCTTCTAATACCAAACCTGAGATCCTTCCTATAACATGAGATGTGATATCCAACTCCTTCCATTCCAATCCTGAGACCCGTCCTATAGCATGAGATGTGATATCTCAATGCTTATACCAAACCTGAGACCCTTCCTATAGCATGAGATGTGATATCCAACTGCTTCCCATTCCAATCCTGAGACCCTTCCTATAGCATGAGATGTGATATCTCAATGCTTCTAATACCAAACCTGAGATCCTTCCTCTAACATGAAATGTGATATCCAACTCCTTCCCTTTCCAAACCTAAGAGCCTATCTATAGCATGAGATGTGATATCCAAGTCCTTCCCATTCCAACCCTTAGACCCTTCCTACAGCATGCAATATGATATCTCAATGATTCTAATAACAAACCTGAGACCCGTCCTATAACATGAGATGGGATATCCAACTCCTTCCCATTCCAATCCTGAGACACTTCCGATAGCAGAGATGTGATATCTCAATGCTTATACCAAACCTGAGACCCTTCCTATAACATGAGATGTGATATCCAAATCCTTCCCGTTCCAAACCTGAGACCCTTCCTTTAGCATGAGATGTGATATCCAGCACCTTCCCATTCCAATCCTGAGACACTTCCTATAGCATGAGATATGATATCTCAATACTTCTAATACCAAACGTGAGATCCTTCCGATAACATGAGATGTGATATCCAAATCCTTCCCCTTCCAATCCTGAGACCCTCCCTTTAGCATGAGATGTGATATCCAACTCCTTCCTATTCCAATCCTGAGACTCTTCTGATAGCATGAGATGTGATATCTCAATGCTTCTAATACCAAACCTGAGATCCTTCCGATAGCATGAGATGTGATATCTCAATGCTTCTAATACCAAACCTGAGATCCTTCCTATAACATGAGATGTGATATCCAAATCCTTCCCCTTCCAAACCTGAGACCCTCCCTTTAGCATGAGATGTGATATCCAACTCCTTCCCATTCCATTCCTAAGACCCTTCTGATAGCATGAGATGTGATATCTCAATGCCTCTAATACCAAACCTGAGATCCTACCTCTAACATGAAATGTGATATCCAACTATTTCCCCTTCCAAACCTGAGAGCCTTCCTATAGCTTGAGATGTGATATCCAAGTCCTTCCCATTCCAATCCTGAGACCCTTCCTATAGCTTGAGATGTGATATCCAACTCCTTCCCATTCCAATTCTGAGACCCTTCCTATACTATGAGACTTGATATCTCAATGCTTCTAATACAAACGTGAGACCCGTAATATAACATGAGATGTGATATCCAAATCCTTCCCCTTCCAAACCTTAGACCCTTCCTTTATCATGAGATGTGATATCCAACTCCTTCCCATTCCAATCCTGAGACCCTTCCGATATCATGAGATGTGATATCTCAAAGCTTCTAATATCAAACTTGAGACCCTCCCTATAGCATGAGATGTGATATCCAAGTCCTTCCCATTCCAATCCTGAGACCCTTCCTATAGCTTGAGGTGTGATATCCAACTCCTTCCCATTCCAATTCTGAGACCCTTCTTATTCCATGAGACTTGATATCTCAATGCTTCTAATACCAAACCTGAGACCCGTCCTATAACATGAGATGTGATATCCAAATCCTTCCCCTTCCAAACCTTAGACCCTTCCTTTATCATGAGATGTGATATCCAACTCCTTCCCATTCCAATCCTGAGACCCTTCCGATATCATGAGATTTGTTATCTCAATGCTTCTAATATCAAACTTGAGACCCTCCCTAAAGCATGAGATGTGACATCCAAGTCCTTCCCATTCCAATCCCGAGACCCTTCCTATAACATGAGATGTGATATCCAACTCCTTCCCATTCCAACCTGAGACACTTCCTATAGCATGAGAAGGGGTATCTAACTCCTTCCCAATCCAATCCTGAGACCCTTCCGATAGCAGAGATGTGATATCTGAATGCTTATACCAAACCTGAGACCCTTCCTATGGCATGAGATGTGATATCCAACTCCTTGCCATTCAAATCCTGAGACCCTTCCTATAGCATGAGATGTGATATCTCTATGCTTCTAATACCAAACCTGAGACCCTTCCTATAACATGAGATGGGATATCCAACTCCTTCCCATTCCAATCCTGAGACCCTTCCGATAGCAGAGATGTGATATCTCAATGCTTATACCAAACCTGAGAACCTTCCTATGGCCTGAGATGTCATATACAACTCCTTCCCATTCCAATCCTGAGACCCTTCCTTTAGCATGAGATGTGATATCTCAATGCTTATACCAAATCTGAGACCCATCCTATAGCATGAGATGTGATATCCAATTCCTTCCCATTCCAATCCTGAGACCCTTCCTATAGCATGAGATGTGATATCTCAATGCTTATACCAAACCTGAGAGCCTACCTATAGCATGAGATGGGATATCCAAGTCCATCCCATTCCAATCCTTAGACCCTTCCTACAGCATGCAATGTGATATCTCAATGATTCTAATACCAAACCAGAGACTCTTCCTATAACATGAGATGGGATATCCAACTCCTTCCCATTCCAATCCTGAGCCGCTTCCGATAGCAGAGATGTGATATCTCAATGCTTATACCAAACCTGAGACCCTTCCTATAACATGAGATGTGATATCCAACTCCTTCCGTTCCAAACCTGAGACACTAACTATAGCATATGTGATATCCAACTCCTTCCCATTCCAAACATGAGACCCTTCCTATAGCAAGAAAGTAATATCCAACTCCTACCCATTCCAATCCTGAGACCCTTCCTATAGCAAGAGATGTGATATCCAAATCCTTCCCATTCCAATCCTGAGACCCTTCCTATAACATGAGATGTGATATCCAACTCCTTCCCATTCCAACCTGAGACACTTCCTATAGCATGAGAAGGGATATCCAACTCCTTCCCAATCCAATCCTGAGACCCTCCCGATAGCAGAGATGTGATATCTCAATGCTTATACCAAACCTGAGACCCTTCCTATGGCATGAGATGTGATATCCAACTCCTTCCCAATCCAATCCTGAGACCCTTCCAATAGCAGAGACGTGATATCTCAATGCTTCTACCAAACCTGAGACCCTTCCTTTAGCATGAGATGTGATATCCAAATCCTTCACATTCCAATCCTGAGACCCTTCCTATAGCATGAGATGTGATATCTCAATGCTTCTAATACCAAACCTGAGATCCTTCCTATAACATGAGATGTGATATCCAATTCCTTCCCATTCCAAACCCGAGACCCTTCCTATTGGATGCGATGTGATATCCAACTCCTTCCCATTCCAACCCTGAGACCCTTCCTATAGCATGAGATGTGATGTCTCAATGCTTCTAATACCAAACCTGAGATCCTTCCTATAACATGAGATGTGATATCCAACTCCTTCCATTCAAATCCTGAGACCCGTCCTATAGCATGAGATGTGATATCTCAATGCTTATACCAAACCTGAGACCCTTCCTATAGCATGAGATGTGATATCCAACTGCTTCCCATTCCAATCCTGAGACCCTTCCTATAGCATGAGATGTGATATCTCAATGCTTCTAATACCAAACCTGAGATCCTTCCTCTAACATGAAATGTGATATCCAACTCCTTCCCATTCCAACCCTTAGACCCTTCCTACAGCATGCAATATGATATCTCAATGATTCTAATAACAAACCTGAGACCCGTCCTATAACATGAGATGGGATATCCAACTCCTTCCCATTCCAATCCTGAGACACTTCCGATAGCAGAGATGTGATATCTCAATGCTTATACCAAACCTGAGACCCTTCCTATAACATGAGATGTGATATCCAAATCCTTCCCGTTCCAAACCTGAGACCCTTCCTTTAGCATGAGATGTGATATCCAGCACCTTCCCATTCCAATCCTGAGACACTTCCTATAGCATGAGATGTGATATCTCAATGCTTCTAATATCAAAACTGAGACCCTCCCTATAGCATGATATGTGATATCTAAGTCCTTCCCATTCCAATCCCGAGACCCTCCCTATAGCATGAGATGTGATATCCAACTCCTTCCCATTCCAATCCTGAGACCCTTCCTATAGCATGAGATATGATATCTCAATACTTCTAATACCAAACGTGAGATCCTTCCGATAACATGAGATGTGATATCCAAATCCTTCCCCTTCCAATCCTGAGACCCTCCCTTTAGCATGAGATGTGATATCGAACTCCTTCCTATTCCAATCCTGAGACTCTTCTGATAGCATGAGATGTGATATCTCAATGCTTCTAATACCAAACCTGAGATCCTTCCGATAGCATGAGATGTGATATCTCAATGCTTCTAATACCAAACCTGAGATCCTTCCTATAACATGAGATGTGATATCCAAATCCTTCCCCTTCCAAACCTGAGACCCTCCCTTTAGCATGAGATGTGATATCCAACTCCTTCCCATTCCATTCCTGAGACCCTTCTGATAGCATGAGATGTGATATCTCAATGCCTCTAATACCAAACCTGAGATCCTACCTCTAACATGAAATGTGATATCCAACTCTTTCCCCTTCCAAACCTGAGAGCCTTCCTATAGCATGAGATGTGATATCCAAGTCCTTCCCATTCCAATCCTGAGACCCTTCCTATAACTTGAGATGTGATATCCAACTCCTTCCCATTCCAATTCTGAGACCCTTCCTATACTATGAGACTTGATATCTCAATGCTTCTAATACAGACGTGAGACCCGTAATATAACATGAGATGTGATATCCAAATCCTTCCCCTTCCAAACCTTAGACCCTTCCTTTATCATGAGATGTGATATCCAACTCCTTCCCATTCCAATCCTGAGACCCTTCCGATATCATGAGATGTGATATCTCAAAGCTTCTAATATCAAACTTGAGACCCTCCCTATAGCATGAGATGTGATATCCAAGTCCTTCCCATTCCAATCCTGAGACCCTTCCTATAGCATGAGATGTGATATCTCAATGCTTCTAATACCAAACCTGAGACCCTTCCTATAACATGAGATGGGAATATCCAACTCCTTCCCATTCCAATCCTGAGACCCTTCCGATAGCAGAGATGTGATATCTCAATGCTTATACCAAACCTGAGATCCTTCCTATAACATGAGATGTGATATCCAACTCCTTCCCATTCCAATCCTGAGACACTTCCTATAGCATGAGATGTGATATCTCACTGCTTCTAATATCAAACTTGAGACCCTACCTATAGCATGAGATGTGATATCCAAGTCCTTCCCATTACAATCCTGAGACACTTCCTATAGCATGAGATGTGATATCCAACTCCTTCCCATTCCAATCCTGAGACCCTTCCTATAGCATGAGATATGATATCTCAATACTTCTAATACCAAACGTGAGATCCTTCCGATAACATGAGATGTGATATCCAAATCCTTCCCCTTCCAAACCTGAGACCCTCCCTTTAGCATGAGATGTGATATCCAACTCCTTCCCATTCCAATCCTGAGACCCTTCTGATAGCATGAGATGTGATATCTCAATGCTTCTAATACCAAACCTGAGATCCTTCCGATAGCATGAGATGTGATATCTCAATGCTTCTAATACCAAACCTGAGATCCTTCCTATAACATGAGATGTGATATCCAAATCCTTCCCCTTCCAAACCTGAGACCTTCCCTTTAGCATGAGATGTGATATCCAACTCCTTCCCATTCCATTCCCGAGACCCTTCTGATAGCATGAGATGTGATATATCAATGCCTCTAATACCAAACCTGAGATCCTACCTCTAACATGAAATGTGATATCCAACTCTTTCCCCTTCCAATTCTGAGACCCTTCCTATACTCTGAGACTTGATATCTCAATGCTTCTAATACCAAACCTGAGACCCGTAATATAACATGAGATGTGATATCCAAATCCTTCCCCTTCCAAACCTTAGACCCTTCCTTTATCATGAGATGTGATATCCAACTCCTTCCCATTCCAATCCTGAGACCCTTCCGATATCATGAGATGTGATATCTCAAAGCTTCTAATATCAAACTTGAGACCCTCCCTATAGCATGAGATGTGATATCCAAGTCCTTCCCATTCCAATCCTGAGACCCTTCCTATAGCATGAGATGTGATATCTCAATGCTTCTAATACCAAACCTGAGACCCTTCCTATTACATGAGATGGGAATATCCAACTCCTTCCCATTCCAATCCTGAGACCCTTCCGATAGCAGAGATGTGATATCTCAATGCTTATACCAAACCTGAGACCCTTTGTATGGCATGAGATGTGATATCCAACTCCTTGCAATTCAAATCCTGAGACCCTTCCTATAGCATGAGAAGGGATATCCAACTCCTTCCCAATCCAATCCTGAGACCCTTCCGATAGCAGAGACGTGATATCTCAATGCTTCTACCAAACCTGAGACCCTTCCTTTAGCATGAGATGTGATATCCAAATCCTTCACATTCCAATCCTGAGACCCTTCCTATAGCATGAGATGTGATATCTCAATGCTTCTAATACCAAACCTGAGATCCTTCCTATAACATGAGATGTGATATCCAATTCCTTCCCATTCCAAACCTGAGACCCTTCCTATTGGATGAGTTGTGATATCCAACTCCTTCCCATTCCAACCCTGAGACCCTTCCTATAGCATGAGATGTGATGTCTCAATGATTCTAATACCAAACCTGAGATCCTTCCTATAACATGAGATGTGATATCCAACTCCTTCCATTCCAATCCTGAGACCCGTCCTATAGCATGAGATGTGATATCGCAATGCTTATACCAAACCTGAGACCCTTCCTATAGCATGAGATGTGATATCCAACTACTTCCCATTCCAATCCTGAGACCCTTCCTATAGCATGAGATGTGATATCTCAATGCTTCTAATACCAAACCTGAGATCCTTCCTCTAACATGAAATGTGATATCCAACTCCTTCCCTTTCCAAACCTAAGAGCCTATCTATAGCATGAGATGTGATATCCAGGTCCTTCCTATTCCAATCCTTAGACCCTTCCTACAGCATGCAATATGATATCTCAATGATTCTAATAACAAACCTGAGACCCGTCCTATAGCATGAGATATGATATCCAAGTCCTTCCCATTCCAATCCTGAGACCCTTCCTATAACATGAAATGTGATATCCAACTCCTTTCCATTCCAACCTGAGACCCTTCCTATAGCATGAGATGGGATATCCAACTTCTTCAAAATCCAATACTGATACCCTTCCGATAGCATGAGATGTGATATCCCAATGCTTCTACCAAACCTGAGACCCATACTATGGCATGAGATGTGATATCAAACTCCTTCCCATTCCAATCCTGAGACCCTTCCTATAGCTTGAGGTGTGATATCCAACTCCTTCCCATTCCAATTCTGAGACCCTTCTTATACCATGAGACTTGATATCTCAATGCTTCTAATACCAAACCTGAGACCCGTCCTATAACATGAGATGTGATATCCAAATCCTTCCCCTTCCAAACCTTAGACCCTTCCTTTATCATGAGATGTGGTATCCAACTCCTTCCCATTCCAATCCTGAAACCCTTCCGATATCATGAGATTTGTTATCTCAATGCTTCTAATATCAAACTTGAGATCCTCCCTATAGCATGAGATGTGACATCCAAGTCCTTCCCATTCCAATCCTGAGACCCTTCCTATAGCATGAGATGTGATATCCCTATGCTTCTAATACCAAACCTGAGACCCTTCCTATAACATGAGATGGGATATCCAACTCCTTCCCATTCCAATCATGAGACCCTTCCTATAGCATGAGATGTGATATCTCAATGCTTATACCAAACCTGAGAGCCTACCTATAGCATGAGATGTGATATCCAAGTCCATCCCATTCCAATCCTTAGACCCTTCCTACAGCAAGCGATGTGATATCTCAATGATTCTAATACCAAACCAGAGACTCTTCCTATAACATGAGATGGGATATCTAACTCCTTCCCATTCCAATCCTGAGCCGCTTCAGATAGCAGAGATGTGATATCTCAATGCTTATACCAAACCTGAGACCCTTCCTATAACATGAGATGTGATATCCAACTCCTTCCCGTTCCAAACCTGAGACACTAACTATAGCATATGTGATATCCAACTCCTTCCCATTCCAAACATGAGACCCTTCCTATAGCAAGAAAGTAATATCCAACTCCTACCCATTCCAATCCTGAGACCCTTCCTATAGCAAGAGATGTGATATCCAAATCCTTCCCATTCCAATCCTGAGACCCTTCCTATAACATGAGATGTGATATCCAACTCCTTCCCATTCCAACCTGAGACACTTCCTATAGCATGAGAAGGGATATCCAACTCCTTCCCAATCCAATCCTGAGACCCTTCCGATAGCAGAGATGTGATATCTCAATGCTTATACCAAACCTGAGACCCTTCCTATGGCATGAGATGTGATATCCAACTCCTTGCCATTCAAATCCTGAGACCCTTCCTATAGCATGAGAAGGGATATCCAACTCCTTCCCAATCCAATCCTGAGACCCTTCCGATAGCAGCGACGTGATATCTCAATGCTTCTACCAAACCTGAGACCCTTCCTTTAGCATGAGATGTGATATCCAAATCCTTCACATTCCAATCCTGAGACCCTTCCTTTAGCATGAGATGTGATATCCAACTCCTTCCCATTCCAACCTGAGACACTTCCTATAGCATGAGAAGGGATATCCAACTCCTTCCCAATCCAATCCTGAGACCCTTCCGATAGCAGAGATGTGATATCTCAATGCTTATACCAAACCTGAGACCCTTCCTATGGCATGAGATGTGATATCCAACTCCTTGCCATTCAAATCCTGAGACCCTTCCTATAGCATGAAAAGGAATATCCAACTCCTTCCCAATCCAATCCTGAGACCCTTCCGATAGCAGAGACGTGAAATCTCAATGCTTCTACCAAACCTGAGACCCTTCCTTTAGCATGAGATGTGATATCCAAATCCTTCACATTCCAATCCTGAGACCCTTCCTATAGCATGAGATTTGATATCTCAATGCTTCTAATACCAAACGTGAGATCCTTCCTATAACATGAGATGTGATATCCAAATCCTTCCCCTTCCAAACCTGAGACCCTCCCTTTAGCATGAAATGTGATATCCAACTCCTTCCTATTCCAATCCTGAGACTCTTCTGATAGCATGAGATGTGATATCTCAATGCTTCTAATACCAAACCTGAGATCCTTCCGATAGCATGAGATGTGATATCTCAATGCTTCTAATACCAAACCTGAGATCCTTCCTATAACATGAGATGTGATATCCAAATCCTTCCCCTTCCAAACCTGAGACCCTCCCTTTAGCATTAGATGTGATATCTAACTCCTTCCCATTCCATTCCTGAGACCCTTCTGATAGCATGAGATGTGATATCTCAATGCCTCTAATACCAAACCTGAGATCCTACCTCTAACATGAAATGAGATATCCAACTCTTTCCCCTTCCAAACCTGAGAGCCTTCCTATAACATGAGATGTGATATCCAAGTCCATCCCATTCCAATCCTTAGACCCTTCCTACAGCATGCGACGTGATATCTCAATGATTCTAATACCAAACCAGAGACTCTTCCTATAACATGAGATGGGATATCCAACTCCTTCCCATTCCAATTCTGAGACCCTTCCTATACTATGAGACTTGATATCTCAATGCTTCTAATACCAAACCTGAGACCCGTAATATAACATGAGATGTGATATCCAAATCCTTCCCCTTCCAAACCTTAGACCCTTCCTTTATCATGAGATGTGATATCCAACTCCTTCCCATTCCAATCCTGAGACCCTTCCGATATCATGAGATGTGATATCTCAAAGCTTCTAATATCAAACTTGAGACCCTCCCTATAGCATGAGATGTGATATCCAAGTCCTTCCCATTCCAATCCTGAGACCCTTCCTATAGCGTGAGATGTGATATCTCAATGCTTCTAATACCAAACCTGAGACCCTTCCTATAACATGAGATGGGAATATCCAACTCCTTCCCATTCCAATCTTGAGACCCTTCCGATAGCAGAGATGTGATATCTCAATGCTTATACCAAACCTGAGATCCTTCCTATAACATGAGATGTGATATCCAACTCCTTCCCATTCCAATCCTGAGACACTTCCTATAGCATGAGATGTGATATCTCACTGCTTATACCAAACCTGAGACCCTTCCCATAGCAGGAGATGTGATATCCAACTCCTTCCCATTCCAATCCTCAGACCCTTCCTATAGCATGAGATGTGATATCTCAATGCTTCTAATACCAAACCTGAGACTCTTCCTATAACATGAGATGGGATATCCAACTCCTTCCCATTCCAATCCTGAGACCCTTTTGATAGCAGAGATGTGATATCTCAATGTTTATACCAAACCTGAGACCCTTCCTACGGCATGAGATGTCATATTCAACTCCTTCCCATTCCAATCCTGAGACCCTTCCTATAGCATGAGATTTGATATCCAACTCCTTCCCATTCCAATCCTGAGACCCTTCCTATAGCATGAGATGTGATGTCTCAATGCTTCTAATACCAAACCTGAGATCCTTCCTATGACATGAGATGTGATATCCAACTCCTTCCATTCCAATCCTGAGACCATCCTATAGCATGAGATGTGATATCTCAATGCTTATACCAAACCTGAGACCCTTCCTATAGCATGAGATGTGATATCCAACTCCTTCCCATTCCAATCATGAGACCCTTCCTATAGCATGAGATGTGATATCTCAATGCTTCTAATACCAAACCTGAGATCCTTCCTCTAACATGAAATGTGAGATCCAACTCCTTCCCTTTCCAAACCTAAGAGCCTATCTATAGCATGAGATGTGATATCCAAGTCCTTCACATTCCAACCCTTAGACCCTTCCTACAGCATGCAATATGATATCTCCATGATTCTAATAACAAACCTGAGACCCGTCCTATAACATGAGATGGGATATCCAACTCCTTCCCATTCCAATCCTGAGACACTTCCGATAGCAGAGATGTGATATCTCAATGTTTATACCAAACCTGAGACCCTTCCTATAACATGAGATGTGATATCCAACTCCTTCCCGTTCCAAACCTGAGACCCTTCCTTTAGCATGAGATGTGATATCCAGCTCCTTCCCATTCCAATCCTGAGACACTTCCGATAGCATGAGATGTGATATCTCAATGCTTCTAATATCAAAACTGAGACCCTCCCTATAGCATGATATGTGATATCTAAGTCCTTCCCATTCCAATCCTGAGACCCTTCCTATAGCATGAGATGTGATATCTCAATGCTTCTACCAAACCTGAGACCCTTCCTTTAGCATGAGATGTGATATCCAACTCCTTCCCATTCCAATCCTGAGACCCTTCCTATAGCATGAGATGTGATATCTCAATACTTCTAATACCAAACCTGAGATCCATCCTATAACATGAGATGTGATATCCAACTCCTTCCCTTTCCAAACCTGAGAGCCGTTCTATAGCATGAGATGTGATATCCAGGTCCTTCCCATTCCAATCCTTAGACCCTTCCTACAGCATGCAATATGATATCTCAATGATTCTAATAACAAACCTGAGACCCGTCCTATAGCATGAGATATGATATCCAAGTCCTTCCCATTCCAATCCTGAGACCCTTCCTATAACATGAAATGTGATATCCAACTCCTTCCCATTCCAACCTGAGACCCTTCCTATAGCATGAGATGGGATATCCAACTTCTTCCAAATCCAATACTGATACCCTTCCGATAGCAAGAGATGTGATATCCCAATGCTTCTACCAAACCTGAGACCCATACTATGGCATGAGATTTGATATCAAACTCCTTCCCATTCCAATCCTGAGACCCTTCCTATAGCTTGAGGTGTGATATCCAACTCCTTCCCATTCCAATTCTGAGACCCTTCTTATACCATGAGACTTGATATCTCAATGCTTCTAATATTAAACCTGAGACCCGTCCTATAACATGAGATGTGATATCCAAATCCTTCCCCTTCCAAACCTTAGACCCTTCCTTTATCATGAGATGTGATATCCAACTCCTTCCCATTCCAATCCTGAGACCCTTCCGATATCATGAGATTTGTTATCTCAATGCTTCTAATATCAAACTTGAGACCCTCCCTATAGCATGAGATGTGACATCCAAGTCCTTCCCATTCCAATCCTGAGACCCTTCCTATAGCATGAGATGTGATATCTCTATGCTTCTAATACCAAACCTGAGACCCTTCCTATAACATGAGATGGGATATCCAACTCCTTCCCATTCCAATCCTGAGACCTTTCCGATAGCGGAGATGTGATATCTCAATGCTTATACCAAACCTGAGAACCTTCCTATGGCCTGAGATGTCATATACAACTCCTTCCCATTCCAATCCTGAGACCCTTCCTTTAGCATGAGATGTGATATCTCAATGCTTATACCAAATCTGAGACCCTTCCTATAGCATGAGATGTGATATCCAATTCCTTCCCATTCCAATCCTGAGACCCTTCCTATAGCATGAGATGTGATATCTCAATGCTTATACCAAATCTGAGACCCTTCCTATAGCATGAGATGTGATATCCAAGTCCATCCCATTCCCATCCTTAGACCCTTCCTACAGCATGCGATGTGATATCTCAATGATTCCAATACCAAACCAGAGACTCTTCCTATAACATGAGATGGGATATCCAACTCCTTCCCATTCCAATCCTGAGCCGCTTCCGATAGCAGAGATGTGATATCTCACTGCTTATACCAAACCTGAGACCCTTCCTATAACATGAGATGTGATATCCAACTCCTTCCCATTCCAAACATGAGACCCTTCCTATAGCAAGAAAGTAATATCCAACTCCTACCCATTCCAATCCTGAGACCCTTCCTATAGCAAGAGATGTGATATCCAAATCCTTCCCATTCCAATCCTGAGACCCTTCCTATAACATGAGATGTGATATCCAACTCCTTCCCATTCCAATCCTGAGACACTTCCTATAGCATGAGATGTGATAGCTCAATGCTTCTAATACCAAACCTGAGACTCTTCCTATAACATGAGATGGGATATCCAACTCCTTCCCATTCCAATCCTGAGACCCTTTTTATAGCAGAGATGTGATATCTCAATGTTTATACCAAACCTGAGACCCTTCCTACGGCATGAGATGTCATATTCAACTCCTTCCCATTCCAATCCTGAGACGCTTCCTATAGCATGAGATTTGATATCCAACTCCTTCCCATTCCAATCCTGAGACCCTTCCTATAGCATGAGATGTGATGTCTCAATGCTTCTAATACCAAACCTGAGATCCTTCCTATAACATGAGATGTGATATCCAACTCCTTCCATTCCAATCCTGAGACCCTTCCTATAGCATGAGATGTGATATCTCAATGCTTATACCAAACCTGAGACCCTTCCTATAGCATGAGATGTGATATCCAACTCCTTCCCATTCCAATCCTGAGACCCTTCCTATAGCATGAGATGTGATATCTCAATGCTTCTAATACCAAACCTGAGATCCTTCCTCTAACATGAAATGTTAGATCCAACTCCTTCCCTTTCCAAACCTAAGAGCCTATCTATAGCATGAGATGTGATATCCAAGTCCTTCACATTCCAACCCTTAGACCCTTCCTACAGCATGCAATATGATATCTCAATGATTCTAATAACAAACCTGAGACCCGTCCTATAACATGAGATGGGATATCCAACTCCTTCCCATTCCAATCCTGAGACACTTCCGATAGCAGAGATGTGATATCTCAATGTTTATGCCAAACCTGAGACCCTTCCTATAACATGAGATGTGATATCCAACTCCTTCCCGTTCCAAACCTGAGACCCTTCCTTTAGCATGAGATGTGATATCCAGCTCCTTCCCATTCCAATCCTGAGACACTTCCGATAGCATGAGATGTGATATCTCAATGCTCCTAATATCAAAACTGAGACCCTCCCTATAGCATGATATGTGATATCTAAGTCCTTCCCATTCCAATCCTGAGACCCTTCCTATAGCATGAGATGTGATATCTCAATGCTTCTACCAAACCTGAGACCCTTCCTTTAGCATGAGATGTGATATCCAACTCCTTCCCATTCCAATCCTGAGACCCTTCCTATAGCATGAGATGTGATATCTCAATACTTCTAATACCAAACCTGAGATCCTTCCGATAACATGAGATGTGATATCTCAATACTTCTAATACCAAACCTGAGATCCATCCTATAACATGAGATGTGATATCCAACTCCTTCCCTTTCCAAACCTGAGAGCCGTTCTATAGCATGAGATGTGATATCCAGGTCCTTCCCATTCCAATCCTTAGACCCTTCCTACAGCATGCAATATGATATCTCAATGATTCTAATAACAAACCTGAGACCCGTCCTATAGCATGAGATATGATATCCAAGTCCTTCCCATTCCAATACTGAGACCCTTCCTCCTATAACATGAAATGTGATATCCAACTCCTTCCCATTCCAACCTGAGACCTTTCCTATAGCATGAGATGGGATATCCAACTTCTTCCAAATCCAATACTGATACCCTTCCGATAGCATGAGATGTGATATCCCAATGCTTCTACCAAACCTGAGACCCATACTATGGCATGAGATGTGATATCAAACTCCTTCCCATTCCAATCCTGAGACCCTTCCGATATCATGAGATTTGTTATCTCAATGCTTCTAATATCAAACTTGAGACCCTCCCTATAGCATGAGATGTGACATCCAAGTCCTTCCCATTCCAATCCTGAGACCCTTCCTATAGCATGAGATGTGATATCTCTATGCTTCTAATACCAAACCTGAGACCCTTCCTATAACATGAGATGGGATATCCAACTCCTTCCCATTCCAATCCTGAGACCTTTCCGATAGCAGAGATGTGATTTCTCAATGCTTATACCAAACCTGAGAACCTTCCTATGGCCTGAGATGTCATATACAACTCCTTCCCATTCCAATCCTGAGACCCTTCCTTTAGCATGAGATGTGATATCTCAATGCTTATACCAAATCTGAGACACTTCCTATAGCATGAGATGTGATATCCAATTCCTTCCCATTCCAATCCTGAGACCCTTCCTATAGCATGAGATGTGATATCTCAATGCTTATACCAAACCTGAGAGCCTACCTATAACATGAGATGTGATATCCAAGTCTATCCCATTCCAATCCTTAGACCCTTCCTACAGCATGCGATGTGATATCGCAATAATTCTAATACCAAACCAGAGACTCTTCCTATAACATGAGATGGGATATCCAACTCCTTCGAATTCCAATCCTGAGCCGCTTCCGATAGCAGAGATGTGATATCTCAATGCTTATACCAAACCTGAGATCCTTCCTATAACATGAGATGTGATATCCAACTCCTTCCCGTTCCAAACCTGAGACACTAACTATAGCATATGTGATATCCAACTCCTTCCCATTCCAAACATGAGACCCTTCCTATAGCAAGAAAGTAATATCCAACTCCTACCCATTCCAATCCTGAGACCCTTCCTATAGCAAGAGATGTGATATCCAAATCCTTCCCATTCCAATCCTGAGACCCTTCCTATAACATGAGATGTGATATCCAACTCCTTCCCATTCCAACCTGAGACACTTCCTATAGCATGAGAAGGGATATCCAACTCCTTCCCAATCCAATCCTGAGACCCTTCCGATAGCAGAGATGTGATATCTCAATGCTTATACCAAACCTGAGACCCTTCCTATGGCATGAGATGTGATATCCAACTCCTTGCCATTCAAATCCTGAGACCCTTCCTATAGCATGAGAAGGGATATCCAACTCCTTCCCAATCCAATCCTGAGACCCTTCCGATAGCAGCGACGTGATATCTCAATGCTTCTACCAAACCTGAGACCCTTCCTTTAGCATGAGATGTGATATCCAAATCCTTCACATTCCAATCCTGAGACCCTTCCTAAAGCATGAGATGTGATATCTCAATGCTTCTAATACCAAACCTGAGATCCTTCCTATAACATGAGATGTGATATCCAATTCCTTCCCATTCCAAACCTGAGACCCTTCCTATTGGATGAGATGTGATATCCAACTCCTTCCCATTCCAACCCTGAGACCCTTCCTATAGCATGAGATTTGATGTCTCAATGCTTCTAATACCAAACCTGAGATCCTTCCTCTAACATGAAATGTGATATCCAACTCCTTCCCTTTCCAAACCTAAGAGCCTATCTATAGCATGAGATGTGATATCCAAGTCCTTCACATTCCAACACTTAGACCCTTCCTACAGCATGCAATATGATATCTCAATGATTCTAATAACAAACCTGAGACCCGTCCTATAACATGAGATGGGATATCCAACTCCTTCCATTCCAATCCTGAGACCCGTCCTATAGCATGAGATGTGATATCTCAAGGCTTATACCAAACCTGAGACCCTTCCTATAGCATGAGATGTGATATCCAACTGCTTCCCATTCCAATCCTGAGACCCTTCCTATAGCATGAGATGTGATATCTCAATGCTTCTAATACCAAACCTGAGATCCTTCCTCTAACATGAAATGTGATATCCAACTCCTTCCCTTTCCAAACCTAAGAGCCTATCTATAGCATGAGATGTGATATCCAAGTCCTTCCCATCCCAACCCTTAGACCCTTCCTACAGCATGCAATATGATATCTCAATGATTCTAATAACAAACCTGAGACGTGTCCTATAACATGAGATGGGATATCCAACTCCTTCCCATTCCAATCCTGAGACACTTCCGATAGAAGAGATGTGATATCTCAATGCTTATACCAAACCTGAGACCCTTCCTATAACATGAGATGTGATATCCAAATCCTTCCCGTTCCAAACCTGAGACCCTTCCTTTAGCATGAGATGTGATATCCAGCTCCTTCCCATTCCAATCCTGAGACACTTCCGATAGCATGAGATGTGATATCTCAATGCTTCTAATATCAAAACTGAGACCCTCCCTATAGCATGATATGTGATATCTAAGTCCTTCCCATTCCAATCCTGAGACCCTCCCTATAGCATGAGATGTGATATCCAACTCCTTCCCATTCCAATCCTGAGACCCTTCCTATAGCATGAGATATGATATCTCAATACTTCTAATACCAAACGTGAGATCCTTCCGATAACATGAGATGTGATATCCAAATCCTTCCCCTTCCAAACCTGAGACCCTCCCTTTAGCATGAAATGTGATATCCAACTCCTTCCTATTCCAATCCTGAGACTCTTCTGATAGCATGAGATGTGATATCTCAATGCTTCTAATACCAAACCTGAGATCCTTCCGATAGCATGAGATGTGATATCTCAATGCTTCTAATACCAAACCTGAGATCCTTCCTATAACATGAGATGTGATATCCAAATCCTTCCCCTTCCAAACCTGAGACCCTCCCTTTAGCATGAGATGTGATATCTAACTCCTTCCCATTTTATTCCTGAGACCCTTCTGATAGCATGAGATGTGATATCTCAATGCCTCTAATACCAAACCTGAGATCCTACCTCTAACATGAAATGAGATATCCAACTCTTTCCCCTTCCAAACCAGAGAGCCTTCCTATAGCATGAGATGTGATATCCAAGTCCTTCCCATTCCAATACTGAGACCCTTCCTATAGCTTGAGATGTGATATCCAACTCCTTCCCATTCCATTTCTGAGACCCTTCCTATAGCATGAGATGTGATATCTCAATGCTTATACCAAACCTGAGAGCCTACCTATAACATGAGATGTGATATCCAAGTCCATCCCATTCCAATCCTTAGACCCTTCCTACAGCATGCGATGTGATATCTCAATGATTCTAATACCAAACCAGAGACTCTTCCTATAACATGAGATGGGATATCCAACTCCTTCCCATTCCAATTCTGAGACCCTTCCTATACTATGAGACTTGATATCTCAATGCTTCTAATACCAAACCTGAGACCCGTAATATAACATGTGATGTGATATCCAAATCCTTCCCCTTCCAAACATTAGACCCTTCCTTTATCATGAGTTGTGATATCCAACTCCTTCCCATTCCAATCCTGAGACCCTTCCGATATCATGAGATGTGATATCTCAAAGCTTCTAATATCAAACTTGAGACCCTCCCTATAGCATGAGATGTGATATCCAAGTCCTTCCCATTCCAATCCTGAGACCCTTCCTATAGCATGAGATGTGATATCTCAATGCTTCTAATACCAAACCTGAGACCCTTCCTATAACATGAGATGGGAATATCCAACTCCTTCCCATTCCAATCTTGAGACCCTTCCGATAGCAGAGATGTGATATCTCAATGCTTATACCAAACCTGAGATCCTTCCTATAACATGAGATGTGATATCCAACTCCTTCCCATTCCAATCCTGAGACACTTCCTATAGCATGAGATGTGATATCTCACTGCTTATACCAAACCTGAGACCCTTCCCATAGCAGGAGATGTGATATCCAACTCCTTCCCATTCCAATCCTCAGACCCTTCCTATAGCATGAGATGTGATATCTCAATGCTTCTAATGTCAAACTTGAGACCCTACCTATAGCATGAGATGTGATATCCAAGTCCTTCCCATTCCAATCCTAAGACACTTCCTATAGCATGAGATGTGATATCACAATGCTTCTAATACCAAACTTGAGACTCTTCCTATAACATGAGATGGGATATCCAACTCCTTCCCATTCCAATCCTGAGACCCTTTTGATAGCAGAGATGTGATATCTCAATGTTTATACCAAACCTGAGACCCTTCCTACGGCATGAGATGTCATATTCAACTCCTTCCCATTCCAATCCTGAGACCCTTCCTATAGCATGAGATTTGATATCCAACTCCTTCCCATTCCAATCCTGAGACCCTTCCTATAGCATGAGATGTGATGTCTCAATGCTTCTAATACCAAACCTGAGATCCTTCCTATAACATGAGATGTGATATCCAACTCCTTCCATTCCAATCCTGAGACCCTTCCTATAGCATGAGATGTGATATATCAATGCTTATACCAAACCTGAGACCCTTCCTATAGCATGAGATGTGATATCCAACTCCTTCCCATTCCAATCCTGAGACCCTTCCTATAGCATGAGATGTGATATCTCAATGCTTCTAATACCAAACCTGAGATCCTTCCTCTAACATGAAATGTGAGATCCAACTCCTTCCCTTTCCAAACCTAAGAGCCTATCTATAGCATGAGATGTGATATCCAAGTCCTTCACATTCCAACCCTTAGACCCTTCCTACAGCATGCAATATGATATCTCAATGATTCCAATAACAAACCTGAGACCCGTCCTATAACATGAGATGGGATATCCAACTCCTTCCCATTCCAATCCTGAGACACTTCCGATAGCAGAGATGTGATATCTCAATGTTTATACCAAACCTGAGACCCTTCCTATAACATGAGATGTGATATCCAACTCCTTCCCGTTCCAAACCTGAGACCCCTCCTTTAGCATGAGATGTGATATCCAGCTCCTTCCCATTCCAATCCTGAGACACTTCCGATAGCATGAGATGTGATATCTCAATGCTTCTAATATCAAAACTGAGACCCTTCCTATAGCATGATATGTGATATCTAAGTCCTTCCCATTCCAATCCTGAGACCCTTCCTATAGCATGAGATGTGATATCTCAATGCTTCTACCAAACCTGAGACCCTTCCTTTAGCATGAGATGTGATATCTCAATGCTTCTACCAAACCTGAGACCCTTCCTTTAGCATGAGATGTGATATCCAACTCCTTCCCATTCCAATCCTGAGACCCTTCCTATAGCATGAGATGTGATATCTCAATACTTCTAATACCAAACCTGAGATCCTTCCGATAACATGAGATGTGATATCTCAATACTTCTAATACCAAACCTGAGATCCATCCTATAACATGAGATGTGATATCCAACTCCTTCCCTTTCCAAACCTGAGAGCCGTTCTATAGCATGAGATGTGATATCCAGGTCCTTCCCATTCCAATCCTTAGACCCTTCCTACAGCATGCAATATGATATCTCAATGATTCTAATAACAAACCTGAGACCCGTCCTATAGCATGAGATATGATATCCAAGTCCTTCCCATTCCAATACTGAGACCCTTCCTCCTATAACATGAAATGTGATATCCAACTCCTTCCCATTCCAACCTGAGACCTTTCCTATAGCATGAGATGGGATATCCAACTTCTTCCAAATCCAATACTGATACCCTTCCGATAGCATGAGATGTGATATCCCAATGCTTCTACCAAACCTGAGACCCATACTATGGCATGAGATGTGATATCAAACTCCTTCCCATTCCAATCCTGAGACCCTTCCGATATCATGAGATTTGTTATCTCAATGCTTCTAATATCAAACTTGAGACCCTCCCTATAGCATGAGATGTGACATCCAAGTCCTTCCCATTCCAATCCTGAGACCCTTCCTATAGCATGAGATGTGATATCTCTATGCTTCTAATACCAAACCTGAGACCCTTCCTATAACATGAGATGGGATATCCAACTCCTTCCCATTCCAATCCTGAGACCTTTCCGATAGCAGAGATGTGATTTCTCAATGCTTATACCAAACCTGAGAACCTTCCTATGGCCTGAGATGTCATATACAACTCCTTCCCATTCCAATCCTGAGACCCTTCCTTTAGCATGAGATGTGATATCTCAATGCTTATACCAAATCTGAGACACTTCCTATAGCATGAGATGTGATATCCAATTCCTTCCCATTCCAATCCTGAGACCCTTCCTATAGCATGAGATGTGATATCTCAATGCTTATACCAAACCTGAGAGCCTACCTATAACATGAGATGTGATATCCAAGTCTATCCCATTCCAATCCTTAGACCCTTCCTACAGCATGCGATGTGATATCGCAATAATTCTAATACCAAACCAGAGACTCTTCCTATAACATGAGATGGGATATCCAACTCCTTCGAATTCCAATCCTGAGCCGCTTCCGATAGCAGAGATGTGATATCTCAATGCTTATACCAAACCTGAGATCCTTCCTATAACATGAGATGTGATATCCAACTCCTTCCCGTTCCAAACCTGAGACACTAACTATAGCATATGTGATATCCAACTCCTTCCCATTCCAAACATGAGACCCTTCCTATAGCAAGAAAGTAATATCCAACTCCTACCCATTCCAATCCTGAGACCCTTCCTATAGCAAGAGATGTGATATCCAAATCCTTCCCATTCCAATCCTGAGACCCTTCCTATAACATGAGATGTGATATCCAACTCCTTCCCATTCCAACCTGAGACACTTCCTATAGCATGAGAAGGGATATCCAACTCCTTCCCAATCCAATCCTGAGACCCTTCCGATAGCAGAGATGTGATATCTCAATGCTTATACCAAACCTGAGACCCTTCCTATGGCATGAGATGTGATATCCAACTCCTTGCCATTCAAATCCTGAGACCCTTCCTATAGCATGAGAAGGGATATCCAACTCCTTCCCAATCCAATCCTGAGACCCTTCCGATAGCAGCGACGTGATATCTCAATGCTTCTACCAAACCTGAGACCCTTCCTTTAGCATGAGATGTGATATCCAAATCCTTCACATTCCAATCCTGAGACCCTTCCTAAAGCATGAGATGTGATATCTCAATGCTTCTAATACCAAACCTGAGATCCTTCCTATAACATGAGATGTGATATCCAATTCCTTCCCATTCCAAACCTGAGACCCTTCCTATTGGATGAGATGTGATATCCAACTCCTTCCCATTCCAACCCTGAGACCCTTCCTATAGCATGAGATTTGATGTCTCAATGCTTCTAATACCAAACCTGAGATCCTTCCTCTAACATGAAATGTGATATCCAACTCCTTCCCTTTCCAAACCTAAGAGCCTATCTATAGCATGAGATGTGATATCCAAGTCCTTCACATTCCAACACTTAGACCCTTCCTACAGCATGCAATATGATATCTCAATGATTCTAATAACAAACCTGAGACCCGTCCTATAACATGAGATGGGATATCCAACTCCTTCCATTCCAATCCTGAGACCCGTCCTATAGCATGAGATGTGATATCTCAAGGCTTATACCAAACCTGAGACCCTTCCTATAGCATGAGATGTGATATCCAACTGCTTCCCATTCCAATCCTGAGACCCTTCCTATAGCATGAGATGTGATATCTCAATGCTTCTAATACCAAACCTGAGATCCTTCCTCTAACATGAAATGTGATATCCAACTCCTTCCCTTTCCAAACCTAAGAGCCTATCTATAGCATGAGATGTGATATCCAAGTCCTTCCCATCCCAACCCTTAGACCCTTCCTACAGCATGCAATATGATATCTCAATGATTCTAATAACAAACCTGAGACGTGTCCTATAACATGAGATGGGATATCCAACTCCTTCCCATTCCAATCCTGAGACACTTCCGATAGAAGAGATGTGATATCTCAATGCTTATACCAAACCTGAGACCCTTCCTATAACATGAGATGTGATATCCAAATCCTTCCCGTTCCAAACCTGAGACCCTTCCTTTAGCATGAGATGTGATATCCAGCTCCTTCCCATTCCAATCCTGAGACACTTCCGATAGCATGAGATGTGATATCTCAATGCTTCTAATATCAAAACTGAGACCCTCCCTATAGCATGATATGTGATATCTAAGTCCTTCCCATTCCAATCCTGAGACCCTCCCTATAGCATGAGATGTGATATCCAACTCCTTCCCATTCCAATCCTGAGACCCTTCCTATAGCATGAGATATGATATCTCAATACTTCTAATACCAAACGTGAGATCCTTCCGATAACATGAGATGTGATATCCAAATCCTTCCCCTTCCAAACCTGAGACCCTCCCTTTAGCATGAAATGTGATATCCAACTCCTTCCTATTCCAATCCTGAGACTCTTCTGATAGCATGAGATGTGATATCTCAATGCTTCTAATACCAAACCTGAGATCCTTCCGATAGCATGAGATGTGATATCTCAATGCTTCTAATACCAAACCTGAGATCCTTCCTATAACATGAGATGTGATATCCAAATCCTTCCCCTTCCAAACCTGAGACCCTCCCTTTAGCATGAGATGTGATATCTAACTCCTTCCCATTTTATTCCTGAGACCCTTCTGATAGCATGAGATGTGATATCTCAATGCCTCTAATACCAAACCTGAGATCCTACCTCTAACATGAAATGAGATATCCAACTCTTTCCCCTTCCAAACCAGAGAGCCTTCCTATAGCATGAGATGTGATATCCAAGTCCTTCCCATTCCAATACTGAGACCCTTCCTATAGCTTGAGATGTGATATCCAACTCCTTCCCATTCCATTTCTGAGACCCTTCCTATAGCATGAGATGTGATATCTCAATGCTTATACCAAACCTGAGAGCCTACCTATAACATGAGATGTGATATCCAAGTCCATCCCATTCCAATCCTTAGACCCTTCCTACAGCATGCGATGTGATATCTCAATGATTCTAATACCAAACCAGAGACTCTTCCTATAACATGAGATGGGATATCCAACTCCTTCCCATTCCAATTCTGAGACCCTTCCTATACTATGAGACTTGATATCTCAATGCTTCTAATACCAAACCTGAGACCCGTAATATAACATGTGATGTGATATCCAAATCCTTCCCCTTCCAAACATTAGACCCTTCCTTTATCATGAGTTGTGATATCCAACTCCTTCCCATTCCAATCCTGAGACCCTTCCGATATCATGAGATGTGATATCTCAAAGCTTCTAATATCAAACTTGAGACCCTCCCTATAGCATGAGATGTGATATCCAAGTCCTTCCCATTCCAATCCTGAGACCCTTCCTATAGCATGAGATGTGATATCTCAATGCTTCTAATACCAAACCTGAGACCCTTCCTATAACATGAGATGGGAATATCCAACTCCTTCCCATTCCAATCTTGAGACCCTTCCGATAGCAGAGATGTGATATCTCAATGCTTATACCAAACCTGAGATCCTTCCTATAACATGAGATGTGATATCCAACTCCTTCCCATTCCAATCCTGAGACACTTCCTATAGCATGAGATGTGATATCTCACTGCTTATACCAAACCTGAGACCCTTCCCATAGCAGGAGATGTGATATCCAACTCCTTCCCATTCCAATCCTCAGACCCTTCCTATAGCATGAGATGTGATATCTCAATGCTTCTAATGTCAAACTTGAGACCCTACCTATAGCATGAGATGTGATATCCAAGTCCTTCCCATTCCAATCCTAAGACACTTCCTATAGCATGAGATGTGATATCACAATGCTTCTAATACCAAACTTGAGACTCTTCCTATAACATGAGATGGGATATCCAACTCCTTCCCATTCCAATCCTGAGACCCTTTTGATAGCAGAGATGTGATATCTCAATGTTTATACCAAACCTGAGACCCTTCCTACGGCATGAGATGTCATATTCAACTCCTTCCCATTCCAATCCTGAGACCCTTCCTATAGCATGAGATTTGATATCCAACTCCTTCCCATTCCAATCCTGAGACCCTTCCTATAGCATGAGATGTGATGTCTCAATGCTTCTAATACCAAACCTGAGATCCTTCCTATAACATGAGATGTGATATCCAACTCCTTCCATTCCAATCCTGAGACCCTTCCTATAGCATGAGATGTGATATATCAATGCTTATACCAAACCTGAGACCCTTCCTATAGCATGAGATGTGATATCCAACTCCTTCCCATTCCAATCCTGAGACCCTTCCTATAGCATGAGATGTGATATCTCAATGCTTCTAATACCAAACCTGAGATCCTTCCTCTAACATGAAATGTGAGATCCAACTCCTTCCCTTTCCAAACCTAAGAGCCTATCTATAGCATGAGATGTGATATCCAAGTCCTTCACATTCCAACCCTTAGACCCTTCCTACAGCATGCAATATGATATCTCAATGATTCCAATAACAAACCTGAGACCCGTCCTATAACATGAGATGGGATATCCAACTCCTTCCCATTCCAATCCTGAGACACTTCCGATAGCAGAGATGTGATATCTCAATGTTTATACCAAACCTGAGACCCTTCCTATAACATGAGATGTGATATCCAACTCCTTCCCGTTCCAAACCTGAGACCCCTCCTTTAGCATGAGATGTGATATCCAGCTCCTTCCCATTCCAATCCTGAGACACTTCCGATAGCATGAGATGTGATATCTCAATGCTTCTAATATCAAAACTGAGACCCTTCCTATAGCATGATATGTGATATCTAAGTCCTTCCCATTCCAATCCTGAGACCCTTCCTATAGCATGAGATGTGATATCTCAATGCTTCTACCAAACCTGAGACCCTTCCTTTAGCATGAGATGTGATATCCAACTCCTTCCCATTCCAATCCTGAGACCCTTCCTATAGCATGAGATGTGATATCTCAATACTTCTAATACCAAACCTGAGATCCTTCCGATAACATGAGATGTGATATCTCAATACTTCTAATACCAAACCTGAGATCCATACTATAACATGAGATGTGATATCCAACTCCTTCCCTTTCCAAACCTCAGAGCCGTTCTATAGCATGAGATGTGATATCCAGGTCCTTCCCATTCCAATCCTTAGACCCTTCCTACAGCATGCAATATGATATCTCAATGCTTATACCAAACCTGAGAACCTTCCTATGGCCTGAGATGTCATGGCCTGAGATGTCATATACAACTCCTTCCCATTCCAATCCTGAGACCCTTCCTTTAGCATGAGATGTGATATCTCAATGCTTATACCAAATCTGAGACCCTTCCTATAGCATGAGATGTGATATCCAATTCCTTCCCATTCCAATCCTGAGACCCTTCCTATAGCATGAGATGTGATATCTCAATGCTTATACCAAACCTGAGAGCCTACCTATAACATGAGATGTGATATCCAAGTCCATCCCATTCCAATCCTTAGACCCTTCCTACAGCATGCGATGTGATATCTCAATGATTCTAATACCAAACCAGAGACTCTTCCTATAACATGAGATGGGATATCCAACTCCTTCCCATTCCAATCCTGAGCCGCTTCCGATAGCAGAGATGTGATATCTCAATGCTTATACCAAACCTGAGACCCTTCCTATAACATGAGATGTGATATCCAACTCCTTCCCGTTCCAAACCTGAGACACTAACTATAGCATATGTGATATCCAACTCCTTCCCATTCCAAACATGAGACCCTTCCTATAGCAAGAAAGTAATATCCAACTCCTACCCATTCCAATCCTGAGACCCTTCCTATAGCAAGAGATGTGATATCCAAATCCTTCCCATTCCAATCCTGAGACCCTTCCTATAACATGAGACGTGATATCCAACTCCTTCCCATTCCAACCTGAGACACTTCCTATAGCATGAGAAGGGATATCCAACTCCTTCCCAATCCAATCCTGAGACCCTTCCGATAGCAGAGATGTGATATCTCAATGCTTATACCAAACCTGAGACCCTTCCTATGGCATGAGATGTGATATCCAACTCCTTGCCATTCAAATCCTGAGACCCTTCCTATAGCATGAGAAGGGATATCCAACTCCTTCCCAATCCAATCCTGAGACCCTTCCGATAGCAGCGACGTGATATCTCAATGCTTCTACCAAACCTGAGACCCTTCCTTTAGCATGAGATGTGATATCCAAATCCTTCACATTCCAATCCTGAGACCCTTCCTATAGCATGAGATGTGATATCTCAATGCTTCTAATACCAAACCTGAGATCCTTCCTATAACATGAGATGTGATATCCAATTCCTTCCCATTCCAAACCTGAGACCCTTCCTATTGGATGAGATGTGATATCCAACTCCTTCCCATTCCAACCCTGAGACCCTTCCTATAGCATGAGATGTGATATCTCAATGCTTATACCAAACCTGAGACCCTTCCTATAGCATGAGATGTGATATCCAACTGCTTCCCATTCCAATCCTGAGACCCTTCCTATAGCATGAGATGTGATATCTCAATGCTTCTAATACCAAACCTGAGATCCTTCCTCTAACATGAAATGTGATATCCAACTCCTTCCCTTTCCAAACCTAAGAGCCTATCTATAGCATGAGATGTGATATCCAAGTCCTTCACATTCCAACCCTTAGACCCTTCCTACAGCATGCAATATGATATCTCAATGATTCTAATAACAAACCTGAGACCCGTCCTATAACATGAGATGGGATATCCAACTCCTTCCCATTCCAATCCTGAGACACTTCCGATAGCAGAGATGTGATATCTCAATGCTTATACCAAACCTGAGACCCTTCCTATAACATGAGATGTGATATCCAAATCCTTCCCGTTCCAAACCTGAGACCCTTCCTTTAGCATGAGATGTGATATCCAGCTCCTTCCCATTCCAATCCTGAGACACTTCCGATAGCATGAGATGTGATATCTCAATGCTTCTAATATCAAAACTGAGACCCTCCCTATAGCATGATATGTGATATCTAAGTCCTTCCCATTCCAATCCTGAGACCCTCCCTATAGCATGAGATGAGATATCCAACTCCTTCCCATTCCAATCCTGAGACCCTTCCTATAGCATGAGATATGATATCTCAATACTTCTAATACCAAACGTGAGATCCTTCCGATAACATGAGATGTGATATCCAAATCCTTCCCCTTCCAAACCTGAGACCCTCCCTTTAGCATGAAATGTGATATCCAACTCCTTCCTATTCCAATCCTGAGACTCTTCTGATAGCATGAGATGTGATATCTCAATGCTTCTAATACCAAACCTGAGATCCTTCCGATAGCATGAGATGTGATATCTCAATGCTTCTAATACCAAACCTGAGATCCTTCCTATAACATGAGATGTGATATCCAAATCCTTCCCCTTCCAAACCTGAGACCCTCCCTTTAGCATGAGATGTGATATCTCAATGCCTCTAATACCAAACCTGAGATCCTTCCGATAGCATGAGATGTGATATCTCAATGCTTCTAATAGCAAACCTGAGATCCTTCCTATAACATGAGATGTGATATCCAAATCCTTCCCATTCCATTCCTGAGACCCTTCTGATAGCATGAGATGTGATATCTCAATGCCTCTAATACCAAACCTGAGATCCTTCCTATAACATGAAATGAGATATCCAAATCCTTCCCATTCCATTCCTGAGACCCTTCTGATAGCATGAGATGTGATATCTCAATGCTTATACCAAACCTGAGAGCCTACCTATAGCATGAGATGTGATATCCAAGTCCATCCCATTCCAATCCTTAGACCCTTCCTACAGCATGCGATGTGATATCTCAATGATTATAATACCAAACCAGAGACTCTTCCTATAACATGAGATGGGATATCCAACTCCTTCCCATTCCAATTCTGAGACCCTTCCTATACTATGAGACTTGATATCTCAATGCTTCTAATACCAAACCTGAGACCCGTAATATAACATGAGATGTGATATCCAAATCCTTCCCCTTCCAAACCTTAGACCCTTCCTTTATCATGAGATGTGATATCCAACTCCTTCCCATTCCAATCCTGAGACCCTTCCGATATCATGAGATGTGATATCTCAAAGCTTCTAATATCAAACTTGAGACCCTCCCTATAGCATGAGATGTGATATCCAAGTCCTTCCCATTCCAATCCTGAGACCCTTCCTATAGCATGAGATGTGATATCTCAATGCTTCTAATACCAAACCTGAGACCCTTCCTATAACATGAGATGGGAATATCCAACTCCTTCCCATTCCAATCTTGAGACCCTTCCGATAGCAGAGATGTGATATCTCAATGCTTATACCAAACCTGAGATCCTTCCTATAACATGAGATGTGATATCCAACTCCTTCCCATTCCAATCCTGAGTCACTTCCTATAGCATGAGATGTGATATCTCACTGCTTATACCAAACCTGAGACCCTTCCCATAGCAGGAGATGTGATATCCAACTCCTTCCCATTCCAACCTGAGACACTTCCTATAGCATGAGAAGGGATATCCAACTCCTTCCCAATCCAAGCCTGAGACCCTTCCGATAGGAGAGATGTGATATCTCAATGCTTATACCAAACCTGAGACCCTTCCTATGGCATGAGATGTGATATCCAACTCCTTGCCATTCAAATCCTGAGACCCTTCCTATAGCATGAGAAGGGATATCCAACTCCTTCCCAATCCAATCCTGAGACCCTTCCGATAGCAGCGACGTGATATCTCAATGCTTCTACCAAACCTGAGACCCTTCCTTTAGCATGAGATGTGATATCCAAATCCTTCACATTCCAATCCTGAGACCCTTCCTATAGCTTGAGATGTGATATCTCAATGCTTCTAATACCAAACCTGAGATCCTTCCTATAACATGAGATGTGATATCCAATTCCTTCCCATTCCAAACCTGAGACCCTTCCTATTGGATGAGATGTGATATCCAACTCCTTCCCATTCCAACCCTGAGACCCTTCCTATAGCATGAGATGTGATGTCTCAATGCGTCTAATACCAAACCTGAGATCCTTCCTATAACATGAGATGTGATATCCAACTCCTTCCATTCCAATCCTGAGACCCGTCCTATAGCATGAGATGTGATATCTCAATGCTTATACCAAACCTGAGACCCTTCCTATAGCATGAGATGTGATATCCAACTGCTTCCCATTCCAATCCTGAGACCCTTCCTATAGCATGAGATGTGATATCTCAATGCTTCTAATACCAAACCTGAGATCGTTCCTCTAACATGAAATGTGATATCCAACTCCTTCCCTTTCCAAACCTAAGAGCCTATCTATAGCATGAGATGTGATATCCAAGTCCTTCACATTCCAACCCTTAGACCCTTCCTACAGCATGCAATATGATATCTCAATGATTCTAATAACAAACCTGAGACCCGTCCTATAACATGAGATGGGATATCCAACTCCTTCCCATTCCAATCCTGAGACACTTCCGATAGCAGAGATGTGATATCTCAATGCTTATACCAAACCTGAGACCCTTCCTATAACATGAGATGTGATATCCAAATCCTTTGTGTTCCAAACCTGAGACCCTTCCTTTAGCATGAGATGTGATATCCAGCTCCTTCCCATTCCAATCCTGAGACACTTCCGATAGCATGAGATGTGATATCTCAATGCTTCTAATATCAAAACTGAGACCCTCCCTATAGCATGATATGTGATATCTAAGTCCATCCCATTCCAATCCTGAGACCCTCCCTATAGCATGAGATGTGATATCCAACTCCTTCCCATTCCAATCCTGAGACCCTTCCTATAGCATGAGATATGATATCTCAATACTTCTAATACCAAACGTGAGATCCTTCCGATAACATGAGATGTGATATCCAAATCCTTCCCCTTCCAAACCTGAGACCCTCCCTTTAGCATGAAATGTGATATCCAACTCCTTCCTATTCCAATCCTGAGACTCTTCTGATAGCATGAGATGTGATATCTCAATGCTTCTAATACCAAACCTGAGATCCTTCCGATAGCATGAGATGTGATATCTCAATGCTTCTAATACCAAACCTGAGATCCTTCCTATAACATGAGATGTGATATCCAAATCCTTCCCCTTCCAAACCTGAGACCCTCCCTTTAGCATGAGATGTGATATCTAACTCCTTCCCATTCCATTCCTGAGACCCTTCTGATAGCATGAGATGTGATATCTCAATGCCTCTAATACCAAACCTGAGATCCTACCTCTAACATGAAATGAGATATCCAACTCTTTCCCCTTCCAAACCTGAGAGCCTTCCTATAGCATGAGATGTGATATCCAAGTCCTTCCCATTCCAATACTGAGACCCTTCCTATAGCTTGAGATGTGATATCCAACTCCTTCCCATTCCAATTCTGAGACCCTTCCTATAGCATGAGATGTGATATCTCAATGCTTATACCAAACCTGAGAGCCTACCTATAGCATGAGATGTGATATCCAAGTCCATCCCATTCCAATCCTTAGACCCTTCCTACAGCATGCGATGTGATATCTCAATGATTCTAATACCAAACCAGAGACTCTTCCTATAACATGAGATGGGATATCCAACTCCTTCCCATTCCAATTCTGAGACCCTTCCTATACTATGAGACTTGATATCTCAATGCTTCTAATACCAAACCTGAGACCCGTAATATAACATGAGATGTGATATCCAAATCCTTCCCCTTCCAAACCTTAGACCCTTCCTTTATCATGAGATGTGATATCCAACTCCTTCCCATTCCAATCCTGAGACCCTTCCGATATCATGAGATGTGATATCTCAATACTTCTAATACCAAACGTGAGATCCTTCCGATAACATGAGATGTGATATCCAAATCCTTCCCATTCCAAACCTGAGACCCTCCCTTTAGCATGAAATGTGATATCCAACTCCTTCCTATTCCAATCCTGAGACTCTTCTGATAGCATGAGATGTGATATCTCAATGCTTCTAATACCAAACCTGAGATCCTTCCGATAGCATGAGATGTGATATCTCAATGCTTCTAATACCAAACCTGAGATCCTTCCTATAACTTGAGATGTGATATCCAAATCTTTCCCCTTCCAAACCTGAGACCCTCCCTTTAGCATGAGATGTGATATCTAACTCCTTCCCATTCCATTCCTGAGACCCTTCTGATAGCATGAGATGTGATATCTCAATGCCTCTAATACCAAACCTGAGATCCTACCTCTAACATGAAATGAGATATCCAACTCTTTCCCCTTCCAAACCTGAGAGCCTTCCTATAGCATGAGATGTGATATCCAAGTCCTTCCCATTCCAATACTGAGACCCTTCCTATAGCTTGAGATGTGATATCCAACTCCTTCCCATTCCAATTCTGAGACCCTTCCTATAGCATGAGATGTGATATCTCAATGCTTATACCAAACCTGAGATCCTACCTCTAACATGAAATGAGATATCCAACTCTTTCCCCTTCCAAACCTGAGAGCCTTCCTATAGCATGAGATGTGATATCCAAGTCCTTCCCATTCCAATACTGAGACCCTTCCTATAGCTTGAGATGTGATATCCAACTCCATCCCATTCCAATCCTTAGACCCTTCCTACAGCATGCGATGTGATATCTCAATGATAAAGGGAGGGTCTCAGGTTTGGAAGGGGAAGGATTTGGATATCACATCTCATGTTATAGGAAGGATCTCAGGTTTGGTATTAGAACCATTGAGATATCACATCTCATGCTATCGGAAGGATCTCAGGTTTGGTATTAGAAGCATTGAGATATCACATCTCATGCTATCAGAAGGGTCTCAGGATTGGAATGGGAAGGAGTTGGATATCACATCTCATGCTAAAGGGAGGGTCTCAGGTTTGGAAGGGGAAGGATTTGGATATCACATCTCATGTTATCGGAAGGATCTCACGTTTGGTATTAGAAGTATTGAGATATCATATCTCATGCTATAGGAAGGGTCTCAGGATTGGAATGGGAAGGACTTAGATATCACATATCATGCTATAGGGAGGGTCTCAGTTTTGATATTAGAAGCATTGAGATATCACATCTCATGCTATCGGAAGTGTCTCAGGATTGGAATGGGAAGGAGCTGGATATCACATCTCATGCTAAAGGAAGGGTCTCAGGTTTGGAACGGGAAGGATTTGGATATCACATCTCATGTTATAGGAAGGGTCTCAGGTTTGGTATAAGCATTGAGATATCACATCTCTGCTATCGGAAGTGTCTCAGGATTGGAATGGGAAGGAGTTGGATATCCCATCTCATGTTATAGGACGGGTCTCAGGTTTGTTATTAGAATCATTGAGATATCATATTGCATGCTGTAGGAAGGGTCTAAGGGTTGGAATGGGAAGGACTTGGATATCACATCTCATGCTATAGATAGGCTCTTAGGTTTGGAAAGGGAAGGAGTTGGATATCACATTTCATGTTAGAGGAAGGATCTCAGGTTTGGTATTAGAAGCATTGAGATATCACATCTCATGCTATAGGAAGGGTCTCAGGATTGGAATGGGAAGTAGTTGGATATCACATCTCATGCTATAGGAAGTGTCTCAGGTTTGGTATAAGCATTGAGATATCACATCTCATGCTATAGGACGGGTCTCAGGATTGGAATGGAAGGAGTTGGATATCACATCTCATGTTATAGGAAGGATCTCAGGTTTGCTATTAGAAGCATTGAGACATCACATCTCATGCTATAGGAAGGGTCTCAGATTTGGTATAAGCATTGAGATATCACATCTCATGCTAAAGGAAGGGTCTCAGGATTGGAATGGGAAGGAGTTGTATATGACATCTCAGGCCATAGGAAGGGTCTCATGTTTGGTATAAGCATTGAGATATCACATCTCTGCTATCGGAAGGGTCTCAGGATTGGAATGGGAAGGAGTTGGATATCCCATCTCATGTTATAGGAAGGGTCTCAGGTTTGGTATTAGAAGCATAGAGATATCACATCTCATGCTATAGGAAGGGTCTCAGGATTGGAATGGGAAGGACTTGGATGTCACATCTCATGCTATAGGGAGGGTCTCAAGTTTGATATTAGAAGCATTGAGATAACAAATCTCATGATATCGGAAGGGTCTCAGGATTGGAATGGGAAGGAGTTGGATACCACATCTCATGATAAAGGAAGGGTCTAAGGTTTGGAAGGGGAAGGATTTGGATATCACATCTCATGTTATAGGACGGGTCTCAGGTTTGGTATTAGAAGCATTGAGATATCAAGTCTCATGGTATAAGAAGGGTCTCAGAATTGGAATGGGAAGGAGTTGGATATCACACCTCAAGCTATAGGAAGGGTCTCAGGATTGGAATGGGAAGGAGTTTGATATCACATCTCATGCCATAGTATGGGTCTCAGGTTTGGTAGAAGCATTGGGATATCACATCTCATGCTATCGGAAGGGTATCAGTATTGGATTTGGAAGAAGTTGGATATCCCATCTCATGCTATAGGAAGGGTCTCAGGTTGGAATGGGAAGGAGTTGGATATCACATTTCATGTTATAGGAAGGGTCTCAGGATTGGAATGGGAAGGACTTGGATATCATATCTCATGCTATAGGACAGGTCTCAGGTTTGTTATTAGAATCATTGAGATATCATATTGCATGCTGTAGGAAGGGTCTAAGGATTGGAACGGGAAGGACTTGGATATCACATCTCATGCTACAGATAGGCTCTTAGGTTTGGAAAGGGAAGGAGTTGGATATCACATTTCATGTTAGAGGAAGGATCTCAGGTTTGGTATTAGAAGCATTGAGATATCACATCTCATGCTATAGGAAGGGTCTCAGGATTGGAATGGGAAGTAGTTGGATATCACATCTCATGCTATAGGAAGGGTCTCAGGTTTGGTATAAGCATTGAGATATCACATCTCATGCTATAGGACGATTCTCAGGATTGGAATGGAAGGAGTTGGATATCACATCTCATGTTATAGGAAGGATCTCAGGTTTGGTATTAGAAGCATTGAGACATCACATCTCATGCTATAGGAAGGGTCTCAGGGTTGGAATGGGAAGGAGTTGGATATCATATCTCATCCAATAGGAAGGGTCTCAGGTTTGGAATGGGAAGGAATTGGATATCACATCTCATGTTATAGGAAGGATCTCAGGTTTGGTATTAGAAGCATTGAGATATCACATCTCATGCTATAGGAAGGGTCTCAGGATTGGAATGTGAAGGATTTGGATATCACATCTCATGCTAAAGGAAGGGTCTCAGGATTGGTAGAAGCATTGAGATATCACGTCTCTGCTATCGGAGGGGTCTCAGGATTGGATTGGGAAGGAGTTGGATATCCCTTCTCATGCTATAGGAAGGGTCTCAGGATTTGAATGGCAAGGAGTTGGATATCACATCTCATGCCATAGGAAGGGTCTCAGGTTTGGTATAAGCATTGAGATATCATATCTCTGCTATCGGAAGGGTCTCAGGATTGGAATGGGAAGGAGTTGGATATTCCCATCTCATGTTATAGGAAGGGTCTCAGGTTTGGTATTAGAAGCATTGAGATATCACATCTCATGCTATAGGAAGGGTCTCAGGATTGGAATGGGAAGGACTTGGATATCACATCTCATGCTATAGGGAGGGTCTCAAGTTTGATATTAGAAGCTTTGAGATATCACATCTCATGATATCGGAAGGGTCTCAGGATTGGAAAGGGAAGGAGTTGGATATCACATCTCATGATAAAGGAAGGGTCTAAGGTTTGGAAGGGGAAGGATTTGGATATCACATCTCATGTTATATTACGGGTCTCAGGTTTGGTATTAGAAGCATTGAGATATCAAGTCTCAGAGTATAGGAAGGGTCTCAGAATTGGAATGGGAAGGAGTTGGATATCACATCTCAAGCTATAGGAAGGGTCTCAGGATTGGAATGGGAAGGACTTGGATATCACATCTCATGCTATAGGAAGGCTCTCAGGTTTGGAAGGGGAAAGAGTTGGATATCACATTTCATGTTAGAGGTAGGATCTCAGGTTTGGTATTAGAGGCATTGAGATATCACATCTCATGCTATAGGAAGGGTCTCAGGATTGGAATGGGAAGGACTTAGATATCACATATCATGCTATAGGGAGGGTCTCAGTTTTGATATTAGAAGCATTGAGATATCACATCTCATGCTATCGGAAGTGTCTCAGGATTGGAATGGGAAGGAGCTGGATATCACATCTCATGCTAAAGGAAGGGTCTCAGGTTTGGAACGGGAAGGATTTGGATATCACATCTCATGTTATAGGAAGGGTCTCAGGTTTGGTATAAGCATTGAGATATCACATCTCTGCTATCGGAAGTGTCTCAGGATTGGAATGGGAAGGAGTTGGATATCCCATCTCATGTTATAGGACGGGTCTCAGGTTTGTTATTAGAATCATTGAGATATCATATTGCATGCTGTAGGAAGGGTCTAAGGGTTGGAATGGGAAGGACTTGGATATCACATCTCATGCTATAGATAGGCTCTTAGGTTTGGAAAGGGAAGGAGTTGGATATCACATTTCATGTTAGAGGAAGGATCTCAGGTTTGGTATTAGAAGCATTGAGATATCACATCTCATGCTATAGGAAGGGTCTCAGGATTGGAATGGGAAGTAGTTGGATATCACATCTCATGCTATAGGAAGTGTCTCAGGTTTGGTATAAGCATTGAGATATCACATCTCATGCTATAGGACGGGTCTCAGGATTGGAATGGAAGGAGTTGGATATCACATCTCATGTTATAGGAAGGATCTCAGGTTTGCTATTAGAAGCATTGAGACATCACATCTCATGCTATAGGAAGGGTCTCAGATTTGGTATAAGCATTGAGATATCACATCTCATGCTAAAGGAAGGGTCTCAGGATTGGAATGGGAAGGAGTTGTATATGACATCTCAGGCCATAGGAAGGGTCTCATGTTTGGTATAAGCATTGAGATATCACATCTCTGCTATCGGAAGGGTCTCAGGATTGGAATGGGAAGGAGTTGGATATCCCATCTCATGTTATAGGAAGGGTCTCAGGTTTGGTATTAGAAGCATAGAGATATCACATCTCATGCTATAGGAAGGGTCTCAGGATTGGAATGGGAAGGACTTGGATGTCACATCTCATGCTATAGGGAGGGTCTCAAGTTTGATATTAGAAGCATTGAGATAACAAATCTCATGATATCGGAAGGGTCTCAGGATTGGAATGGGAAGGAGTTGGATACCACATCTCATGATAAAGGAAGGGTCTAAGGTTTGGAAGGGGAAGGATTTGGATATCACATCTCATGTTATAGGACGGGTCTCAGGTTTGGTATTAGAAGCATTGAGATATCAAGTCTCATGGTATAAGAAGGGTCTCAGAATTGGAATGGGAAGGAGTTGGATATCACACCTCAAGCTATAGGAAGGGTCTCAGGATTGGAATGGGAAGGAGTTTGATATCACATCTCATGCCATAGTATGGGTCTCAGGTTTGGTAGAAGCATTGGGATATCACATCTCATGCTATCGGAAGGGTATCAGTATTGGATTTGGAAGAAGTTGGATATCCCATCTCATGCTATAGGAAGGGTCTCAGGTTGGAATGGGAAGGAGTTGGATATCACATTTCATGTTATAGGAAGGGTCTCAGGATTGGAATGGGAAGGACTTGGATATCATATCTCATGCTATAGGACAGGTCTCAGGTTTGTTATTAGAATCATTGAGATATCATATTGCATGCTGTAGGAAGGGTCTAAGGATTGGAACGGGAAGGACTTGGATATCACATCTCATGCTACAGATAGGCTCTTAGGTTTGGAAAGGGAAGGAGTTGGATATCACATTTCATGTTAGAGGAAGGATCTCAGGTTTGGTATTAGAAGCATTGAGATATCACATCTCATGCTATAGGAAGGGTCTCAGGATTGGAATGGGAAGTAGTTGGATATCACATCTCATGCTATAGGAAGGGTCTCAGGTTTGGTATAAGCATTGAGATATCACATCTCATGCTATAGGACGATTCTCAGGATTGGAATGGAAGGAGTTGGATATCACATCTCATGTTATAGGAAGGATCTCAGGTTTGGTATTAGAAGCATTGAGACATCACATCTCATGCTATAGGAAGGGTCTCAGGGTTGGAATGGGAAGGAGTTGGATATCATATCTCATCCAATAGGAAGGGTCTCAGGTTTGGAATGGGAAGGAATTGGATATCACATCTCATGTTATAGGAAGGATCTCAGGTTTGGTATTAGAAGCATTGAGATATCACATCTCATGCTATAGGAAGGGTCTCAGGATTGGAATGTGAAGGATTTGGATATCACATCTCATGCTAAAGGAAGGGTCTCAGGATTGGTAGAAGCATTGAGATATCACGTCTCTGCTATCGGAGGGGTCTCAGGATTGGATTGGGAAGGAGTTGGATATCCCTTCTCATGCTATAGGAAGGGTCTCAGGATTTGAATGGCAAGGAGTTGGATATCACATCTCATGCCATAGGAAGGGTCTCAGGTTTGGTATAAGCATTGAGATATCATATCTCTGCTATCGGAAGGGTCTCAGGATTGGAATGGGAAGGAGTTGGATATTCCCATCTCATGTTATAGGAAGGGTCTCAGGTTTGGTATTAGAAGCATTGAGATATCACATCTCATGCTATAGGAAGGGTCTCAGGATTGGAATGGGAAGGACTTGGATATCACATCTCATGCTATAGGGAGGGTCTCAAGTTTGATATTAGAAGCTTTGAGATATCACATCTCATGATATCGGAAGGGTCTCAGGATTGGAAAGGGAAGGAGTTGGATATCACATCTCATGATAAAGGAAGGGTCTAAGGTTTGGAAGGGGAAGGATTTGGATATCACATCTCATGTTATATTACGGGTCTCAGGTTTGGTATTAGAAGCATTGAGATATCAAGTCTCAGAGTATAGGAAGGGTCTCAGAATTGGAATGGGAAGGAGTTGGATATCACATCTCAAGCTATAGGAAGGGTCTCAGGATTGGAATGGGAAGGACTTGGATATCACATCTCATGCTATAGGAAGGCTCTCAGGTTTGGAAGGGGAAAGAGTTGGATATCACATTTCATGTTAGAGGTAGGATCTCAGGTTTGGTATTAGAGGCATTGAGATATCACATCTCATGCTATCAGAAGGGTCTCAGGAATGGAATGGGAAGGAGTTGGATATCACATCTCATGCTAAAGGGAGGGTCTCAGGTTTGGAAGGGGAAGGATTTGGATATCACATCTCATGTTATAGGAAGGATCTCAGGTTTGGTATTAGAACCATTGAGATATCACATCTCATGCTATCGGAAGGATCTCAGGTTTGGTATTAGAAGCATTGAGATATCACATCTCATGCTATCAGAAGGGTCTCAGGATTGGAATGGGAAGGAGTTGGATATCACATCTCATGCTAAAGGGAGGGTCTCAGGTTTGGAAGGGGAAGGATTTGGATATCACATCTCATGTTATCGGAAGGATCTCACGTTTGGTATTAGAAGTATTGAGATATCATATCTCATGCTATAGGAAGGGTCTCAGGATTGGAATGGGAAGGACTTAGATATCACATATCATGCTATAGGGAGGGTCTCAGTTTTGATATTAGAAGCATTGAGATATCACATCTCATGCTATCGGAAGTGTCTCAGGATTGGAATGGGAAGGAGCTGGATATCACATCTCATGCTAAAGGAAGGGTCTCAGGTTTGGAACGGGAAGGATTTGGATATCACATCTCATGTTATAGGAAGGGTCTCAGGTTTGGTATAAGCATTGAGATATCACATCTCTGCTATCGGAAGTGTCTCAGGATTGGAATGGGAAGGAGTTGGATATCCCATCTCATGTTATAGGACGGGTCTCAGGTTTGTTATTAGAATCATTGAGATATCATATTGCATGCTGTAGGAAGGGTCTAAGGGTTGGAATGGGAAGGACTTGGATATCACATCTCATGCTATAGATAGGCTCTTAGGTTTGGAAAGGGAAGGAGTTGGATATCACATTTCATGTTAGAGGAAGGATCTCAGGTTTGGTATTAGAAGCATTGAGATATCACATCTCATGCTATAGGAAGGGTCTCAGGATTGCAATGGGAAGGAGTTGGATATCACATCTCATGCTAAAGGGAGGGTCTCAGGTTTGGAAGGGGAAGGATTTGGATATCACATCTCATGTTATAGGAAGGATCTCAGGTTTGGTATTAGAACCATTGAGATATCACATCTCATGCTATCGGAAGGATCTCAGGTTTGGTATTAGAAGCATTGAGATATCACATCTCATGCTATCAGAAGGGTCTCAGGATTGGAATGGGAAGGAGTTGGATATCACATCTCATGCTAAAGGGAGGGTCTCAGGTTTGGAAGGGGAAGGATTTGGATATCACATCTCATGTTATCGGAAGGATCTCACGTTTGGTATTAGAAGTATTGAGATATCATATCTCATGCTATAGGAAGGGTCTCAGGATTGGAATGGGAAGGACTTAGATATCACATATCATGCTATAGGGAGGGTCTCAGTTTTGATATTAGAAGCATTGAGATATCACATCTCATGCTATCGGAAGTGTCTCAGGATTGGAATGGGAAGGAGCTGGATATCACATCTCATGTTATAGGAAGGGTCTCAGGTTTGGTATAAGCATTGAGATATCACATCTCTGCTATCGGAAGTGTCTCAGGATTGGAATGGGAAGGAGTTGGATATCCCATCTCATGTTATAGGACGGGTCTCAGGTTTGTTATTAGAATCATTGAGATATCATATTGCATGCTGTAGGAAGGGTCTAAGGGTTGGAATGGGAAGGACTTGGATATCACATCTCATGTTATAGGAAGGATCTCAGGTTTGGTATTAGAACCATTGAGATATCACATCTCATGCTATCGGAAGGATCTCAGGTTTGGTATTAGAAGCATTGAGATATCACATCTCATGCTATCAGAAGGGTCTCAGGATTGGAATGGGAAGGAGTTGGATATCACATCTCATGCTAAAGGGAGGGTCTCAGGTTTGGAAGGGGAAGGATTTGGATATCACATCTCATGTTATCGGAAGGATCTCACGTTTGGTATTAGAAGTATTGAGATATCATATCTCATGCTATAGGAAGGGTCTCAGGATTGGAATGGGAAGGACTTAGATATCACATATCATGCTATAGGGAGGGTCTCAGTTTTGATATTAGAAGCATTGAGATATCACATCTCATGCTATCGGAAGTGTCTCAGGATTGGAATGGGAAGGAGCTGGATATCACATCTCATGTTATAGGAAGGGTCTCAGGTTTGGTATAAGCATTGAGATATCACATCTCTGCTATCGGAAGTGTCTCAGGATTGGAATGGGAAGGAGTTGGATATCCCATCTCATGTTATAGGACGGGTCTCAGGTTTGTTATTAGAATCATTGAGATATCATATTGCATGCTGTAGGAAGGGTCTAAGGGTTGGAATGGGAAGGAATTGGATATCACATCTCATGTTATAGGAAGGATCTCAGGTTTGGTATTAGAAGCATTGAGATATCACATCTCATGCTATAGGAAGGGTCTCAGGATTGGAATGTGAAGGATTTGGATATCACATCTCATGCTAAAGGAAGGGTCTCAGGATTGGTAGAAGCATTGAGATATCACGTCTCTTCTATCGGAGGGGTCTCAGGATTGGATTGGGAAGGAGTTGGATATCCCTTCTCATGCTATAGGAAGGGTCTCAGGATTTGAATGGCAAGGAGTTGGATATCACATCTCATGCCATAGGAAGGGTCTCAGGTTTGGTATAAGCATTGAGATATCATATCTCTGCTATCGGAAGGGTCTCAGGATTGGAATGGGAAGGAGTTGGATATTCCCATCTCATGTTATAGGAAGGGTCTCAGGTTTGGTATTAGAAGCATTGAGATATCACATCTCATGCTATAGGAAGGGTCTCAGGATTGGAATGGGAAGGACTTGGATATCACATCTCATGCTATAGGGAGGGTCTCAAGTTTGATATTAGAAGCTTTGAGATATCACATCTCATGATATCGGAAGGGTCTCAGGATTGGAATGGGAAGGAGTTGGATATCACATCTCATGATAAAGGAAGGGTCTAAGGTTTGGAAGGGGAAGGATTTGGATATCACATCTCATGTTATATTACGGGTCTCAGGTTTGGTATTAGAAGCATTGAGATATCAAGTCTCAGAGTATAGGAAGGGTCTCAGAATTGGAATGGGAAGGAGTTGGATATCACATCTCAAGCTATAGGAAGGGTCTCAGGATTGGAATGGGAAGGACTTGGATATCACATCTCATGCTATAGGAAGGCTCTCAGGTTTGGAAGGGGAAAGAGTTGGATATCACATTTCATGTTAGAGGTAGGATCTCAGGTTTGGTATTAGAGGCATTGAGATATCACATCTCATGCTATCAGAAGGGTCTCAGGAATGGAATGGGAAGGAGTTGGATATCACATCTCATGCTAAAGGGAGGGTCTCAGGTTTGGAAGGGGAAGGATTTGGATATCACATCTCATGTTATAGGAAGGATCTCAGGTTTGGTATTAGAACCATTGAGATATCACATCTCATGCTATCGGAAGGATCTCAGGTTTGGTATTAGAAGCATTGAGATATCACATCTCATGCTATCAGAAGGGTCTCAGGATTGGAATGGGAAGGAGTTGGATATCCCATCTCATGCTAAAGGGAGGGTCTCAGGTTTGGAAGGGGAAGGATTTGGATATCACATCTCATGTTATCGGAAGGATCTCACGTTTGGTATTAGAAGTATTGAGATATCATATCTCATGCTATAGGAAGGGTCTCAGGATTGGAATGGGAAGGACTTAGATATCACATATCATGCTATAGGGAGGGTCTCAGTTTTGATATTAGAAGCATTGAGATATCACATCTCATGCTATCGGAAGTGTCTCAGGATTGGAATGGGAAGGAGCTGGATATCACATCTCATGCTAAAGGAAGGGTCTCAGGTTTGGAACGGGAAGGATTTGGAGATCACATCTCATGTTATAGGAAGGGTCTCAGGTTTGGTATAAGCATTGAGATATCACATCTCTGCTATCGGAAGTGTCTCAGGATTGGAATGGGAAGGAGTTGGATATCCCATCTCATGTTATAGGACGGGTCTCAGGTTTGTTATTAGAATCATTGAGATATCATATTGCATGCTGTAGGAAGGGTCTAAGGGTTGGAATGGGAGGGACTTGGATATCACATCTCATGCTATAGATAGGCTCTTAGGTTTGGAAAGGGAAGGAGTTGGATATCACATTTCATGTTAGAGGAAGGATCTCAGGTTTGGTATTAGAAACATTGAGATATCACATCTCATGCTATAGGAAGGGTCTCAGGATTGGAATGGGAAGTAGTTGGATATCACATCTCATGCTATAGGAAGTGTCTCAGGTTTGGTATAAGCATTGAGATATCACATCTCATGCTATAGGACGGGTCTCAGGATTGGAATGGAAGGAGTTGGATATCACATCTCATGTTATAGGAAGGATCTCAGGTTTGCTATTAGAAGCATTGAGACATCACATCTCATGCTATAGGAAGGGTCTCAGGGTTGGAATGGGAAGGAGTTGGATATCACATCTCATCCAATAGGAAGGGTCTCAGGTTTGGAATGGGAAGGAATTGGATATCACATCTCATGTTATAGGAAGGATCTCAGGTTTGGTATCAGAAGCATTGAGATATCACATCTCATGCTATAGGAAGGGTCTCAGGATTGGAATGTGAAGGATTTGGATATCACATCTCATGCTAAAGGAAGGGTCTCAGGTTTGGTAGAAGCATTGAGATATCACGTCTCTGCTATCGGAAGGGTCTCAGGATTGGATTGGGAAGGAGTTGGATATCCCTTCTCATGCTATAGGAAGGGTCTCAGGATTTGAATGGCAAGGAGTTGGATATCACATATCATGCCATAGGAAGGGTCTCAGGTTTGGTATAAGCATTGAGATATCACATCTCTGCTATCGGAAGGGTCTCAGGATTGGATTGGGAAGGAGTTGGATATCCCTTCTCATGTTATAGGAAGTGTCTCAGGTTGGAATGGGAAGGAGTTGGATATCACATCTCATGTTATAGGAAGGGTCTCAGGATTGGAATGGGAAGGATTTGGATATCACATCTCTTGCTATAGGAAGGGTCTCAGGATTGGAATGGGTAGGAGTTGGATATTACTTTCTTGCTATAGGAAGGGTCTCATGTTTGGAATGGGAATGAGTTGGATATCACATATGCTATAATTAGTGTCTCAGGTTTGGAACGGGAAGGAGTTGGATATCACATCTCATGTTATAGGAAGGGTCTCAGGTTTGTTATAAGCATTGAGATATCACATCTCTGCTATCGGAAGCGGCTCAGGATTGGAATGGGAAGGAGTTGGATATCCCATCTCATGTTATAGTAAGAGTCTCTGGTTTGGTATTAGAATCATTGAGATATCACATCGCATGCTGTAGGAAGGGTCTAAGGATTGGAATGGGATGGACTTGGATATCACATCTCATGCTATAGGTAGGCTCTCAGGTTTGGTATAAGCATTGAGATATCACATCTCATGCTATAGGAAGGGTCTCAGATTTGGTATAAGCATTGAGATATCACATCTCATGCTAAAGGAAGGGTCTCAGGATTGGAATGGGAAGGAGTTGTATATGACATCTCAGGCCATAGGAAGGGTCTCAGGTTTGGTATAAGCATTGAGATATCACATCTCTGCTATCGGAAGCGGCTCAGGATTGGAATGGGAAGGAGTTGGATATCCCATCTCATGTTATAGGAAGGGTCTCAGGTTTGGTATTAGAAGCATAGAGATATCACATCTCATGCTATAGGAAGGGTCTCAGGATTGGAATGGGAAGGACTTGGATGTCACATCTCATGCTATAGGGAGGGTCTCAAGTTTGATATTAGAAGCATTGAGATAACAAATCTCATGATATCGGAAGGGTCTCAGGATTGGAATGGGAAGGATTTGGATACCACATCTCATGATAAAGGAAGGGTCTAAGGTTTGGAAGGGGAAGGATTTGGATATCACATCTCATGTTATAGGAAGGGTCTCAGGTTTGGTATAAGCATTGAGATATCACATCTCTGCTATGGGAAGTGTCTCAGGATTGGAATGGGAAGGAGTTGGATATCCCATCTCATGTTATAGGACGGGTCTCAGGTTTGTTATTAGAATCATTGAGATATCATATTGCATGCTGTAGGAAGGGTCTAAGGGTTGGAATGGGAAGGACTTGGATATCACATCTCATGCTATAGATAGGCTCTTAGGTTTGGAAAGGGAAGGAGTTGGATATCACATTTCATGTTAGAGGAAGGATCTCAGGTTTGGTATTAGAAGCATTGAGATATCACATCTCATGCTATAGGAAGGGTCTCAGGATTGGAATGGGAAGGAGTTGGATATCACATCTCATGCTAAAGGGAGGGTCTCAGGTTTGGAAGGGGAAGGATTTGGATATCACATCTCATGTTATAGGAAGGATCTCAGGTTTGGTATTAGAACCATTGAGATATCACATCTCATGCTATCGGAAGGATCTCAGGTTTGGTATTAGAAGCATTGAGATATCACATCTCATGCTATCAGAAGGGTCTCAGGATTGGAATGGGAAGGAGTTGGATATCACATCTCATGCTAAAGGGAGGGTCTCAGGTTTGGAAGGGGAAGGATTTGGATATCACATCTCATGTTATCGGAAGGATCTCACGTTTGGTATTAGAAGTATTGAGATATCATATCTCATGCTATGGGAAGGGTCTCAGGATTGGAATGGGAAGGACTTAGATATCACATATCATGCTATAGGGAGGATCTCAGTTTTGATATTAGAAGCATTGAGATATCACATCTCATGCTATCGGAAGTGTCTCAGGATTGGAATGGGAAGGAGCTGGATATCACATCTCATGTTATAGGAAGGGTCTCAGGTTTGGTATAAGCATTGAGATATCACATCTCTGCTATCGGAAGTGTCTCAGGATTGGAATGGGAAGGAGTTGGATATCCCATCTCATGTTATAGGACGGGTCTCAGGTTTGTTATTAGAATCATTGAGATATCATATTGCATGCTGTAGGAAGGGTCTAAGGGTTGGAATGGGAAGGACTTGGATATCACATCTCATGCTATAGATAGGCTCTTAGGTTTGGAAAGGGAAGGAGTTGGATATCACATTTCATGTTAGAGGAAGGATCTCAGGTTTGGTATTAGAAGCATTGAGATATCACATCTCATGCTATAGGAAGGGTCTCAGGATTGGAATGGGAAGTAGTTGGATATCCCATCTCATGCTATAGGAAGTGTCTCAGGTTTGGTATAAGCATTGAGATATCACATCTCATGCTATAGGACGGGTCTCAGGATTGGATTGGGAAGGAGTTGGATATCCCTTCTCATGCTATAGGAAGGGTCTCAGGATTTGAATGGCAAGGAGTTGGATATCACATCTCATGCCATAGGAAGGGTCTCAGGTTTGGTATAAGCATTGAGATATCACATCTCTGCTATCGGAAGGGTCTCAGGATTGGAATGGGAAGGAGTTGGATATTCCCATCTCATGTTATAGGAAGGGTCTCAGGTTTGGTATTAGAAGCATTGAGATATCACATCTCATGCTATAGGAAGGGTCTCAGGATTGGAATGGGAAGGACTTGGATATCACATCTCATGCTATAGGGAGGGTCTCAAGTTTGATATTAGAAGCTTTGAGATATCACATCTCATGATATCGGAAGGGTCTCAGGATTGGAATGGGAAGGAGTTGGATATCACATCTCATGATAAAGGAAGGGTCTAAGGTTTGGAAGGGGAAGGATTTGGATATCACATCTCATGTTATATTACGGGTCTCAGGTTTGGTATTAGAAGCATTGAGATATCAAGTCTCAGAGTATAGGAAGGGTCTCAGAATTGGAATGGGAAGGAGTTGGATATCACATCTCAAGCTATAGGAAGGGTCTCAGGATTGGAATGGGAAGGACTTGGATATCACATCTCATGCTATAGGAAGGCTCTCAGGTTTGGAAGGGGAAAGAGTTGGATATCACATTTCATGTTAGAGGTAGGATCTCAGGTTTGGTATTAGAGGCATTGAGATATCACATCTCATGCTATCGGAAGGATCTCAGGTTTGGTATTAGAAGCATTGAGATATCACATCTCATGCTATCAGAAGGGTCTCAGGAATGGAATGGGAAGGAGTTGGATATCACATCTCATGCTAAAGGGAGGGTCTCAGGTTTGGAAGGGGAAGGATTTGGATATCACATCTCATGTTATAGGAAGGATCTCAGGTTTGGTATTAGAACCATTGAGATATCACATCTCATGCTATCGGAAGGATCTCAGGTTTGGTATTAGAAGCATTGAGATATCACATCTCATGCTATAGGAAGGGTCTCAGGATTGGAATGGGAAGGACTTAGATATCACATATCATGCTATAGGGAGGGTCTCAGTTTTGATATTAGAAGCATTGAGATATCACATCTCATGCTATCGGAAGTGTCTCAGGATTGGAATGGGAAGGAGCTGGATATCACATCTCATGCTAAAGGAAGGGTCTCAGGTTTGGAACGGGAAGGATTTGAATATCACATCTCATGTTATAGGAAGGGTCTCAGGTTTGGTATAAGCATTGAGATATCACATCTCTGCTATCGGAAGTGTCTCAGGATTGGAATGGGAAGGAGTTGGATATCCCATCTCATGTTATAGGACGGGTCTCAGGTTTGTTATTAGAATCATTGAGATATCATATTGCATGCTGTAGGAAGGGTCTAAGGGTTGGAATGGGAAGGACTTGGATATCACATCTCATGCTATAGATAGGCTCTTAGGTTTGGAAAGGGAAGGAGTTGGATATCACATTTCATGTTAGAGGAAGGATCTCAGGTTTGGTATTAGAAGCATTGAGATATCACATCTCATGCTATAGGAAGGGTCTCAGGATTGGAATGGGAAGGAGTTGGATATCACATCTCATGCTAAAGGGAGGGTCTCAGGTTTGGAAGGGGAAGGATTTGGATATCACATCTCATGTTATAGGAAGGATCTCAGGTTTGGTATTAGAACCATTGAGATATCACATCTCATGCTATCGGAAGGATCTCAGGTTTGGTATTAGAAGCATTGAGATATCACATCTCATGCTATCAGAAGGGTCTCAGGATTGGAATGGGAAGGAGTTGGATATCACATCTCATGCTAAAGGGAGGGTCTCAGGTTTGGAAGGGGAAGGATTTGGATATCACATCTCATGTTATCGGAAGGATCTCACGTTTGGTATTAGAAGTATTGAGATATCATATCTCATGCTATAGGAAGGGTCTCAGGATTGGAATGGGAAGGACTTAGATATCACATATCATGCTATAGGGAGGGTCTCAGTTTTGATATTAGAAGCATTGAGATATCACATCTCATGCTATCGGAAGTGTCTCAGGATTGGAATGGGAAGGAGCTGGATATCACATCTCATGTTATAGGAAGGGTCTCAGGTTTGGTATAAGCATTGAGATATCACATCTCTGCTATCGGAAGTGTCTCAGGATTGGAATGGGAAGGAGTTGGATATCCCATCTCATGTTATAGGACGGGTCTCAGGTTTGTTATTAGAATCATTGAGATATCATATTGCATGCTGTAGGAAGGGTCTAAGGGTTGGAATGGGAAGGAATTGGATATCACATCTCATGTTATAGGAAGGATCTCAGGTTTGGTATTAGAAGCATTGAGATATCACATCTCATGCTATAGGAAGGGTCTCAGGATTGGAATGTGAAGGATTTGGATATCACATCTCATGCTAAAGGAAGGGTCTCAGGATTGGTAGAAGCATTGAGATATCACGTCTCTTCTATCGGAGGGGTCTCAGGATTGGATTGGGAAGGAGTTGGATATCCCTTCTCATGCTATAGGAAGGGTCTCAGGATTTGAATGGCAAGGAGTTGGATATCACATCTCATGCCATAGGAAGGGTCTCAGGTTTGGTATAAGCATTGAGATATCATATCTCTGCTATCGGAAGGGTCTCAGGATTGGAATGGGAAGGAGTTGGATATTCCCATCTCATGTTATAGGAAGGGTCTCAGGTTTGGTATTAGAAGCATTGAGATATCACATCTCATGCTATAGGAAGGGTCTCAGGATTGGAATGGGAAGGACTTGGATATCACATCTCATGCTATAGGGAGGGTCTCAAGTTTGATATTAGAAGCTTTGAGATATCACATCTCATGATATCGGAAGGGTCTCAGGATTGGAATGGGAAGGAGTTGGATATCACATCTCATGATAAAGGAAGGGTCTAAGGTTTGGAAGGGGAAGGATTTGGATATCACATCTCATGTTATATTACGGGTCTCAGGTTTGGTATTAGAAGCATTGAGATATCAAGTCTCAGAGTATAGGAAGGGTCTCAGAATTGGAATGGGAAGGAGTTGGATATCACATCTCAAGCTATAGGAAGGGTCTCAGGATTGGAATGGGAAGGACTTGGATATCACATCTCATGCTATAGGAAGGCTCTCAGGTTTGGAAGGGGAAAGAGTTGGATATCACATTTCATGTTAGAGGTAGGATCTCAGGTTTGGTATTAGAGGCATTGAGATATCACATCTCATGCTATCAGAAGGGTCTCAGGAATGGAATGGGAAGGAGTTGGATATCACATCTCATGCTAAAGGGAGGGTCTCAGGTTTGGAAGGGGAAGGATTTGGATATCACATCTCATGTTATAGGAAGGATCTCAGGTTTGGTATTAGAACCATTGAGATATCACATCTCATGCTATCGGAAGGATCTCAGGTTTGGTATTAGAAGCATTGAGATATCACATCTCATGCTATCAGAAGGGTCTCAGGATTGGAATGGGAAGGAGTTGGATATCCCATCTCATGCTAAAGGGAGGGTCTCAGGTTTGGAAGGGGAAGGATTTGGATATCACATCTCATGTTATCGGAAGGATCTCACGTTTGGTATTAGAAGTATTGAGATATCATATCTCATGCTATAGGAAGGGTCTCAGGATTGGAATGGGAAGGACTTAGATATCACATATCATGCTATAGGGAGGGTCTCAGTTTTGATATTAGAAGCATTGAGATATCACATCTCATGCTATCGGAAGTGTCTCAGGATTGGAATGGGAAGGAGCTGGATATCACATCTCATGCTAAAGGAAGGGTCTCAGGTTTGGAACGGGAAGGATTTGGAGATCACATCTCATGTTATAGGAAGGGTCTCAGGTTTGGTATAAGCATTGAGATATCACATCTCTGCTATCGGAAGTGTCTCAGGATTGGAATGGGAAGGAGTTGGATATCCCATCTCATGTTATAGGACGGGTCTCAGGTTTGTTATTAGAATCATTGAGATATCATATTGCATGCTGTAGGAAGGGTCTAAGGGTTGGAATGGGAGGGACTTGGATATCACATCTCATGCTATAGATAGGCTCTTAGGTTTGGAAAGGGAAGGAGTTGGATATCACATTTCATGTTAGAGGAAGGATCTCAGGTTTGGTATTAGAAACATTGAGATATCACATCTCATGCTATAGGAAGGGTCTCAGGATTGGAATGGGAAGTAGTTGGATATCACATCTCATGCTATAGGAAGTGTCTCAGGTTTGGTATAAGCATTGAGATATCACATCTCATGCTATAGGACGGGTCTCAGGATTGGAATGGAAGGAGTTGGATATCACATCTCATGTTATAGGAAGGATCTCAGGTTTGCTATTAGAAGCATTGAGACATCACATCTCATGCTATAGGAAGGGTCTCAGGGTTGGAATGGGAAGGAGTTGGATATCACATCTCATCCAATAGGAAGGGTCTCAGGTTTGGAATGGGAAGGAATTGGATATCACATCTCATGTTATAGGAAGGATCTCAGGTTTGGTATCAGAAGCATTGAGATATCACATCTCATGCTATAGGAAGGGTCTCAGGATTGGAATGTGAAGGATTTGGATATCACATCTCATGCTAAAGGAAGGGTCTCAGGTTTGGTAGAAGCATTGAGATATCACGTCTCTGCTATCGGAAGGGTCTCAGGATTGGATTGGGAAGGAGTTGGATATCCCTTCTCATGCTATAGGAAGGGTCTCAGGATTTGAATGGCAAGGAGTTGGATATCACATATCATGCCATAGGAAGGGTCTCAGGTTTGGTATAAGCATTGAGATATCACATCTCTGCTATCGGAAGGGTCTCAGGATTGGATTGGGAAGGAGTTGGATATCCCTTCTCATGTTATAGGAAGTGTCTCAGGTTGGAATGGGAAGGAGTTGGATATCACATCTCATGTTATAGGAAGGGTCTCAGGATTGGAATGGGAAGGATTTGGATATCACATCTCTTGCTATAGGAAGGGTCTCAGGATTGGAATGGGTAGGAGTTGGATATTACTTTCTTGCTATAGGAAGGGTCTCATGTTTGGAATGGGAATGAGTTGGATATCACATATGCTATAATTAGTGTCTCAGGTTTGGAACGGGAAGGAGTTGGATATCACATCTCATGTTATAGGAAGGGTCTCAGGTTTGTTATAAGCATTGAGATATCACATCTCTGCTATCGGAAGCGGCTCAGGATTGGAATGGGAAGGAGTTGGATATCCCATCTCATGTTATAGTAAGAGTCTCTGGTTTGGTATTAGAATCATTGAGATATCACATCGCATGCTGTAGGAAGGGTCTAAGGATTGGAATGGGATGGACTTGGATATCACATCTCATGCTATAGGTAGGCTCTCAGGTTTGGTATAAGCATTGAGATATCACATCTCATGCTATAGGAAGGGTCTCAGATTTGGTATAAGCATTGAGATATCACATCTCATGCTAAAGGAAGGGTCTCAGGATTGGAATGGGAAGGAGTTGTATATGACATCTCAGGCCATAGGAAGGGTCTCAGGTTTGGTATAAGCATTGAGATATCACATCTCTGCTATCGGAAGCGGCTCAGGATTGGAATGGGAAGGAGTTGGATATCCCATCTCATGTTATAGGAAGGGTCTCAGGTTTGGTATTAGAAGCATAGAGATATCACATCTCATGCTATAGGAAGGGTCTCAGGATTGGAATGGGAAGGACTTGGATGTCACATCTCATGCTATAGGGAGGGTCTCAAGTTTGATATTAGAAGCATTGAGATAACAAATCTCATGATATCGGAAGGGTCTCAGGATTGGAATGGGAAGGATTTGGATACCACATCTCATGATAAAGGAAGGGTCTAAGGTTTGGAAGGGGAAGGATTTGGATATCACATCTCATGTTATAGGAAGGGTCTCAGGTTTGGTATAAGCATTGAGATATCACATCTCTGCTATGGGAAGTGTCTCAGGATTGGAATGGGAAGGAGTTGGATATCCCATCTCATGTTATAGGACGGGTCTCAGGTTTGTTATTAGAATCATTGAGATATCATATTGCATGCTGTAGGAAGGGTCTAAGGGTTGGAATGGGAAGGACTTGGATATCACATCTCATGCTATAGATAGGCTCTTAGGTTTGGAAAGGGAAGGAGTTGGATATCACATTTCATGTTAGAGGAAGGATCTCAGGTTTGGTATTAGAAGCATTGAGATATCACATCTCATGCTATAGGAAGGGTCTCAGGATTGGAATGGGAAGGAGTTGGATATCACATCTCATGCTAAAGGGAGGGTCTCAGGTTTGGAAGGGGAAGGATTTGGATATCACATCTCATGTTATAGGAAGGATCTCAGGTTTGGTATTAGAACCATTGAGATATCACATCTCATGCTATCGGAAGGATCTCAGGTTTGGTATTAGAAGCATTGAGATATCACATCTCATGCTATCAGAAGGGTCTCAGGATTGGAATGGGAAGGAGTTGGATATCACATCTCATGCTAAAGGGAGGGTCTCAGGTTTGGAAGGGGAAGGATTTGGATATCACATCTCATGTTATCGGAAGGATCTCACGTTTGGTATTAGAAGTATTGAGATATCATATCTCATGCTATGGGAAGGGTCTCAGGATTGGAATGGGAAGGACTTAGATATCACATATCATGCTATAGGGAGGATCTCAGTTTTGATATTAGAAGCATTGAGATATCACATCTCATGCTATCGGAAGTGTCTCAGGATTGGAATGGGAAGGAGCTGGATATCACATCTCATGTTATAGGAAGGGTCTCAGGTTTGGTATAAGCATTGAGATATCACATCTCTGCTATCGGAAGTGTCTCAGGATTGGAATGGGAAGGAGTTGGATATCCCATCTCATGTTATAGGACGGGTCTCAGGTTTGTTATTAGAATCATTGAGATATCATATTGCATGCTGTAGGAAGGGTCTAAGGGTTGGAATGGGAAGGACTTGGATATCACATCTCATGCTATAGATAGGCTCTTAGGTTTGGAAAGGGAAGGAGTTGGATATCACATTTCATGTTAGAGGAAGGATCTCAGGTTTGGTATTAGAAGCATTGAGATATCACATCTCATGCTATAGGAAGGGTCTCAGGATTGGAATGGGAAGTAGTTGGATATCCCATCTCATGCTATAGGAAGTGTCTCAGGTTTGGTATAAGCATTGAGATATCACATCTCATGCTATAGGACGGGTCTCAGGATTGGATTGGGAAGGAGTTGGATATCCCTTCTCATGCTATAGGAAGGGTCTCAGGATTTGAATGGCAAGGAGTTGGATATCACATCTCATGCCATAGGAAGGGTCTCAGGTTTGGTATAAGCATTGAGATATCACATCTCTGCTATCGGAAGGGTCTCAGGATTGGAATGGGAAGGAGTTGGATATTCCCATCTCATGTTATAGGAAGGGTCTCAGGTTTGGTATTAGAAGCATTGAGATATCACATCTCATGCTATAGGAAGGGTCTCAGGATTGGAATGGGAAGGACTTGGATATCACATCTCATGCTATAGGGAGGGTCTCAAGTTTGATATTAGAAGCTTTGAGATATCACATCTCATGATATCGGAAGGGTCTCAGGATTGGAATGGGAAGGAGTTGGATATCACATCTCATGATAAAGGAAGGGTCTAAGGTTTGGAAGGGGAAGGATTTGGATATCACATCTCATGTTATATTACGGGTCTCAGGTTTGGTATTAGAAGCATTGAGATATCAAGTCTCAGAGTATAGGAAGGGTCTCAGAATTGGAATGGGAAGGAGTTGGATATCACATCTCAAGCTATAGGAAGGGTCTCAGGATTGGAATGGGAAGGACTTGGATATCACATCTCATGCTATAGGAAGGCTCTCAGGTTTGGAAGGGGAAAGAGTTGGATATCACATTTCATGTTAGAGGTAGGATCTCAGGTTTGGTATTAGAGGCATTGAGATATCACATCTCATGCTATCGGAAGGATCTCAGGTTTGGTATTAGAAGCATTGAGATATCACATCTCATGCTATCAGAAGGGTCTCAGGAATGGAATGGGAAGGAGTTGGATATCACATCTCATGCTAAAGGGAGGGTCTCAGGTTTGGAAGGGGAAGGATTTGGATATCACATCTCATGTTATAGGAAGGATCTCAGGTTTGGTATTAGAACCATTGAGATATCACATCTCATGCTATCGGAAGGATCTCAGGTTTGGTATTAGAAGCATTGAGATATCACATCTCATGCTATAGGAAGGGTCTCAGGATTGGAATGGGAAGGACTTAGATATCACATATCATGCTATAGGGAGGGTCTCAGTTTTGATATTAGAAGCATTGAGATATCACATCTCATGCTATCGGAAGTGTCTCAGGATTGGAATGGGAAGGAGCTGGATATCACATCTCATGCTAAAGGAAGGGTCTCAGGTTTGGAACGGGAAGGATTTGAATATCACATCTCATGTTATAGGAAGGGTCTCAGGTTTGGTATAAGCATTGAGATATCACATCTCTGCTATCGGAAGTGTCTCAGGATTGGAATGGGAAGGAGTTGGATATCCCATCTCATGTTATAGGACGGGTCTCAGGTTTGTTATTAGAATCATTGAGATATCATATTGCATGCTGTAGGAAGGGTCTAAGGGTTGGAATGGGAAGGACTTGGATATCACATCTCATGCTATAGATAGGCTCTTAGGTTTGGAAAGGGAAGGAGTTGGATATCACATTTCATGTTAGAGGAAGGATCTCAGGTTTGGTATTAGAAGCATTGAGATATCACATCTCATGCTATAGGAAGGGTCTCAGGATTGGAATGGGAAGGAGTTGGATATCACATCTCATGCTAAAGGGAGGGTCTCAGGTTTGGAAGGGGAAGGATTTGGATATCACATCTCATGTTATAGGAAGGATCTCAGGTTTGGTATTAGAACCATTGAGATATCACATCTCATGCTATCGGAAGGATCTCAGGTTTGGTATTAGAAGCATTGAGATATCACATCTCATGCTATCAGAAGGGTCTCAGGATTGGAATGGGAAGGAGTTGGATATCACATCTCATGCTAAAGGGAGGGTCTCAGGTTTGGAAGGGGAAGGATTTGGATATCACATCTCATGTTATCGGAAGGATCTCACGTTTGGTATTAGAAGTATTGAGATATCATATCTCATGCTATAGGAAGGGTCTCAGGATTGGAATGGGAAGGACTTAGATATCACATATCATGCTATAGGGAGGGTCTCAGTTTTGATATTAGAAGCATTGAGATATCACATCTCATGCTATCGGAAGTGTCTCAGGATTGGAATGGGAAGGAGCTGGATATCACATCTCATGCTAAAGGAAGGGTCTCAGGTTTGGAACGGGAAGGATTTGGATATCACATCTCATGTTATAGGAAGGGTCTCAGGTTTGGTATAAGCATTGAGATATCACATCTCTGCTATCGGAAGTGTCTCAGGATTGGAATGGGAGGGAGTTGGATATCCCATCTCATGTTATAGGACGGGTCTCAGGTTTGTTATTAGAATCATTGAGATATCATATTGCATGCTGTAGGAAGGGTCTAAGGGTTGGAATGGGAAGGACTTGGATATCACATCTCATGCTATAGATAGGCTCTTAGGTTTGGAAAGGGAAGGAGTTGGATATCACATTTCATGTTAGAGGAAGGATCTCAGGTTTGGTATTAGAAGCATTGAGATATCACATCTCATGCTATAGGAAGGGTCTCAGGATTGGAATGGGAAGTAGTTGGATATCACATCTCATGCTATAGGAAGTGTCTCAGGTTTGGTATAAGCATTGAGATATCACATCTCATGCTATAGGACGGGTCTCAGGATTGGAATGGAAGGAGTTGGATATCACATCTCATGTTATAGGAAGGATCTCAGGTTTGCTATTAGAAGCATTGAGACATCACATCTCATGCTATAGGAAGGGTCTCAGGGTTGGAATGGGAAGGACTTGGATATCACATCTCATGCTATAGATAGGCTCTTAGGTTTGGAAAGGGAAGGAGTTGGATATCACATTTCATGTTAGAGGAAGGATCTCAGGTTTGGTATTAGAAGCATTGAGATATCACATCTCATGCTATAGGAAGGGTCTCAGGATTGGAATGGGAAGTAGTTGGATATCACATCTCATGCTATAGGAAGTGTCTCAGGTTTGGTATAAGCATTGAGATATCACATCTCATGCTATAGGACGGGTCTCAGGATTGGAATGGAAGGAGTTGGATATCACATCTCATGTTATAGGAAGGATCTCAGGTTTGCTATTAGAAGCATTGAGACATCACATCTCATGCTATAGGAAGGGTCTCAGGGTTGGAATGGGAAGGAGTTGGATATCACATCTCATCCAATAGGAAGGGTCTCAGGTTTGGAATGGGAAGGAATTGGATATCACATCTCATGTTATAGGAAGGATCTCAGGTTTGGTATTAGAAGCATTGAGATATCACATCTCATGCTATAGGAAGGGTCTCAGGATTGGAATGTGAAGGATTTGGATATCACATCTCATGCTAAAGGAAGGGTCTCAGGTTTGGTAGAAGCATTGAGATATCACGTCTCTGCTATCGGAAGGGTCTCAGGATTGGATTGGGAAGGAGTTGGATATCCCTTCTCATGCTATAGGAAGGGTCTCAGGATTTGAATGGCAAGGAGTTGGATATCACATCTCATGCCATAGGAAGGGTCTCAGGTTTGGTATAAGCATTGAGATATCACATCTCTGCTATCGGAAGGGTCTCAGGATTGGATTGGGAAGGAGTTGGATATCCCTTCTCATGCTATAGGAAGTGTCTCAGGTTGGAATGGGAAGGAGTTGGATATCACATCTCATGTTATAGGAAGGGTCTCATGTTTGGAATGGGAATGAGTTGGATATCACATATGCTATAATTAGTGTCTCAGGTTTGGAACGGGAAGGAGTTGGATATCACATCTCATGTTATAGGAAGGGTCTCAGGTTTGTTATAAGCATTGAGATATCACATCTCTGCTATCGGAAGCGGCTCAGGATTGGAATGGGAAGGAGTTGGATATCCCATCTCATGTTATAGTAAGAGTCTCTGGTTTGGTATTAGAATCATTGAGATATCACATCGCATGCTGTAGGAAGGGTCTGAGGATTGGAATGGGATGGACTTGGATATCACATCTCATGCTATAGGTAGGCTCTCAGGTTTGGTATAAGCATTGAGATATCACATCTCATGCTATAGGAAGGGTCTCAGATTTGGTATAAGCATTGAGATATCACATCTCATGCTAAAGGAAGGGTCTCAGGATTGGAATGGGAAGGAGTTGTATATGACATCTCAGGCCATAGGAAGGGTCTCAGGTTTGGTATAAGCATTGAGATATCACATCTCTGCTATCGGAAGCGGCTCAGGATTGGAATGGGAAGGAGTTGGATATCCCATCTCATGTTATAGGAAGGGTCTCAGGTTTGGTATTAGAAGCATAGAGATATCACATCTCATGCTATAGGAAGGGTCTCAGGATTGGAATGGGAAGGACTTGGATGTCACATCTCATGCTATAGGCAGGGTCTCAAGTTTGATATTAGAAGCATTGAGATAACAAATCTCATGATATCGGAAGGGTCTCAGGATTGGAATAGGAAGGAGTTGGATACCACATCTCATGATAAAGGAAGGGTCTAAGGTTTGGAAGGGGAAGGATTTGGATATCACATCTCATGTTATAGGACGGTTCTCAGGTTTGGTATTAGAAGCATTGAGATATCAAGTCTCATGGTATAAGAAGGGTCTCAGAATTGGAATGGGAAGGAGTTGGATATCACACCTCAAGCTATAGGAAGGGTCTCAGGATTGGAATGGGAAGGAGTTTGATATCACATCTCATGCCATAGTATGGGTCTCAGGTTTGGTAGAAGCATTGGGACATCACATCTCATGCTATCGGAAGGGTATCAGTATTGGATTTGGAAGAAGTTGGATATCCCATCTCATGCTATAGGAAGGGTCTCATGTTGGAATGGGAAGGAGTTGGATATCACATTTCATGTTATAGGAAGGGTCTCAGGATTGGAATGGGAAGGACTTGGATATCATATCTCATGCTATAGGACGGGTCTCAGGTTTGTTATTAGAATCATTGAGATATCATATTGCATGCTGTAGGAAGGGTCTAAGGCTTGGAATGGGAAGGACTTGGATATCACATCTCATGCTATAGATAGGCTCTTAGGTTTGGAAAGGGAAGGAGTTGGATATCACATTTCATGTTAGAGGAAGGATCTCAGGTTTGGTATTAGAAGCATTGAGATATCACATCTCATGCTATAGGAAGGGTCTCAGGATTGGAATGGGAAGTAGTTGGATATCACATCTCATGCTATAGGAAGGGTCTCAGGTTTGGTATAAGCATTGAGATATCACATCTCATGCTATAGGACGGGTCTCAGGATTGGAATGGAAGGAGTTGGATATCACATCTCATGTTATAGGAAGGATCTCAGGTTTGGTATTAGAAGCATTGAGACATCACATCTCATGCTATAGGAAGGGTCTCAGGGTTGGAATGGGAAGGAGTTGGATATCGCATCTCATCCAATAGGAAGGGTCTCAGGTTTGGAATGGGAAGGAATTGGATATCACATCTCATGTTATAGGAAGGATCTCGGGTTTGGTATTAGAAGCATTGAGATATCACATCTCATGTTATAGGAAGGGTCTCAGGATTGGAATGGGAAGAAGTTGGATATCACATCTCATGCTATAGGAAGGGTCTCAGGTTTGGAAGGGGAAGGAGTTGGATATCCAATCTCATGTTATAGGACTGGTCTCAGGTTTGGTATTAGAAGAATTGAGATATCACATCGCATGCTGTAGGAAGGTTCTCAGGTTTGGTATTAGAAGCATTGAGACATCACATCTCATGCTATAGGAAGGGTCTCAGGATTGGAATGGGAAGGAGTTGGATATGACATCTCATGTTATAGGAAGGATCTCAGGTTTGGTATTAGAAGCATTGAGACATCACATCTCATGCTATAGGAAGGGTCTCAGGATTGGAATGGGAAGGAGTTGGATATCACATCTCATGCTATAGGAAGGGTCTCAGATTTGGTATAAGCATTGAGATATCACATCTCATGCTATAGGAAGGGTCTCAGGATTGGATTGGGAAGGAGTTGTATATGACATCTCAGGCCATAGGAAGGGTCTCAGGATTGGTATAAGCATTGAGATATCACATCTCTGCTATCGGAAGGGTCTCAGGATTGGAATGGGAAGGAGTTGGATATCCCATCTCATGTTAAAGGAAGGGTCTCAGGTTTGGTATTAGAAGCATTGAGATATCACATCTCATGCTATAGGAAGGGTCTCAGGATTGGAATGGGGAGGACTTGGATGTCACATCTCATGCTATAGTGAGGGTCTCAAGTTTGATATTAGAAGCATTGAGATAACAAATCTCATGATATCGGAAGGGTCTCAGGATTGGAATGGGAAGGAGTTGGATATCACATCTCATGATAAAGGAAGGGTCTAAGGTTTGGAAGGGGAAAGATTTGGATATCACATCTCATGTTATAGGACGGGTCTCAGGTTTGGTATTAAAAGCATTGAGATATCAAGTCTCATGGCATAGGAAGGGTCTCAGAATTGGAATGTGAAGGAGTTGGATATCACATCTTAAGCTATAGGAAGAGTCTCAGGATTGGAATGGGAAGGAGTTTCTCACATCTCATGCCATAGTATGGGTCTCAGGTTTGGTAGAAGCATTGGGATATCACATCTCATGCTATTGGAAGGGTATCAGTATTGGATTTGGAAGGAGTTGGATATCCCATCTCATGCTATAGGAAGGGTCTCAGGTTGGAATGGGAAGGAGTTGGATATCACATTTCATGTTATAGGAAGGGTCTCAGGATTGGAATGGGAAGGACTTGGATATCATATCTCATGCTATAGGAAGGCTCTCAGGTTTGGAAGGGGAAGGAGTTGGATATCACATTTCATGTTAGAGGAAGGATCTCAGGTTTGGTATTAGAGGCCTTGAGATATCACATCTCATGCTATAGGAAGGGTCTCAGGATTGGAATGGGAAGGAGTTGGATATCACATCTCAAGCTTTAGGAAGGGTCTCAGGTTTGGTATAAGCATTGAGATAGCACATCTCATGCTATAGGAAGGGTCTCAGGATTGGAATGGGAAGGAGTTGGATATCACATCTCATGTTATAGGAAGGATCTCAGGTTTGGTATTAGAAGCATTGAGACATCACATCTCATGCTATAGGAAGGGTCTCAGGATTGGAATGGGAAGGAGTTGGATATCACATCTCATGCTATAGGAAGGGTCTCAGATTTGGTATAAGCATTGAGATATCACATCTCTGCTATCGGAAGGGTCTCAGGATTGGAATGGGAAGGAGTTGGATATCCCATCTCATGCTATAGGGAGGGTCTCAATTTTGATATTAGAAGCATTGAGATAACAAATCTCATGATATCGGAAGGGTCTCAGGAATGGAATGGGAAGGAGTTGGATATCACATCTCATGTTAAAGGAAGGGTCTAAGGTTTGGAAGGGGAAAGATTTGGATATCACATCTCATGTTATAGGACGGGTCTCAGGTTTGGTATTAGAAGCATTGAGATATCAAGTCTCATGGTATAGGAAGGGTCTCAGAATTGGAATGGGAAGGAGTTGGATATCACATCTCAAGCTATAGGAAGAGTCTCAGGATTGGAATGGGAAGGAGTTTGATATCACATCTCAAGCTTTAGGAAGGGTCTCAGGTTTGGAATGGGAAGGAGTTGGATATCACATCTCATGCTATAGGAAAGATCTCAGGTTTGGTATTAGAAGCATTGAGACATCACATCTCATGTTATAGGAAGGGTCTCAGGATTGGAATGGGAGAAAGTTGGATATCACATCTCATGCTATAGGAAGGGTCTCAGGTTTGGAAGGGGAAGGAGCTGGATATCCAATCTCATGTTATAGGACTGGTCTCAGGTTTGGTATTAGAAGCATTGAGATATCACATCGCATGCTGTAGGAAGGTTCTCAGGTTTGGAATGGGGAGGAATTGGATATCACATCTCATGTCATAGGAAGGATCTCAGGTTTGGTATTAGAAGCATTGAGATATCACATCTCATGCTATAGGAATGGTCTCAGGATTGGAATGGGAAGGAGTTGGATATTAGATTCCTGCTATAGGAAGGGTCTCATGTTTGGAATGGGAATGTGTTGGATATCACATATGCTATAGGAAGGGTCTCAGGTTTGGAACGGGAAGGAGTTGGATATCACATCTCATGTTATAGGAAGGGTCTCAGGTTTGGTATAAGCATTGAGATATCACATCTCTGCTATCGGGAATGTCTCAGGATTGGAATGGGAAGTTGTTGGATATCCCATCTCATGTTATAGGACGGGTCTCAGGTTTGTTATTAGAATCATTGAGATATCATATTGCATGCTGTAGGAAGGGTCTAAGGATTGGAATGGGAAGGAGTTGGATATCCCATCTCATGTTATAGGACGGGTCTCAGGTTTGTTATTAGAATCATTGAGATATCATATTGCATGCTGTAGGAAGGGTCTAAGGGTTGGAATGGGAAGGACTTGGATATCACATCTCATGCTATAGATAGGCTCTTAGGTTTGGAAAGGGAAGGAGTTGGATATCACATTTCATGTTAGAGGAAGGATCTCAGGTTTGGTATTAGAAGCATTGAGATATCACATCTCATGCTATAGGAAGGGTCTCAGGATTGGAATGGGAAGTAGTTGGATATCACATCTCATGCTATAGGAAGTGTCTCAGGTTTGGTATAAGCATTGAGATATCACATCTCATGCTATAGGACGGTTCTCAGGATTGGAATGGAAGTAGTTGGATATCACATCTCATGTTATAGGAAGGATCTCAGGTTTGCTATTAGAAGCATTGAGACTTCACATCTCATGCTATAGGAAGGGTCTCAGGGTTGGAAAGGGAAGGAGTTGGATATCACATCTCATCCAATAGGAAGGGTCTCAGGTTTGGAATGGGAAGGAATTGGATATCACATCTCATGTTATAGGAAGGATCTCAGGTTTGGTATTAGAAACATTGAGATATCACATCTCATGCTATAGGAAGGGTCTCAGGATTGGAATGTGAAGGATTTGGATATCACATCTCATGCTAAAGGAAGGGTCTCAGGTTTGGTAGAAGCATTGAGATATCACGTCTCTGCTATCGGAAGGGTCTCAGGATTGGATTGGGAAGGAGTTGGATATCCCTTCTCATGCTATAGGAAGGGTCTCAGGATTTGAATGGCAAGGAGTTGGATATCACATCTCATGCCATAGGAAGGGTCTCAGGTTTGGTATAAGCATTGAGATATCACATCTCTGCTATCGGAAGGGTCTCAGGATTGGATTGGGAAGGAGTTGGATATCCCTTCTCATGCTATAGGAAGTGTCTCAGGTTGGAATGGGAAGGAGTTGGATATCACATCTCATGTTATAGGAAGGGTCTCAGGATTGGAATGGGAAGGATTTGGATATCACATCTCTTGCTATAGGAAGGGTCTCAGGATTGGAATGGGAAGGAGTTGGATATCACATATGCTATAGTTAGTGTCTCAGGTTTGGAACGGGAAGGAGTTGGATATCACATCTCATGTTATAGGAAGGGTCTCAGGTTTGTTATAAGCATTGAGATATCACATCTCTGCTATCGGAAGCGGCTCAGGATTGGAATGGGAAGGAGTTGGATATCCCATCTCATGTTATAGTAAGAGTCTCTGATTTGGTATTAGAATCATTGAGATATCACATCGCATGCTGTAGGAAGGGTCTAAGGATTGGAATGGGATGGACTTGGATATCACATCTCATGCTATAGGTAGGCTCTCAGGTTTGATATAAGCATTGAGATATCACATCTCATGCTATAGGAAGGGTCTCAGGATTGGAATGGGAGGGATTTGGATATCCCATCTCATGCTATAGGAAGGCTCTCAGGTTTGGAAGGGGAAGGAGTTGGATATCACATTTTATGTTAGAGGACGGATCTCAGGTTTGGTATTGGAGGCCTTGAGATATCACATCTCATGCTATAGGAAGGGTCTCATGATTGGAATGGGAAGGAGTTGGATATCACATCTCAAGCTTTAGGAAGGGTCTCAGGTTTGGTATAAGCATTGAGATAGCACATCTCATGCTATAGGAAGGGTCTCAGGATTGGAATGGGAAGGAGTTGGATATCACATCTCATGTTATAGGAAAGATCTCAGGTTTGGTATTAGAAGCATTGAGACATCACATCTCATGTTATAGGAAGGGTCTCAGGATTGGAATGGGAAGAAGTTGGATATCACAGCTCATGCTATAGGAAGGGTCTCAGGTTTGGAAGGGGAAGGAGTTGGATATCCAATCTCATGTTATAGGACTGGTCTCAGGTTTGGTATTAGAAGCATTGAGATATCACATCGCATGCTGTAGGAAGGTTCTCAGGTTTGGTATTAGAAGCATTGAGACATCACATCTCATGCTATAGGAAGGGTCTCAGGATTGGAATGGGAATGAGTTGGATATGACATCTCATGTTATAGGAAGGATCTCAGGTTTGGTATTAGAAGCATTGAGACATCACATCTCATGCTATAGGAAGGGTCTCAGGATTGGAATGGGAAGGAGTTGGATATCACATCTCATGCTATAGGAAGGGTCTCAGATTTGGTATAAGCATTGAGATATCACATCTCATGCTATAGGAAGGGTCTCAGGATTGGATTGGGAAGGAGTTGTATATGACATCTCAGGCCATAGGAAGGGTCTCAGGATTGGTATAAGCATTGAGATATCACATCTCTGCTATCGGAAGGGTCTCAGGATTGGAATGGGAAGGAGTTGGATATCCCATCTCATGTTAAAGGAAGGGTCTCAGGTTTGGTATTAGAAGCATTGAGATATCACATCTCATGCTATAGGAAGGGTCTCAGGATTGGAATGGGGAGGACTTGGATGTCACATCTCATGCTATAGTGAGGGTCTCAAGTTTGATATTAGAAGCACATCTCATGTTATAGGAAGGATCTCAGGTTCGGTATTAGAAGCATTGCGATATCACATCTCATGCTATCGGAAGGATCTCAGGTTTGGTATTAGAAGTATTGAGATATCACATCTCATGCTATAGGAAGGGTCTCAGGATTGGAATGGGAAGGAGTTGGATATCACATCTCAAGCTTTAGGAAGGGTCTCAGGTTTGGTATAAGCATTGAGATAGCACATCTCATGCTATAGGAAGGGTCTCAGGATTGGAATGGGAAGGAGTTGGATATCACATCTCATGTTATAGGAAAGATCTCAGGTTTGGTATTAGAAGCATTGAGACATCACATCTCATGTTATAGGAAGGGTCTCAGGATTGGAATGGGAAGAAGTTGGATATCACATCTCATGCTATAGGAAGGGTCTCAGGTTTGGAAGGGGAAGGAGTTGGATATCCAATCTCATGTTATAGGACTGGTCTCAGGTTTGGTATTAGAAGAATTGAGATATCACATCGCATGCTGTAGGAAGGTTCTCAGGTTTGGTATTAGAAGCATTGAGACATCACATCTCATGCTATAGGAAGGGTCTCAGGATTGGAATGGGAAGGAGTTGGATATGACATCTCATGTTATAGGAAGGATCTCAGGTTTGGTATTAGAAGCATTGAGACATCACATCTCATGCTATAGGAAGGGTCTCAGGATTGGAATGGGAAGGAGTTGGATATCACATCTCATGCTATAGGAAGGGTCTCAGATTTGGTATAAGCATTGAGATATCACATCTCATGCTATAGGAAGGGTCTCAGGATTGGATTGGGAAGGAGTTGTATATGACATCTCAGGCCATAGGAAGGGTCTCAGGATTGGTATAAGCATTGAGATATCACATCTCTGCTATCGGAAGGGTCTCAGGATTGGAATGGGAAGGAGTTGGATATCCCATCTCATGTTAAAGGAAGGGTCTCAGGTTTGGTATTAGAAGCATTGAGATATCACATCTCATGCTATAGGAAGGGTCTCAGGATTGGAATGGGGAGGACTTGGATGTCACATCTCATGCTATAGTGAGGGTCTCAAGTTTGATATTAGAAGCATTGAGATAACAAATCTCATGATATCGGAAGGGTCTCAGGATTGGAATGGGAAGGAGTTGGATATCACATCTCATGATAAAGGAAGGGTCTAAGGTTTGGAAGGGGAAAGATTTGGATATCACATCTCATGTTATAGGACGGGTCTCAGGTTTGGTATTAAAAGCATTGAGATATCAAGTCTCATGGCATAGGAAGGGTCTCAGAATTGGAATGTGAAGGAGTTGGATATCACATCTTAAGCTATAGGAAGAGTCTCAGGATTGGAATGGGAAGGAGTTTCTCACATCTCATGCCATAGTATGGGTCTCAGGTTTGGTAGAAGCATTGGGATATCACATCTCATGCTATTGGAAGGGTATCAGTATTGGATTTGGAAGGAGTTGGATATCCCATCTCATGCTATAGGAAGGGTCTCAGGTTGGAATGGGAAGGAGTTGGATATCACATTTCATGTTATAGGAAGGGTCTCAGGATTGGAATGGGAAGGACTTGGATATCATATCTCATGCTATAGGAAGGCTCTCAGGTTTGGAAGGGGAAGGAGTTGGATATCACATTTCATGTTAGAGGAAGGATCTCAGGTTTGGTATTAGAGGCCTTGAGATATCACATCTCATGCTATAGGAAGGGTCTCAGGATTGGAATGGGAAGGAGTTGGATATCACATCTCAAGCTTTAGGAAGGGTCTCAGGTTTGGTATAAGCATTGAGATAGCACATCTCATGCTATAGGAAGGGTCTCAGGATTGGAATGGGAAGGAGTTGGATATCACATCTCATGTTATAGGAAGGATCTCAGGTTTGGTATTAGAAGCATTGAGACATCACATCTCATGCTATAGGAAGGGTCTCAGGATTGGAATGGGAAGGAGTTGGATATCACATCTCATGCTATAGGAAGGGTCTCAGATTTGGTATAAGCATTGAGATATCACATCTCTGCTATCGGAAGGGTCTCAGGATTGGAATGGGAAGGAGTTGGATATCCCATCTCATGCTATAGGGAGGGTCTCAATTTTGATATTAGAAGCATTGAGATAACAAATCTCATGATATCGGAAGGGTCTCAGTAATGGAATGGGAAGGAGTTGGATATCACATCTCATGATAAAGGAAGGGTCTAAGGTTTGGAAGGGGAAAGATTTGGATATCACATCTCATGTTATAGGACGGGTCTCAGGTTTGGTATTAGAAGCATTGAGATATCAAGTCTCATGGTATAGGAAGGGTCTCAGAATTGGAATGGGAAGGAGTTGGATATCACATCTCAAGCTATAGGAAGAGTCTCAGGATTGGAATGGGAAGGAGTTTGATATCACATCTCAAGCTTTAGGAAGGGTCTCAGGTTTGGAATGGGAAGGAGTTGGATATCACATCTCATGCTATAGGAAAGATCTCAGGTTTGGTATTAGAAGCATTGAGACATCACATCTCATGTTATAGGAAGGGTCTCAGGATTGGAATGGGAGAAAGTTGGATATCACATCTCATGCTATAGGAAGGGTCTCAGGTTTGGAAGGGGAAGGAGCTGGATATCCAATCTCATGTTATAGGACTGGTCTCAGGTTTGGTATTAGAAGCATTGAGATATCACATCGCATGCTGTAGGAAGGTTCTCAGGTTTGGAATGGGGAGGAATTGGATATCACATCTCATGTCATAGGAAGGATCTCAGGTTTGGTATTAGAAGCATTGAGATATCACATCTCATGCTATAGGAATGGTCTCAGGATTGGAATGGGAAGGAGTTGGATATTAGATTCCTGCTATAGGAAGGGTCTCATGTTTGGAATGGGAATGTGTTGGATATCACATATGCTATAGGAAGGGTCTCAGGTTTGGAACGGGAAGGAGTTGGATATCACATCTCATGTTATAGGAAGGGTCTCAGGTTTGGTATAAGCATTGAGATATCACATCTCTGCTATCGGGAATGTCTCAGGATTGGAATGGGAAGTTGTTGGATATCCCATCTCATGTTATAGGACGGGTCTCAGGTTTGTTATTAGAATCATTGAGATATCATATTGCATGCTGTAGGAAGGGTCTAAGGATTGGAATGGGAAGGAGTTGGATATCCCATCTCATGTTATAGGACGGGTCTCAGGTTTGTTATTAGAATCATTGAGATATCATATTGCATGCTGTAGGAAGGGTCTAAGGGTTGGAATGGGAAGGACTTGGATATCACATCTCATGCTATAGATAGGCTCTTAGGTTTGGAAAGGGAAGGAGTTGGATATCACATTTCATGTTAGAGGAAGGATCTCAGGTTTGGTATTAGAAGCATTGAGATATCACATCTCATGCTATAGGAAGGGTCTCAGGATTGGAATGGGAAGTAGTTGGATATCACATCTCATGCTATAGGAAGTGTCTCAGGTTTGGTATAAGCATTGAGATATCACATCTCATGCTATAGGACGGGTCTCAGGATTGGAATGGAAGGAGTTGGATATCACATCTCATGTTATAGGAAGGATCTCAGGTTTGCTATTAGAAGCATTGAGACATCACATCTCATGCTATAGGAAGGGTCTCAGGGTTGGAAAGGGAAGGAGTTGGATATCACATCTCATCCAATAGGAAGGGTCTCAGGTTTGGAATGGGAAGGAATTGGATATCACATCTCATGTTATAGGAAGGATCTCAGGTTTGGTATTAGAAACATTGAGATATCACATCTCATGCTATAGGAAGGGTCTCAGGATTGGAATGTGAAGGATTTGGATATCACATCTCATGCTAAAGGAAGGGTCTCAGGTTTGGTAGAAGCATTGAGATATCACGTCTCTGCTATCGGAAGGGTCTCAGGATTGGATTGGGAAGGAGTTGGATATCCCTTCTCATGCTATAGGAAGGGTCTCAGGATTTGAATGGCAAGGAGTTGGATATCACATCTCATGCCATAGGAAGGGTCTCAGGTTTGGTATAAGCATTGAGATATCACATCTCTGCTATCGGAAGGGTCTCAGGATTGGATTGGGAAGGAGTTGGATATCCCTTCTCATGCTATAGGAAGTGTCTCAGGTTGGAATGGGAAGGAGTTGGATATCACATCTCATGTTATAGGAAGGGTCTCAGGATTGGAATGGGAAGGATTTGGATATCACATCTCTTGCTATAGGAAGGGTCTCAGGATTGGAATGGGAAGGAGTTGGATATCACATATGCTATAGTTAGTGTCTCAGGTTTGGAACGGGAAGGAGTTGGATATCACATCTCATGTTATAGGAAGGGTCTCAGGTTTGTTATAAGCATTGAGATATCACATCTCTGCTATCGGAAGCGGCTCAGGATTGGAATGGGAAGGAGTTGGATATCCCATCTCATGTTATAGTAAGAGTCTCTGATTTGGTATTAGAATCATTGAGATATCACATCGCATGCTGTAGGAAGGGTCTAAGGATTGGAATGGGATGGACTTGGATATCACATCTCATGCTATAGGTAGGCTCTCAGGTTTGATATAAGCATTGAGATATCACATCTCATGCTATAGGAAGGGTCTCAGGATTGGAATGGGAGGGATTTGGATATCCCATCTCATGCTATAGGAAGGCTCTCAGGTTTGGAAGGGGAAGGAGTTGGATATCACATTTTATGTTAGAGGACGGATCTCAGGTTTGGTATTGGAGGCCTTGAGATATCACATCTCATGCTATAGGAAGGGTCTCATGATTGGAATGGGAAGGAGTTGGATATCACATCTCAAGCTTTAGGAAGGGTCTCAGGTTTGGTATAAGCATTGAGATAGCACATCTCATGCTATAGGAAGGGTCTCAGGATTGGAATGGGAAGGAGTTGGATATCACATCTCATGTTATAGGAAAGATCTCAGGTTTGGTATTAGAAGCATTGAGACATCACATCTCATGTTATAGGAAGGGTCTCAGGATTGGAATGGGAAGAAGTTGGATATCACAGCTCATGCTATAGGAAGGGTCTCAGGTTTGGAAGGGGAAGGAGTTGGATATCCAATCTCATGTTATAGGACTGGTCTCAGGTTTGGTATTAGAAGCATTGAGATATCACATCGCATGCTGTAGGAAGGTTCTCAGGTTTGGTATTAGAAGCATTGAGACATCACATCTCATGCTATAGGAAGGGTCTCAGGATTGGAATGGGAAGGAGTTGGATATGACATCTCATGTTATAGGAAGGATCTCAGGTTTGGTATTAGAAGCATTGAGACATCACATCTCATGCTATAGGAAGGGTCTCAGGATTGGAATGGGAAGGAGTTGGATATCACATCTCATGCTATAGGAAGGGTTTCAGATTTGGTATAAGCATTGAGATATCACATCTCATGCTATAGGAAGGGTCTCAGGATTGGATTGGGAAGGAGTTGTATATGACATCTCAGGCCATAGGAAGGGTCTCAGGATTGGTATAAGCATTGAGATATCACATCTCTGCTATCGGAAGGGTCTCAGGATTGGAATGGGAAGGAGTTGGATATCCCATCTCATGTTAAAGGAAGGGTCTCAGGTTTGGTATTAGAAGCATTGAGATATCACATCTCATGCTATAGGAAGGGTCTCAGGATTGGAATGGGGAGGACTTGGATGTCACATCTCATGCTATAGTGAGGGTCTCAAGTTTGATATTAGAAGCACATCTCATGTTATAGGAAGGATCTCAGGTTTGGTATTAGAAGCATTGCGATATCACATCTCATGCTATCGGAAGGATCTCAGGTTTGGTATTAGAAGTATTGAGATATCACATCTCATGCTATAGGAAGGGTCTCAGGATTGGAATGGGAAGGAGTTGGATATCACATCTCATGCTAAAGGAAGGGTCTCAGGTTTGGTAGAATCATTGAGATATCACATCTCATGCTATAGGAAGGGTCTCAGGATTGGAATGGGAAGGACTTAGATATCACATATCATGCTATAGGGAGGGTCTCAGTTTTGATATTAGAAGCATTGAGATATCACATCTCATGCTATCGGAAGTGTCTCAGGATTGGAATGGGAAGGAGCTGGATATCACATCTCATGCTAAAGGAAGGGTCTCAGGTTTGGAACGGGAAGGAGTTGGATATCACATCTCATGTTATAGGAAGGGTCTCAGGTTTGGTATAAACATTGAGATATCACATCTCTGCTAAACCAGAGACTCTTACTATAACATGAGATGGGATATCCAACTCCTTCCCATTCCAATCCTGAGCCGCTTCCGATAGCAGAGATGTGATATCTCAATGCTTTACCAAACCTGAGACCCTTCCTATAACATGAGATGTGATATCCAACTCCTTCCCGTTCCAAACCTGAGACACTAACTATAGCATATGTGATATCCAACTCCTTCCCATTCCAAACATGAGACCCTTCCTATAGCAAGAAAGTAATATCCAACTCCTACCCATTCCAATCCTGAGACCCTTCCTATAGCAAGAGATGTGATATCCAAATCCTTCCCATTCCAATCCTGAGACCCTTCCTATAACATGAGATGTGATATCCAACTCCTTCCCATTCCAACCTGAGACACTTCCTATAGCATGAGAAGGGATATCCAACTCCTTCCCAATCCAATCCTGAGACCCTTCCGATAGCAGAGATGTGATATCTCAATGCTTATACCAAACCTGAGACCCTTCCTATGGCATGAGATGTGATATCCAACTCCTTGCCATTCAAATCCTGAGACCCTTCCTATAGCATGAGAAGGGATATCCAACTCCTGCCCAATCCAATCCTGAGACCCTTCCGATAGCAGAGACGTGATATCTCAATGCTTCTACCAAACCTGAGACCCTTCCTTTAGCATGAGATGTGATATCCAAATCCTTCACATTCCAATCCTGAGACCCTTCCTATAGCATGAGATGTGATATCTCAATGCTTCTAATACCAAACCTGAGATCCTTCCTATAACATAAGATGTGATATCCAATCCCTTCCCATTCCAAACCTGAGACCCTTCCTATTGGATGAGAGGTGATATCCAACTCCTTCCCATTCCAACCCTGAGACCCTTCCTATAGCATGAGATGTGATGTCTCAATGCTTCTAATACCAAACCTGAGATCCTTCCTATAACATGAGATGTGATATCCAACTCCTTCCATTCCAATCCTGAGACCCGTCCTATAGCATTAGATGTGATATCTCAATGCTTATACCAAACCTGAGACCCTTCCTATAGCATGAGATGTGATATCCAACTACTTCCCATTCCAATCCTGAGACCCTTCCTATAGCATGAGATGTGATATCTCAATGCTTCTAATACCAAACCTGAGATCCTTCCTCTAACATGAAATGTGATATCCAACTCCTTCCCTTTCCAAACCTAAGAGCATATCTATAGCATGAGATGTGATATCCAAGTCCTTCCCATTCCAACCCTTAGACCCTTCCTACAGCATGCAATATGATATCTCAATGATTCTAATAACAAACCTGAGACCCGTCCTATAACATGAGATGGGATATCCAACTCCTTCCCATTCCAATCCTGAGACACTTCCGATAGCAGAGATGTGATATCTCAATGCTTATACCAAACCTGAGACCCTTCCTATAACATGAGATGTGATATCCAAATCCTTCCCGTTCCAAACCTGAGACCCTTCCTTTAGCATGAGATGTGATATCCAGCTCAATCCCATTCCAATCCTGAGACACTTCCGATAGCATGAGATGTGATATCTCAATGCTTCTAATATCAAAACTGAGACCCTCCCTATAGCATGATATGTGATATCTAAGTCCTTCCCATTCCAATCCTGAGACACTCCCTATAGCATGAGATGTGATATCCAACTCTTTCCCATTCCAATCCTGAGACCCTTCCTATAGCATGAGATATGATATCTCAATACTTCTAATACCAAACGTGAGATCCTTCCGATAACATGAGATGTGATATCCAAATCCTTCCCCTTCCAAACCTGAGACCCTCCCTTTAGCATGAGATGTGATATCCAACTCCTTCCCATTCCAATCCTGAGACCCTTCTGATAGCATGAGATGTGATATCTCAATGCTTCTAATACCAAACCTGAGATCCTTCCGATAGCATGAGATGTGATATCTCAATGCTTCTAATACCAAACCTGAGATCCTTCCTATAACATGAGATGTGATATCCAAATCCTTCCCCTTCCAAACCTGAGACCCTCACTTTAGCATGAGATGTGATATCCAACTCCTTCCCATTCCATTCCTGAGACCCTTCTGATAGCATGAGATGTGATATCTCAATGCCTCTAATACCAAACCTGAGCTCCTACCTCTAACATGAAATGTGATATCCAACTCTTTCCCCTTCCAAACCTGAGAGCCTTCCTATAGCATGAGATGTGATATCCAAGTCCTTCCCATTCCAATCCTGAGACCCTTCCTATAGCTTGAGATGTGATATCCAACTCCTTCCCATTCCAATTCTGAGACCCTTCCTATACTCTGAGACTTGATATCTCAATGCTTCTAATACCAAACCTGAGACCCGTAATATAACATGAGATGTGATATCCAAATCCTTCCCCTTCCAAACCTTAGACCCTTCCTTTATCATGAGATGTGATATCCAACTCCTTCCCATTCCAATCCTGAGACCCTTCCGATATCATGAGATGTGATATCTCAAAGCTTCTAATATCAAACTTGAGACCCTCCCTATAGCATGAGATGTGATATCCAAGTCCTTCCTATTCCAATCCTGAGACCCTTCCTATAGCATGAGATGTGATATCTCAATGCTTCTAATACCAAACCTGAGACCCTTCCTATAACATGAGATGGGAATATCCAACTCCTTCCCATTCCAATCCTGAGACCCTTCCGATAGCAGAGATGTGATATCTCAATGCTTATACCAAACCTGAGACCCTTCCTATGGCATGAGATGTGATATCCAACTCCTTGCCATTCAAATCCTGAGACCCTTCCTATAGCATGAGAAGGGATATCCAACTCCTTCCCAATCCAATCCTGAGACCCTTCCGATAGCAGAGACGTGATATCTCAATGCTTCTACCAAACCTGAGACCCTTCCTTTAGCATGAGATGTGATATCCAAATCCTTCACATTCCAATCCTGAGACCCTTCCTATAGCATGAGATGTGATATCTCAATGCTTCTAATACCAAACCTGAGATCCTTCCTATAACATGAGATGTGATATCAAATTCCTTCCCATTCCAAACCTGAGACCCTTCCTATTGGATGAGATGTGATATCCAACTCCTTCCCATTCCAACCCTGAGACCCTTCCTATAGCATGAGATGTGATGTCTCAATGCTTCTAATACCAAACCTGAGATCCTTCCTATAACATGAGATGTGATATCCAACTCCTTCCATTCCAATCCTGAGACCCGTCCTGTAGCATGAGATGTGATATCTCAATGCTTATACCAAACCTGAGACCCTTCCTATAGCATGAGATGTGATATCCAACTACTTCCCATTCCAATCCTGAGACCCTTCCTATAGCATGAGATGTGATATCCAAGTCCTTCCCATTCCAACCTTGAGACCCTTCCTATAGCATGAGATGTGATGTCTCAATGCTTCTAATACCAAACCTGAGATCCTTCCTATAACATGAGATGTGATATCCAACTCCTTCCATTCCAATCCTGAGACCCGTCCTATAGCATTAGATGTGATATCTCAATGCTTATACCAAACCTGAGACCCTTCCTATAGCATGAGATGTGATATCCAACTACTTCCCATTCCAATCCTGAGACTCTTCCTATAGCATGAGATGTGATATCTCAATGCTTCTAATACCAAACCTGAGATCCTTCCTCTAACATGAAATGTGATATCCAACTCCTTCCCTTTCCAAACCTAAGAGCCTATCTATAGCATGAGATGTGATATCCAAGTCCTTCCCATTCCAACCCTTAGACCCTTCCTACAGCATGCAATATGATATCTCAATGATTCTAATAACAAACCTGAGACCCGTCCTATAACATGAGATGGGATATCCAACTCCTTCCCATTCCAATCCTGAGACACTTCCGATAGCAGAGATGTGATATCTCAATGCTTATACCAAACCTGAGACCCTTCCTATAACATGAGATGTGATATCCAAATCCTTCCCGTTCCAAACCTGAGACCCTTCCTTTAGCATGAGATGTGATATCCAGCTCCTTCCCATTCCAATCCTGAGACACTTCCGATAGCATGAGATGTGATATCTCAATGCTTCTAATATCAAAACTGAGACCCCCCCTATAGCATGATATGTGATATCTAAGTCCTTCCCATTCCAATCCTGAGACACTCCCTATAGCATGAGATGTGATATCCAACTCTTTCCCATTCCAATCCTGAGACCCTTCCTATAGCATGAGATATGATATCTCAATACTTCCAATACCAAACGTGAGATCCTTCCGATAACATGAGATGTGATATCCAAATCCTTCCCCTTCCAAACCTGAGACCCTCCCTTTAGCATGAGATGTGATATCCAACTCCTTCCCATTCCAATCCTGAGACCCTTCTGATAGCATGAGATGTGATATCTCAATGCTTCTAATACCAAACCTGAGATCCTTCCGATAGCATGAGATGTGATATCTCAATGCTTCTAATACCAAACCTGAGATCCTTCCTATAACATGAGATGTGATATCCAAATCCTTCCCCTTCCAAACCTGAGACCCTCCCTTTAGCATGAGATGTGATATCCAACTCCTTCCCATTCCATTCCTGAGACCCTTCTGATAGCATGAGATGTGATATCTCAATGCCTCTAATACCAAACCTGAGACCTCTAACATGAAATGTGATATCCAACTCTTTCCCCTTCCAAACCTGAGAGCCTTCCTATAGCATGAGATGTGATATCCAAGTCCTTCCCATTCCAATCCTGAGACCCTTCCTATAGCTTGAGATGTGATATCCAACTCCTTCCCATTCCAATTCTGAGACCCTTCCTATACTCTGAGACTTGATATCTCAATGCTTCTAATACCAAACCTGAGACCCGTAATATAACATGAGATGTGATATCCAAATCCTTCCCCTTCCAAACCTTAGACCCTTCCTTTATCATGAGATGTGATATCCAACTCCTTCCCATTCCAATCCTGAGACCCTTCCGATATCATGAGATGTGATATCTCAAAGCTTCTAATATCAAACTTGAGACCCTCCCTATAGCATGAGATGTGATATCCAAGTCCTTCCCATTCCAATCCTGAGACACTTCCTATAGCATGAGATGTGATATCTCAATGCTTCTAATACCAAACCTGAGACCCTTCCTATAACATGAGATGGGAATATTCAACTCCTTCCCATTCCAATCCTGAGACCCTTCCGATAGCAGAGATGTGATATCTCAATGCTTATACCAAACCTGAGACCCTTCCTATGGCATGAGATGTGATATCCAACTCCTTGCCATTCAAATCCTGAGACCCTTCCTATAGCATGAGAAGGGATATCCAACTCCTTCCCAATCCAATCCTGAGACCCTTCCGATAGCAGAGACGTGATATCTCAATGCTTCTACCAAACCTGAGACCCTTCCTTTAGCATGAGATGTGATATCCAAATCCTTCACATTCCAATCCTGAGACCCTTCCTATAGCATGAGATGTGATATCTCAATGCTTCTAATACCAAACCTGAGATCCTTCCTATAACATAAGATGTGATATCCAATTCCTTCCCATTCCAAACCTGAGACCCTTCCTATTGGATGAGATGTGATATCCAACTCCTTCCCATTCCAACCCTGAGACCCTTCCTATAGCATGAGATGTGATGTCTCAATGCTTCTAATACCAAACCTGAGATCCTTCCTATAACATGAGATGTGATATCCAACTCCTTCCATTCCAATCCTGAGACCCGTCCTATAGCATGAGATGTGATATCTCAATGCTTATACCAAACCTGAGACCCTTCCTATAGCATGAGATGTGATATCCAACTACTTCCCATTCCAATCCTGAGACCCTTCCTATAGCATGAGATGTGATATCTCAATGCTTCTAATACCAAACATGAGATCCTTCCTCTAACATGAAATGTGATATCCAACTCCTTCCCTTTCCAAACCTAAGAGCCTATCTATAGCATGAGATGTGATATCCAAGTCCTTCCCATTCCAATCCTTAGACCCTTCCTACAGCATGCAATATGATATCTCAATGATTCTAATAACAAACCTGAGACCCGTCCTATAGCATGAGATATGATATCCAAGTCCTTCCCATTCCAATCCTGAGACCCTTCCTATAACATGAAATGTTATATCCAACTCCTTCCCATTCCAACCTGAGACCCTTCCTATAGCATGAGATGGGATATCCAACTTCTTCCAAATCCAATACTGATACCCTTCCGATAGCAAGAGATGTGATATCCCAATGCTTCTACCAAACCTGAGACCCATACTATGGCATGAGATGTGATATCAAACTCCTTTCCACTCCAATCCTGAGACCCTTCCTATAGCTTGAGGTGTGATATCCAACTCCTTCCCATTCCAATTCTGAGACCCTTCTTATACCATGAGACTTGATATCTCAATACTTCTAATACCAAACCTGAGACCCGTCCTATAACATGAGATGTGATATCCAAATCCTTCCCCTTCCAAACCTTAGACCCTTCCTTTATCATGAGATGTGGTATCCAACTCCTTCCCATTCCAATCCTGAGACCCTTCTGATAGCATGAGATGTGATATCTCAATGCTTCTAATACCAAACCTGAGATCCTTCCGATAGCATGAGATGTGATATCTCAATGCTTCTAATACCAAACCTGAGATCCTTCCTATAACATGAGATGTGATATCCAAATCCTTCCCCTTCCAAACCTGAGACCCTCCCTATAACATGAAATGTGATATCCAACTCCTTCCCATTCCAACCTGAGACCCTTCCTATAGCATGAGATGGGATATCCAACTTCTTCCAAATCCAATACTGATACCCTTCCGATAGCAAGAGATGTGATATCCCAATGCTTCTACCAAACCTGAGACCCATACTATGGCATGAGATGTGATATCAAACTCCTTTCCATTCCAATCCTGAGACCCTTCCTATAGCTTGAGGTGTGATATCCAACTCCTTCCCATTCCAATTCTGAGACCCTTCTTATACCATGAGACTTGATATCTCAATACTTCTAATACCAAACCTGAGACCCGTCCTATAACATGAGATGTGATATCCAAATCCTTCCCCTTCCAAACCTTAGACCCTTCCTTTATCATGAGATGTGGTATCCAACTCCTTCCCATTCCAATCCTGAGACCCTTCTGATAGCATGAGATGTGATATCTCAATGCTTCTAATACCAAACCTGAGATCCTTCCGATAGCATGAGATGTGATATCTCAATGCTTCTAATATCAAACTTGAGACCCTCGCTATAGCATGAGATGTGATATCCAAGTCCTTCCCATTCCAATCCTGAGACCCTTCCTATAGCATGAGATGTGATATCTCAATGCTTCTAATACCAAACCTGAGACCCTTCCTATAACATGAGATGGGAATATCCAACTCCTTCCCATTCCAATCCTGAGACCCTTCCGATAGCAGAGATGTGATATCTCAATGCTTATACCAAACCTGAGACCCTTCCTATGGCATGAGATGTGATATCCAACTCCTTGCCATTCAAATCCTGAGACCCTTCCTATAGCATGAGAAGGGATATCCAACTCCTTCCCAATCCAATCCTGAGACCCTTCCGATAGCAGAGACGTGATATCTCAATGCTTCTACCAAACCTGAGACCCTTCCTTTAGCATGAGATGTGATATCCAAATCCTTCACATTCCAATCCTGAGACCCTTCCTATAGCATGAGATGTGATATCTCAATGCTTCTAATACCAAACCTGAGATCCTTCCTATAAAATGAGATGTGATATCCAATTCCTTCCCATTCCAAACCTGAGACCCTTCCTATTGGATGAGATGTGATATCCAACTCCTTCCCATTCCAACCCTGAGACCCTTCCTATAGCATGAGATGTGATGTCTCAATGCTTCTAATACCAAACCTGAGATCCTTCCTATAACATGAGATGTGATATCCAACTCCTTCCATTCCAATCCTGAGACCCGTCCTATAGCATGAGATGTGATATCTCAATGCTTATACCAAACCTGAGACCCTTCCTATAGCATGAGATGTGATATCCAACTACTTCCCATTCCAATCCTGAGACCCTTCCTATAGCATGAGATGTGATATCTCAATGCTTCTAATACCAAACCTGAGATCCTTCCTCTAACATGAAATGTGATATCCAACTCCTTCCCTTTCCAAACCTAAGAGCCTATCTATAGCATGAGATGTGATATCCAAGTCCTTCCCATTCCAATCCTTAGACCCTTCCTACAGCATGCAATATGATATCTCAATGATTCTAATAACAAACCTGAGACCCGTCCTATAGCATGAGATATGATATCCAAGTCCTTCCCATTCCAATCCTGAGACCCTTCATATAACATGAAATGTGATTTCCAACTCCTTCCCATTCCAACCTGAGACCCTTCCTATAGCATGAGATGGGATATCCAACTTCTTCCAAATCCAATACTGATACCCTTCCGATAGCATGAGATGTGATATCCCAATGCTTCTACCAAACCTGAGACCCATACTATGGCATGAGATGTGATATCAAACTCCTTTCCATTCCAATCCTGAGACCCTTCCTATAGCTTGAGGTGTGATATCCAACTCCTTCCCATTCCAATTCTGAGACCCTTCTTATACCATGAGACTTGATATCTCAATGCTTCTAATACCAAACCTGAGACCCGTCCTATAACATGAGATGTGATATCCAAATCCTTCCCCTTCCAAACCTTAGACCCTTCCTTTATCATGAGATGTGGTATCCAACTCCTTCCCATTCCAATCCTGAGACCCTTCTGATAGCATGAGATGTGATATCTCAATGCTTCTAATACCAAACCTGAGATCCTTCCGATAGCATGAGATGTGATATCTCAATGCTTCTTAAACCAAACCTGAGATCCTTCCTATAACATGAGATGTGATATCCAAATCCTTCCCCTTCCAAACCTGAGACCCTCCCTTTAGCATGAGATGTGATATCCAACTCCTTCCCATTCCATTCCTGAGACCCTTCTGATAGCATGAGATGTGATATCTCAATGCCTCTAACACCAAACCTGAGATCCTACCTCTAACATGAAATGTGATATCCAACTCTTTCCCCTTCCAAACCTGAGAGCCTTCCTATAGCATGAGATGTGATATCCAGGTCCTTCCCATTCCAATCCAGAGACCCTTCCTATAGCTTGAGATGTGATATCCAACTCCTTCCCATTCCAATTCTGAGACCCTTCCTATACTCTGAGACTTGATATCTCAATGCTTCTAATACCAAACCTGAGACCCGTAATATAACATGAGATGTGATATCCAAATCCTTCCCCTTCCAAACCTTAGACCCTTCCTTTATCATGAGATGTGATATCCAACTCCTTCCCATTCCAATCCTGAGACCCTTCCGATATCATGAGATGTGATATCTCAAAGCTTCTAATATCAAACTTGAGACCCTCCCTATAGCATGAGATGTGATATCCAAGTCCTTCCCATTCCAATCCTGAGACCCTTCCTATAGCATGAGATGTGATATCTCAATGCTTCTAATACCAAACCTGAGACCCTTCCTATAACATGAGATGGGAATATCCAACTCCTTCCCATTCCAATCCTGAGACCCTTCCGATAGCAGAGATGTGATATCTCATTGCTTATACCAAACCTGAGACCCTTCCTATGGCATGAGATGTGATATCCAACTCCTTGCCATTCAAATCCTGAGACCCTTCCTATAGCATGAGAAGGGATATCCAACTCCTTCCCAATCCAATCCTGAGACCCTTCCGATAGCAGAGACGTGATATCTCAATGCTTCTACCAAACCTGAGACCCTTCCTTTAGCATGAGATGTGATATCCAAATCCTTCACATTCCAATCCTGAGACCCTTCCTATAGCATGAGATGTGATATCTCAATGCTTCTAATACCAAACCTGAGATCCTTCCTATAACATGAGATGTGATATCCAATTCCTTCCCATTCCAAACCTGAGACCCTTCCTATTGGATGAGATGTGATATCCAACTCCTTCCCATTCCAACCCTGAGACCCTTCCTATAGCATGAGATGTGATGTCTCAATGCTTCTAATACCAAACCTGAGATCCTTCCTATAACATGAGATGTGATATCCAACTCCTTCCATTCCAATCCTGAGACCCGTCCTATAGCATGAGATGTGATATCTCAATGCTTATACCAAACCTGAGACCCTTCCTATAGCATGAGATGTGATATCCAACTACTTCCCATTCCAATCCTGAGACCCTTCCTATAGCATGAGATGTGATATTCTCAATGCTTCTAATACCAAACCTGAGATCCTTCCTCTAACATGAAATGTGATATCCAACTCCTTCCCTTTCCAAACCTAAGAGCCTATCTATAGCATGAGATGTGATATCCAAGTCCTTCCCATTCCAATCCTTAGACCCTTCCTACAGCATGCAATATGATATCTCAATGATTCTAATAACAAACCTGAGACCCGTCCTATAGCATGAGATATGATATCCAAGTCCTTCCCATTCCAATCCTGAGACCCTTCCTATAACATGAAATGTGATATCCAACTCCTTCCCATTCCAACCTGAGACCCTTCCTATAGCATGAGATGGGATATCCAACTTCTTCCAAATCCAATACTGATACCCTTCCGATAGCATGAGATGTGATATCCCAATGCTTCTACCAAACCTGAGACCCATACTATGGCATGAGATGTGATATCAAACTCCTTTCCATTCCAATCCTGAGACCCTTCCTATAGCTTGAGGTGTGATATCCAACTCCTCCCCATTCCAATTCTGAGACCCTTCTTATACCAGGAGACTTGATATCTCAATGCTTCTAATACCAAACCTGAGACCCGTCCTATAACATGAGATGTGATATCCAAATCCTTCCCCTTCCAAACCTTAGACCCTTCCTTTATCATGAGATGTGGTATCCAACTCCTTCCCATTCCAATCCTGAGACCCTTCCGATATCATGAGATTTGTTATCTCAATGCTTCTAATATCAAACTTGAGACCCTCCCTATAGCATGAGATGTGACATCCAAGTCCTTCCCATTCCAATCCTGAGACCCTTCCTATAGCATGAGATGTGATATCTCTATGCTTCTAATACCAAACCTGAGACCCTTCCTATAACATGAGATGGGATATCCAACTCCTTCCCATTCCAATCCTGAGACCCTTCCGATAGCAGAGATGTGATATCTCAATGCTTATACCAAACCTGAGACCCTTCCTATGGCCTGAGATGTCATATACAACTCCTTCCCATTCCAATCCTGAGACCCTTCCTTTAGCATGAGATGTGATATCTCAATGCTTATACCAAATCTGAGACCCTTCCTATAGCATGAGATGTGATATCCAAATCCTTCCCATTCCAATCCTGAGACCCTTCCTATAGCATGAGATGTGATATCTCAATGCTTATACCAAACCTGAGAGCCTACCTATAGCATGAGATGTGATATCCAAGTCCATCCCATTCCAATCCTTAGACCCTTCCTACAGCATGCAATGTGATATCTCAATGATTCTAATACCAAATCAGAGACTCTTACTATAACATGAGATGGGATATCCAACTCCTTCCCATTCCAATCCTGAGCCGCTTCCGATAGCAGAGATGTGATATCTCAATGCTTATACCAAACCTGAGACCCTTCCTATAACATGAGATGTGATATCCAACTCCTTCCCGTTCCAAACCTGAGACACTAACTATAGCATATGTGATATCCAACTCCTTCCCGTTCCAAACATGAGACCCTTCCTATAGCAAGAAAGTAATATCCAACTCCTACCCATTCCAATCCTGAGACCCTTCCTATAGCAAGAGATGTGATATCCAAATCCTTCCCATTCCAATCCTGAGACCCTTCCTATAACATGAGATGTGATATCCAACTCCTTCCCATTCCAACCTGAGACACTTCCTATAGCATGAGAAGGGATATCCAACTCCTTCCCAATCCAATCCTGAGACCCTTCCGATAGCAGAGATGTGATATCTCAATGCTTATACCAAACCTGAGACGCTTCCTATGGCATGAGATGTGATATCCAACTCCTTGCCATTCAAATCCTGAGACCCTTCCTATAGCATGAGAAGGGATATCCAACTCCTTCCCAATCCAATCCTGAGACCCTTCTGTTAAGACAGATTTCTGAACTCTGTCCTGGTGGCGCAGAAGTTCAGAAGGCCAACCTAATTACTTGGAACAGGGTAACCTCTGGACAAGCCAGACCAATCAAGGTAGCGATCGCGGCGGTCAAGACTAGGTCTCAAGAGGGGTGAGGGTGAGGGTGACTGAAAGCCCGCAATGAGCACACAAAGCAAGAGCGCTTACAAACTACTCCAAACAGTTGTTATATGAAAAATAGATACACATTTATTTTAAGGCCTTTAAAATAATGACCGTAGCGAGAAAATCACAATATCACAATATTAAACCAACACATACCATATCAACACAATATATATACAAATACACAGTCGCAAGCGTTTAAAGCACGAAATATGTAGTCCCCCTGAAAGGAAAGGAAAACAGGCAGTGCGATAACGCTTTAGACTCAGTTCGCCTTCAGAGGCACCTAACTAGATGGAAGTCCGAGCCCTGCGAAGAGTGGAGCCTTGTGCTCAAAGTACCTGCCACGCCGGTGCCAACGGGCAAAAGGGGAAGCTCTTCGGAGGAAGTCAGGCAGTTCGGGTTAGTGCACAGCAGAAGGAGAACAGGTTCCGCAACTCAAGCGCAGCCTCCACAGCGGGCAGAAGCAGAGCGCGAGTACGGCCAAAAGGGGGCTGTTTTTACACAGCAGGGAAAAGCAATGGGATACTGCAGGAGGGCGACCAGATCCTAGCTAAACTACTCACCGGTCCCCGAAGCAAGCAGACCCAGGCTTCTCCACGTTAGTTTCAGCAGCTGGCAGGTTCAGAAGAGCAGGGAACGCCTCGTAGTCGTGTAGAGCAAAAAGACGTCCCAATCGACGAAACCAGCACAGGTTTGTTGCCGCAGCAGGACAACGGAGCGGCCGTGTTTATTCAAGCCAAATGTACACTCCTCCCTTCAGACTTGGGAACGCCAAGTGTACGAAGCGTGGGAGAGTGACAAGGACTCGAAATACAACACAACCTGGCGGCAGTTACAGAGCAGGACTCCCTTGTAAGCTGGTCAGTCAACTGGATGGCCCAGAGACACTTCCGAAGGCTTACTTGGCAGGAGAGGATGAAGTCGCCGGGAATAGCTGTTCCTGCTATTCCAAAGGTCGAAGCACCAGTACAGGCCTTCTGGTTCGATCCAAGGAGGAAAGGGCTTCACAGGACGACCGCAGTGCAAAGGAGGATTCCTTCAGCGGGTCACCAGCGATTCCTCGGTCCAGCCTCTTGGTTGCAGGATACTTGGCTCCTGTATTCCTTCATTCGTGAGAACTCAGGAGATCGACATGGTAGTGGTGTTTCCAGCTCCCTCTTATCCACGGTTCCCTTCGCGCCAAAACGGAGGGGAGCCAATGGGAGATCCGCTCATCAACACACATACCATACGTGGACCAATCACGGACCACGGTGGTCCCAGGCATTCACACCACCCTAGACTCTCTGGCACCCAGGATGTGTATTGGGACCAGACATCCCAGCCCACACCCTGGAGGCACACAAACGACATGTAGAAGCCCGCGAAAGCAACCACGTTTCGCGGGAAAGTACATGCCCAAATAAGGAAGGCCCCGGGTCGCCCGACCTGGGGAAGGTGAAGGGAGCAAGACGGTCAGTGGACAAGACAAAGGAGCCTCGTGGTCTGGCCATTTTGGGAGCCAGGCCACCATTTTGGGTTCAGTGCGAAAAACGTGCTCAGAACGCCAAAAGGAGCTCAAAATAAACAAAACGATCGCTGCCACCATTCGAGTCCCTGAATGACTTGCACCGATCAAATACCATCCTAAAAGAGTATCTAGGGTCTGTAGAAGGCTAGAGACCCAAGAGAGCTGTAACTTAGCTTACAGTGCCCTCTTGTGTCATGTTGCACTAAAGCCGCAACACGATAGAAGAAACTACGGGAAACAGCGTTCCCCGGTACTGACTGTCTTAAGGGCATGTCAGTTTCCCCGTAAGAAAAGAGCGAAAGCCCAGAGGAGTGCGGCAGAAGGCTGCACTTCTCTGGCAAAGTCAATAACAAGGTGAAAACAACAGCAAAAAGTTTAGGGGTTGTCACATGGAAGGAAAATTACCTGCAATCATGAAATCTTTCCTAACACTCGCCCCTCCCAGACTATGGACAGGGGGAACTAATCCACCCCTGGATGAGTCTCTTGTTCAGGTCGGTTAAACATTCTGGACAACCCATCAGCATTGCTATGTTGGACACCTGGCCTATGCTCAATAGTGAAGTCGAAGCCTTGTAGACTTATGGACCACCTAAGCAACTTTGGATTCTCCCCCTTCATGTTCATTAGCCACTTTAACGGCTTATGGTCAGTCTGCACAGTGAAGTGGGTCCCATAGAGGTAGGGCCTCAGCTTCCTTAGGGCCCACACAACAGAGAAACATTCTTTCTCTACCGTGGACCATCTGAGCTCTCTGTCCTTAAGCTGGCGACTAATAAAACCAATAGGGTGTTCCTTACCCTTCTCATCTACTTGTGATAGTACAGCTCCTATCCCAGTGTCAGAGGCATCCGTCTGCACGATAAAAGGTCTTTGATAATCAGGGGCCCTAAGCACAGGCGCTTAGCACAAGGAGTCTTTTAAGCCATTGAAGGCCTTCTCACACTCGTCGGTCCAAGTTACCTTCTTGGGTTTCTTCGGAGTTGTGAGGGCAGTCAGAGGAGCAGCTATGGTGATATCCAACTCCTTCCCGTTCCAAACCTGAGACACTAACTATAGCATATGTGATATCCAACTGCTTCCCATTCCAAACATGAGACCCTTCCTATAGCAAGAAAGTAATATCCAACTCCTACCCATTCCAATCCTGAGACCCTTCCTATAGCAAGAGATGTGATATCCAACTCCTTCCCATTCAAATCCTGAGACCCTTCCTATAGCATGAGAAGGGATATCCAACTCCTTCCCAATCCAATCCTGAGACCCTTCCGATAGCAGAGACGTGATATCTCAATGCTTCTACCACACCTGAGACCCTTCCTTTAGCATGAGATGTGATATCCAAATCCTTCACATTCCAATCCTGAGACCCTTCCTATAGCATGAGATGTGATATCTCAATGCTTCTAATACCAAACCTGAGATCCTTCCTATAACATGAGATGTGATATCCAATTCCTTCCCATTCCAATCCTGAGACCCTTCCTATTGGATGAGATGCGATATCCAACTCCTTCCCATTCCAACCCTGAGACCCTTCCTATAGCATGAGATGTGATGTCTCAATGCTTCTAATACCAAACCTGAGATCCTTCCTATAACATGAGATGTGATATCCAACTCCTTCCATTCCAATCCTGAGACCCGTCCTATAGCATGAGATGTGATATCTCAATGCTTATACCAAACCTGAGACCCTTCCTATAGCATGGAATGTGATATCCAACTACTTCCCATTCCAATCCTGAGACCCTTCCTATAGCATGAGATGTGATATTCTCAATGCTTCTAATACCAAACCTGAGATCCTTCCTCTAACATGAAATGTGATATCCAACTCCTTCCCTTTCCAAACCTAAGAGCCTATCTATAGCATGAGATGTGATATCCAAGTCCTTCCCATTCCAATCCTTAGACCCTTCCTACAGCATGCAATATGATATCTCAATGATTCTAATAACAAACCTGAGACCCGTCCTATAGCATGAGATATGATATCCAAGTCCTTCCCATTCCAATCCTGAGACCCTTCCTATAACATGAAATGTGATATCCAACTCCTTCCCATTCCAACCTGAGACCCTTCCTATAGCATGAGATGGGATATCCAACTTCTTCCAAATCCAATACTGATACCCTTCCGATAGCATGAGATGTGATATCCCAATGCTTCTACCAAACCTGAGACCCATACTATGGCATGAGATGTGATATCAAACTCCTTTCCATTCCAATCCTGAGACCCTTCCTATAGCTTGAGGTGTGATATCCAACTCCTCCCCATTCCAATTCTGAGACCCTTCTTATACCAGGAGACTTGATATCTCAATGCTTCTAATACCAAACCTGAGACCCGTCCTATAACATGAGATGTGATATCCAAATCCTTCCCCTTCCAAACCTTAGACCCTTCCTTTATCATGAGATGTGGTATCCAACTCCTTCCCATTCCAATCCTGAGACCCTTCCGATATCATGAGATTTGTTATCTCAATGCTTCTAATATCAAACTTGAGACCCTCCCTATAGCATGAGATGTGACATCCAAGTCCTTCCCATTCCAATCCTGAGACCCTTCCTATAGCATGAGATGTGATATCTCTATGCTTCTAATACCAAACCTGAGACCCTTCCTATAACATGAGATGGGATATCCAACTCCTTCCCATTCCAATCCTGAGACCCTTCCGATAGCAGAGATGTGATATCTCAATGCTTATACCAAACCTGAGACCCTTCCTATGGCCTGAGATGTCATATACAACTCCTTCCCATTCCAATCCTGAGACCCTTCCTTTAGCATGAGATGTGATATCTCAATGCTTATACCAAATCTGAGACCCTTCCTATAGCATGAGATGTGATATCCAAATCCTTCCCATTCCAATCCTGAGACCCTTCCTATAGCATGAGATGTGATATCTCAATGCTTATACCAAACCTGAGAGCCTACCTATAGCATGAGATGTGATATCCAAGTCCATCCCATTCCAATCCTTAGACCCTTCCTACAGCATGCAATGTGATATCTCAATGATTCTAATACCAAACCAGAGACTCTTACTATAACATGAGATGGGATATCCAACTCCTTCCCATTCCAATCCAAAGCCGCTTCCGATAGCAGAGATGTGATATCTCAATGCTTATACCAAACCTGAGACCCTTCCTATAACATGAGATGTGATATCCAACTCCTTCCCGTTCCAAACCTGAGACACTAACTATAGCATATGTGATATCCAACTCCTTCCCGTTCCAAACATGAGACCCTTCCTATAGCAAGAAAGTAATATCCAACTCCTACCCATTCCAATCCTGAGACCCTTCCTATAGCAAGAGATGTGATATCCAAATCCTTCCCATTCCAATCCTGAGACCCTTCCTATAACATGAGATGTGATATCCAACTCCTTCCCATTCCAACCTGAGACACTTCCTATAGCATGAGAAGGGATATCCAACTCCTTCCCAATCCAATCCTGAGACCCTTCCGATAGCAGAGATGTGATATCTCAATGCTTATACCAAACCTGAGACGCTTCCTATGGCATGAGATGTGATATCCAACTCCTTGCCATTCAAATCCTGAGACCCTTCCTATAGCATGAGAAGGGATATCCAACTCCTTCCCAATCCAATCCTGAGACCCTTCTGTTAAGACAGATTTCTGAACTCTGTCCTGGTGGCGCAGAAGTTCAGAAGGCCAACCTAATTACTTGGAACAGGGTAACCTCTGGACAAGCCAGACCAATCAAGGTAGCGATCGCGGCGGTCAAGACTAGGTCTCAAGAGGGGTGAGGGTGACTGAAAGCCCGCAATGAGCACACAAAGCAAGAGCGCTTACAAACTACTCCAAACAGTTGTTATATGAAAAATAGATACACATTTATTTTAAGGCCTTTAAAATAATGACCGTAGCGAGAAAATCACAATATCACAATATTAAACCAACACATACCATATCAACACAATATATATACAAATACACAGTCGCAAGCGTTTAAAGCACGAAATATGTAGTCCCCCTGAAAGGAAAGGAAAACAGGCAGTGCGATAACGCTTTAGACTCAGTTCGCCTTCAGAGGCACCTAACTAGATGGAAGTCCGAGCCCTGCGAAGAGTGGAGCCTTGTGCTCAAAGTACCTGCCACGCCGGTGCCAACGGGCAAAAGGGGAAGCTCTTCGGAGGAAGTCAGGCAGTTCGGGTTAGTGCACAGCAGAAGGAGAACAGGTTCCGCAACTCAAGCGCAGCCTCCACAGCGGGCAGAAGCAGAGCGCGAGTACGGCCAAAAGGGGGCTGTTTTTACACAGCAGGGAAAAGCAATGGGATACTGCAGGAGGGCGACCAGATCCTAGCTAAACTACTCACCGGTCCCCGAAGCAAGCAGACCCAGGCTTCTCCACGTTAGTTTCAGCAGCTGGCAGGTTCAGAAGAGCAGGGAACGCCTCGTAGTCGTGTAGAGCAAAAAGACGTCCCAATCGACGAAACCAGCACAGGTTTGTTGCCGCAGCAGGACAACGGAGCGGCCGTGTGTATTCAAGCCAAATGTACACTCCTCCCTTCAGACTTGGGAACGCCAAGTGTACGAAGCGTGGGAGAGTGACAAGGACTCGAAATACAACACAACCTGGCGGCAGTTACAGAGCAGGACTCCCTTGTAAGCTGGTCAGTCAACTGGATGGCCCAGAGACACTTCCGAAGGCTTACTTGGCAGGAGAGGATGAAGTCGCCGGGAATAGCTGTTCCTGCTATTCCAAAGGTCGAAGCACCAGTACAGGCCTTCTGGTTCGATCCAAGGAGGAAAGGGCTTCACAGGACGACCGCAGTGCAAAGGAGGATTCCTTCAGCGGGTCACCAGCGATTCCTCGGTCCAGCCTCTTGGTTGCAGGATACTTGGCTCCTGTATTCCTTCATTCGTGAGAACTCAGGAGATCGACATGGTAGTGGTGTTTCCAGCTCCCTCTTATCCACGGTTCCCTTCGCGCCAAAACGGAGGGGAGCCAATGGGAGATCCGCTCATCAACACACATACCATACGTGGACCAATCACGGACCACGGTGGTCCCAGGCATTCACACCACCCTAGACTCTCTGGCACCCAGGATGTGTATTGGGACCAGACATCCCAGCCCACACCCTGGAGGCACACAAACGACATGTAGAAGCCCGCGAAAGCAACCACGTTTCGCGGGAAAGTACATGCCCAAATAAGGAAGGCCCCGGGTCGCCCGACCTGGGGAAGGTGAAGGGAGCAAGACGGTCAGTGGACAAGACAAAGGAGCCTCGTGGTCTGGCCATTTTGGGAGCCAGGCCACCATTTTGGGTTCAGTGCGAAAAACGTGCTCAGAACGCCAAAAGGAGCTCAAAATAAACAAAACGATCGCTGCCACCATTCGAGTCCCTGAATGACTTGCACCGATCAAATACCATCCTAAAAGAGTATCTAGGGTCTGTAGAAGGCTAGAGACCCAAGAGAGCTGTAACTTAGCTTACAGTGCCCTCTTGTGTCATGTTGCACTAAAGCCGCAACACGATAGAAGAAACTACGGGAAACAGCGTTCCCCGGTACTGACTGTCTTAAGGGCATGTCAGTTTCCCCGTAAGAAAAGAGCGAAAGCCCAGAGGAGTGCGGCAGAAGGCTGCACTTCTCTGGCAAAGTCAATAACAAGGTGAAAACAACAGCAAAAAGTTTAGGGGTTGTCACATGGAAGGAAAATTACCTGCAATCATGAAATCTTTCCTAACACTCGCCCCTCCCAGACTATGGACAGGGGGAACTAATCCACCCCTGGATGAGTCTCTTGTTCAGGTCGGTTAAACATTCTGGACAACCCATCAGCATTGCTATGTTGGACACCTGGCCTATGCTCAATAGTGAAGTCGAAGCCTTGTAGACTTATGGACCACCTAAGCAACTTTGGATTCTCCCCCTTCATGTTCATTAGCCACTTTAACGGCTTATGGTCAGTCTGCACAGTGAAGTGGGTCCCATAGAGGTAGGGCCTCAGCTTCCTTAGGGCCCACACAACAGAGAAACATTCTTTCTCTACCGTGGACCATCTGAGCTCTCTGTCCTTAAGCTGGCGACTAATAAAACCAATAGGGTGTTCCTTACCCTTCTCATCTACTTGTGATAGTACAGCTCCTATCCCAGTGTCAGAGGCATCCGTCTGCACGATAAAAGGTCTTTGATAATCAGGGGCCCTAAGCACAGGCGCTTAGCACAAGGAGTCTTTTAAGCCATTGAAGGCCTTCTCACACTCGTCGGTCCAAGTTACCTTCTTGGGTTTCTTCGGAGTTGTGAGGGCAGTCAGAGGAGCAGCTATGGTGATATCCAACTCCTTCCCGTTCCAAACCTGAGACACTAACTATAGCATATGTGATATCCAACTGCTTCCCATTCCAAACATGAGACCCTTCCTATAGCAAGAAAGTAATATCCAACTCCTACCCATTCCAATCCTGAGACCCTTCCTATAGCAAGAGATGTGATATCCAACTCCTTCCCATTCAAATCCTGAGACCCTTCCTATAGCATGAGAAGGGATATCCAACTCCTTCCCAATCCAATCCTGAGACCCTTCCGATAGCAGAGACGTGATATCTCAATGCTTCTACCACACCTGAGACCCTTCCTTTAGCATGAGATGTGATATCCAAATCCTTCACATTCCAATCCTGAGACCCTTCCTATAGCATGAGATGTGATATCTCAATGCTTCTAATACCAAACCTGAGATCCTTCCTATAACATGAGATGTGATATCCAATTCCTTCCCATTCCAATCCTGAGACCCTTCCTATTGGATGAGATGCGATATCCAACTCCTTCCCATTCCAACCCTGAGACCCTTCCTATAGCATGAGATGTGATGTCTCAATGCTTCTAATACCAAACCTGAGATCCTTCCTATAACATGAGATGTGATATCCAACTCCTTCCATTCCAATCCTGAGACCCGTCCTATAACATGAGATGTGATATCCAACTCCTTCCCATTCCAACCTGAGACACTTCCTATAGCATGAGAAGGGATATCCAACTCCTTCCCAATCCAATCCTGAGACCCTTCCGATAGTAGAGATGTGATATCTCAATGCTTATACCAAACCTGAGACCCTTCCTATGGCATGAGATGTGATATCCAACTTCTTGCCATTCAAATCCTGAGACCCTTCCTATAGCAAGAGATGAGATATCCAAATCCTTCCCATTCCAATCCTGAGACCCTTCCTATAACATGAGATGTGATATCCAACTCCTTCCCATTCCAACCTGAGACACTTCCTATAGCATGAGAAGGGATATCCAACTCCTTCCCAATCCAATCCTGAGACCCTTCCGATAGTAGAGATGTGATATCTCAATGCTTATACCAAACCTGAGACCCTTCCTATGGCATGAGATGTGATATCCAACTCCTTGCCATTCAAATCCTGAGACACTTCCTATAGCATGAGAAGGGATATCCAACTCCTTCCCAATCCAATCCTGAGACCCTTCTGATAGCAGAGACGTGATATTTCAATGCTTCTACCAAACCTGAGACCCTTCCTTTAGCATGAGATGTGATATCCAAATCCTTCACATTCCAATCCTGAGACCCTTCCTATAGCATGAGATGTGATATCTCAATGCTTCTAATACCAAACCTGAGATCCTTCCTATAACATGAAATGTGATATCCAATTCCTTCCCATTCCAAACCTGAGACCCTTCCTATTGGATGAGATGTGATATCCAACTCCTTCCCATTCCAACCCTGAGACCCTTCCTATAGCATGAGATGTGATGTCTCAATGCTTCTAATACCAAACCTGAGATCCTTCCTATAACATGAGATGTGATATCCAACTCCTTCCATTCCAATCCTGAGACCCGTCCTATAGCATGAGATGTGATATCTCAATGCTTATACCAAACCTGAGACCCTTCCTATAGCATGAGATGTGATATTCAACTACTTCCCATTCCAATCCTGAGACCCTTCCTATAGCATGAGATGTGATATCTCAATGCTTCTAATACCAAACCTGAGATCCTTCCTCTAACATGAAATGTGATATCCAACTCCTTCCCTTTCCAAACCTAAGAGCCTATCTATAGCATGAGATGTGATATCCAAGTCCTTCCCATTCCAACCCTTAGACCATTCCTACAGCATGCAATATGATATCTCAATGATTCTAATAACAAACCTGAGACCCGTCCTATAACATGAGATGGGATATCCAACTCCTTCCCATTCCAAACCTGAGACCCTTCCTTTAGCATGAGATGTGATATCCAGCTCCTTCCCATTCCAATCCTGAGACATTTCCGATAGCATGAGATGTGATATCTCAATGCTTCTAATATCAAAACTGAGACCCTCCCTATAGCATGATATGTGATATCTAAGTCCTTCCCATTCCAATCCTGAGACACTCCCTATAGCATGAGATGTGATATCCAACTCTTTCCCATTCCAATCCTGAGACCCTTCCTATAGCATGAGATATGATATCTCAATACTTCTAATACCAAACGTGAGATCCTTCCGATAACATGAGATGTGATATCCAAATCCTTCCCCTTCCAAACCTGAGACCCTCCCTTTAGCATGAGATGTGATATCCAACTCCTTCCCATTCCAATCCTGAGACCCTTCTGATAGCATGAGATGTGATATCTCAATGCTTCTAATACCAAACCTGAGATTCTTCCGATAGCATGAGATGAGATATCTCAATGCTTCTAATACCAAACCTGAGATCCTTCCTATAACATGAGATGTGATATCCAAATCCTTCCCCTTCCAAACCTGAGACCATCCCTTTAGCATGAGATGTGATATCCAACTCCTTCCCATTCCATTCCTGAGACCCTTCTGATAGCATGAGATGTGATATCTCAATGCCTCTAATACCAAACCTGAGATCCTACCTCTAATATGAAATGTGATATCCAACTCTTTCCCCTTCCAAACCTGAGACATTTCCGATAGCATGAGATGTGATATCTCAATGCTTCTAATATCAAAACTGAGACCCTCCCTATAGCATGATATGTGATATCTAAGTCCTTCCCATTCCAATCCTGAGACACTCCCTATAGCATGAGATGTGATATCCAACTCTTTCCCATTCCAATCCTGAGACCCTTCCTATAGCATGAGATATGATATCTCAATACTTCTAATACCAAACGTGAGATCCTTCCGATAACATGAGATGTGATATCCAAATCCTTCCCCTTCCAAACCTGAGACCCTCCCTTTAGCATGAGATGTGATATCCAACTCCTTCCCATCCCAATCCTGAGACCCTTCTGATAGCATGAGATGTGATATCTCAATGCTTCTAATACCAAACCTGAGATTCTTCCGATAGCATGAGATGAGATATCTCAATGCTTCTAATACCAAACCTGAGATCCTTCCTATAACATGAGATGTGATATCCAAATCCTTCCCCTTCCAAACCTGAGACCCTCCCTTTACCATGAGATGTGATATCCAACTCCTTCCCATTCCATTCCTGAGACCCTTCTGATAGCATGAGATGTGATATCTCAATGCCTCTAATACCAAACCTGAGATCCTACCTCTAATATGAAATGTGATATCCAACTCTTTCCCCTTCCAAACCTGAGAGCCTTCCTATAGCATGAGATGTGATATCCAAGTCCTTCCCATTCCAATCCTGAGACCCTTCCTATAGCTTGAGATGTGATATCCAACTCCTTCCCATTCCAATTCTGAGACCCTTCCTATACTCTGAGACTTGATATCTCAATGCTTCTAATACCAAACCTGAGACCCGTAATATAACATGAGATGTGATATCCAAATCCTTCCCCTTCCAAACCTTAGACCCTTCCTTTATCATGAGATGTGATATCCAACTCCTTCCCATTCCAATCCTGAGACCCTTCCGATATCATGAGATGTGATATCTCAAAGCTTCTAATATCAAACTTGAGACCCTCCCTATAGCATGAGATGTGATATCCAAGTCCTTCCCATTCCAATCCTGAGACCCTTCCTATAGCATGAGATGTGATATCTCAATGCTTCTAATACCAAACCTGAGACCCTTCCTATAACATGAGATGGGAATATCCAACTCCTTCCCATTCCAATCCTGAGACCCTTCCGATAGCAGAGATGTGATATCTCAATGCTTATACCAAACCTGAGACCCTTCCTATGGCATGAGATGTGATATCCAACTCCTTGCCATTCAAATCCTGAGACCCTTCCTATAGCATGAGAAGGGATATCCAACTCCTTCCCAATCCAATCCTGAGACCCTTCCGATAGCAGAGACGTGATATCTCAATGCTTCTACCAAACCTGAGACCCTTCCTTTAGCATGAGATGTGATATCCAAATCTTTCACATTCCAATCCTGAGACCCTTCCTATAGCATGAGATGTGATATCTCAATGCTTCTAATACCAAACCTGAGATCCTTCCTATAACATGAGATGTGATATCCAATTCCTTCCCATTCCAAACCTGAGACCCTTCCTATTGGATGAGATGTGATATCCAACTCCTTCCGATTCCAACCCTGAGACCCTTCCTATAGCATGAGATGTGATGTCTCAATGCTTCTAATACCAAACCTGAGATCCTTCCTATAACATGAGATGTGATATCCAACTCCTTCCATTCCAATCCTGAGACCCGTCCTATAGCATGAGATGTGATATCTCAATGCTTATACCAAACCTGAGACCCTTCGTATAGCATGAGATGTGATATCCAACTACTTCCCATTCCAATCCTGAGACCCTTCCTATAGCATGAGATGTGATATCTCAATGCTTCTAATACCAAACCTGAGATCCTTCCTCTAACATGAAATGTGATATCCAACTCCTTCCCTTTCCAAACCTAAGAGCCTATCTATAGCATGAGATGTGATATCCAAGTCCTTCCCATTCCAATCCTTAGACCCTTCCTACAGCATGCAATATGATATCTCAATGATTCTAATAACAAACCTGAGACCCGTCCTATAGAATGAGATATGATATCCATGTCCTTCCCATTCCAATCCTGAGACCCTTCCTATAACATGAAATGTGATATCCAACTCCTTCCCATTCCAACCTGAGACCCTTCCTATAGCATGAGATGGGATATCCAACTTCTTCCAAATCCAATACTGATACCCTTCCGATAGCATGAGATGTGATATCCCAATGCTTCTACCAAACCTGAGACCCATACTATGGCATGAGATGTGATATCAAACTCCTTCCCATTCCAATCCTGAGACCCTTCCTATAGCTTGAGGTGTGATATCCAACTTCTTCCCATTCCAATTCTGAGACCCTTCTTATACCATGAGACTTGATATCTCAATGCTTCCAATACCAAACCTGAGACCCGTCCTATAACATGAGATGTGATATCCAAATCCATCCCCTTCCAAACCTTAGACCCTTCCTTTATCATGAGATGTGGTATCCAACTCCTTCCCATTCCAATCCTGAGACCCTTCCGATATCATGAGATTTTTTATCTCAATGCTTCTAATATCAAACTTGAGACCCTCCCTATAGCATGAGATGTGACATCCAAGTCCTTCCCATTCCTATCCTGAGACCCTTCCTATAGCATGAAATGTGATATCTCTATGCTTCTAATACCAAACCTGAGACCCTTCCCATAACATGAGATGGGATATCCAACTCCTTCCCATTCCAATCCTGAGACCCTTCCGATAGCAGAGATGTGATATCTCAATGCTTATACCAAACCTGAGACCCTTCCTATGGCCTGAGATGTCATATACAACTCCTTCCCATTCCAATCCTGAGACCCTTCCTTTAGCATGAGATGTGATATCTCAATGCTTATACCAAATCTGAGACCCTTCCTATAGCATGAGATGTGATATCCAAATCCTTCCCATTCCAATCCTGAGACCCTTCCTAAAGCATGAGATGTGATATCTCAATGCTTATACCAAACCTGAGAGCCTACCTATAGCATGAGATGTGATATCCAAATCCATCCCATTGCAATCCTTAGACCCTTCCTACAGCATGCGATGTGATATCTCAATGATTCTAATACCAAACCAGAGACTCTTACTATAACATGAGATGTGATATCCAACTCCTTCCCGTTCCAAACCTGAGACACTAACTATAGCATATGTGATATCCAACTCCTTCCCATTCCAAACATGAGACCCTTCCTATAGCAAGAAAGTAATATCCAACTCCTTCCCAATCCAATCCTGAGACCCTTCCGATAGCAGAGATGTGATATCTCAATGCTTATACCAAACCTGAGACCCTTCCTATGGCATGAGATGTGATATCCAACTCCTTGCCATTCAAATCCTGAGACCCTTCCTATAGCATGAGAAGGGATATCCAACTCCTTCCCAATCCAATCCTGAGACCCTTCCGATAGCAGAGACATGATATCTCAATGCTTCTACCAAACCTGAGACCCTTCCTTTAGCATGAGATGTGATATCCAAATCCTTCACATTCCAATCCTGAGACCCTTCCTATAGCATGAGATGTGATATCTCAATGCTTCTAATACCAAACCTGAGATCCTTCCTATAACATGAGATGTGATATCCAATTCCTTCCCATTCCAAACCTGAGACCCTTCCTATTGGATGAGATGTGATATCCAACTCCTTCCCATTCCAACCCTGAGACCCTTCCTATAGCATGAGATGTGATGTCTCAATGCTTCTAATACCAAACCTGAGATCCTTCCTATAACATGAGATGTGATATCCAACTCCTTCCATTCCAATCCTGAGACCCGTCCTATAGCATGAGATGTGATATCTCAATGCTTCTAATACCAAACCTGAGATCCTTCCTCTAACATGAAATGTGATATCCAACTCCTTCCCTTTCCAAACCTAAGAGCCTATCTATAGCATGAGATGTGATATCCAAGTCCTTCCCATTCCAACCCTTAGACCCTTCCTACAGCATGCAATATGATATCTCAATGATTCTAATAACAAACCTGAGACCCGTCCTATAACATGAGATGGGATATCCAACTCCTTCCCATTCCAATCCTGAGACACTTCCGATAGCAGAGATGTGATATCTCAATGCTTATACCAAACCTGAGACTCTTCCTATAACATGAGATGTGATATCCAAATCCTTCCCGTTCCAAACCTGAGACCGTTCCTTTAGCATGAGATGTGATATCCAGCTCTTCCCATTCCAATCCTGAGACACTTCCGATAGCATGAGATGTGATATCCAGCTCCTTCCCATTCCAATCCTGAGACACTTCCGATAGCATGAGATGTGATATCTCAATGCTTCTAATATCAAAACTGAGACCCTCCCTATAGCATGATATGTGATATCTAAGTCCTTCCCATTCCAATCCTGAGACACTCCCTATAGCATGAGATGTGATATCCAACTCTTTCCCATTCCAATCCTGAGACCCTTCCTATAGCATGATATATGATATCTCAATACTTCTAATACCAAACGTGAGATCCTTCCGATAACATGAGATGTGATATCCAAATCCTTCCCCTTCCAAACCTGAGACCCTCCCTTTAGCATGAGATGTGATATCCAACTCCTTCCCATTCCAATCCTGAGACCCTTCTGATAGCATGAGATGTGATATCTCAATGCTTCTAATACCAAACCTGAGATCCTTCCGATAGCATGAGATGTGATATCTCAATGCTTCTAATACCAAACCTGAGATCCTTCCTATAACATGAGATGTGATATCCAAATCCTTCCCCTTCCAAACCTGAGACCCTCCCTTTAGCATGAGATGTGATATCCAACTCCTTCCCATTCCATTCCTGAGACCCTTCTGATAGCATGAGATGTGATATATCAATGCCTCTAATACCAAACCTGAGATCCTTCCTATAGCATGAGATGTGATATCCAACTACTTCCCATTCCAATCCTGAGACCCTTCCTACAGCATGAGATGTGATATCTCAATGCTTCTAATACCAAACCTGAGATCCTTCCTCTAACATGAAATGTGATATCCAACTCCTTCCCTTTCCAAACCTAAGAGCCTATCTATAGCATGAGATGTGATATCCAAGTCCTTCCCATTCCAACCCTTAGACCCTTCCTACAGCATGCAATATGATATCTCAATGATTCTAATAACAAACCTGAGACCCGTCCTATAACATAAGATGGGATATCCAACTCCTTCCCATTCCAATCCTGAGACACTTCCGATAGCAGAGATGTGATATCTCAATGCTTATACCAAACCTGAGACCCTTCCTATAACATGAGATGTGATATCCAAATCCTTCCCGTTCCAAACCTGAGACCGTTCCTTTAGCATGAGATGTGGTATCCAGCTCCTTCCCATTCCAATCCTGAGACACTTCCGATAGCATGAGATGTGATATCCAGCTCCTTCCCATTCCAATCCCGAGACACTTCCGATAGCATGAGATGTGATATCTCAATGCTTCTAATATCAAAACTGAGACCCTCCCTATAGCATGATATGTGATATCTAAGTCCTTCCCATTCCAATCCTGAGACACTCCCTATAGCATGAGATGTGATATCCAACTCTTTCCCATTCCAATCCTGAGACCCTTCCTATAGCATGATATATGATATCTCAATACTTCTAATACCAAACGTGAGATCCTTCCGATAACATGAGATGTGATATCCAAATCCTTCCCCTTCCAAACCTGAGACCCTCCCTTTAGCATGAGATGTGATATCCAACTCCTTCCCATTCCAATCCTGAGACCCTTCTGATAGCATGAGATGTGATATCTCAATGCTTCTAATACCAAACCTGAGATCCTTCCGATAGCATGAGATGTGATATCTCAATGCTTCTAATACCAAACCTGAGATCCTTCCTATAACATGAGATTGATATCCAAATCCTTCCCCTTCCAAACCTGAGACCCTCCCTTTAGCATGAGATGTGATATCCAACTCCTTCCCATTCCATTCCTGAGACCCTTCTGATAGCATGAGATGTGATATATCAATGCCTCTAATACCAAACCTGAGATCCTACCTCTAACATGAAATGTGATATCCAACTCTTTCCCCTTCCAAACCTGAGAGCCTTCCTATAGCATGAGATGTGATATCCAAGTCCTTCCCATTCCAATCCTGAGACCCTTCCTATAGCTTGAGATGTGATAACCAACTCCTTCCCATTCCAATTCTGAGACCCGATGTCTCAATGCTTCTAATACCAAACCTGAGACCCGTAATATAACATGAGATGTGATATCCAAATCCTTCCCCTTCCAAACCTTAGACCCTTCCTGTTAGGACGGATTTCTGAACTCTGTCCTGGTGGCGCAGAAGTTCAGAAGGCCAACCTAATTACTTGGAACAGGGTAACCTCTGGACGAGCCAGACCAATCAAGGTAGCGATCGCGGCGGTCAAGACTAGGTCTCAAGAGGGGTGAGGGTGACTGAAAGCCCGCAATGAGCACACAAAGCAAGAGCGCTTACAAACTACTCCAAACAGGTGTTATATCAAAAATATAAACACATTTATTTTAAGGCCTTTAAAACAACGACCGTAGCGAGAAAATCACAATATCACAATATTAAGCCAACACATACCATATCAACACAATATATATACAAACACGACAGTCTCAAGCATTAGAGGCACGAAATGTGTAGTCCACCTGCAAGGGAAGGAAAACAGGCAGTGCGATAATGCTTTAGACTCAGTTCGCCTTCAGAGGCACCTAACTAGATGGAAGTCCGAGCCCTGCGAAGAGTGGAGCCTTGTGCTCAAAGTACCTGCCCACGCTGGTGCCAACGGGCAAAAGGAGAAGCTCTTCGGAGGAAGTCAGGCAGTTCGGGTTAGTGCACCACAGAAGAAGAACAGGTTCCGCGACTCAAGCGCAGCCTCCACAGCGAGCAGAAGCAGAGCGCGAGTACGGACAAAAGGGTGCTGTTTTTACACAGCGGGGAAAAGCAATGGGATACTGCAGGAGGGCGACCAGATCCTAGCTAAACTACTCACCGGTCCCCGATGCAAGCAGACCCAGGCTTCTCCACGTTAGTTTCAGCAGCTGGCAGGTTCAGAAGAGTCGGGAAATGCCTCGTCGTCGTGTAGAGCAAAAAGACGTCCCAATCGAAGAAACCTGCACAGTTTTGTCACCACCGCAGGGCAACGGAGCGGCCGTGTGTATCCGAGCCAAATGTACACTCCTCCCTTCAGACCTGGGAACGCCAAGTGCACGAAGCGTGGGAGAGTGGCAAGGACTCGGGATACAACACAACCTGGCGGCGGTTACAGAGCAGGACTCCCTTGTAAGCTGGTCAGTCAACTTAATGGCCCAGAGACACTTCCGAAGGCTTACTTGGCAGGAGATGATGAAGTCGCCGGGAATAGCTGTTCCTGCTATTCCAAAGGTCGAAGCACCAGTACAGGCCTTCTGGTTCGATCAAAGGAGGAAAGGGTTTCACAGGACGACAGCAGTGCAAAGGAGGAGTCCTTCAGCGGGTCACCAGCGATTCCTCGGTCCAGCCTCTTGGTTGCAGGATACTTGGCTCCTGTATTCCTTCGTTCGTGAGAACTCAGGAGATCGACATGGTAGTGGTGTTTCCAGCCCCCTCTTATCCACGGTTCCCTTCGCGCCAAAACGGAGGGGAGCCAATGGGAGATCCGCTCATCAACACACATACCATACGTGGACCAATCACGGACCACGGTGGTCCCAGGCATTCACACTACCCTAGACTCTCTGGCACCCAGGATGTGTATTGGGACCAGACATCCCAGCCCACACCCTGGAGGCACACAAAAGACATGTAGAAGCCTGCGAAAGCATCTGTGTTTCGCGGGAAAGTACATGCCCAAATAAGGAAGGCCCCGGGTCGCTCGACCTGGGGAAGGTGAAGGGAGCAAGACGGTCAGTGGACAGGACAAAGGAGCCTCGTGGTCTGGCCATTTTGGGAGCCAGGCCACCATTTTGGGTTCAGCGCGAAAAATGTGCTCAGAACGCCAAAAGGAGCTCAAAATACACAAAACGATCGCTGCCACCATTCCAGTCCCTGAATGACTTGCACCGATCAAATACAATCCTAAACGAGTATCTAGGGCCTGTAGAAGGCTAGAGACCCAAGAGAGCTGTAACTTAGCTTACAGTGCCCTCTTGTGTCATGTTGCACTAAAGCCGCAACACGATAAAAGAAACTACGGGAAACAGCGTTCCCCGGTACTGACTGTCTTAAGGGCATGTCAGTTTCCCCATAAGAAAAGGAGCGAAAGCCCAGAGGAGTGCAGCAGAAGCCTGCACTTCTCTGGCAAAGTCAAGAACAAGGTGAAAAACAACAGCAAAAAGTTTAGGGGTTGCCACATGGAAGGAAAATTGCCTACGATTACGAAATCTTTCCTAACACTCGCCCCTCCCAGACTATGGACAGGGGGAACTAATCCACCCCTGGATGAGTCTCTTGTTCAGGTCGGTTAAACATTCTGGACAACCCATCAGCATTGCTATGTTGGACACCTGGCCTATGCTCAATAGTGAAGTCGAAGCCTTGTAGACTTATGGACCACCTAAGCAACTTTGGATTCTCCCCTTCATGTTCATTAGCCACTTTAACGGCTTATGGTCAGTTTGCACAGTGAAGTGGGTCCCATAGAGGTAGGGCCTCAGCTTCCTTAGGGCCCACACAACAGAGAAACATTCTTTCTCTACCGTGGACCATCTGAGCTCTCTGTCCTTAAGCTGGCGACTAATAAAACCGATAGGGTGTTCCTTACCCTTCTCATCTACTTGTGATAGTACAGCTCCTATCCCAGTGTCAGAGGCGTCCGTCTGCACGATAAAAGGTCTTTGATAATCAGGTGCCCTAAGGACAGGGGCCTGGCACAAGGAGTCTTTTAAGCCATTGAAGGCCTTCTCACACTCGTCGGTCCAAGTTACCTTCTTGGGTTTCTTCGGAGTTGTGAGGGCAGTCAGAGGAGCAGCTATGGTGCCATAGTCTGCCACAAAATTGCGGTAATACCCCGTGAGTCCTAAGAAGGCTCTCACTTGGGTTTGCGTAGTGGGGGTAGGCCAGTCTTGTACTGCTTGTACTTTACTGGGTAGAGGCTGTCTCCTCCCTCCACCTACTTCATGTCCAAGGTAAACCACTGAGCCTTGTCCATTTTGGTGAGGGGCCACTCGGACACCCTCAAAAGAGCTATCTGAAGGACTGCTTGGGAACAGGTCGGGGAGAGGTTCAGACTCCTCTCCCGCAACGTCTGAAGCCAGTAGCAGTGCTGCGATTTCGACGCTTGGGCCGAAAGCCTTCAGCCTATTCACGTGAAACACTTTTGGAGCCTGTCCAGTCCTTCCAAGGTCCACTGAATAGTTAACCTCACCCAGGGGCTCCACCACTGGGTAAGGGCCTGACCATTTGTCCGGTAAAGCTCGAGGCCTTATGGGATTCATGATCAGGACTTGCTGACCAAGTGTAAAGTTGATGAGGGAAGCTTTCTGGTCGTACCAAGGTTTCACCAGCGCTTGTCCTGCCTTCAATTTATCACTAGCCAAGCCCATCAGAAGTACCATCCGTTTTCTGAGCCCTAGCACATAATCAACTACATTGGTAGTAACAGGGGGAGTGGGCATCTCCCATCCCTCTTTGACGATGGCTAAAGGTCCCCGTACGAGATGACCGAACAGAAGTTCGAAGGGGCTGAAGCCAACACCCTCCTGTGGTACCTCTCGGTAGGCAAACAGTAAGCATGAAACAAGAAGATCCCATTTTCTTCTCTGAGGCTCCTCCAGAGCCCCAATCACGCTCTTTAACGTCCTGTTGAAACGCCCCCCCAGACCATTGGTCTGAGGGTGGTATGCAGAAGAGAACCTGTAGGTGACCCCACATTCTTTCCACATAGCCTGCCTATACTTCGACATAAAGTTGCTGCCATGATCCGACACAACTTCTTTAGGGAAGCCAACCCTAGTAAATATGCCAAGTAAAGCTTCTGCAACTGACTTGGCAGTTACAGTTTTCAATGGGATGGCCTCAGGATACCGGGTTGCATGGTCGACCAGCACCAGGATAAACCTATTGCCCGAGGATGTTTGCGGGTCAAGGGGACCAACGATGTCGATCCCTACCCTTTCAAATGGTACCCCCACAACTGGGAGCGGTACCAACGGAGCTTGGATTGTCGCGCCAACCTTACCAGACAACTGGCAGGCGGCACAACTCCTGCAGTGACTTTCTACTTGCTCCCCCATCTTGGGCCAGTAGAAGTGCATGGATAACCTTTGCTTGGTCCTCCTCATACCAAGGTGACCAGCAAGGGGAACGTCATGCGCCAACTGCAGGAGGAAGGGCCTAACAGCAAGGGGAACCACCAACCTCCTATGGTCTCTTTCTGTAGACTCTGTGGGCTCACTATACAGGAGTCCACCTTCCCAATAAATCCTATGCTTCCCAGGAGGTTCACCCTCAAGCTGGGAGCAGGCCTGTCTCCTTAGGCCTTCCAGAGATGGGCACTCAGTTTGGCCTTTACTGAATTCGTCCCTATCAGGACCTCCTTCAACTAACAAGTCTTTTAGTTCAGGATGATCGTTGGGGTCGAATACTTCAGGCATCGCCACCTCCTCGTCAGGCCCGGGCGATTGACCAACTTCCTCCACCGCAGTGGTAGGCGAGCTCGGGGGAATATTCTCTTTCCCTCATCGTGACTTGTTGACTCCTTTCGCCTTGGGTTTCCCCTTTGGCTGGGGCGGCGTATTGGACTTGGCCAATGCTGCCCGAGCTTGAGACTGTGTGTAGGGTCTTTCGGCAGTGTCTCCTACGAGCCCTAAAGCTCTGAGATCATTACCTAACCAGACCTTTCCCGGGACGTTTCTCTGAATGCTCACTGGAATCCTGACTGCTGTACCATTTAAAGTAAGATTTACAGGTATTACGGGAAACATACGGAGGGGGCCGTCAGCCAACTTAGTGGGCATCAGAGTAGCTCTGGCAACTTCCTCTGAGTCTACCAAGGTAGAATCCACTACAGTGCGACTGCACCCACTATCCCTAAGAGCTGGAGTATCCACTCCATTGATCAGCACACTGTCTTTAAAGTAGTGCTTGGTATTATCCGGAATCCTAGCATAAGCCTCTGCGACTTTAGGCTCCCAGGAACCCAGGGACACTAAAACTACCTCAGCCTCTATCCCGCTGGGAAATGAGTCTGAGGAGAAGGATGCTCCTGTAATCTCTTCTTCCTCGTAGGAGGAGAAGGCCAGATTAGCGGAGTGGACCCCCAAAGGTCTAACCTTACAACGGGGATCCCCCTTCACGTGGTCAGTTGCTCCACAAGAAAAACAAGCCCCAGTGGGTCTGTTTACGTAGGGAGGCTTATTGTAACCAGAGTTCTGTTTCGGAGGCTGACCTCCACTACCCTGTGAGTTCTCTTGTGTCTTACCCTTGTTTTTCTTTTTGTGGCCCTTATGGGAAGAAGATTTAGCAGATTCTCCACCCTCCATATCTTTGGACTTTTTCCCTTCCTCCTGCTTACCAGGATGAGTTTTGTCCTTATGGGACACTCGATGTGACACCCATAAATCTGCTGCAATGGCCAGCTTCTTAGGATCTATCTCCTTCGAATCGGCCAAATGCTGCTTAAGCTCCGGGGAAGAAGAAGCAAAACTGTGTTCCAGCATGACAAGATTTATCATGCCTTCGAAGGTAGAAACCTTATAACCTTCGACCCAGCCAGTTAAGTTTTTCAAGGATTCAGCGACATAAGATACCCAAGTACCACCTTCCTTTTTCTTATACTCTCGAAAACGCTTTAAATATTGGGCCGGAGTCTTCCCAAACTTTAAAATGAGAGTTTGCTTTAACATTGCGAAATCAGCTCGCTCAGCCTTCGACATTTCCATGATGGCACTACAGCCAGAATGGGGCAGTCTACTGAGCAACCACGCAATCTTATCAGCATTGTCAACTTCTTGAACTTCGCATGCATACTCAAACGCATTCAGCCAGTCCATAATGTCATTCCTTTCTTCATACACACTGAGCAGATCTTTCGGAAATCATGGATGAGAGGAGGCCCCAGACCCATGTCCAGGACCCTTGGACCCATTTGCAAACTGAAGCTTGGCCAGTTCCAACTGGTGATCCCTGTCTTTTTGTTTTTCTGCCTGTTCGATTTTTAGTTTGGCTATGCTGAATTCAAGCTCCTGCTGCCTAAACCGCAGCTCTTGCTTCTTGAATTCAAGCATAGCCTCCCCATCAGCACTGGCAGAGGAAACATTAGACATCTGGTCCTCCCTGTCCTTGTGGTCGCGATGGATCAGTGCGGCGGCAGAACCGTCGGTTCTACCAGTGAGAGCAGCCCCACCACCTTCCGCACTGTCCTCAGAAGTTATAGCGTCAAGCTGCGCTTCTTGCCACGCCACGATTCTTTGGATCATTTCCAATTTCGTGCCTTGAGAGGAAACACCTCTCTCCGCACACATCTTCTTCAATGTTTCTGATTTGGAAGCATTTAAAGTTAAGAAGGTATTTGTATCCATACTGTTAGATAGGACTATGGCCTTTTTAAAGTTATACTACAACAATTCACTACGTGTCCTGGTTGGAATAACCTGAAATGCCTTAGTTCGTGCGCAACACTGGATACCTTCAGTCGTATCCCACCGCTGTACACCAATTTGTTAAGACGGATTTCTGAACTCTGTCCTGGTGGCGCAGAAGTTCAGAAGGCCAACCTAATTACTTGGAACAGGGTAACCTCTGGACGAGCCAGACCAATCAAGGTAGCGATCGCGGCGGTCAAGACTAGGTCTCAAGAGGGGTGAGGGTGACTGAAAGCCCGCAATGAGCACACAAAGCAAGAGCGCTTACAAACTACTCCAAACAGGTGTTACATCAAAAATATAAACACATTTATTTTAAGGCCTTTAAAACAACGACCGTAGCGAGAAAATCACAATATCACAATATTAAGCCAACACATACCATATCAACACAATATATATACAAACACGACAGTCTCAAGCATTAGAGGCACGAAATGTGTAGTCCACCTGCAAGGGAAGGAAAACAGGCAGTGCGATAATGCTTTAGACTCAGTTCGCCTTCAGAGGCACCTAACTAGATGGAAGTCCGAGCCCTGCGAAGAGTGGAGCCTTGTGCTCAAAGTACCTGCCCACGCTGGTGCCAACGGGCAAAAGGAGAAGCTCTTCGGAGGAAGTCAGGCAGTTCGGGTTAGTGCACCACAGAAGAAGAACAGGTTCCGCGACTCAAGCGCAGCCTCCACAGCGAGCAGAAGCAGAGCGTGAGTACGGACAAAAGGGTGCTGTTTTTACACAGCGGGGAAAAGCAATGGGCTACTGCAGGAGGGCGACCAGATCCTAGCTAAACTACTCACCGGTCCCCGATGGAAGCAGACCCAGGCTTCTCCACGTCAGTTTCAGCAGCTGGCAGGTTCAGAAGAGTCGGGAAATGCCTCGTCGTCGTGTAGAGCAAAAAGACGTCCCAATCGAAGAAACCTGCACAGTTTTGTCACCACCGCAGGGCAACGGAGCGGCCGTGTGTATCCGAGCCAAATGTACACTCCTCCCTTCAGACCTGGGAACGCCAAGTGCACGAAGCGTGGGAGAGTGGCAAGGACTCGGGATACAACACAACCTGGTGGCGGTTACAGAGCAGGACTCCCTTGTAAGCTGGTCAGTCAACTGGATGGCCCAGAGACACTTTCGAAGGCTTACTTGGCAGGAGATGATGAAGTCGCCGGGAATAGCTGTTCCTGCTATTCCAAAGGTCGAAGCACCAGTACAGGCCTTCTGGTTCGATCAAAGGAGGAAAGGGTTTCACAGGAAGACAGCAGTGCAAAGGAGGAGTCCTTCAGCGGGTCACCAGCGATTCCTCGGTCCAGCCTCTTGGTTGCAGGATACTTGGCTCCTGTATTCCTTCGTTCGTGAGAACTCAGGAGATCGACATGGTAGTGGTGTTTCCAGCCCCCTCTTATCCACGGTTCCCTTCGCGCCAAAACGGAGGGGAGCCAATGGGAGATCCGCTCATCAACACACATACCATACGTGGACCAATCACGGACCACGGTGGTCCCAGGCATTCACACTACCCTAGACTCTCTGGCACCCAGGATGTGTATTGGGACCAGACATCCCAGCCCACACCCTGGAGGCACACAAAAGACATGTAGAAGCCTGCGAAAGCATCCGTGTTTCGCTGGAAAGTACATGCCCAAATAAGGAAGGCCCCGGGTCGCTCGACCTGGGGAAGGTGAAGGGAGCAAGACGGTCAGTGGACAGGACAAAGGAGCCTCGTGGTCTGGCCATTTTGGGAGCCAGGCCACCATTTTGGGTTCAGCGCGAAAAATGCGCTCAGAACGCCAAAAGGAGCTCAAAATACACAAAACGATTGCTGCCACCATTCCAGTCCCTGAATGACTTGCACCGATCAAATACAATCCTAAATGAGTATCTAGGGCCTGTAGAAGGCTAGAGACCCAAGAGAGCTGTAACTTAGCTTACAGTGCCCTCTTGTGTCATGTTGCACTAAAGCCGCAACACGATAAAAGAAACTACGGGAAACAGCGTTCCCCGGTACTGACTGTCTTAAGGGCATGTCAGTTTCCCCATAAGAAAAGGAGCGAAAGCCCAGAGGAGTGCAGCAGAAGGCTGCACTTCTCTGGCAAAGTCAAGAACAAGGTGAAAAACGACAGCAAAAAGTTTAGGGGTTGCCACATGGAAGGAAAATTGCCTACAATTACGAAATCTTTCCTAACACTTCCTTTATCATGAGATGTGATATCCAACTCCTTCCCATTCCAATCCTGAGACCCTTCCGATATCATGAGATGTGATATCTCAAAGCTTCTAATATCAAACTTGAGACCATCCCTATAGCATGAGATGTGATATCCAAGTCCTTCCCATTCCAATCCTGAGACCCTTCCTATAGCATGAGATGTGATATCTCAATGCTTCTAATACCAAACCTGAGACCCTTCCTATAACATGAGATGGGAATATCCAACTCCTTCCGCTTCCAAACCTGAGACCCTCCCTTTAGCATGAGATGTGATATCCAACTCCTTCCATTCCAATCCTGAGACCCTTCCTATAGCATGAGATGTGATATCTCAATGCTTCTACCAAACCTGAGACCCTTCCTATAGCATGAGATGTGATATCCAACTCCTTCCCATTCCAATCCTGAGACCCTTCCTATAGCCTGAGATGTGATATCTCAATGCCCCTAATACCAAACCTGAGATCCTTCCTCTAACATGAAATGTGATATCCAACTCCTTCACTTTCCAAACCTGAGACCCTTCCTAGTGGATGAGATGTGATATCCAACTCCTTCCCATTCCAACCCTGAGACCCTTCCTATAGCATGAGATGTGATGTCTCAATGCTTCTAATACAAAACCTGAGATCCTTCCTATAACATGAGATGTGATATCCAACTCCTTCCATTCCAATCCTGAGACCCGTCCTATAGCATGAGATGTGATATCTCAATGCTTATACCAAACCTGAGACCCTTCCTATAGCATGAGATGTGATATCCAACTACTTCCCATTCCAATCCTGAGACCCTTCCTATAGCATGAGATGTGATATCTCAATGCTTCTAATACCAAACCTGAGATCCTTCCTCTAACATGAAATGTGATATCCAACTCCTTCCCTTTCCAAACCTAAGAGCCTATCTATAGCATGAGATGTGATATCCAGGTCCTTCCCATTCCAATCCTTAGACCCTTCCTACAGCATGCAATATGATATCTCAATGATTCTAATAACAAACCTGAGACCCGTCCTATAGCATGAGATATGATATCCAAATCCTTCCCATTCCAATCCTGAGACCCTTCCTATAACATGAAATGTGATATCCAACTCCTTCCCATTCCAACCTGAGACCCTTCCTATAGCATGAGATGGGATATCCAACTTCTTCCAAATCCAATACTGATACCCTTCCGATAGCATGAGATGTGATATCCCAATGCTTCTACCAAACCTGAGACCCATACTATCGCATGAGATGTGATATCAAACTCCTTCCCATTCCAATCCTGAGACCCTTCCTATAGCTTGAGGTGTGATATCCAACTCCTTCCCATTCCAATTCTGAGACCCTTCTTATACCATGAGACTTGATATCTCAATGCTTCTAATACCAAACCTGAGACCCGTCCTATAACATGAGATGTGATATCCAAATCCTTCCCCTTCCAAACCTTAGACCCTTCCTTTATCGTGAGATGTGGTATCCAACTCCTTCCCATTCCAATCCTGAGACCCTACCGATATCATGAGATTTGTTATCTCAATGCTTCTAATATCAAACTTGAGACCCTCCCTATAGCAAGAGATGTGACATCCAAGTCCTTCCCATTACAATCCTGAGACCCTTCCTATAGCATGAGATGTGATATCTCTATGCTTCTAATACCAAACCTGAGACCCTTCCTATAACATGAGATGGGATATCCAACTCCTTCCCATTCCAATCCTGAGACCCTTCCGATAGCAGAGATGTGATATCTCAATGCTTATACCAAACCTGAGACCCTTCCTATGGCCTGAGATGTCATATACAACTCCTTAACATTCCAATCCTGAGACCCTTCCTTTAGAATGAGATGTGATATCTCAATGCCTATACCAAATCTGAGACCCTTCCTATAGCATGAGATGTGATATCCAAATCCTTCCCATTCCAATCCTGAGACCCTTCCTATAGCATGAGATGTGATATCTCAATGCTTATACCAAACCTGAGCGCCTACCTATAGCATGAGATGTGATATCCAAGTCCATCCCATTCCAATCCTTAGACCCTTCCTACAGCATGCGATGTGATATCTCAATGATTCTAATACCAAACCAGAGACTCTTACTATAACATGAGATGGGATATCCAACTCCTTCCCATTCCAATCCTGAGCCGCTTCCGATAGCAGAGATGTGATATCTCAATGCTTATACCAAACCTGAGACCCTTCCTATAACATGAGATGTGATATCCAACTCCTTCCCGTTCCAAACCTGAGACACTAACTATAGCATATGTGATATCCAACTCCTTCCCATTCCAAACATGAGACCCTTCCTATAGCAAGAAAGTAATATCCAACTCCTACCCATTCCAATCCTGAGACCCTTCCTATAGCAAGAGATGTGATATCCAAATCCTTCCCATTCCAATCCTGAGACCCTTCCTATAACATGAGATGTGATATCCAACTCCTTCCCATTCCAACCTGAGACACTTCCTATAGCATGAGAAGGGATATCCAACTCCTTCCCAATCCAATCCTGAGACCCTTCCGATAGCAGAGATGTGATATCTCAATGCTTATACCAAACCTGAGACCCTTCCTATGGCATGAGATGTGATATCCAACTCCTTGCCATTCAAATCCTGAGACCCTTCCTATAGCATGAGAAGGGATATCCAACTCCTTCCCAATCCAATCCTGAGACCCTTCCGATAGCAGAGACGTGATATCTCAATGCTTCTACCAAACCTGAGACCCTTCCTTTAGCATGAGATGTGATATCCAAATCCTTCACATTCCAATCCTGAGACCCTTCCTATAGCATGAGATGTGATATCTCAATGCTTCTAATACCAAACCTGAGATCCTTCCTATAACATGAGATGTGATATCCAATTCCTTTCCATTCCAAACCTAAGACCCTTCCTATTGGATGAGATGTGATATCCAACTCCTTCCCATTCCAACCCTGAGACCCTTCCTATAGCATGAGATGTGATGTCTCAATGCTTCTAATACCAAACCTGAGATCCTTCCTATAACATGAGATGTGATATCCAACTCCTTCCATTCCAATCCTGAGACCCGTTTTATAGCATGAGATGTGATATCTCAATGCTTATACCAAACCTGAGACCCTTCCTATAGCATGAGATGTGATATCCAACTACTTCCCATTCCAATCCTGAGACCCTTCCTATAGCATGAGATGTGATATCTCAATGCTTCTAATACCAAACCTGAGATCCTTCCTCTAACATGAAATGTGATATCCAACTCCTTCTCTTTCCAAACCTAAGAGCCTATCTATAGCATGAGATGTGATATCCAAGTCCTTCCCATTCCAAACCTTAGACCCTTCCTACAGCATGCAATATGATATCTCAATGATTCTAATAACAAACCTGAGACCCGTCCTATAACATGAGATGGGATATCCAACTCCTTCCCATTCCAATCCTGAGACACTGCCGATAGCAGAGATGTGATATCTCAATGCTTATACCAAACCTGAGACCCTTCCTATAACATGAGATGTGATATCCAAATCCTTCCCGTTCCAAACCTGAGACCCTTCCTTTAGCATGAGATGTGATATCCAGCTCCTTCCCATTCCAATCCTGAGACACTTCCGATAGCATGAGATGTGATATCTCAATGCTTCTAATATCAAAACTGAGACCCTCCCTATAGCATGATATGTGATATCTAAGTCCTTCCCATTCCAATCCTGAGACACTCCCTATAGCATGAGATGTGATATCCAACTCTTTCCCATTCCAATCCTGAGACCCTTCCTATAGCATGAGATATGATATCTCAATACTTCTAATACCAAACGTGAGATCCTTCCGATAACATGAGATGTGATATCCAAATCCTTCCCCTTCCAAACCTGAGACCCTCCCTTTAGCATGAGATGTGATATCCAACTCCTTCCCATTCCAATCCTGAGACCCTTCTGATAGCATGAGATGTGATATCTCAATGCTTCTAATACCAAACCTGAGATCCTTCCGATAGCATGAGATGTGATATCTCAATGCTTCTAATACCAAACCTGAGATCCTTCCTATAACATGAGATGTGATATCCAAATCCTTCCCCTTCCAAACCTGAGACCCTCCCTTTAGCATGAGATGTGATATCCAACTCCTTCCCATTCCATTCCTGAGACCCTTCTGATAGCATGAGATGTGATATCTCAATGCCTCTAATACCAAACCTGAGATCCTACCTCTAACATGAAATGTGATATCCAACTCTTTCCCCCTCCAAACCTGAGAGCCTTCCTATAGCATGAGATGTGATATCCAAGTCCTTCCCATTCCAATCCTGAGACCCTTCCTATAGCTTGAGATGTGATATCCAACTCCTTCCCATTCCAATTCTGAGACCCTTCCTATACTCTGAGACTTGATATCTCAATGCTTCTAATACCAAACCTGAGACCCGTAATATAACATGAGATGTGATATCCAAATACTTCCCCTTCCAAACCTTAGACCCTTCCTTTATCATGAGATGTGATATCCAACTCCTTCCCATTCCAATCCTGAGACCCTTCCGATATCATGAGATGTGATATCTCAAAGCTTCTCTTATCAAACTTGAGACCCTCCCTATAGCATGAGATGTGATATCCAAGTCCTTCCCATTCCAATCCTGAGACCCTTCCTATAGCATGAGATGTGATATCTCAATGCTTCTAATACCAAACCTGAGACCCTTCCTATAACATGAGATGGGAATATCCAACTCCTTCCCATTCCAATCCTGAGACCCTTCCGATAGCAGAGATGTGATATCTCAATGCTTATACCAAACCTGAGACCCTTCCTATGGCATGAGATGTGATATCCAACTCCTTGCCATTCAAATCCTGAGACCCTTCCTATAGCATGAGAAGGGATATCCAACTCCTTCCCAATCCAATCCTGAGACCCTTCCGATAGCAGAGACGCGATATCTCAATGCTTCTACCAAACCTGAGACCCTTCCTTTAGCATGAGATGTGATATCCAAATCCTTCACATTCCAATCCTGAGACCCTTCGTATAGCATGAGATGTGATATCTCAATGCTTCTAATACCAAACCTGAGATCCTTCCTATAACATGAGATGTGATATCCAATTCCTTCCCATTCCAAACCTGAGACCCTTCCTATTGGATGAGATGTGATATCCAACTCCTTCCCATTCCAACCCTGAGACCCTTCCTATGGCATGAGATGTGATGTCTCAATGCTTCTAATACCAAACCTGAGATCCTTCCTACAACATGAGATGTGATATCCAACTCCTTCCATTCCAATCCTGAGACCCGTCCTATAGCATGAGATGTGATATCTCAATGCTTATACCAAACCTGAGACCCTTCCTATAGCATGAGATGTGATATCCAACTACTTCCCATTCCAATCCTGAGACCCTTCCTATAGCATGAGATGTGATATCTCAATGCTTCTAATACCAAACCTGAGATCCTTCCTCTAACATGAAATGTGATATCCAACTCCTTCCCTTTCCAAACCTAAGAGCCTATCTATAGCATGAGATGTGATATCCAAGTCCTTCCCATTCCAATCCTTAGACCCTTCCTACAACATGCAATATGATATCTCAATGATTCTAATAACAAACCTGAGACCCGTCCTATAGCATGAGATATGATATCCAAGTCCTTCCCATTCCAATCCTGAGACCCTTCCTATGACATGAAATGTGATATCCAACTCCTTCCCATTCCAACCTGAGACCCTTCCTATAGCATGAGATGGGATATCCAACTTCTTCCAAATCCAATACTGATACCCTTCCGATAGCATGAGATGTGATATCCCAATGCTTCTACCAAACCTGAGACCCATACTATGGCATGAGATGTGATATCAAACTCCTTCCCATTCCAATCCTGAGACCCTTCCTATAGCTTGAGGTGTGATATCCAACTCCTTCCCATTCCAATTCTGAGACCCTTCTTATACCATGAGACTTGATATCTCAATGCTTCTAATACCAAACCTGAGACCCGTCCTATAACATGAGATGTGATATCCAAATCCTTCCCCTTCCAAACCTTAGACCCTTCCTTTATCATGAGATGTGATATCCAACTCCTTCCCATTCCAATCCTGAGACCCTTCCGATATCATGAGATTTGTTATCTCAATGCTTCTAATATCAAACTTGAGACCCTCCCTATAGCATGAGATGTGACATCCAAGTCCTTCCCATTCCAATCCTGAGACCCTTCCTATAGCATGAGATGTGATATCTCAGTGATTCTAATACCAAACCAGAGACTCTTCCTATAACATGAGATGGGATATCCAACTCCTTCCCATTCCAATCCTGAGCCGCTTCCGATAGCAGAGATGTGATATCTCAATGCTTATACCAAACCTGAGACCCTTCCTATAACATGAGATGTGATATCTAACTCCTTCCCGTTCCAAACCTGAGACACTAACTATAGCATATGTGATATCCAACTCCTTCCCATTCCAAACATGAGACCCTTCCTATAGCAAGAAAGTAATATCCAACTCCTACCCATTCCAATCCTGAGACCCTTCCTATAGCAAGAGATGTGATATCCAAATCCTTCCCATTCCAATCCTGAGACCCTTCCTATAACATGAGATGTGATATCCAACTCCTTCCCATTCCAACCTGAGACCCTTCCTATAGCATGAGAAGGGATATCCAACTCCTTCCCAATCCAATCCTGAGACCCTTCCGATAGCAGAGATGTGATATCTCAATGCTTATACCAAACCTGAGACCCTTCCTATGGCATGAGATGTGATATCCAACTCCTTGCCATTCAAATCCTGAGACCCTTCCTATAGCATGAGATGTGATATCTCTATGCTTCTAATACCAAACCTGAGACCCTTCCTATAACATGAGATGGGATATCCAACTCCTTCCCATTCCAATCCTGAGACCCTTCCGATAGCAGAGGTGTGATATCTCAATGCTTATACCAAACCTGAGAACCTTCCTATGGCCTGAGATGTCATATACAACTCCTTCCCATTCCAATCCTGAGACCCTTCCTTTAGCATGTGATGTGATATCTCAATGCTTATACCAAATCTGAGACCCTTCCTATAGCATGAGATGTGATATCCAATTCCTTCCCATTCCAATCCTGAGACCCTTCCTATATCATGAGATGTGATATCTCAATGCTTATACCAAACCTGAGAGCCTACCTATAGCATGAGATGTGATATCCAAGTCCATCCCATTCCAATCCTTAGACCCTTCCTACAGCATGCGATGTGATATCTCAATGATTCTAATACCAAACCAGAGACTCTTCCTATAACATGAGATGGGATATCCAACTCCTTCCCATTCCAATCCTGAGCCGCTTCCAATAGCAGAGATGTGATATCTCAATGCTTATAACAAACCTGAGACCCTTCCTATAACATGAGATGTGATATCCAACTCCTTCCCGTTCCAAACCTGAGACACTAACTATAGCATATGTGATATCCAACTCCTTCCCATTCCAAACATGAGACCCTTCCTATAGCAAGAAAGTAATATCCAAGTCCTACCCATTCCAATCCTGAGACCCTTCCTATAGCAAGAGATGTGATATCCAAATCCTTCCCATTCCAATCCTGAGACCCTTCCTATAACATGAGATGTGATATCCAACTCCTTCCCATTCCAACCTGAGACACTTCCTATAGCATGAGAAGGGATATCCAACTCCTTCCCAATCCAGTCCTGAGACCCTTCCTATGGCATGAGATGTGATATCCAACTCCTTCCCAATCCAATCCTGAGACCCTTCCGATAGCAGAGACGTGATATCTCAATGCTTCTACCAAACCTGAGACCCTTCCTTTAGCATGAGATGTGATATCCAAATCCTTCACATTCCAATCCTGAGACCCTTCATATAGCATGAGATGTGATATCTCAATGCTTCTAATACCAAACCTGAGATCCTTCCTATAACATGAGATGTGATATCCAATTCCTTCCCATTCCAAACCTGAGACCCTTCCTATTGGATGAGATGTGATGTCCAACTCCTTCCCATTCCAACCCTGAGACCCTTCCTATAGCATGAGATGTGATGTCTCAATGCTTCTAATACCAAACCTGAGATCCTTCCTATAACATGAGATGTGATATCCAACTCCTTCCATTCCAATCCTGAGACCCGTCCTATAGCATGAGATGTGATATCTCAATGCTTATACCAAACCTGAGACCCTTCCTATAGCATGAGATGTGATATCCAACTGCTTCCCATTCCAATCCTGAGACCCTTCCTATAGCATGAGATGTGATATCTCAATGCTTCTAATACCAAACCTGAGATCCTTCCTCTAACATGAAATGTGATATCCAACTCCTTCCCTTTCCAAACCTAAGAGCCTATCTATAGCATGAGATGTGATATCCAAGTCCTTCCCATTCCAACCCTTAGACCCTTCCTACAGCATGCAATATGATATCTCAATGATTCTAATAACAAACCTGAGACCCGTCCTATAACATGAGATGGGATATCCAACTCCTTCCCATTCCAATCCTGAGACACTTCCTATAGCAGAGATGTGATATCTCAATGCTTATACCAAACCTGAGACCCTTCCTATAACATGAGATGTGATATCCAAATCCTTCCCGTTCCAAACCTGAGACCCTTCCTTTAGCATGAGATGTGATATCCAGCACCTTCCCATTCCAATCCTGAGACACTTCCGATAGCATGAGATGTGATATCTCAATGCTTCTAATATCAAAACTGAGACCCTCCCTATAGCATGATATGTGATATCTAAGTCCTTCCCATTCCAATCCTGAGACCCTCCCTATAGCATGAGATGTGATATCCAACTCCTTCCCATTCCAATCCTGAGACCCTTCCTATAGCATGAAATATGATATCTCAATACTTCTAATACCAAACGTGAGATCCTTCCGATAACATGAGATGTGATATCCAAATCCTTCCCCTTCCAAACCTGAGACCCTCCCTTTAGCATGAGATGTGATATCCAACTCCTTCCTATTCCAATCCTGAGACTCTTCTGATAGCATGAGATGTGATATCTCAATGCTTCTAATACCAAACCTGAGATCCTTCCGATAGCATGAGATGTGATATCTCAATGCTTCTAATACCAAACCTGAGATCCTTCCTATAACATGAGATGTGATATCCAAATCCTTCCCCTTCCAATCCTGAGACCCTCCCTTTAGCATGAGATGTGATATCCAACTCCTTCCCATTCCATTCCTGAGACCCTTCTGATAGCATGAAATGTGATATCTCAAAGCCTCTAATACCAAACCTGAGATCCTACCTCTAACATTAAATGTGATATCCAACTCTTTCCCCTTCCAAACCTGAGAGCCTTCCTATAGCATGAGATGTGATATCCAAGTCCTTCCCATTCCAATCCTGAGACCCTTCCTATAGCTTGAGATGTGATATCCAACTCCTTCACATTCCAATTCTGAGACCCTTCCTATACTATGAGACTTGATATCTCAATGCTTCTAATACCAAACCTGAGACCCGTAATATAACATGAGATGTGATATCCAAATCCTTCCCCTTCCAAACCTTAGACCCTTCCTTTATCATGAGATGTGATATCCAACTCCTTCCCATTCCAATCCTGAGACCCTTCCGATATCATGAGATGTGATATCTCAAAGCTTCTAATATCAAACTTGAGACCCTCCCTATAGCATGAGATGTGATATCCAAGTCCTTCCCATTCCAATCCTGAGACCCTTCCTATAGCATGAGATGTGATATCTCAATGCTTCTAATACCAAACCTGAGACCCTTCCTATAACATGAGATGGGAATATCCAACTCGTTCCCATTCCAATCCTGAGACCCTTCCGATAGCAGAGATGTGATATCTCAATGCTTATACCAAACCTGAGATCCTTCCTATAACATGAGATGTGATATCCAACTCCTTCCCATTCCAATCCTGAGACACTTCCTATAGCATGAGATGTGATATCTCACTGCTTATACCAAACCTGAGACCCTTCCCATAGCATGAGATGTGATATCCAACTCCTTCCCATTCCAATCCTCAGACCCTTCCTATAGCATGAGATGTGATATCTCAATGCTTCTAATATCAAACTTGAGACCCTACCTATAGCATGAGATGTGATATCCAAGTCCTTCCCATTCCAATCCTGAGACACTTCCTATAGCATGAGATGTGATATCCAACTCCTTCCCATTCCAATCCTGAGACTCTTCCTATAGCATGAGATATGATATCTCAATACTTCTAATACCAAACATGAGATCCTTCCGAAAACATGAGATGTGATATCCAAATCCTTCCCCTTCCAAACCTGAGACCCTCCCTTTAGCATGAGATGTGATATCCAACTCCTTCCCATTCCAATCCCGAGACCCTTCTGATAGCATGAGATGTGATATCTCAATGCTTCTAATACCAAACCCGAGATCCTTCCTATAACATGAGATGTGATATCCAAATCCTTCCCCTTCCAAACCTGAGACCCTCCCTTTAGCTTGAGATGTGATATCCAACTCCTTCCCATTCCATTCCTGAGACCCTTCTGATAGCATGAGATGTGATATCTCAATACCTCTAATACCAAACCTGAGATCCTACCTCTAACATGAAATGTGATATCCAACTCTGTCCCCTTCCAAACCTGAGAGCCTTCCTATAGCATGAGATGTGATATCCAAGTCCTTCCCATTCCAATCCTGAGACCCTTCCTATAGCTTGAGATGTGATATCCAACTCCTTCCCATTCCAATTCTGAGACCCTTCCTATACTCTGAGACTTGATATCTCAATTTTGATATTAGAAGCATTGAGATACACATCTCATGCTATAGGAAGGGTCTGAGGATTGGAATGGGAAGGAGTTGGATATCACATCTCATGCTATGGGAAGGGTCTCAGGTTTGGTATAAGCAGTGAGATATCACATCTCATGCTATAGGGAGGGTCTCAGGATTGGAATGGGAAGGACTTAGATATCACATATCATGCTATAGGGAGGGTCTCAGTTTTGATATTAGAAGCATTGAGATATCACATCTCATGCTATCGGAAGTGTCTCAGGATTGGAATGGGAAGGTGCTGGATATCACATCTCATGCTAAAGGAAGGGTCTCAGGTTTGGAACGGGAAGGATTTGGATATCACATCTCATGTTATAGGAAGGGTCTAAGGTTTGGTATAAGCATTGAGATATCACATCTCTGCTATCGGAAGTGTCTCAGGATTGGAATGGGAAGGAGTTGGATATCCCATCTCATGTTATAGGACGGGTCTCAGGTTTGTTATTAGAATCATTGAGATATCATATTGCATGCTGTAGGAAGGGTCTAAGGGTTGAAATGGGAAGGACTTGGATATCACATCTCATGCTATAGATAGGCTCTTAGTTTTGGAAAGGGAAGGAGTTGGATATCACATTTCATGTTAGAGGAAGGATCTCAGGTTTGATATTAGAAGCATTGAGATATCACATCTCATGCTATAGGAAGGGTCTCAGGATTGGAATGGGAAGCAGTTGGATATCACATCTCATGCTATGGGAAGGGTCTCAGGTTTGGTATAAGCAGTGAGATATCCCTTCTCATGCTATAGGAAGTGTCTCAGGTTGGAATGGGAAGGAGTTGGATATCACATCTCATGTTATAGGAAGGGTCTCAGGATTGGAATGGGAAGGACTTGGATGTCACATCTCATGCTATAGGAAGGGTCTCAGGTTTGGTATAAGCATTGAGATATCACATCTCATGCTATAGGACGGGTCTCAGGATTGGAATGGAAGGAGTTGGATATCACATCTCATGTTATAGGAAGGATCTCAGGTTTGGTATTAGAAGCATTGAGACATCACATCTCATGCTATAGGAAGGGTCTCAGGGTTGGAATGGGAAGGAGTTGGATATCACATCTCATCCAATAGGAAGGGTCTCAGGTTTGGAATGGGAAGGAATTGGATATCACATCTCATGTTATAGGAAGAGTCTCTGGTTTGGTATTAGAATCATTGAGATATCACATCGCATGCTGTAGGAAGGGTCTAAGGATTGGAATGGAATGGACTTGGATATCACATCTCATGCTATAGGTAGGCTCTCAGGTTTGGTATAAGCATTGAGATATCACATCTCATGCTATAGGAAGGGTCTCAGGATTGGAATGGGAAGGAATTGGATATCACATCTCATGCTATAGGAAGGGTCTCAGATTTGGTATAAGCATTGAGATATCACATCTCATGCTAAAGGAAGGGTCTCAGGATTGGAATGGGAAGGAGTTGTATTTGACATCTCAGGCCATAGGAAGGTTCTCAGGTTTGGTATAAGCATTGAGATATCACATCTCTGCTATCGGAAGGGTCTCAGGATTGGAATGGGAAGGAGTTGGATATCACATCTCATGTTATAGGAAGGGTCTCAGGTTTGGTATTAGAAGCATAGAGATATCACATCTCATGCTATAGGAAGGGTCTCAGGATTTGAATGGTAAGGAGTTGGATATCACATCTCATGCCATAGGAAGGGTCTCAGGTTTGGTATAAGCATTGAGATATCACATCTCTGCTATCGGAAGGGTCTCAGGATTGGATTGGGAAGGAGTTGGATATCCCTTCTCATGCTATAGGAAGTGTCTCAGGTTGGAATGGGAAGGAGTTGGATATCACATCTCATGTTATAGGAAGGGTCTCGGGATTGGAATGGGAAGGATTTGGATATCACATCTCTTGCTATAGGAAGGGTCTCAGGTTTGGAATGGGTAGGAGTTGGATATTACTTTCTTGCTATAGGAAGGGTCTCATGTTTGGAATGGGAAGGAGTTGGATATCACATATACTATAGTTAGTGTCTCAGGTTTGGAACGGGAACGAGTTGGATATCACATCTCATGCTATAGGAAGGGTCTCAGGTTTGGTATAAGCATTGAGATATCACATCTCTGCTATCGGAAGCGGCTCAGGATTGGAATGGGAAGGAATTGGATATCACATCTCATGCTATAGGAAGGGTCTCAGATTTGGTATAAGCATTGAGATATCACATCTCATGCTAAAGGAAGGGTCTCAGGATTGGAATGGGAAGGAGTTGTATATGACATCTCAGGCCATAGGAAGGTTCTCAGGTTTGGTATAAGCATTGAGATATCACAACTCTGCTATCGGAAGGGTCTCAGGATTGGAATGGGAAGGAGTTGGATATCCCATCTCATGTTATAGGAAGGGTCTCAGGTTTGGTATTAGAAGCATAGAGATATCACATCTCATGCTATAGGAAGGGTCTCAGGATTGGAATGGGAAGGACTTGGATGTCACATCTCATGCTATAGGGAGGGTCTCAAGTTTGATATTAGAATCATTGAGATAACAAATCTCATGATATCGGAAGGGTCTCAGAATTGGAATGGGAAGGAGTTGGATATCACATCTCATGATAAAGGAAGGGTCTAAGGTTTGGAAGGGGAAGGATTTGGATATCACATCTCATGTTATAGGACGGGTCTCAGGTTTGGTATTAGAAGCATTGAGATATCAAGTCTCATGGTATAAGAAGGGTCTCAGAATTGGAATGGGAAGGAGTTGGATATCACACCTCAAGCTATAGGAAGGGTCTCAGGAATGGAATGGGAAGGAGTTTGATATCACATCTCATGCCATAGTATGGGTCTCAGGTTTGGTAGAAGCATTGGGATATCACATCTCATGCTATCGGAAGGGTATCAGTATTGGATTTGAAAGAAGTTGGATATCCCATCTCATGCTATAGGAAGGGTCTCAGGTTGGAATGAGAAGGAGTTGGATATCACATTTCATGTTATAGGAAGGGTCTCAGGATTGGAATGGGAAGGACTTGGATATCACATCTCATGCTATAGGAAGGGTCTCAGGTTTGGTATAAGCATTGAGATATCACATCTCATGCTATAGGACGGGTCTCAGGATTGGAATGGAAGGAGTTGGATATCACATCTCATGTTATAGGAAGGATCTCAGGTTTGGTATTAGAAGCATTGAGACATCACATCTCATGCTATAGGAAGGGTCTCAGGGTTGGAATGGGAAGGAGTTGGATATCACATCTCATCCAATAGGAAGGGTCTCAGGTTTGGAATGGGAAGGAATTGGATATCACATCTCATGTTATAGGAAGGATCTCAGGTTTGGTATTAGAAGCATTGAGATATCACATCTCATGCTATAGGAAGGGTCTCAGGATTGGAATGTGAAGGATTTGGATATCACATCTCATGCTAAAGGAAGGGTCTCAGGTTTGGTAGAAGCATTGAGATATCACGTCTCTGCTATCGGAAGGGTCTCAGGATTGGATTGGGAAGGAGTTGGATATCCCTTCTCATGCTATAGGAAGGGTCTCAGGATTTGAATGGCAAGGAGTTGGATATCACATCTCATGCCATAGGAAGGGTCTCAGGTTTGGTATAAGCATTGAGATATCACATCTCTGCTATCGGAAGGGTCTCAGGTTTGGAATGGGAAGGAGTTGGATATTCCCATCTCATGTTATAGGAAGGGTTTCAGGTTTGGTATTAGAAGCATTGAGATATCACATCTCATGCTATAGGAAGGGTCTCAGGATTGGAATGGGAAGGACTTGGATATCACATCTCATGCTATAGGGAGGGTCTCAAGTTTGATATTAGAAGCTTTGAGATATCACATCTCATGATATCGGAAGGGTCTCAGGATTGGAATGGGAAGGAGTTGGATATCACATCTCATGATAAAGGAATGGTCTAAGGTTTGGAAGTGGAAGGATTTGGATGGATATCACATCTCATGTTATATTACGGGTCTCAGGTTTGGTATTAGAAGCATTGAGATATCAAGTCTCAGAGTATAGGAAGGGTCTCAGAATTGGAATGGGAAGGAGTTGGATATCACATCTCAAGCTATAGGAAGGGTCTCAGGATTGGAATGGGAAGGACTTGGATATCACATCTCATGCTATAGGAAGGCTCTCAGGTTTGGAAGGGGAAAGAGTTGGATATCACATTTCATGTTAGAGGAAGGATCTCAGGTTTGGTATTAGAAGCATTGAGATATCACATCTCATGCTATAGGAAGGGTCTCAGAATTGGAATGGGAAGTAGTTGGATATCACATCTCATGCTATAGGAAGGGTCTCAGGTTTGGTATAAGCATTGAGATATCACATCTCATGCTATAGGACGGGTCTCAGGATTGGAATGGAAGGAGTTGGATATCACATCTCATGTTATAGGAAGGATCTCAGGTTTGGTATTAGAAGGATTGAGACATCACATCTCATGCTATAGGAAGGGTCTCAGTGTTGGAATGGGAAGGAGTTGGATATCACATCTCATCCAATAGGAAGGGTCTCAGGTTTGGAATGGGAAGGAATTGGATATCACATCTCATGTTATAGGAAGGATCTCAGGTTTGGTATTAGAAGCATTGAGATATCACATCTCATGCTATAGGAAGGGTCTCAGGATTGGAATGTGAAGGATTTGGATATCACATCTCATGCTAAAGGAAGGGTCTCAGGTTTGGTAGAAGCATTGAGATATCACGTCTCTGCTATCGGAAGGGTCTCAGGATTGGATTGGGAAGGAGTTGGATATCCCTTCTCATGCTATAGGAAGGGTCTCAGGATTTGAATGGCAAGGAGTTGGATATCACATCTCATGCCATAGGAAGGGTCTCAGGTTTGGTATAAGCATTGAGATATCACATCTCTGCTATCGGAAGGGTCTCAGGATTGGAATGGGAAGGAGTTGGATATTCCCATCTCATGTTATAGGAAGGGTTTCAGGTTTGGTATTAGAAGCATTGAGATATCACATCTCATGCTATAGGAAGGGTCTCAGGATTGGAATGGGAAGGACTTGGATATCACATCTCATGCTATAGGGAGGGTCTCAAGTTTGATATTAGAAGCTTTGAGATATCACATCTCATGATATCGGAAGGGTCTCAGGATTGGAATGGGAAGGAGTTGGATATCACATCTCATGATAAAGGAATGGTCTAAGGTTTGGAAGGGGAAGGATTTGGATGGATATCACATCTCATGTTATATTACGGGTCTCAGGTTTGGTATTAGAAGCATTGAGATATCAAGTCTCAGAGTATAGGAAGGGTCTCAGAATTGGAATGGGAAGGAGTTGGATATCACATCTCAAGCTATAGGAAGGGTCTCAGGATTGGAATGGGAAGGACTTGGATATCACATCTCATGCTATAGGAAGGCTCTCAGGTTTGGAAGGGGAAAGAGTTGGATATCACATTTCATGTTAGAGGTAGGATCTCAGGTTTGGTATTAGAGGCATTGAGATATCACATCTCATGCTATCAGAAGGGTCTCAGGAATGGAATGGGAAGGAGTTGGATATCACATCTCATGCTAAAGGGAGGGTCTCAGGTTTGGAAGGGGAAGGATTTGGCTATCACATCTCATGTTATAGGAAGGATCTCAGGTTTGGTAATAGAAGCATTGAGATATCACATCTCATGCTATCGGAAGGATCTCAGGTTTGGTATTAGAAGCATTGAGATATCACATCTCATGCTATCAGAAGGGTCTCAGGATTGGAATGGGAAGGAGTTGGATATCACATCTCATGCTAAAGGGAGGGTCTCAGGTTTGGAAGGGGAAGGATTTGGATATCACATCTCATGTTATCGGAAGGATCTCAAGTTTGGTATTAGAAGTATTGAGATATCATATCTCATGCTATAGGAAGGGTCGCAGGATTGGAATGGGAAAGAGTTGGATATCACATCTCATGCTATAGGGAGTGTCTCAGGATTGGAATGGGAAGGACTTAGATATCACATATCATGCTATAGGGAGGGTCTCAGTTTTGATATTAGAAGCATTGAGATATCACATCTCATGCTATCGGAAGTATCTCAGGATTGGAATGGGAAGGAGCTGGATATCACATCTCATGCTAAAGGAAGGGTCTCAGGTTTGGAACAGGAAGGATTTGGATATCACATCTCATGCTAAAGGAAGGGTCTCAGGTTTGGAATGGGAAGGAGTTGGATATCCCATCTCATGTTATAGGACGGGTCTCAGGTTTGTTATTAGAATCATTGAGATATCATATTGCATGCTGTAGGAAGGGTCTAAGGGTTGGAATGGGAAGGACTTGGATATCACATCTCATGCTATAGATAGGCTCTTAGGTTTGGAAAGGGAAGGAGTTGGATATCACATTTCATGTTAGAGGAAGGATCTCAGGTTTGTTATTAGAAGCATTGAGATATCACATCTCATGCTATAGGAAGGGTCTCAGGATTGGAATGGGAAGTAGTTGGATATCACATCTCATGCTATAGGAAGGGTCTCAGGTTTGATATAAGCATTGAGATATCACATCTCATGCTATAGGACGGGTCTCAGGATTGGAATGGAAGGAGTTGGATATCACATCTCATGTTATAGGAAGGATCTCAGGTTTGGTATTAGAAGCATTGAGACATCACATCTCATGCTATAGGAAGGGTCTCAGGGTTGGAATGGGAAGGAGTTGGATATCACATCTCATCCAATAGGAAGGGTCTCAGGTTTGGAATGGGAAGGAATTGGATATCACATCTCATGTTATAGGAAGGATCTCAGGTTTGGTATTAGAAGCATTGAGATATCACATCTCATGCTATAGGAAGGGTCTCAGGATTGGAATCTGAAGGATTTGGATATCACATCTCATGCTAAAGGAAGGGTCTCAGGTTTGGTAGAAGCATTGCGATATCACGTCTCTGCTATCGGAAGGGTCTCAGGATTGGATTGGGAAGGAGTTGGATATCCCTTCTCATGCTATAGGAAGGGTCTCAGGATTTGAATGGCAAGGAGTTGGATATCACATCTCATGCCATAGGAAGGGTCTCAGGTTTGGTATAAGCATTGAGATATCACATCTCTGCTATCGGAAGGGTCTCAGGATTGGATTGGGAAGGAGTTGGATATCCCTTCTCATGCTATAGGAAGTGTCTCAGGTTGGAATGGGAAGGAGTTGGATATCACATCTCATGTTATAGGAAGGGTCTCAGGATTGGAATGGGAAGGATTTGGATATCACATCTCTTGCTATAGGAAGGGTCTCAGGATTGGAATGGGTAGGAGTTGGATATTACTTTCTTGCTATAGGAAGGGTCTCATGTTTGGAATGGGAAGGAGTTGGATATCACATATGCTATAGTTAGTGTCTCAGGTTTGGAACGGGAAGGAGTTGGATATCACATCTCATGTTATAGGAAGGGTCTCAGGTTTGGTATAAGCATTGAGATATCACATCTCTGCTATCGGAAGCGGCTCAGGATTGGAATGGGAAGGAGTTGGATATCCCATCTCATGTTATAGTAAGAGTCTCTGGTTTGGTATTAGAATCATTGAGATATCACATTGCATACTGTAGGAAGGGTCTAAGGATTGGAATGGGATGGACTTGGATATCACATCTCATGCTATAGGTAGGCTCTCAGGTTTGGTATAAGCATTGAGATATCACATCTCATGCTATAGGAAGGGTCTCAGGATTGGAATGGGAAGGATTTGGATATCACATCTCATGCTATAGGAAGGGTCTCAGATTTGGTATAAGCATTGAGATATCACATCTCATGCTAAAGGAAGGGTCTCAGGATTGGAATGGGAAGGAGTTGTATATGACATCTCAGGCCATAGGAAGGGTCTCAGGTTTGGTATAAGCATTGAGATATCACATCTCTGCTATCGGAAGGGTCTCAGGATTGGAATGGGAAGGAGTTGGATATCCCATCTCATGTTATAGGAAGGGTCTCAGGATTGGAATGGGAAGGACTTGGATGTCACATCTCATGCTATAGGGAGGGTCTCAAGTTTGATATTAGAAGCATTGAGATAACAAATCTCATGATATCGGAAGGGTCTCAGGATTGGAATGGGAAGGAGTTGGATACCACATCTCATGATAAAGGAAGGGTCTAAGGTTTGGAAGGGGAAGGATTTGGATATCACATCTCATGTTATAGGACGGGTCTCAGGTTTGGTATTAGAAGCATAGAGATATCACATCTCATGCTATAGGAAGGGTCTCAGGATTGGAATGGGAAGGACTTGGATGTCACATCTCATGCTATAGGGAGGGTCTCAAGTTTGATATTAGAAGCATTGAGATAACAAATCTCATGATATCGGAAGGGTCTCAGGATTGGAATGGGAAGGAGTTGGATACCACATCTCATGATAAAGGAAGGGTCTAAGGTTTGGAAGGGGAAGGATTTGGATATCACATCTCATGTTATAGGACGGGTCTCAGGTTTGGTATTAGAAGCATTGAGATATCAAGTCTCATGGTATAAGAAGGGTCTCAGAATTGGAATGGGAAGGAGTTGGATATCACACCTCAAGCTATAGGAAGGGTCTCAGGATTGGAATGGAAAGGAGTTTGATATCACATCTCATGCCATAGTATGGGTCTCAGGTTTGGTAGAAGCATTGGGATATCACATCTCATGCTATCGGAAGGGTATCAGTATTGGATTTGGAAGAAGTTGGATATCCCATCTCATGCTATAGGAAGGGTCTCAGGTTGGAATGGGAAGGAGTTGGATATCACATTTCATGTTATAGGAAGGGTCTCAGGATTGGAATGGGAAGGACTTGGATATCATATCTCATGCTATAGGACGGGTCTCAGGTTTGTTATTAGAATCATTGAGATATCATATTGCATGCTGTAGGAAGGGTCTAAGGATTGGAATGGGAAGGACTTGGATATCACATCTCATGCTATAGATAGGCTCTTAGGTTTGGAAAGGGAAGGAGTTGGATATCACATTTCATGTTAGAGGAAGGATCTCAGGTTTGGTATTAGAAGCATTGAGATATCACATCTCATGCTATAGGAAGGGTCTCAGGATTGGAATGGGAAGTAGTTGGATATCACATCTCATGCTATAGGACGGGTCTCAGGATTGGAATGGAAGGAGTTGGATATCACATCTCATGTTATAGGAAGGATCTCAGGTTTGGTATTAGAAGCATTGAGACATCACATCTCATGCTATAGGAAGGGTCTCAGGGTTGGAATGGGAAGGAGTTGGATATCACATCTCATCCAATAGGAAGGGTCTCAGGTTTGGAATGGGAAGGAATTGGATATCACATCTCATGTTATAGGAAGGATCTCAGGTTTGGTATTAGAAGCATTGAGATATCACATCTCATGCTATAGGAAGGGTCTCAGGATTGGAATGTGAAGGATTTGGATATCACATCTCATGCTAAAGGAAGGGTCTCAGGTTTGGTAGAAGCATTGAGATATCACGTCTCTGCTATCGGAAGGGTCTCAGGATTGGATTGGGAAGGAGTTGGATATCCCTTCTCATGCTATAGGAAGGGTCTCAGGATTTGAATGGCAAGGAGTTGGATATCACATCTCATGCCATAGGAAGGGTCTCAGGTTTGGTATAAGCATTGAGATATCACATCTCTGCTATCGGAAGGGTCTCAGGATTGGAATGGGAAGGAGTTGGATATTCCCATCTCATGTTATAGGAAGGGTCTCAGGTTTGGTATTAGAAGCATTGAGATATCACATCTCATGCTATAGGAAGGGTCTCAGGATTGGAATGGGAAGGACTTGGATATCACATCTCATGCTATAGGGAGGGTCTCAAGTTTGATATTAGAAGCTTAGAGATATCACATCTCATGATATCGGAAGGGTCTCAGGATTGGAATGGGAAGGAGTTGGATATCACATCTCATGATAAAGGAAGGGTCTAAGGTTTGGAAGGGGAAGGATTTGGATATCACATCTCATGTTATATTACGGGTCTCAGGTTTGGTATTAGAAGCATTGAGATATCAAGTCTCAGAGTATAGGAAGGGTCTCAGAATTGGAATGGGAAGGAGTTGGATATCACATCTCAAGCTATAGGAAGGGTCTCAGGATTGGAATGGGAAGGACCTGGATATCACATCTCATGCTATAGGAAGGCTCTCAGGTTTGGAAGGGGAAAGAGTTGGATATCACATTTCATGTTAGAGGTAGGATCTCAGGTTTGGTGTTAGAGGCATTGAGATATCACATCTCATGCTATCAGAAGGGTCTCAGGAATGGAATGGGAAGGAGTTGGATATCACATCTCATGCTAAAGGGAGGGTCTCAGGTTTGGAAGGGGAAGGATTTGGATATCACATCTCATGGTATAGGAAGGATCTCAGGTTTGGTATTAGAAGCATTGAGATATCTCATCTCATGCTATCGGAAGGATCTCAGGTTTGGTATTAGAAGCATTGAGATATCACATCTCATGCTATCAGAAGGGTCTCAGGATTGGAATGGGAAGGAGTTGGATACCACATCTCATGATAAAGGAAGGGTCTAAGGTTTGGAAGGGGAAGGATTTGGATATCACATCTCATGTTATAGGACGGGTCTCAGGTTTGGTATTAGAAGCATTGAGATATCAAGTCTCATGGTATAAGAAGGGTCTCAGAATTGGAATGGGAAGGAGTTGGATATCACACCTCAAGCTATAGGAAGGGTCTCAGGATTGGAATGGAGTTTGATATCACATCTCATGCCATAGTATGGGTCTCAGGTTTGGTATTAGAAGCATTGAGATATCAAGTCTCATGGTATAAGAAGGGTATCAGTATTGGATTTGGAAGAAGTTGGATAACCCATCTCATGCTATAGGAAGGGTCTCAGGTTGGAATGGGAAGGAGTTGGATATCACATTTCATGTTATAGGAAGGGTCTCAGGATTGGAATGGGAAGGACTTGGATATCATATCTCATGCTATAGGACGGGTCTCAGGTTTGTTATTAGAATCATTGAGATATCATATTGCATGCTGTAGGAAGGGTCTAAGGATTGGAATGGGAAGGACTTGGATATCACATCTCATGGTATAGATAGGCTCTTAGGTTTGGAAAGGGAAGGAGTTGGATATCACATTTCATGTTAGAGGAAGGATCTCAGGTTTGGTATTAGAAGCATTGAGATATCACATCTCATGCTATAGGAAGGGTCTCAGGATTGGAATGGGAAGTAGTTGGATATCACATCTCATGCTATAGGAAGGGTCTCAGGTTTGGTATAAGCATTGAGATATCACATCTCATGCTATAGGACGGGTCTCAGGATTGGAATGGAAGGAGTTGGATATCACATCTCATGTTATATGAAGGATCTCAGGTTTGGTATTAGAAGCATTGAGACATCACATCTCATGCTATAGGAAGGGTCTCAGGGTTGGAATGGGAAGGAGTTGGATATCACATCTCATCCAATAGGAAGGGTCTCAGGTTTGGAATGGGAAGGAATTGGATATCACATCTCATGTTATAGGAAGGATCTCAGGTTTGGTATTAGAAGCATTGAGATATCACATCTCATGCTATAGGAAGGGTCTCAGGATTGGAATGTGAAGGATTTGGATATCACATCTCATGCTAAAGGAAGGGTCTCAGGTTTGGTAGAAGCATTGAGATATCACGTCTCTGCTATCGGAAGGGTCTCAGGATTGGATTGGGAAGGAGTTGGATATCCCTTCTCATGCTATAGGAAGGGTCTCAGGATTTGAATGGCAAGGAGTTGGATATCACATCTCATGCCATAGGAAGGGTCTCAGGTTTGGTATAAGCATTGAGATATCACATCTCTGCTATCGGAAGGGTCTCAGGATTGGAATGGGAAGGAGTTGGATATTCCCATCTCATGTTATAGGAAGGGTCTCAGGTTTGGTATTAGAAGCATTGAGATATCACATCTCATGCTATAGGAAGGGTCTCAGGATTGGAATGGGAAGGACTTGGATATCACATCTCATGCTATAGGGAGGGTCTCAAGTTTGATATTAGAAGCTTTGAGATATCACATCTCATGATATCGGAAGGGTCTCAGGATTGGAATGGGAAGGAGTTGGATATCACATCTCATGATAAAGGAAGGGTCTAAGGTTTGGAAGGGGAAGGATTTGGATATCACATCTCATGTTATATTACGGGTCTCAGGTTTGGTATTAGAAGCATTGAGATATCAAGTCTCAGAGTATAGGAAGGGTCTCAGAATTGGAATGGGAAGGAGTTGGATATCACATCTCAAGCTATAGGAAGGGTCTCAGGATTGGAATGGGAAGGACTTGGATATCACATCTCATGCTATAGGAAGGCTCTCAGGTTTGGAAGGGGAAAGAGTTGGATATCACATTTCATGTTAGAGGTAGGATCTCAGGTTTGGTATTAGAGGCATTGAGATATCACATCTCATGCTATCAGAAGGGTCTCAGGAATGGAATGGGAAGGAGTTGGATATCACATCTCATGCTAAAGGGAGGGTCTCAGGTTTGGAAGGGGAAGGATTTGGATATCACATCTCATGTTATAGGAAGGATCTCAGGTTTGGTATTAGAAGCATTGAGATATCACATCTCATGCTATCGGAAGGATCTCAGGTTTGGTATTAGAAGCATTGAGATATCACATCTCATGCTATCAGAAGGGTCTCAGGATTGGAATGGGAAGGAGTTGGATATCACATCTCATGCTAAAGTGAGGGTCTCAGGTTTGGAAGGGGAAGGATTTGGATATCACATCTCATGTTATCGGAAGGATCTCACGTTTGGTATTAGAAGTATTGAGATATCATATCTCATGCTATAGGAAGGGTCTCAGGATTGGAATGGGAAAGAGTTGGATATCACATCTCATGCTATAGGGAGTGTCTCAGGATTGGAATGGGAAGGACTTAGATATCACATATCATGCTATAGGGGGGGTCTCAGTTTTGATATTAGAAGCATTGAGATATCACATCTCATGCTATCGGAAGTGTCTCAGGATTGGAATGGGAAGGAGCTGGATATCACATCTCATGCTAAAGGAAGGGTCTCAGGTTTGGAACGGGAAGGATTTGGATATCACATCTCATGTTATAGGAAGGGTCTCAGGTTTGGTATAAGCATTGAGATATCACATCTCTGCTATCGGAAGTGTCTCAGGATTGGAATGGGAAGGAGTTGGATATCCCATCTCATGTTATAGGACGGGTCTCAGGTTTGTTATTAGAATCATTGAGATATCATATTGCATGCTGTAGGAAGGGTCTAAGGGTTGGAATGGGAAGGACTTGGATATCACATCTCATGCTATAGATAGGCTCTTAGGTTTGGAAAGGGAAGGAGTTGGATATCACATTTCATGTTAGAGGAAGGATCTCAGGTTTGGTATTAGAAGCATTGAGATATCACATCTCATGCTATAGGAAGGGTCTCAGGATTGGAATGGGAAGTAGTTGGATATCACATCTCATGCTATAGGAAGGGTCTCAGGTTTGGTATAAGCATTGAGATATCACATCTAATGCTATAGGACGGGTCTCAGGATTGGAATGGAAGGAGTTGGATATCACATCTCATGTTATAGGAAGGATCTCAGGTTTGGTATTAGAAGCATTGAGACATCACATCTCATGCTATAGGAAGGGTCTCAGGGTTGGAATGGGAAGGACTTGGATATCACATCTCATGCTATAGGAAGGGTCTCAGGATTGGAATGGGAAGTAGTTGGATATCACATCTCATGCTATAGGAAGGGTCTCAGGTTTGGTATAAGCATTGAGATATCACATCTCATGCTATAGGACGGGTCTCAGGATTGGAATGGAAGGAGTTGGATATCACATCTCATGTTATAGGAAGGATCTCAGGTTTGGTATAAGAAGCATTGAGACATCACATCTCATGCTATAGGAAGGGTCTCAGGGTTGGAATGGGAAGGAGTTGGATATCACATCTCATCCAATAGGAAGGGTCTCAGGTTTGGAATGGGAAGGAATTGGATATCACATCTCATGTTATAGGAAGGATCTCAGGTTTGTTATTAGAAGCATTGAGATATCACATCTCATGCTATAGGAAGGGTCTCAGGATTGGAATGTGAAGGATTTGGATATCACATCTCATGCTAAAGGAAGGGTCTCAGGTTTGGTAGAAGCATTGAGATATCACGTCTCTGCTATCGGAAGGGTCTCAGGATTGGAATGGGAAGGAGTTGGATATCCCTTCTCATGCTATAGGAAGGGTCTCAGGATTTGAATGGCAAGGAGTTGGATATCACATCTCATGCCATAGGAAGGGTCTCAGGTTTGGTATAAGCATTGAGATATCACATCTCTGCTATCGGAAGGGTCTCAGGATTGGAATGGGAAGGAGTTGGATATTCCCATCTCATGTTATAGGAAGGGTCTCAGGTTTGGTATTAGAAGCATTGAGATATCACATCTCATGCTATAGGAAGGGTCTCAGGATTGGAATGGGAAGGACTTGGATATCACATCTCATGCTATAGGGAGGGTCTCAAGTTTGATATTAGAAGCTTTGAGATATCACATCTCATGATATCGGAAGGGTCTCAGGATTGGAATGGGAAGGAGTTGGATATCACATCTCATGATAAAGGAAGGGTCTAAGGTTTGGAAGGGGAAGGATTTGGATATCACATCTCATGTTATATTACGGGTCTCAGGTTTGGTATTAGAAGCATTGAGATATCAAGTCTCAGAGTATAGGAAGGGTCTCAGAATTGGAATGGGAAGGAGTTGGATATCACATCTCAAGCTATAGGAAGGGTCTCAGGATTGGAATGGGAAGGACTTGGATATCACATCTCATGCTATAGGAAGGCTCTCAGGTTTGGAAGGGGAAAGAGTTGGATATCACATTTCATGTTAGAGGTAGGATCTCAGGTTTGGTATTAGAGGCATTGAGATATCACATCTCATGCTATCAGAAGGGTCTCAGGAATGGAATGGGAAGGACTTGGATATCACATCTCATGCTAAAGGGAGGGTCTCAGGTTTGGAAGGGGAAGGATTTGGATATCACATCTCATGTTATAGGAAGGATCTCAGGTTTGGTATTAGAAGCATTGAGATATCACATCTCATGCTATCGGAAGGATCTCAGGTTTGGTATTAGAAGCATTGAGATATCACATCTCATGCTATCAGAAGGGTCTCAGGATTGGAATGTGAAGAAGTTGGATATCACATCTCATGCTAAAGGGAGGGTCTCAGGTTTGGAAGGGGAAGGATTTGGATATCACATCTCATGTTATCGGAAGGATCTCACGTTTGGTATTAGAAGTATTGAGATATCATATCTCATGCTATAGGAAGGGTCTCAGGATTGGAATGGGAAAGAGTTGGATATCACATCTCATGCTATAGGGAGTGTCTCAGGATTGGAATGGGAAGGACTTAGATATCACATATCATGCTATAGGGAGGGTCTCAGTTTTGATATTAGAAGCATTGAGATATCACATCTCATGCTATCGGAAGTGTCTCAGGATTGGAATGGGAAGGAGCTGGATATCACATCTCATGCTAAAGGAAGGGTCTCAGGTTTGGAACGGGAAGGATTTGGATATCACATCACATGTTATAGGAAGGGTCTCAGGTTTGGTATAAGCATTGAGATATCACATCTCTGCTATCGGAAGTGTCTCAGGATTGGAATGGGAAGGAGTTGGATATCCCATCTCATATTATAGGACGGGTCTCAGGTTTGTTATTAGAATCATTGAGATATCATATTGCATGCTGTAGGAAGGGTCTAAGGGTTGGAATGGGAAGGACTTGGATATCACATCTCATGCTATAGATATGCTCTTAGGTTTGGAAAGGGAAGGAGTTGGATATCACATTTCATGTTAGAGGAAGGATCTCAGGTTTGGTATTAGAAGCATTGAGATATCACATCTCATGCTATAGGAAGGGTCTCAGGATTGGAATGGGAAGTAGTTGGATATCACATCTCATGCTATAGGAAGGGTCTCAGGTTTGGTATAAGCATTGAGATATCACATCTAATGCTATAGGACGGGTCTCAGGATTGGAATGGAAGGAGTTGGATATCACATCTCATGTTATAGGAAGGATCTCATGTTTGGTATTAGAAGCATTGAGACATCACATCTCATGCTATAGGAAGGGTCTCAGGGTTGGAATGGGAAGGAGTTGGATATCACCTCTCATCCAATAGGAAGGGTCTCAGGTTTGGAATGGGAAGGAATTTGGATATCACATCTTATGTTATAGGAAGGATCTCAGGTTTGGTATTAGAACCATTGAGATATCACATCTCATGCTATAGGAAGGGTCTCAGGATTGGAATGTGAAGGATTTGGATATCACATCTCATGCTAAAGGAAGGGTCTCAGGTTTGGTAGAAGCATTGAGATATCACGTCTCTGCTATCGGAAGGGTCTCAGGATTGGATTGGGCAGGAGTTGGATATCCCTTCTCATGCTATAGGAAGGGTCTCAGGATTTGAATGGCAAGGAGTTGGATATCACATCTCATGCCATAGGAAGGGTCTCAGGTTTGGTATAAGCATTGAGATATCACATCTCTGCTATCGGAAGGGTCTCAGGATTGGATTGGGAAGGAGTTGGATATCCCTTCTCATGCTATAGGAAGTGTCTCAGGTTGGAATGGGAAGGAGTTGGATATCACATCTCATGTTATAGGAAGGGTCTCAGGATTGGAATGGGAAGGATTTGGATATCACATCTCTTGCTATAGGAAGGGTCTCAGGATTGGAATGGGTAGGAGTTGGATATTACTTTCTTGCTATAGGAAGGGTCTCATGTTTGGAATGGGAAGGAGTTGGATATCACATATGCTATAGTTAGTGTCTCAGGTTTGGAACGGGAAGGAGTTGGATATCACATCTCATGTTATAGGAAGGGTCTCAGGTTTGGTATAAGCATTGACATATCACATCTCTGCTATCGGAAGCGGCTCAGGATTGGAATGGGAAGGAGTTGGATATCTCATCTCATGTTATAGTAAGAGTCTCTGGTTTGGTATTGGAATCATTGAGATATCACATCGCATGCTGTAGGAAGGGTCTAAGGATTGGAATGGGATGGACTTGGATATCACATCTCAGGCCATAGGAAGGGTCTCAGGTTTGGTATAAGCATTGAGATATCACATCTCTGCTATCGGAAGGGTCTCAGGATTGGAATGGGAAGGAGTTGGATATCCCATCTCATGTTATAGGAAGGGTCTCAGGTTTGGTATTAGAAGCATAGAGATATCACATCTCATGCTATAGGAAGGGTCTCAGGATTGGAATGGGAAGGACTTGGATGTCACATCTCATGCTATAGGGAGGGTCTCAAGTTTGATATTAGAAGCATTGAGATAACAAATCTCATGATATCGGAAGGGTCTCAGGATTGGAATGGGAAGGAGTTGGATACCACATCTCATGATAAAGGAAGGGTCTAAGGTTTGGAAGGGGAAGGATTTGGATATCACATCTCATTTTATAGGACGGGTCTCAGGTTTGGTATTAGAAGCATTGAGATATCAAGTCTCATGGTATAAGAAGGGTCTCAGAATTGGAATGGGAAGGAGTTGGATATCACACCTCAAGTTATAGGAAGGGTCTCAGGATTGGAATGGGAAGGAGTTTGATATCACATCTCATGCCATAGTATGGGTCTCAGGTTTGGTAGAAGCATTGGGATATCACATCTCATGCTATCGGAAGGGTATCAGTATTGGATTTGGAAGAAGTTGGATATCCCATCTCATGCTATAGGAAGGGTCTCAGGTTGGAATGGGAAGGAGTTGGATATCACATTTCATGTTATAGGAAGGGTCTCAGGATTGGAATGGGAAGGACTTGGATATCATATCTCATGCTATAGGACGGGTCTCAGGTTTGTTATTAGAATCATTGAGATATCATATTGCATGCTGTAGGAAGGGTCTAAGGATTGGAATGGGAAGGACTTGGATATCACATCTCATGCTATAGATAGGCTCTTAGGTTTTGGAATGGGAAGGAGTTGGATATCACATTTCATGTTATAGGAAGGGTCTCAGGATTGGAATGGGAAGGACTTGGATATCATATCTCATGCTATAGGACGGGTCTCAGGTTTGTTATTAGAATCATTGAGATATCATATTGCATGCTGTAGGAAGGGTCTAAGGATTGGAATGGGAAGGACTTGGATATCACATCTCATGCTATAGATAGGCTCTTAGGTTTGGAAAGGGAAGGAGTTGGATATCACATTTCATGTTAGAGGAAGGATCGCAGGTTTGGTATTAGAAGCATTGAGATATCACATCTCATGCTATAGGAAGGGTCTCAGGATTGGAATGGGAAGTAGTTGGATATCACATCTCATGCTATAGGAAGGGTCTCAGGTTTGGTATAAGCATTGAGATATCACATCTCATGCTATAGGACGGGTCTCAGGATTGGAATGGAAGGAGTTGGATATCACATCTCATGTTATAGGAAGGATCTCAGGTTTGGTATTAGAAGCATTGAGACATCACATCTCATGCTATAGGAAGGGTCTCAGGGTTGGAATGGGAAGGAGTTGGATATCACATCTCATCCAATAGGAAGGGTCTCAGGTTTGGAATGGGAAGGAATTGGATATCACATCTCATGTTATAGGAAGGATCTCAGGTTTGGTATTAGAAGCATTGAGATATCACATCTCATGCTATAGGAAGGGTCTCATGATTGGAATGTGAAGGATTTGGATATCACATCTCATGCTAAAGGAAGGGTCTCAGGTTTGGTAGAAGCATTGAGATATCAGGTCTCTGCTATCGGAAGGGTCTCAGGATTGGATTGGGAAGGAGTTGGATATCCCTTCTCATGCTATAGGAAGGGTCTCAGGATTTGAATGGGAAGGAGTTGGATATCACATCTCATGTTATAGGAAGGGTCTCAGGATTGGAATGGGAAGGATTTGGATATCACATCTCTTGCTATAGGAAGGGTCTCAGGATTGGAATGGGTAGGAGTTGGATATTACTTTCTTGCTATAGGAAGGGTCTCATGTTTGGAATGGGAAGCAGTTGGATATCACATATGCTATAGTTAGTGTCTCAGGTTTGGAACGGGAAGGAGTTGGATATCACATCTCATGTTATAGGAAGGGTCTCAGGTTTGGTATAAGCATTGAGATATCACATCTCTGCTATCGGAAGCGGCTCAGGATTGGAATGGGAAGGAGTTGGATATCCCATCTCATGTTATAGGAGGAGTCTCTGGTTTGGTATTAGAATCATTGAAATATCACATCGCATGCTGTTGGAAGGGTCTAAGGATTGGAATGGGATGGACTTGGATATCACATCTCATGCTATAGGTAGGCTCTCAGGTTTGGTATAAGCATTGAGATATCACATCTCATGCTATAGGAAGGGTCTCAGGATTGGAATGGGAAGGAATTGGATATCACATCTCATGCTATAGGAAGGGTCTCAGATTTGGTATAAGCATTGAGATATCACATCTCATGCTAAAGGAAGGGTCTCAGGATTGGAATGGGAAGGAGTTGTATATGACATCTCAGGCCATAGGAAGGGTCTCAGGTTTGGTATAAGCATTGAGATATCACATCTCTGCTATCGGAAGGGTCTCAGGATTGGAATGGGAAGGAGTTGGATATCCCATCTCATGTTATAGGAATGGTCTCAGGTTTGGTATTAGAAGCATAGAGATATCACATCTCATGCTATAGGAAGGGTCTCAGGATTGGAATGGGAAGGACTTGGATGTCACATCTCATGCTATAGGGAGGGTCTCAAGTTTGATATTAGAAGCGTTGAGATAACAAATCTCATGATATCGGAAGGGTCTCAGGATTGGAATGGGAAGGAGTTGGATATCACATCTCATGATAAAGGAAGGGTCTAAGGTTTGGAAGGGGAAGGATTTGGATATCACATCTCATGTTATAGGACGGGTCTCAGGTTTGGTATTAGAAGCATTGAGATATCAAGTCTCATGGTATAAGAAGGGTCTCAGAATTGGAATGGGAAGGAGTTGGATATCACACCTCAAGCTATGGGAAGGGTCTCAGGATTGGAATGGGAAGGAGTTTGATATCACATCTCCTACCCATTCCAATCCTGAGACCCTTCCTATAGCAAGAGATGTGATATCCAAATCCTTCCCATTCCAATCCTGAGACCCTTCCTATAACAAGAGATGTGATATCCAACTCCTTCCCATTCAAATCCTGAGACCCTTCCTATAGCATGAGAAGGGATATCCAACTCCTTCCCAATCCAATCCTGAGACCCTTCCGATAGCAGAGACCTGATATCTCAATGCTTCTACCAAAACTGAGACCCTTCCTTTAGCATGAGATGTGATATCCAAATCCTTCACATTCCAATCCTGAGACCCTTCCTATAGCATGAGATGTGATATCTCAATGCTTCTAATACCAAACCTGAGATCCTTCCTATAACATGAGATGTGATATCCAATTCCTTCCCATTCCAAACCTGAGACCCTTCCTATTGGATGAGATGTGATATCCAACTCCTTCCCATTCCAACCCTGAGACCCTTCCTATAGCATGAGATGTGATGTCTCAATGCTTCTAATACCAAACCTGAGATCCTTCCTATAACATGAGATGTGATATCCAACTCCTTCCATTCCAATCCTGAGACCCGTCCTATAGCATGAGATGTGATATCTTCATGCTTATACCAAACCTGAGACCCTTCCTATAGCATGAGATGTGATATCCAACTACTTCCCATTCCAATCCTGAGACCCTTCCTATAGCATGAGATGTGATATCTCAATGCTTCTAATACCAAACTTGAGATCCTTCCTCTAACATGAAATGTGATATCCAACTCCTTCCCTTTCCAAACCTAAGAGCCTATCTATAGCATGAGATGTGATATCCAAGTCCTTCCCATTCCAATCCTTAGACCCTTCCTACGGCATGCAATATGATATCTCAATGATTCTAATAACAAACCTGAGACCCGTCCTATAGCATGAGATATGATATCCAAGTCCTTCCCATTCCAATCCTGAGACCCTTCCTATAACATGAAATGTGATATCCAACTCCTTCCCATTCCAACCTGAGACCCTTCCTATAGCATGAGATGGGATATCCAACTTCTTCCAAATCCAATACTGATACCCTTCCGATAGCATGAGATGTGATATCCCAATGCTTCTACCAAACCTGAGACCCATACTATGGCATGAGATGTGATATCAAACTCCTTCCCATTCCAATCCTGAGACCCTTCCTATAACTTGAGGTGTGATATCCAACTCCTTCCCATTCCAATTCTGAGACCCTTCTTATACCATGAGACTTGATATCTCAATGCTTCTAATACCAAACCTGAGACCCGTCCTATAACATGAGATGTGATATCCAAATCCTTCCCCTTCCAAACCTTAGACCCTTCCTTTATCATGAGATGTGGTATCCAACTCCTTCCCATTCCAATCCTGAGACCCTTCCGATATCATGAGATTTGTTATCTCAATGCTTCTAATATCAAACTTGAGACCCTCCCTATAGCATGAGATGTGACATCCAAGTCCTTCCCATTCCAATCCTGAGACCCTTCCTATAGCATGAGATGTGATATCTCTATGCTTCTAATACCAAACCTGAGACCCTTCCTATAACATGAGATGGGATATCCAACTCCTTCCCATTCCAATCCTGAGACCCTTCCGATAGCAGAGATGTGATATCTCAATGCTTATACCAAACCTGAGACCCTTCCTATGGCCTGAGATGTCATATACAACTCCTTCCCATTCCAATCCTGAGACCCTTCCTTTAGCATGAGATGTGATATCTCAATGCTTATACCAAATCTGAGACCCTTCCTATAGCATGAGATGTGATATCCAAATCCTTCCCATTCCAATCCTGAGACCCTTCCTATAGCATGAGATGTGATATCTCAATGCTTATACCAAACCTGAGAGCCTACCTATAGCATGAGATGTGATATCCAAGTCCATCCCATTCCAATCCTTAGACCCTTCCTACAGCATGCGATGTGATATCTCAATGATTCCAATACCAAACCAGAGACTCTTACTATAACATGAGATGGGATATCCAACTCCTTCCCATTCCAATCCTGAGCCGCTTCCGATAGCAGAGATGTGATATCTCAATGCTTATACCAAACCTGAGACCCTTCCTATAACATGAGATGTGATATCCAACTCCTTCCCGTTCCAAACCTGAGACACTAACTATAACATATGTGATATCCAACTCCTTCCCATTCCAAACATGAGACCCTTCCTATAGCAAGAAAGTAATATCCAACTCCTACCCATTCCAATCCTGAGACCCTTCCTATAGCAAGAGATGTGATATCCAAATCCTTCCCATTCCAATCCTGAGACCCTTCCTATAACATGAGATGTGATATCCAACTCCTTCCCATTCCAACCTGAGACACTTCCTATAGCATGAGAAGGGATATCCAACTCCTTCCCAATCCAATCCTGAGACCCTTCCGATAGCAGAGATGTGATATCTCAATGCTTATACCAAACCTGAGACCCTTCCTATGGCATGAGATGTGATATCCAACTCCTTCCCGTTCCAAACCTGAGACACTAACTATAGCATATGTGATATCCAACTCCTTCCCATTCCAAACATGAGACCCTTCCTATAGCAAGAAAGTAATATCCAACTCCTACCCATTCCAATCCTGAGACCCTTCCTATAGCAAGAGATGTGATATCCAAATCCTTCCCATTCCAATCCTGAGACCCTTCCTATAACATGAGATGTGATATCCAACTCCTTCCCATTCCAACCTGAGACACTTCCTATAGCATTAGAAGGGATATCCAACTCCTTCCCAATCCAATCCTGAGACCCTTCCGATAGCAGAGATGTGATATCTCAATGCTTATACCAAACCTGAGACCCTTCCTATGGCATGAGATGTGATATCCAACTCCTTGCCATTCAAATCCTGAGACCCTTCCTATAGCTTGAGAAGGGATATCCAACTCCTGCCCAATCCAATCCTGAGACCCTTCCGATAGCAGAGACGTGATATCTCAATGCTTCTACCAAACCTGAGACCCTTCCTTTAGCATGAAATGTGATATCCAAATCCTTCACATTCCAATCCTGAGACCCTTCCTATAGCATGAGATGTGATATCTCAATGCTTCTAATACCAAACCTGAGATCCTTCCTATAACATGAGATGTGATATCCAATTCCTTCCCATTCCAAACCTGAGACCCTTCCTATTGGATGAGATGTGATATCCAACTCCTTCCCATTCCAACCCTGAGACCCTTCCTATAGCATGAGATGTGATGTCTCAATGCTTCTAATACCAAACCTGAGATCCTTCCTATAACATGAGATGTGATATCCAACTCCTTCCATTCCAATCCTGAGACCCGTCCTATAGCATTAGATGTGATATCTCAATGCTTATACCAAACCTGAGACCCTTCCTATAGCATGAGATGTGATATCCAACTACTTCCCATTCCAATCCTGAGACCCTTCCTATAGCATGAGATGTGATATCTCAATGCTTCTAATACCAAACCTGAGATCCTTCCTCTAACATGAAATGTGATATCCAACTCCTTCCCTTTCCAAACCTAAGAGCCTATCTATAGCATGAGATGTGATATCCAAGTCCTTCCCATTCCAACCCTTAGACCCTTCCTACAGCATGCAATATGATATCTCAATGATTCTAATAACAAACCTGAGACCCGTCCTATAACATGAGATGGGATATCCAACTCCTTCCCATTCCAATCCTGAGACACTTCCGATAGCAGAGATGTGATATCTCAATGCTTATACCAAACCTGAGACCCTTCCTATAACATGAGATGTGATATCCAAATCCTTCCCGTTCCAAACCTGAGACCCTTCCTTTAGCATGAGATGTGATATCCAGCTCCTTCCCATTCCAATCCTGAGACACTTCCGATAGCATGAGATGTGATATCTCAATGCTTCTAATATCAAAACTGAGACCCCCCCTATAGCATGATATGTGATATCTAAGTCCTTCCCATTCCAATCCTGAGACACTCCCTATAGCATGAGATGTGATATCCAACTCTTTCCCATTCCAATCCTGAGACCCTTCCTATAGCATGAGATATGATATCTCAATACTTCTAATACCAAACGTGAGATCCTTCTGATAACATGAGATGTGATATCCAAATCCTTCCCCTTCCAAACCTGAGACCCTCCCTTTAGCATGAGATGTGATAGCCAACTCCTTCCCATTCCAATCCTGAGACCCTTCTGATAGCATGAGATGTGATATCTCAATGCTTCTAATACCAAACCTGAGATCCTTCCGATAGCATGAGATGTGATATCTCAATGCTTCTAATACCAAACCTGAGATCCTTCCTATAACATGAGATGTGATATCCAAATCCTTCCCCTTCCAAACCTGAGACCCTCCCTTTAGCATGAGATGTGATATCCAACTCCTTCCCATTCCATTCTTGAGACCCTTCTGATAGCATGAGATGTGATATCTCAATGCCTCTAATACCAAACCTGAGATCCTACCTCTAACATGAAATGTGATATCCAACTCTTTCCCCTTCCAAACCTGAGAGCCTTCCTATAGCATGAGATGTGATATCCAAGTCCTTCCCATTCCAATCCTGAGACCCTTCCTATAGCTTGAGATGTGATATCCAACTCCTTCCCATTCCAATTCTGAGACCCTTCCTATACTCTGAGACTTGATATCTCAATGCTTCTAATACCAAACCTGAGACCCGTAATATAACATGAGATGTGATATCCAAATCCTTCCCCTTCCAAACCTTAGACCCTTCCTTTATCATGAGATGTGATATCCAACTCCTTCCCATTCCAATCCTGAGACCCTTCCGATATCATGAGATGTGATATCTCAAAGCTTCTAATATCAAACTTGAGACCCTCCCTATAGCATGAGATGTGATATCCAAGTCCTTCCCATTCCAATCCTGAGACCCTTCCTATAGCATGAGATGTGATATCTCAATGCTTCTAATACCAAACCTGAGACCCTTCCTATAACATGAGATGGGAATATCCAACTCCTTCCCATTCCAATCCTGAGACCCTTCCGATAGCAGAGATGTGATATCTCAATGCTTATACCAAACCAGAGACCCTTCCTATGGCATGAGATGTGATATCCAACTCCTTGCCATTCAAATCCTGAGACCCTTCCTATAGCATGAGAAGGGATATCCAACTCCTTCCCATTCCAATCCTGAGACCCTTCCGATAGCAGAGACGTGATATCTCAATGCTTCTACCAAACCTGAGACCCTTCCTTTAGCATGAGATGTGATATCCAAATCCTTCACATTCCAATCCTGAGACCCTTCCTATAGCATGAGATGTGATATCTCAATGCTTCTAATACCAAACCTGAGATCCTTCCTATAACATGAGATGTGATATCCAATTCCTTCCCATTCCAAACCTGAGACCCTTCCTATTGGATGAGATGTGATATCCAACTCCTTCCCATTCCAACCCTGAGACCCTTCCTATAGCATGAGATGTGATGTCTCAATGCTTCTAATACCAAACCTGAGATCCTTCCTATAACATGAGATGTGATATCCAACTCCTTCCATTCCAATCCTGAGACCCGTCCTATAGCATGAGATGTGATATCTCAATGCTTATACCAAACCTGAGACCCTTCCTATAGCATGAGAAGGGATATCCAACTCCTTCCCAATCCAATCCTGAGACCCTTCCGATAGCAGAGATGTGATATCTCAATGCTTATACCAAACCTGAGACCCTTCCTATGGCATGAGATGTGATATCCAACTCCTTGCCATTCAAATCCTGAGACCCTTCCTATAGCATGAGAAGGGATATCCAACTCCTGCCCAATCCAATCCTGAGACCCTTCCGATAGCAGAGACGTGATATCTCAATGATTCTAATAACAAACCTGAGACCCGTCCTATAATATGAGATGGGATATCCAACTCCTTCCCATTCCAATCCTGAGACACTTCCGATAGCAGAGATGTGATATCTCAATGCTTATACCAAACCTGAGACCCTTCCTAAAACATGTGATGTGATATCCAAATCCTTCCCGTTCCAAACCTGAGACCCTTCCTTTAGCATGAGATGTGATATCCAGCTCCTTCCCATTCCAATCCTGAGACACTTCCGATAGCATGAGATGTGATATCTCAATGCTTCTAATATCAAAACTGAGACCCTCCCTATAGCATGATATGTGATATCTAAGTCCTTCCCATTCCAATCCTGAGACACTCCCTATAGCATGAGATGTGATATCCAACTCTTTCCCATTCCAATCCTGAGACCCTTCCTATAGCATGAGATGTGATATCTCAATGCTTCTAATACCAAACCTGAGATCCTTCCTATAACATGAGATGTGATATCCAAATCCTTCCCCTTCCAAACCTGAGACCCTCCCTTTAGCATGAGATGTGATATCCAACTCCTTCCCATTCCATTCCTGAGACCCTTCTGATAGCATGAGATGTGATATCTCAATGCCTCTAATACCAAACCTGAGATCCTACCTCTAACATGAAATGTGATATCCAACTCTTTCCCCTTCCAAACCTGAGAGCCTTCCTATAGCATGAGATGTGATATCCAAGTCCTTCCCATTCCAATCCTGAGACCCTTCCTATAGCTTGAGATGTGATATCCAACTCCTTCCCATTCCAATTCTGAGACCCTTCCTATACTCTGAGACTTGGTATCTCAATGCTTCTAATACCAAACCTGAGACCCGTAATATAACATGAGATGTGATATCCAAATCCTTCCCCTTCCAAACCTTAGACCCTTCCTTTATCATGAGATGTGATATCCAACTCCTTCCCATTCCAATCCTGAGACCCTTCCGATATCATGAGATGTGATATCTCAAAGCTTCTAATATCAAACTTGAGACCCTCCCTATAGCATGAGATGTGATATCCAAGTCCTTCCCATTCCAATCCTGAGACCCTTCCTATAGCATGAGATGTGATATCTCAATGCTTCTAATACCAAACCTGAGACCCTTCCTATAACATGAGATGGGAATATCCAACTCCTTCCCATTCCAATCCTGAGACCCTTCCGATAGCAGAGATGTGATATCTCAATGCTTATACCAAACCTGAGACCCTTCCTATGGCATGAGATGTGATATCCAACTCCTTGCCATTCAAATCCTGAGACCCTTCCTATAGCATGAGAAGGGATATCCAACTCCTTCCCATTCCAATCCTGAGACCCTTCCGATAGCAGAGACGTGATATCTCAATGCTTCTACCAAACCTGAGACCCTTCCTTTAGCATGAGATGTGATATCCAAATCCTTCACATTCCAATCCTGAGACCCTTCCTATAGCATGAGATGTGATATCTCAATGCTTCTAATACCAAACCTGAGATCCTTCCTATAACATGAGATGTGATATCCAATTCCTTCCCATTCCAAACCTGAGACCCTTCCTATTGGATGAGATGTGATATCCAACTCCTTCCCATTCCAACCCTGAGACCCTTCCTATAGCATGAGATGTGATGTCTCAATGCTTCTAATACCAAACCTGAGATCCTTCCTATAACATGAGATGTGATATCCAACTCCTTCCATTCCAATCCTGAGACCCATCCTATAGCATGAGATGTGATATCTCAATGCTTATACCAAACCTGAGACCCTTCCTATAGCATGAGATGTGATATCCAACTACTTCCCATTCCAATCCTGAGACCCTTCCTATAGCATGAGATGTGATATCCAAGTCCTTCCCATTCCAACCCTGAGACCCTTCCTATAGCATGAGATGTGATGTCTCAATGCTTCTAATACCAAACCTGAGATCCTTCCTATAACATGAGATGTGATATCCAACTCCTTCCATTCCAATCCTGAGACCCGTCCTATAGCATTAGATGTGATATCTCAATGCTTATACCAAACCTGAGACCCTTCCTATAGCATGAGATGTGATATCCAACTACTTCCCATTCCAATCCTGAGACCCTTCCTCTAACATGAAATGTGATATCCAACTCCTTCCCTTTCCAAACCTAAGAGCCTATCTATAGCATGAGATGTGATATCCAAGTCCTTCCCATTCCAACCCTTAGACCCTTCCTACAGCATGCAATATGATATCTCAATGATTCTAATAACAAACCTGAGACCCGTCCTATAACATGAGATGGGATATCCAACTCCTTCCCATTCCAATCCTGAGACACTTCCGATAGCAGAGATGTGATATCTCAGTGCTTATACCAAACCTGAGACCCTTCCTATAACATGAGATGTGATATCCAAATCCTTCCCGTTCCAAACCTGAGACCCTTCCTTTAGCATGAGATGTGATATCCAGCTCCTTCTCATTCCAATCCTGAGACACTTCCGATAGCATGAGATGTGATATCTCAATGCTTCTAATATCAAAACTGAGACCCCCCCTATAGCATGATATGTGATATCTAAGTCCTTCCCATTCCAATCCTGAGACACTCCCTATAGCATGAGATGTGATATCCAACTCTTTCCCATTCCAATCCTGAGACCCTTCCTATAGCATGAGATATGATATCTCAATACTTCTAATACCAAACGTGAGATCCTTCCGATAACATGAGATGTGATATCCAAATCCTTCCCCTTCCAAACCTGAGACCCTCCCTTTAGCATGAGATGTGATATCCAACTCCTTCCCATTCCAATCCTGAGACCCTTCTGATAGCATGAGATGTGATATCTCAATGCTTCTAATACCAAACCTGAGATCCTTCCGATAGCATGAGATGTGATATCTCAATGCTTCTAATACCAAACCTGAGATCCTTCCTATAACATGAGATGTGATATCCAAATCCTTCCCCTTCCAAACCTGAGACCCTCCCTTTAGCATGAGATGTGATATCCAACTCCTTCCCATTCCATTCCTGAGACCCTTCTGATAGCATGAGATGTGATATCTCAATGCCTCTAATACCAAACCTGAGATCCTACCTCTAACATGAAATGTGATATCCAACTCTTTCCCCTTCCAAACCTGAGAGCCTTCCTATAGCATGAGATGTGATATCCAAGTCCTTCCCATTCCAATCCTGAGACCCTTCCTATAGCTTGAGATGTGATATCCAACTCCTTCCCATTCCAATTCTGAGACCCTTCCTATACTCTGAGACTTGATATCTCAATGCTTCTAATACCAAACCTGAGACCCGTAATATAACATGAGATGTGATATCCAAATCCTTCCCCTTCCAAACCTTAGACCCTTCCTTTATCATGAGATGTGATATCCAACTCCTTCCCATTCCAATCCTGAGACCCTTCCGATATCATGAGATGTGATATCTCAAAGCTTCTAATATCAAACTTGAGACCCTCCCTATAGCATGAGATGTGATATCCAAGTCCTTCCCATTCCAATCCTGAGACCCTTCCTATAGCATGAGATGTGATATCTCAATGCTTCTAATACCAAACCTGAGACCCTTCCTATAACATGAGATGGGAATATCCAACTCCTTCCCATTCCAATCCTGAGACCCTTCCGATAGCAGAGATGTGATATCTCAATGCTTATACCAAACCTGAGACCCTTCCTATGGCATGAGATGTGATATCCAACTCCTTGCCATTCAAATCCTGAGACCCTTCCTATAGCATGAGAAGGGATATCCAACTCCTTCCCAATCCAATCCTGAGACCCTTCCGATAGCAGAGACGTGATATCTCAATGCTTCTACCAAACCTGAGACCCTTCCTTTAGCATGAGATGTGATATCCAAATCCTTCACATTCCAATCCTGAGACCCTTCCTATAGCATGAGATGTGATATCTCAATGCTTCTAATACCAAACCTGAGATCCTTCCTATAACATGAGATGTGATATCCAATTCCTTCCCATTCCAAACCTGAGACCCTTCCTATTGGATGAGATGTGATATCCAACTCCTTCCCATTCCAACCCTGAGACCCTTCCTATAGCATGAGATGTGATGTCTCAATGCTTCTAATACCAAACCTGAGATCCTTCCTATAACATGAGATGTGATATCCAACTCCTTCCATTCCAATCCTGAGACCCGTCCTATAGCATGAGATGTGATATCTCAATGCTTATACCAAACCTGAGACCCTTCCTATAGCATGAGATGTGATATCCAACTACTTCCCATTCCAATCCTGAGACCCTTCCTATAGCATGAGATGTGATATCTCAATGCTTCTAATACCAAACCTGAGATCCTTCCTCTAACATGAAATGTGATATCCAACTCCTTCCCTTTCCAAACCTAAGAGCCTATCTATACCATGAGATGTGATATCCAAGTCCTTCCCATTCCAATCCTTAGACCCTTCCTACAGCATGCAATATGATATCTCAATGATTCTAATAACAAACCTGAGACCCGTCCTATAGCATGAGATATGATATCCAAGTCCTTCCCATTCCAATCCTGAGACCCTTCCTATAACATGAAATGTGGTATCCAACTCCTTCCCATTCCAACCTGAGACCCTTCCTATAGCATGAGATGGGATATCCAACTTCTTCCAAATCCAATACTGATACCCTTCCGATAGCATGAGATGTGATATCCCAATGCTTCTACCAAACCTGAGACCCATACTATGGCATGAGATGTGATATCAAACTCCATTCCAATCCTGAGACCCTTCCTATAGCTTGAGGTGTGATATCCAACTCCTTCCCATTCCAATTCTGAGACCCTTCTTATACCATGAGACTTGATATCTCAATGCTTCTAATACCAAACCTGAGACCCGTCCTATAACATGAGATGTGATATCCAAATCCTTCCCCTTCCAAACCTTAGACCCTTCCTTTATCATGAGATGTGGTATCCAACTCCTTCCCATTCCAATCCTGAGACCCTTCTGATAGCATGAGATGTGATATCTCAATGCTTCTAATACCAAACCTGAGATCCTTCCGATAGCATGAGATGTGATATCTCAATGCTTCTAATACCAAACCTGAGATCCTTCCTATACCATGAGATGTGATATCCAAATCCTTCCCCTTCCAAACCTGAGACCCTCCCTTTAGCATGAGATGTGATATCCAACTCCTTCCCATTCCATTCCTGAGACCCTTCTGATAGCATGAGATGTGATATCTCAATGCCTCTAACACCAAACCTGAGATCCTACCTCTAACATGAAATGTGATATCCAACTCTTTCCCCTTCCAAACCTGAGAGCCTTCCTATAGCATGAGATGTGATATCCAGGTCCTTCCCATTCCAATCCTGAGACCCTTCCTATAGCTTGAGATGTGATATCCAACTCCTTCCCATTCCAATTCTGAGACCCTTCCTATACTCTGAGACTTGATATCTCAATGCTTCTAATACCAAACCTGAGACCCGTAATATAACATGAGATGTGATATCCAAATCCTTCCCCTTCCAAACCTTAGACCCTTCCTTTATCATGAGATGTGATATCCAACTCCTTCCCATTCCAATCTTGAGACCCTTCCGATATCATGAGATGTGATATCTCTAAGCTTCTAATATCAAACTTGAGACCCTCCCTATAGCATGAGATGTGATATCCAAGTCCTTCCCATTCCAATCCTGAGACCCTTCCTATAGCATGAGATGTGATATCTCAATGCTTCTAATACCAAACCTGAGACCCTTCCTATAACATGAGATGGGAATATCCAACTCCTTCCCATTCCAATCCTGAGACCCTTCCGATAGCAGAGATGTGATATCTCAATGCTTATACCAAACCTGAGACCCTTCCTATGGCATGAGATGTGATATCCAACTCCTTGCCATTCAAATCCTGAGACCCTTCCTATAGCATGAGAAGGGATATCCAACTCCTTCCCAATCCAATCCTGAGACCCTTCCGATAGCAGAGACGTGATATCTCAATGCTTCTACCAAACCTGAGACCCTTCCTTTAGCATGAGATGTGATATCCAAATCCTTCACATTCCAATCCTGAGACCCTTCCTATAGCATGAGATGTGATATCTCAATGCTTCTAATACCAAACCTGAGATCCTTCCTATAACATGAGATGTGATATCCAATTCCTTCCCATTCCAAACCTGAGACCCTTCCTATTGGATGAGATGTGATATCCAACTCCTTCCCATTCCAACCCTGAGACCCTTCCTATAGCATGAGATGTGATGTCTCAATGCTTCTAATACCAAACCTGAGATCCTTCCTATAACATGAGATGTGATATCCAACTCCTTCCATTCCAATCCTGAGACCCGTCCTATAGCATGAGATGTGATATCCAACTACTTCCCATTCCAATCCTGAGACCCTTCCTATAGCATGAGATGTGATATCTCAATGCTTCTAATACCAAACCTGAGATCCTTCCTCTAACATGAAATCTGATATCCAACTCCTTCCCTTTCCAAACCTAAGAGCCTATCTATAGCATGAGATGTGATATCCAAGTCCTTCCCATTCCAATCCTTAGACCCTTCCTACAGCATGCAATATGATATCTCAATGATTCTAATAACAAACCTGAGACCCGTCCTATAGCATGAGATATGATATCCAAGTCCTTCCCATTCCAATCCTGAGACCCTTCCTATAACATGAAATGTGATATCCAACTCCTTCCCATTCCAACCTGAGACCCTTCCTATAGCATGAGATGGGATATCCAACTTCTTCCAAATCCAATACTGATACCCTTCCGATAGCATGAGATGTGATATCCCAATGCTTCTACCAAACCTGAGACCCATACTATGGCATGAGATGTGATATCAAACTCCTTTCCATTCCAATCCTGAGACCCTTCCTATAGCTTGAGGTGTGATATCCAACTCCTTCCCATTCCAATTCTGAGACCCTTCTTATACCATGAGACTTGATATCTCAATGCTTCTAATACCAAACCTGAGACCCGTCCTATAACATGAGATGTGATATCCAAATCCTTCCCCTTCCAAACCTTAGACCCTTCCTTTATCATGAGATGTGGTATCCAACTCCTTCCCATTCCAATCCTGAGACCCTTCCGATATCATGAGATTTGTTATCTCAATGCTTCTAATATCAAACTTGAGACCCTCCCTATAGCATGAGATGTGACATCCAAGTCCTTCCCATTCCAATCCTGAGACCCTTCCTATAGCATGAGATGTGCTATCTCTATGCTTCTAATACCAAACCTGAGACCCTTCCTATAACATGAGATGGGATATCCAACTCCTTCCCATTCCAATCCTGAGACCCTTCCGATAGCAGAGATGTGATATCTCAATGCTTATACCAAACCTGAGACCCTTCCTATGGCCTGAGATGTCATATACAACTCCTTCCCATTCCAATCCTGAGACCCTTCCTTTAGCATGAGATGTGATATCTCAATGCTTATACCAAATCTGAGACCCTTCCTATGAGATGTGATATCCAAATCCTTCCCATTCCAATCCTGAGACCCTTCCTATAGCATGAGATGTGATATCTCAATGCTTATATCAAACCTGAGAGCCTACCTATAGCATGAGATGTGATATCCAAGTCCATCCCATTCCAATCCTTAGACCCTTCCTACAGCATGCAATGTGATATCTCAATGATTCTAATACCAAACCAGAGACTCTTACTATAACATGAGATGGGATATCCAACTCCTTCCCATTCCAATCCTGAGCCGCTTCCGATAGCAGAGATGTGATATCTCAATGCTTATACCAAACCTGAGACCCTTCCTATAACATGAGATGTGATATCCAACTCCTTCCCGTTCCAAACCTGAGACACTAACTATAGCATATGTGATATCCAACTCCTTCCCATTCCAAACATGAGACCCTTCCTATAGCAAGAAAGTAATATCCAACTCCTACCCATTCCAATCCTGAGACCCTTCCTATAGCAAGAGATGTGATATCCAAATCCTTCCCATTCCAATCCTGAGACCCTTCCTATAACATGAGATGTGATATCCAACTCCTTCCCATTCCAACCTGAGACACTTCCTATAGCATTAGAAGGGATATCCAACTCCTTCCCAATCCAATCCTGAGACCCTTCCGATAGCAGAGATGTGATATCTCAATGCTTATACCAAACCTGAGACCCTTCCTATGGCATGAGATGTGATATCCAACTCCTTGCCATTCAAATCCTGAGACCCTTCCTATAGCATGAGAAGGGACATCCAACTCCTTCCCAATCCAATCCTGAGACCCTTCCGATAGCAGAGACGTGATATCTCAATGCTTCTACCAAACCTGAGACCCTTCCTTTAGCATGAGATGTGATATCCAAATCCTTCACATTCCAATCCTGAGACCCTTCCTATAGCATGAGATGTGATATCTCAATGCTTCTAATACCAAACCTGAGATCCTTCCTATAACATGAGATGTGATATCCAATTCCTTCCCATTCCAAACCTGAGACCCTTCCTATTGGATGAGATGTGATATCCAACTCCTTCCCATTCCAACCCTGAGACCCTTCCTATAGCATGAGATGTGATGTCTCAATGCTTCTAATACCAAACCTGAGATCCTTCCTATAACATGAGATGTGATATCCAACTCCTTCCATTCCAATCCTGAGACCCGTCCTATAGCATGAGATGTGATATCTCAATGCTTATACCAAACCTGAAACCCTTCCTATAGCATGAGATGTGATATCCAACTACTTCCCATTCCAATCCTGAGACCCTTCCTATAGCATGAGATGTGATATCTCAATGCTTCTAATAACAAACCTGAGATCCTTCCTCTAACATGAAATGTGATATCCAACTCCTTCGCTTCCCAAACCTAAGAGCCTATCTATAGCATGAGATGTGATATCCAAGTCATTCCCATTCCAACCCTTAGACCCTTCCTACAGCATGCAATATGATATCTCAATGATTCTAATAGCAAACCTGAGACCCGTCGTATAACATGAGATGGGATATCCAACTCCTTCCCATTCCAATCCTGAGACACTTCCGATAGCAGAGATGTGATATCTCAATGCTTATACCAAACCTGAGACCCTTCCTATAACATGAGATGTGATATCCAAATCCTTCCCGTTCCAAACCTGAGACCCTTCCTTTAGCATGAGATGTGATATCCAAATCCTTCCCGTTCCAAACCTGAGACCCTTCCTTTAGCATGAGATGTGATATCCAGCTCCTTCCCATTCCAATCCTGAGACACTTCCGATAGCATGAGATGTGATATTTCAATGCTTCTAATATCAAAACTGAGACCCTCCCTATAGCATGATATGTGATATCTAAGTCCTTCCCATTCCAATCCTGAGACACTCCCTAAAGCATGAGATGTGATATCCAACTCTTTCCCATTCCAATCCTGAGACCCTTCATATAGCATGAGATATGATATCTCAATACTTCTAATACCAAACGTGAGATCCTTCCGATAACATGAGATGTGATATCCAACTCCTTCCATTCCAATCCTGAGACCCGTCCTATAGCATGAGATGTGATATCTCAATGCTTATACCAAACCTGAGACCCTTCCTATAGCATGAGATGTGATATCCAACTACTTCCCATTCCAATCCTGAAACCCTTCCTATAGCATGAGATGTGATATCTCAATGCTTCTAATACCAAACCTGAGATCCTTCCTCTAACATGAAATGTGATATCCAACTCCTTCCCTTTCCAAACCTAAGAGCCTATCTATAGCATGAGATGTGATATCCAAGTCCTTCCCATTCCAATCCTTAGACCCTTCCTACAGCATGCAATATGATATCTCAATGATTCTAATAGCAAACCTGAGACCCGTCCTATAGCATGAGATATGATATCCAAGTCCTTCCCATTCCAATCCTGAGACCCTTCCTATAACATGAAATGTGATATCCAACTCCTTCCCATTCCAACCTGAGACCCCTCCTATAGCATGAGATGGGATATCCAACTTCTTCCAAATCCAATACTGATACCCTTCCGATAGCATGAGATGTGATATCCCAATGCTTCTACCAAACCTGAGACCCATACTATGGCATGAGATGTGATATCAAACTCCTTTCCATTCCAATCCTGAGACCCTTCCTATAGCTTGAGGTGTGATATCCAACTCCTTCCCATTCCAATTCTGAGACCCTTCTTATACCATGAGACTTGATATCTCAATGCTTCTAATACCAAACCTGAGACCCGTCCTATAACATGAGATGTGATATCCAAATCCTTCCCCTTCCAAACCTTAGACCCTTCCTTTATCATGAGATGTGGTATCCAACTCCTTCCCATTCCAATCCTGAGACCCTTCCGATATCATGAGATGTGTTATCTCAATGCTTCTAATATCAAACTTGAGACCCTCCCTATAGCATGAGATGTGACATCCAAGTCCTTCCCATTCCAATCCTGAGACCCTTCCTATAGCATGAGATGTGATATCTCTATGCTTCTAATACCAAACCTGAGACCCTTCCTATAACATGAGATGGGATATCCAACTCCTTCCCATTCCAATCCTGAGACCCTTCCGATAGCAGAGATGTGATATCTCAATGCTTATACCAAACCTGAGACCCTTCCTATGGCCTGAGATGTCATATACAACTCCTTCCCATTCCAATCCTGAGACCCTTCCTTTAGCATGAGATGTGATATCTCAATGCTTATACCAAATCTGAGACCCTTCCTATAGCATGAGATGTGATATCCAAATCCTTCCCATTCCAATCCTGAGACCCTTCCTATAGCATGAGATGTGATATCTCAATGCTTATACCAAACCTGAGAGCCTACCTATAGCATGAGATGTGATATCCAAGTCCATCCCATTCCAATCCTTAGACCCTTCCTACAGTATGCAATGTGATATCTCAATGATTCTAATACCAAACCAGAGACTCTTACTATAACATGAGATGGGATATCCAACTCCTTCCCATTCCAATCCTGAGCCGCTTCCGATAGCAGAGATGTGATATCTCAATGCTTATACCAAACCTGAGACCCTTCCTATAACATGAGATGTGATATCCAACTCCTTCCCGTTCCAAACCTGAGACACTAACTATAGCATATGTGATATCCAACTCCTTCCCATTCCAATCCTGAGACCCTTCCTATAGCAAGAGATGTGATATCCAAATCCTTCCCATTCCAATCGTGAGACCCTTCCTATAACATGAGATGTGATATCCAACTCCTTCCCATTCCAACCTGAGACACTTCCTATAGCATGAGAAGGGATATCCAACTCCTTCCCAATCCAATCCTGAGACCCTTCCGATAGCAGAGATGTGATATCTCAATGCTTATACCAAACCTGAGACCCTTCCTATGGCATGAGATGTGATATCCAACTCCTTGCCATTCAAATCCTGAGACCCTTCCTATAGCATGAGAAGGGATATCCAACTCCTTCCCAATCCAATCCTGAGACCCTTCCGATAGCAGAGACGTGATATCTCAATGCTTCTACCAAACCTGAGACCCTTCCTTTAGCATGAGATGTGATATCCAAATCCTTCACATTCCAATCCTGAGACCCTTCCTATAGCATGAGATGTGATATCTCAATGCTTCTAATACCAAACCTGAGATCCTTCCTATAACATGAGATGTGATATCCAATTCCTTCCCATTCCAAACCTGAGACCCTTCCTATTGGATGAGATGTGATATCCAACTCCTTCCCATTCCAACCCTGAGACCCTTCCTATAGCATGAGATGTGATGTCTCAATGCTTCTAATACCAAACCTGAGATCCGTCCTATAACATGAGATGTGATATCCAACTCCTTCCATTCCAATCCTGAGACCCGTCCTATAGCATGAGATGTGATATCTCAATGCTTATATCAAACCTGAGACCCTTCCTATAGCATGAGATGTGATATCCAACTACTTCCCATTCCAATCCTGAGACCCTTCCTATAGCATGAGATGTGATATCTCAATGCTTCTAATAACAAACCTGAGATCCTTCCTCTAACATGAAATGTGATATCCAACTCCTTCCCTTTCCAAACCTAAGAGCCTATCTATAGCATGAAGTGTGATATCTAAGTCCTTCCCATTCCAACCCTTAGACCCTTCCTACAGCATGCAATATGATATCTCAATGATTCTAATAACAAACCTGAGACCCGTCCTATAACATGAGATGGGATATCCAACTCCTTCCCATTCCAATCCTGAGACACTTCCGATAGCAGAGATGTGATATCTCAATGCTTATACCAAACCTGAGACCCTTCCTATAACATGAGATGTGATATCCAAATCCTTCCCATTCCAAACCTGAGACCCTTCCTTTAGCATGAGATGTGATATCCAAATCCTTCCCGTTCCAAACCTGAGACCCTTCCTTTAGCATGAGATGTGATATCCAGCTCCTTCCCATTCCAATCCTGAGACACTTCCGATAGCATGAGATGTGATATTTCAATGCTTCTAATATCAAAACTGAGACCCTCCCTATAGCATGATATGTGATATCTAAGTCCTTCCCATTCCAATCCTGAGACACTCCCTAAAGCATGAGATGTGATATCCAACTCTTTCCCATTCCAATCCTGAGACCCTTCATATAGCATGAGATATGATATCTCAATACTTCTAATACCAAACGTGAGATCCTTCCGATAACATGAGATGTGATATCCAAATCCTTCCCCTTCCAAACCTGAGACCCTCCCTTTAGCATGAGATGTGATATCCAACTCCTTCCCATTCCAATCCTGAGACCCTTCTGATAGCATGAGATGTGATATCTCAATGCTTCTAATACCAAACCTGAGATCCTTCCGATAGCATGAGATGTGATATCTCAATGCTTCTAATACCAAACCTGAGATCCTTCCTATAACATGAGATGTGATATCCAAATCCTTCCCCTTCCAAACCTGAGACCCTCCCTTTAGCATGAGATGTGATATCCAACTCCTTCCCATTCCATTCCTGAGACCCTTCTGATAGCATGAGATGTGATATCTCAATGCCTCTAATACCAAACCTGAGATCCTACCTCTAACATGAAATGTGATATCCAGCTCTTTCCCCTTCCAAACCTGAGAGCCTTCCTATAGCATGAGATGTGATATCCAAGTCCTTCCCATTCCAATCCTGAGACCCTTCCTATAGCTTGAGATGTGATATCCAACTCCTTCCCATTCCAATTCTGAGACCCTTCCCATACTCTGAGACTTGATATCTCAATGCTTCTAATACCAAACCTGAGACCCATAATATAACATGAATTGTGATATCCAAATCCTTCCCCTTCCAAACCTTAGACCCTTCCTTTATCATGAGATGTGATATCCAACTCCTTCCCATTCCAATCCTGAGACCCTTCCGATATCATGAGATGTGATATCTCAAAGCTTCTAATATCAAACTTGAGACCCTCCCTATAGCATGAGATGTGATATCCAAGTCCTTCCCATTCCAATCCTGAGACCCTTCCTATAGCATGAGATGTGATATCTCAATGCTTCTAATACCAAACCTGAGACCCTTCCTATAACATGAGATGGGAATATCCAACTCCTTCCCATTCCAATCCTGAGACCCTTCCGATAGCAGAGATGTGATATCTCAATGCTTATACCAAACCTGAGACCCTTCCTATGGCATGAGATGTGATATCCAACTCCTTGCCATTCAAATCCCGAGACCCTTCCTATAGCATGAGAAGGGATATCCAACTCCTTCCCAATCCAATCCTGAGACCCTTCCGAAAGCAGAGACGTGATATCTCAATGCTTCTACCAAACCTGAGACCCTTCCTTTAGCATGAGATGTGATATCCAAATCCTTCACATTCCAATCCTGAGACCCTTCCTATAGCATGAGATGTGATATCTCAATGCTTCTAATACCAAACCTGAGATCCTTCCTATAACATGAGATGTGATATCCAATTCCTTCCCATTCCAAACCTGAGACCCTTCCTATTGGATGAGATGTGATATCCAACTCCTTCCCATTCCAACCCTGAGACCCTTCCTATAGCATGAGATGTGATGTCTCAATGCTTCTAATACCAAACCTGAGATCCTTCCTATAACATGAGATGTGATATCCAACTCCTTCCATTCCAATCCTGAGACCCGTCCTATAGCATGAGATGTGATATCTCAATGCTTATACCAAACCTGAGACCCTTCCTATAGCATGAGATGTGATATCCAACTACTTCCCATTCCAATCCTGAGACCCTTCCTATAGCATGAGATGTGATATCTCAATGCTTCTAATACCAAACCTGAGATCCTTCCTCTAACATGAAATGTGATATCCAACTCCTTCCCTTTCCAAACCTAAGAGCCTATCTATAGCATGAGATGTGATATCCAAGTCCTTCCCATTCCAATCCTTAGACCCTTCCTACAGCATGCAATATGATATCTCAATGATTCTAATAACAAACCTGAGACCCGTCCTATAGCATGAGATATGATATCCAAGTCCTTCCCATTCCAATCCTGAGACCCTTCCTATAACATGAAATGTGATATCCAACTCCTTCCCATTCCAACCTGAGACCCTTCCTATAGCATGAGATGGGATATCCAACTTCTTCCAAATCCAATACTGATACCCTTCCGATAGCATGAGATGTGATATCCCTCTGCTTCTACCAAACCTGAGACCCATACTATGGCATGAGATGTGATATCAAACTCCTTCCCATTCCAATCCTGAGACCCTTCCTATAGCTTGAGGTGTGATATCCAACTCCTTCCCATTCCAACCTGAGACACTTCCTATAGCATGAGAAGGGATATCCAACTCCTTCCCAATCCAATCCTGAGACCCTTCCGATAGCAGAGATGTGATATCTCAATGCTTATACCAAACCTGAGACCCTTCCTATGGCATGAGATGTGATATCCAACTCCTTGCCATTCAAATCCTGAGACCCTTCCTATAGCATGAGAAGGGATATCCAACTCCTTCCCAATCCAATCCTGAGACCCTTCCGATAGCAGAGACGTGATATCTCAATGCTTCTACCAAACCTGAGACCCTTCCTTTAGCATGAGATGTGATATCCAAATCCTTCACATTCCAATCCTGAGACCCTTCCTATAGCATGAGATGTGATATCTCAATGCTTCTAATACCAAACCTGAGATCCTTCCTATAACATGAGATGTGATATCCAATTCCTTCGCATTCCAAACCTGAGACCCTTCCTATTGGATGAGATGTGATATCCAACTCCTTCCCATTCCAACCCTGAGACCCTTCCTATAGCATGAGATGTGATGTCTCAATGCTTCTAATACCAAACCTGAGATCCTTCCTATAACATGAGATGTGATATCCAACTCCTTCGCTTCCCAAACCTAAGAGCCTATCTATAGCATGAGATGTGATATCCAAGTCCTTCCCATTCCAACCCTTAGACCCTTCCTACAGCATGCAATATGATATCTCAATGATTCTAATAACAAACCTGAGACCCGTCCTATAACATGAGATGGGATATCCAACTACTTCCCATTCCAATCCTGAGACACTTCCGATAGCAGAGATGTGATATCTCAATGCTTATACCAAACCTGAGACCCTTCCTATAACATGAGATGTGATATCCAAATCCTTCCCGTTCCAAACCTGAGACCCTTCCTTTAGCATGAGATGTGATATCCAAATCCTTCCCGTTCCAAACCTGAGACCCTTCCTTTAGCATGAGATGTGATATCCAGCTCCTTCCCATTCCAATCCTGAGACACTTCCGATAGCATGAGATGTGATATTTCAATGCTTCTAATATCAAAACTGAGACCCTCCCTATAGCATGATATGTGATATCTAAGTCCTTCCCATTCCAATCCTGAGACACTCCCTAAAGCATGAGATGTGATATCCAACTCTTTCCCATTCCAATCCTGAGACCCTTCATATAGCATGAGATATGATATCTCAATACTTCTAATACCAAACGTGAGATCCTTCCGATAACATGAGATGTGATATCCAACTCCTTCCATTCCAATCCTGAGACCCGTCCTATAGCATGAGATGTGATATCTCAATGCTTATACCAAACCTGAGACCCTTCCTATAGCATGAGATGTGATATCCAACTACTTCCCATTCCAATCCTGAGACCCTTCCTATAGCATGAGATGTGATATCTCAATGCTTCTAATACCAAACCTGAGATCCTTCCTCTAACATGAAATGTGATATCCAACTCCTTCCCTTTCCAATCCTTAGACCCTTCCTACAGCATGCAATATGATATCTCAATGATTCTAATAGCAAACCTGAGACCCGTCCTATAGCATGAGATATGATATCCAAGTCCTTCCCATTCCAATGCTGAGACCCTTCCTATAACATGAAATGTGATATCCAACTCCTTCCCATTCCAACCTGAGACCCCTCCTATAGCATGAGATGGGATATCCAACTTCTTCCAAATCCAATACTGATACCCTTCCGATAGCATGAGATGTGATATCCCAATGCTTCTACCAAACCTGAGACCCATACTATGGCATGAGATGTGATATCAAACTCCTTTCCATTCCAATCCTGAGACCCTTCCTATAGCTTGAGGTGTGATATCCAACTCCTTCCCATTCCAATTCTGAGACCCTTCTTATACCATGAGACTTGATATCTCAATGCTTCTAATACCAAACCTGAGACCCGTCCTATAACATGAGATGTGATATCCAAATCCTTCCCCTTCCAAACCTTAGACCCTTCCTTTATCATGAGATGTGGTATCCAACTCCTTCCCATTCCAATCCTGAGACCCTTCCGATATCATGAGATGTGTTATCTCAATGCTTCTAATATCAAACTTGAGACCCTCCCTATAGCATGAGATGTCACATCCAAGTCCTTCCCATTCCAATCCTGAGACCCTTCCTATAGCATGAGATGTGATATCTCTATGCTTCTAATACCAAACCTGAGACCCTTCCTATAACATGAGATGGGATATCCAACTCCTTCCCATTCCAATCCTGAGACCCTTCCGATAGCAGAGATGTGATATCTCAATGCTTATACCAAACCTGAGACCCTTCCTATGGCCTGAGATGTCATATACAACTCCTTCCCATTCCAATCCTGAGACCCTTCCTTTAGCATGAGATGTGATATCTCAATGCTTATACCAAATCTGAGACCCTTCCTATAGCATGAGATGTGATATCCAAATCCTTCCCATTCCAATCCTGAGACCCTTCCTATAGCATGAGATGTGATATCTCAATGCTTATACCAAACCTGAGAGCCTACCTATAGCATGAGATGTGATATCCAAGTCCATCCCATTCCAATCCTTAGACCCTTCGACAGTATGCAATGTGATATCTCAATGATTCTAATACCAAACCAGAGACTCTTACTATAACATGAGATGGGATATCCAACTCCTTCCCATTCCAATCCTGAGCCGCTTCCGATAGCAGAGATGTGATATCTCAATGCTTATACCAAACCTGAGACCCTTCCTATAACATGAGATGTGATATCCAACTCCTTCCCGTTCCAAACCTGAGACACTAACTATAGCATATGTGATATCCAACTCCTTCCCATTCCAAACATGAGACCCTTCCTATAGCAAGAAAGTAATATCCAACTCCTACCCATTCCAATCCTGAGACCCTTCCTATAGCAAGAGATGTGATATCCAAATCCTTCCCATTCCAATTCTGAGACCCTTCCTATAACATGAGATGTGATATCCAACTCCTTCCCATTCCAACCTGAGACACTTCCTATAGCATGAGAAGGGATATCCAACTCCTTCCCAATCCAATCCTGAGACCCTTCCGATAGCAGAGATGTGATATCTCAATGCTTATACCAAACCTGAGACCCTTCCTATGGCATGAGACGTGATATCCAACTCCTTGCCATTCAAATCCTGAGACCCTTCCTATAGCATGAGAAGGGATATCCAACTCCTTCCCAATCCAATCCTGAGACCCTTCCGATAGCAGAGACGTGATATCTCAATGCTTCTACCAAACCTGAGACCCTTCCTTTAGCATGAGATGTGATATCCAAATCCTTCACATTCCAATCCTGAGACCCTTCCTATAGCATGAGATGTGATATCTCAATGCTTCTAATACCAAACCTGAGATCCTTCCTATAACATGAGATGTGATATCCAATTCCTTCCCATTCCAAACCTGAGACCCTTCCTATTGGATGAGATGTGATATCCAACTCCTTCCCATTCCAACCCTGAGACCCTTCCTATAGCATGAGATGTGATGTCTCAATGCTTCTAATACCAAACCTGAGATCCTTCCTATAACATGAGATGTGATATCCAACTCCTTCCATTCCAATCCTGAGACCCGTCCTATAGCATGAGATGTGATATCTCAATGCTTATATCAAACCTGAGACCCTTCCTATAGCATGAGATTTGATATCCAACTACTTCCCATTCCAATCCTGAGACCCTTCCTATAGCATGAGATGTGATATCTCAATGCTTCTAATAACAAACCTGAGATCCTTCCTCTAACATGAAATGTGATATCCAACTCCTTCACTTTCCAAACCTAAGAGCCTATCTATAGCATGAGATGTGATATCCAAGTCCTTCCCATTCCAACCCTTAGACCCTTCCTACAGCATGCAATATGATATCTCAATGATTCTAATAACAAACCTGAGACCCGTCCTATAACATGAGATGGGATATCCAACTCCTTCCCATTCCAATCCTGAGACACTTCCGATAGCAGAGATGTGATATCTCAATGCTTATACCAAACCTGAGACCCTTCCTATAACATGAGATGTGATATCCAAATCCTTCCCATTCCAAACCTGAGACCCTTCCTTTAGCATGAGATGTGATATCCAAATCCTTCCCGTTCCAAACCTGAGACCCTTCCTTTAGCATGAGATGTGATATCCAGCTCCTTCCCATTCCAATCCTGAGACACTTCCGATAGCATGAGATGTGATATTTCAATGCTTCTAATATCAAAACTGAGACCCTCCCTGTAGCATGATATGTGATATCTAAGTCCTTCCCATTCCAATCCTGAGACACTCCCTAAAGCATGAGATGTGATATCCAACTCTTTCCCATTCCAATCCTGAGACCCTTCATATAGCATGAGATATGATATCTCAATACTTCTAATACCAAACGTGAGATCCTTCCGATAACATGAGATGTGATATCCAAATCCTTCCCCTTCCAAACCTGAGACCCTCCCTTTAGCATGAGATGTGATATCCAACTCCTTCCCATTCCAATCCTGAGACCCTTCTGATAGCATGAGATGTGATATCTCAATGCTTCTGATACCAAACCTGAGATCCTTCCGATAGCATGAGATGTGATATCTCAATGCTTCTAATACCAAACCTGAGATCCTTCCTATAACATGAGATGTGATATCCAAATCCTTCCCCTTCCAAACCTGAGACCCTCCCTTTAGCATGAGATGTGATATCCAACTCCTTCCCATTCCATTCCTGAGACCCTTCTGATAGCATGAGATGTGATATCTCAATGCCTCTAATACCAAACCTGAGATCCTACCTCTAACATGAAATGTGATATCCAACTCCTTCCCTTTCCAAACCTAAGAGCCTATCTATAGCATGAGATGTGATATCCAAGTCCTTCCCATTCCAATCCTTAGACCCTTCCTACAGCATGCAATATGATATCTCAATGATTCTAATAACAAACCTGAGACCCGTCCTATAGCATGAGATATGATATCCAAGTCCTTCCCATTCCAATCCTGAGACCCTTCCTATAACATGAAATGTGATATCCAACTCCTTCCCATTCCAACCTGAGACCTTTCCTATAGCATGAGATGGGATATCCAACTTCTTCCAAATCCAATACTGATACCCTTCCGATAGCATGAGATGTGATATCCCTCTGCTTCTACCAAACCTGAGACCCATACTATGGCATGAGATGTGATATCAAACTCCTTCCCATTCCAATCCTGAGACCCTTCCTATAGCTTGAGGTGTGATATCCAACTCCTTCCCATTCCAATTCTGAGACCCTTCTTATACCATGAGACTTGATATCTCAATGCTTCTAATACCAAACCTGAGACCCTTCCTATAACATGAGATGTGATATCCAACTCCTTCCCTTTCCAAACCTAAGAGCCTATCTATAGCATGAGATGTGATATCCAAGTCCTTCCCATTCCAACCCTTAGACCCTTCCTACAGCATGCAATATGATATCTCAATGATTCTAATAACAAACCTGAGACCCGTCCTATAACATGAGATGGGATATCCAACTCCTTCCCATTCCAATCCTGAGACACTTCCGATAGCAGAGATGTGATATCTCAATGCTTATACCAAACCTGAGACCCTTCCTATAACATGAGATGTGATATCCAAATCCTTCCCGTTCCAAACCTGAGACCCTTCCTTTAGCATGAGATGTGATATCCAGCTCCTTCCCATTCCAATCCTGAGACACTTCCGATAGCATGAGATGTGATATCTCAATGCTTCTAATATCAAAACTGAGACCCTCCCTATAGCATGATATGTGATATCTAAGTCCTTCCCTTTCCAATCCTGAGACACTCCCTATAGCATGAGATGTGATATCCAACTCTTTCCCATTCCAATCCTGAGACCCTTCCTATAGCATGAGATATGATATCTCAATACTTCTAATACCAAACGTGAGATCCTTCCGATAACATGAGATGTGATATCCAAATCCTTCCCCTTCTAAACCTGAGACCCTCCCTTTAGCATGAGATGTGATATCCAACTCCTTCCCATTCCAATCCTGAGACCCTTCTGATAGCATGAGATGTGATATCTCAATGCTTCTAATACCAAACCTGAGATCCTTCCGATAGCATGAGATGTGATATCTCAATGCTTCTAATACCAAACCTGAGATCCTTCCTATAACATGAGATGTGATATCCAAATCCTTCCCCTTCCAAACCTGAGACCCTCCCTTTAGCATGAGATGTGATATCCAACTCCTTCCCATTCCATTCCTGAGACCCTTCTGATAGCATGAGATGTGATATCTCAATGCCTCTAATACCAAACCTGAGATCCTACCTCTAACATGAAATGTGATATCCAACTCTTTCCCCTTCCAAACCTGAGAGCCTTCCTATAGCATGAGATGTGATATCCAAGTCCTTCCCATTCCAATCCTGAGACCCTTCCTATAGCTTGAGATGTGATATCCAACTCCTTCCCATTCCAATTCTGAGACCCTTCCTATACTCTGAGACTTGATATCTCAATGCTTCTAATACCAAACCTGAGACCCGTAATATAACATGAGATGTGATATCCAAATCCTTCCCCTTCCAAACCTTAGACCCTTCCTTTATCATGAGATGTGATATCCAACTCCTTCCCATTCCAATCCTGAGACCCTTCCGATATCATGAGATGTGATATCTCAAAGCTTCTAATATCAAACTTGAGACCCTCCCTATAGCATGAGATGTGATATCCAAGTCCTTCCCATTCCAATCCTGAGACCCTTCCTATAGCATGAGATGTGATATCTCAATGCTTCTAATACCAAACCTGAGACCCTTCCTATAACATGAGATTGGAATATCCAACTCCTTCCCATTCCAATCCTGAGACCCTTCCGATAGCAGAGATGTGATATCTCAATGCTTATACCAAACCTGAGACCCTTCCTATGGCATGAGATGTGATATCCAACTCCTTGGCATTCAAATCCTGAGACCCTTCCTATAGCATGAGAAGGGATATCCAACTCCTTCCCAATCCAATCCTGAGACTCTTCCGATAGCAGAGACGTGATATCTCAATGCTTCTACCAAACCTGAGAACCTTCCTTTAGCATGAGATGTGATATCCAAATCCTTCACATTCCAATCCTGAGACCCTTCCTATAGCATGAGATGTGATATCTCAATGCTTCTAATACCAAACCTGAGATCCTTCCTATAACATGAGATGTGATATCCAATTCCTTCCCATTCCAAACCTGAGACCCTTCCTATTGGATGAGATGTGATATCCAACTCCTTCCCATTCCAACCCTGAGACCCTTCCTATAGCATGAGATGTGATGTCTCAATGCTTCTAATACCAAACCTGAGATCCTTCCTATAACATGAGATGTGATATCCAACTCCTTCCATTCCAATCCTGAGACCCGTCCTATAGCATGAGATGTGATATCTCAATGCTTATACCAAACCTGAGACCCTTCCTATAGCATGAGATGTGATATCTCAATGCTTCTAATACCAAACCTGAGATCCTTCCTCTAACATGAAATGTGATATCCAACTCCTTCCCTTTCCAAACCTAAGAGCCTATCTATAGCATGAGATGTGATATCCAAGTCCTTCCCATTCCAATCCTTAGACCCTTCCTACAGCATGCAATATGATATCTCAATGATTCTAATAACAAACCTGAGACCCGTCCTATAGCATGAGATATGATATCCAAGTCCTTCCCATTCCAATCCTGAGACCCTTCCTATAACATGAAATGTGATATCCAACTCCTTCCCATTCCAACCTGAGACCCTTCCTATAGCATGAGATGGGATATCCAACTTCTTCCAAATCCAATACTGATACCCTTCTGATAGCATGAGATGTGATATCCCAATGCTTCTACCAAACCTGAGACCCATACTATGGCATGAGATGTGATATCAAACTCCTTCCCATTCCAATCCTGAGACCCTTCCTATAGCTTGAGGTGTGATATCCAACTCCTTCCCATTCCAATTCTGAGACCCTTCTTATACCATGAGACTTGATATCTCAATGCTTCTAATACCAAACCTGAGACCCGTCCTATAACATGAGATGTGATATCCAAATCCTTCCCCTTCCAAACCTTAGACCCTTCCTTTATCATGAGATGTGGTATCCAACTCCTTCCCATTCCAATCCTGAGACCCTTCCGATATCATGAGATTTGTTATCTCAATGCTTCTAATATCAAACTTGAGACCCTCCCTATAGCATGAAATGTGACATCCAAGTCCTTCTCATTCCAATCCTGAGACCCTTCCTATAGCATGAGATGTGATATCTCTATGCTTCTAATATCAAACCTGAGACCCTTCCTATAACATGAGATGGGATATCCAACTCCTTCCCATTCCAATCCTGAGACCCTTCCTTTAGCATGAGATGTGATATCTCAATGTTTATACCAAATCTGAGACACTTTCTATAGCATGAGATGTGATATCCAAATCCTTCCCATTCCAATCCTGAGACCCTTCCTATAGCATGAGATGTGATATCTCAATGCTTATACCAAACCTGAGAGCCTACCTATAGCATGAGATGTGATATCCAAGTCCATCCCATTCCAATCCTTAGACCCTTCCTACAGCATGCAATGTGATATCTCAATGATTCTAATACCAAACCAGAGACTCTTACTATAACATGAGATGGGATATCCAACTCCTTCCCATTCCAATCCTGAGCCGCTTCCGATAGCAGAGATGTGATATCTCAATGCTTATACCAAACCTGAGACCCTTCCTATAACATGAGATGTGATATCCAACTCCTTCCCGTTCCAAACCTGAGACACTAACTATAGCATATGTCATATCCAACTCCTTCCCATTCCAAACATGAGACCCTTCCTATAGCAAGAAAGTAATATCCAACTCCTACCCATTCCAATCCTGAGACCCTTCCTATAGCAAGAGATGTGATATCCAAATCCTTCCCATTCCAATCCTGAGACCCTTCCTATAACATGAGATGTGATATCCAACTCCTTCCCATTCCAACCTGAGACACTTCCTATAGCATGAGAAGGGATATCCAACTCCTTCCCAATCCAATCCTGAGACCCTTTCCGATAGCAGAGATGTGATATCTCAATGCTTATACCAAACCCGAGACCCTTCCTATGGCATGAGATGTGATATCCAACTCCTTGCCATTCAAATCCTGAGACCCTTCCTATAGCATGAGAAGGGATATCCAACTCCTTCCCAATCCAATCCTGAGACCCTTCCGATAGCAGAGACGTGATATCTCAATGCTTCTACCAAACCTGAGACCCTTCCTTTAGCATGAGATGTGATATCCAAATCCTTCACATTCCAATCCTGAGACCCTTCCTATAGCATGAGATGTGATATCTCAATGCTTCTAATACCAAACCTGAGATCCTTCCTATAACATGAGATGTGATATCCAATTCCTTCCCATTCCAAACCTGAGACCCTTCCTATTGGATGAGATGTGATATCCAACTCCTTCCCATTCCATTCCTGAGACCCTTCCTATAGCATGAGATGTGATGTCTCAATGCTTCTAATACCAAACCTGAGATCCTTCCTATAACATGAGATGTGATATCCAACTCCTTCCATTCCAATCCTGAGACCCGTCCTATAGCATGAGATGTGATATCTCAATGCTTATACCAAACCTGAGACCCTTCCTATAGCATGAGATGTGATATCCAACTACTTCCCATTCCAATCCTGAGACCCTTCCTATAGCATGAGATGTGATATCTCAATGCTTCTAATACCAAACCTGAGATCCTTCCTCTAACATGAAATGTGATATCCAACTCCTTCCCTTTCCAAACCTAAGAGCCTATCTATAGCATGAGATGTGATATCCAAGTCCTTCCCATTCCAACCCTTAGACCCTTCCGATAGCAGAGATGTGATATCTCAATGCTTATACCAAACCTGAGACCCTTCCTATAACATGAGATGTGATATCCAAATCCTTCCCGTTCCAAACCTGAGACCCTTCCTTTAGCATGAGATGTGATATCCAAATCCTTCCCGTTCCAAACCTGAGACCCTTCCTTTAGCATGAGATGTGATATCCAGCTCCTTCCCATTCCAATCCTGAGACACTTCCGATAGCATGAGATGTGATATCTCAATGCTTCTAATATCAAACGTGAGATCCTTCCGATAACATGAGATGTGATATCCAAATCCTTCCCCTTCCAAACCTGAGACCCTCCCTTTAGCATGAGATGTGATATCCAACTCCTTCCCATTCCAATCCTGAGACCCTTCTGATAGCATGAGATGTGATATCTCAATGCTTCTAATACCAAACCTGAGATCCTTCCGATAGCATGAGATGTGATATCTCAATGCTTCTAATACCAAACCTGAGATCCTTCCTATAACATGAGATGTGATATCCAAATCCTTCCCCTTCCAAACCTGAGACCCTCCCTTTAGCATGAGATGTGATATCCAACTCCTTCCCATTCCATTCCTGAGACCCTTCTGATAGCATGAGATGTGATATCTCAAATCCTCTAATACCAAACCTGAGATCCTACCTCTAACATGAAATGTGATATCCAACTCTTTCCCCTTCCAAACCTGAGAGCCTTCCTATAGCATGAGATGTGATATCCAAGTCCTTCCCATTCCAATCCTGAGACCCTTCCTATAGCTTGAGATGTGATATCCAACTCCTTCCCATTGCAATTCTGAGACCCTTCCTATACTCTGAGACTTGATATCTCAATGCTTCTAATACCAAACCTGAGACCCGTAATATAACATGAGATGTGATATCCAAATCCTTCCCCTTCCAAACCTTAGACCCTTCCTTTATCATGAGATGTGATATCCAACTCCTTCCCATTCCAATCCTGAGACCCTTCCGATATCATGAGATGTGATATCTCAAAGCTTCTAATATCAAACTTGAGACCCTCCCTATAGCATGAGATGTGATATCCAAGTCCTTCCCATTCCAATCCTGAGACCCTTCCTATAGCATGAGATGTGATATCTCAATGCTTCTAATACCAAACCTGAGACCCTTCCTATAACATGAGATGGGAATATCCAACTCCTTCCCATTCCAATCCTGAGACCCTTCCGATAGCAGAGATGTGATATCTCAATGCTTATACCAAACCTGAGACCCTTCCTATGGCATGAGATGTGATATCCAACTCCTTGCCATTCAAATCCTGAGACCCTTCCTATAGCATGAGAAGGGATATCCAACTCCTTCCAAATCCAATCCTGAGACCCTTCCGATAGCAGAGACGTGATATCTCAATGCTTCTACCAAACCTGAGACCCTTCCTTTAGCATGAGATGTGATATCCAAATCCTTCACATTCCAATCCTGAGACCCTTCCTATAGCATGAGATGTGATATCTCAATGCTTCTAATACCAAACCTGAGATCCTTCCTATAACATGAGATGTGATATCCAATTCCTTCCCATTCCAAACCTGAGACCCTTCCTATTGGATGAGATGTGATATCCAACTCCTTCCCATTCCAACCCTGAGACCCTTCCTATAGCATGAGATGTGATGTCTCAATGCTTCTAATACCAAACCTGAGATCCTTCCTATAACATGAGATGTGATATCCAACTCCTTCCATTCCAATCCTGAGACCCGTCCTATAGCATGAGATGTGATATCTCAATGCTTATACCAAACCTGAGACCCTTCCTATAGCATGAGATGTGATATCCAACTACTTCCCATTCCAATCCTGAGACTCTTCCCATAGCATGAGATGTGATATCTCAATGCTTCTAATACCAAACCTGAGATCCTTCCTCTAACATGAAATGTGATATTCAACTCCTTCCCTTTCCAAACCTAAGAGCCTATCTATAGCATGAGATGTGATATCCAAGTCCTTCCCATTCCAATCCTTAGACCCTTCCTACAGCATGCAATATGATATCTCAATGATTCTAATAACAAACCTGAGACCCGTCCTATAGCATGAGATATGATATCCAAGTCCTTCCCATTCCAATCCTGAGACCCTTCCTATAACATGAAATGTGATATCCAACTCCTTCCCATTCCAACCTGAGACCCTTCCTATAGCATGAGATGGGATATCCAACTTCTTCCAAATCCAATACTGATACCCTTCCGATAGCATGAGATGTGATATCCCAATGCTTCTACCAAACCTGAGACCCATACTATGGCATGAGATGTGATATCAAACTCCTTCCCATTCCAATCATGAGACCCTTCCTATAGCTTGAGGTGTGATATCCAACTCCTTTCCATTCCAATTCTGAGACCCTTCTTATACCATGAGACTTGATATCTCAATGCTTCTAATACCAAACCTGAGACCCTTCCTATAACATGAGATGTGATATCCAACTCCTTCCCATTCCAACCTGAGACACTTCCTATAGCATGAGAAGGGATATCCAACTCCTTCCCAATCCAATCCTGAGACCCTTCCGATAGCAGAGATGTAATATCTCAATGCTTATACCAAACCTGAGACCCTTCCTATGGCATGAGATGTGATATCCAACTCCTTGCCATTCAAATCCTGAGACCCTTCCTATAGCATGAGAAGGGATATCCAACTCCTTCCCAATCCAATCCTGAGACCCTTCCGATAGCAGAGACGTGATATCTCAATGCTTATACCAAACCTGAGACCCTTCCTTTAGCATGAGATGTGATATCCAAATCCTTCACATTCCAATCCTGAGACCCTTCCTATAGCATGAGATGTGATATCTCAATGCTTCTAATACCAAATCTGAGATCCTTCCCATAACATAAGATGTGATATCCAATTCCTTCCCATTCCAAACCTGAGACCCTTCCTATTGGATGAGAGGTGATATCCAACTCCTTCCCATTCCAACCCTGAGACCCTTCCTATAGCATGAGATGTGATGTCTCAATGCTTGTAATACCAAACCTGAGATCTTTCCTATAACATGAGATGTGATATCCAACTCCTTCCATTCCAATCCTGAGACCCGTTCTATAGCATTAGATGTGATATCTCAATGCTTATACCAAACCTGAGGCCCTTCCTATAGCATGAGATGTGATATCCAACTACTTCCCATTCCAATCCTGAGACCCTTCCTATAGCATGAGATGTGATATCTCAATGCTTCTAATACCAAACCTGAGATCCTTCCTCTAACATGAAATGTGATATCCAACTCCTTCCCTTTCCAAACCTAAGAGCCTATCTATAGCATGAGATGTGATATCCAAGTCCTTCCCATTCCAACACTTAGACCCTTCCTACAGCATGCAATATGATATCTCAATGATTCTAATAACAAACCTGAGACCCGTCCTATAACATGAGATGGGATATCCAACTCCTTCCCATTCCAATCCTGAGACACTTCCGATAGCAGAGATGTGATATCTCAATGCTTATACCAAACCTGAGACCCTTCCTATAACATGAGATGTGATATCCAAATCCTTCCCGTTCCAAACCTGAGACCCTTCCATTAGCATGAGATGTGATATCCAGCTCCTTCCCATTCCAATCCTGAGACACTTCCGATAGCATGAGATGTGATATCTCAATGCTTCTAAAATCAAAACTGAGACCCTCCCTATAGCATGATATGTGATATCTAAGTCCTTCCCATTCCAATCCTGAGACACTCCCTATAGCATGAGATGTGATATCCAACTCTTTCCCATTCCAATCCTGAGACCCTTCCTATAGCATGAGATATGATATCTCAATACTTCTAATACCAAACGTGAGATCCTTCCGAAAACATGAGATGTGATATCCAAATCCTTCCCCTTCCAAACCTGAGACCCTCCCTTTAGCATGAGATGTGATATCCAACTCCTTCCCATTCCAATCCTGAGACCCTTCTGATAGCATGAGATGTGATATCTCAATGCTTCTAATACCAAACCTGAGATCCTTCCGATAGCATGAAATGTGATATCTCAATGCTTCTAATACCAAACCTGAGATCCTTCCTATAACATGAGATGTGATATCCAAATCCTTCCCCTTCCAAACCTGAGACCCTCCCTTTAGCATGAGATGTGATATCCAACTCCTTCCCATTCCATTCCTGAGACCCTTCTGATAGCATGAGATGTGATATATCAATGCCTCTAATACCAAACCTGAGATCCTACCTCTAACATGAAATGTGATATCCAACTCTTTCCCCTTCCAAACCTGAGAGCCTTCCTATAGCATGAGATGTGATATCCAAGTCCTTCCCATTCCAATCCTGAGACCCTTCCTATAGCTTGAGATGTGATATCCAACTCCTTCCCATTCCAATTCTGAGACCCTTCCTATACTCTGAGACTTGATATCTCAATACTTCTAATACCAAACGTGAGATCCTTCCGAAAACATGATATGTGATATCCAAATCCTTCCCCTTCCAAACCTGAAACCCTCCCTTTAGCATGAGATGTGATATCCAACTCCTTCCCATTCCAATCCTGAGACCCTTCTGATAGCATGAGATGTGATATCTCAATGCTTCTAATACCAAACCTGAGATCCTTCCGATAGCATGAAATGTGATATCTCAATCCTTCTAATACCAAACCTGAGATCCTTCCTATAACATGAGATGTGATATCCAAATCCTTCCCCTTCCAAACCTGAGACCCTCCCTTTAGCATGAGATGTGATATCCAACTCCTTCCCATTCCATTCCTGAGACCCTTCTGATAGCATGAGATGTGATATCTCAATGCCTCTAATACCAAACCTGAGATCCTACCTCTAACATGAAATGTGATATCCAACTCTTTCCCCTTCCAAACCTGAGAGCCTTCCTATAGCATGAGAGGTGATATCCAAGTCCTTCCCATTCCAATCCTGAGACCCTT